>NC_080693.1:72994215-74200185 GCF_030445035.2 Dasypus novemcinctus | reverse complement strand
TAGTGTTAGATTTCTTTACATCAGATATATAATATTTATATTATCAGAAAAAACAGAGCTTAATTGATCATGGAGGCAAAAAAAAAGTCTGTTGGAGGCTTAAAATTTTATTAGTTTCTAATGGCACTGTAACAAATTACCATACACTTGGTGGCCTAAAATAACACAAATTTATTATCTTACACTTCTCTGGATCAGAAGTCCAACACAGATCTCACTGGTATAAAAGCAAGGTGTTGAGAGAGTCATTTTCCTTTCTAAAGGTTCTAGGGGAGAATATGTTTCCTTGCTTTCTCCAGCTTCTAGAGGGCCCCTTCCTTCATCTTCATATCCCGCAGCAGCGCATGTCTCTGGCCCTGTTTCCGGCATCTCATCCCCTCTCTAACTCTCTCCTTCTGCTTCCCTCTTCCACTTTTAAGGCCCTCTCAGATCACACAGAGCCCACCTGGATAAGCAAGGATCACCTCCCTACTTTAAAGCCCGCTGATTAGCAACCTTAATCCCTTCTGCAATTTTAACTTCCTTTTGCCACGTAACCTAACATATTAACAGGTTCCAGGGATTAGGAAAGGGACATCTTTAGGGAGTCAGTACATTACCCACCACAAGCACCTTCTTTCTAGGTGGTAGCTCTGTGCTAGGTTTTGAGAGTTCAAAGCCAAACAAAACTTTAAAGAAGAAATGGGCCGATAGCCAACACTTACTAAGGGTTATCTCTATCCCAGGTACTGTTCTAAATATTTCACTTTTATCCACTCATTTAACAAATACTGAGCATCTACTATGTGCAGGCAATTTTCCTGCTACAGTAATAAAACACAAAGGAATCCCTGCCCTTGTGGCACAGACAAGAAAAAATAAAACGAATTCACTAGTCAAAAGAACTTTGAGGTAGGTACTTTATTACTCCCATTCGCAATTGAGGAAACTAAAGTGCAGAAAGGATGTCATTTCCTTAATATTTTAGCAAGTGGTTAAGTTGGACTTTGAATCTAGGCATTCTGTCTCCAGAGTCCAAACTCCTTCTCTTTATATTAAGATGCTTCCTCTAATTCTATTTGGCCACCCAAAAGTGGGCCCAGCTAGAGTGCCCAAGGGAAACATCTGAGTTAGTGTAGACATAGAATCGTACATTAAAAGTACATAAAATATTAAAAGTAAGTAGAAAACAGATTAACTTCTGTTTTCATGAGATTACAAACTTTGCCTTCAACAAAAACCATTCATTTGGTAACTCCAGCGTTGTGAAAGGATAGGTGTTGATTTAAATATGTGCTTTTTCTGGGGTGCCTTGTAACTCACAAAAAAAATCATTCATATTGTAGGGAAAGATAATACATGCCAGTTGAGACCTCTGCTGTTGGAAAGAAAAATAAAGACACAGTGCCAAGACTAGTAAAGATAAACAGGTAAATACCGCTGCTTTAGTTGAACGCGTGGATGTCCTGGATGGCTTCCCTTTCAGTGGCCTCCTCAAGTTGCTCTGAAACCAAGGATTCAATGTTGCCACCAGACAGTCTGGTTATTTCACTACTGTTCTTTGTTTTCCGCTGACCTCCTAGTAGATTAGGGACAAGATCTGACCATATTTCAGGTCTTCACCAAATAGTCTTAACATAAGCATTTACTCATCACTCAGAAATGTCCCTCTTGTTTTGCAATATGCTTTTTGTTTGTTTCGGTGGGATGGGCTGAGTGTTTTTATTCTTTTCAGTTATTATACCAACTCCACTGTAGTATATTTCGTCATCAAAAGATTTGAACCAAATATTAGGAAACTGCACGGAATATTTGGGGCATCAACTCTGTCCACCAAGACTGACCCTTGAAAACAAAATCAAAAACTTTTTTTACTCTCTTTTTTTCCTTTTGCTGGCCAGTTTGTTTTTTCAGTTTATCAGTTTATTTTTTACAAGGGCTATTAAAAATTCTTTTTGTTTTAAACACACAGACCCCCCTCAAAAAGAATTGATACTGGTTTCCTGGATACAAGATCTTACATGTGCAAATAAACATTGGTTTTCCACACTATATTTTAAAGAAATTATTTTATCATTACCCATGATTTATTCCACTCAAGGGGCCTCCGAGGCATTGTTAAATAAAACTTGCCTAAGCCAACTTTTAAAAGTCATAACGCCCTTCTAGTATTTACTCAGGGACATTTTATCAATTCTTCTTCCCTGAAAAAAAGCACCACATTGCTTTCATTTCATGCTTAATGGCCTAACACAAATCACTGAACAGTGTTAAAGCTGGCAAGCCAAGTGAGGGCCAGCCATTCCACGGCCACACTCAGCAAAGGTGCGTCTGCCACAGCAAACAAAGGGCCCAGAATTGAAAACATCTGCCTGCAGCTCTGGTCCCAATCTGTTAACATTTTGAAAAGAATAAGATCACTTTATTAACTACTAGATTGCTACTAGATTATCTTACATATAGATACATGATCATTTATATGATGGCTTTGATTACAGCTTGATTCCACTGGGAAAGACTTTAATTCAAACAGCACCAGTGATATTTCACTATCCCTAGGCATTTACAGCATTGCTAACTACAAAAAAAAAAAAAAAAAAAAGAGTTAAACAACGATGTTTCAAAGGAAATGGGATGTAACTGGTTATTGAGGAAGAAAAGAAAGTAGGATAGAAAATTACTGGATATTGACTGCTTGCTTCCAAACACACAAGGAGCATTTAAATAAAACAAGCTTTACAATAAGCAGATCTGATGCTTTGGGGATAATTTATGATACATTTGACAAGTTAATAGTCCATTTTTGCTGTCCTCTTTTGCTTCACCTCACCTCTCAACTGACTCATTGATTTCTGGACCTGAGGCAACAACAAGCTATGAAAATACCAACATAAGTAACTGTACTAGATAAGTTGGTGGATAGCTCTATTGCTGCCCCCTTGGCTCAGAGCAAAACTGCAAAATACAGGAAGTGCAGGTTTCTTTATTCAGTTTGTTTCTTCAACAATTTTCTCAACAGCAGCACATTTAACATTCAGAGCATGACAAGTCTTTTATAATACTGTCCCCTACAACTGTAGGATGTTTAACATCCGTAACTACAGGCACCTCCTCACCCCACCCTCCCTCACCTCTATAACACACATACACAGTCACCCCACACATTCGCAAACTGCTGTCATGTAGCTGTGCAAAGTACCCACCCAGAGCATTCCATTCTACCAAATCATCCCTTCTTTATCCATACCCACCTTCCTCCACCAAAAAAAATGCCTAAATTCTGGCAAAAATGCCACAGACCAAATAGTTCAATAAAATATTTGCTGAATTAATGATTAATAAGTGCTCTGACAGCTTCCATTTGTAAAGATAAAAGCATTTTAACAATCCAGCTAAAGTAATCCACAGTAAAATTTCAATAACTGATATAGTCTTAACCTTTTCAGTGGTCATTATATTTGAAGTAGAAGAAATATCCCCACACATTGCCTCCCCACTACCCTCCTACATACATACAAGATAGTCATACACTTACTACTCCATTTATGAAATGTTGACAGCTCCTGGTATAGTACAAAACATAGGAAACTCTCTCTTGGACTACAAAAATTGAACAACAGTAGCAATAAAAATCCTCCTGGGTCACTGAGAAAACCAGAGCCAAAATAGGCACAGTACGTTCCCATTCTCAAAAACAAACTCAAAAACTAAACAATGGAATAAGGGTAAACCAAGATAGTGGAATAAGATGCTCCAGGTTGCCATTCCTCCCCAGAACCTTTGAACAACTAGCAACAACTGGCACAGCCGTCTTCCTCAAGACTCTAGCAAATAGTTAAAGGGTTGCAGTAATGGGTGAGTGCAGAATCAAGAAAATACACCTTTAAAAACAGTAGGAGAAACCTGTAGTGCCCTTGCTGGCACAGCCCCCTCCTCGGCACCATGAGGAGCCAGCCAGCACTGCCATGGTGGGTCCCTGGCCCTGTTCCAGTGGAAGCAGAGTAACCCATATGTGTACACTGGTTGTCTGTAGGATTATGCTAAACTATCAGGTGTCAGCCTGAAATACTGAACCAGGACACTCCTTTCTGGCTCATCCTCACACACCTTGCCCTTCAGGCACAAGTAACTTGGAGAGCTACAAGAGTGAAAAAAACAATTAAGTCAAAGCAGCCTGGGACAAAGGATTACCTGTTTTAGGATATCCAGTGGAACACCAAGTAGGTAGGGAGGGAGGCTATTTCATAGCAGTATAGAAGACATTAGGATTGCTGTAAACAGGAGAATTCCTAAGGCCAAGAACAAGCAAAAGCCCCAGACAAGATGAAGGCTCAGAAAAGATGGAGAAGACCCTGCACTTCACTTTCACTACAGGCTCATGTACTTGATAGAGGGCCTAAACTCTCAAGGAGCACACCCACCATGCAAAGCCAATTTGCAAAGACTGTGGAAAGTATATTTTGCATTTGTTTAGGTTTTTTGTTTGTTAGCTCCTGGCATTCAAGGAAATCGCTGTCATATCACTACCTGGACATGAACTTAAAGAACAAAAAACTCAGTGACTAAACACCAGGGTTAACACATTAAAAAATGAAAAATGGTCAGTGTGCAGCAAGTTTCCAAGACAAGCAAAGAAACAATGGCCCATTCAAAGAACAAAACCATCTATGAGGAAGACCAGACTTTGGACATACCTGACAATGGCTTTAAGAAAATGATCTTCAATATGCTCAAAGAGATAAAGGAAAACAAGGAGAAAGAATTAAATTATAATAGGAAAATGATGAATGAACAATACAAGGCTCTCGATAAAGAGATATTTAAAAAGGAAGCAAACAGAAATACTGGTTTTAACCACAAAAATTGAAATGAAAATTTCCCTAGAGAGTTTCAATAGCAGATTAGAGTTGGCAGAAGACAGAATCTGTGAACTTGGACACAAGTGAAATGATTGAGGCTGAGGAGCAAAAAGAAAAAAGAATGAAAATAAGTGAATAGAGCCTAAGAGACATGTGAGACACCATCAAACAAACCTACAGACACACACACATACAACAAACAATGTATCTCCTCTGACCACAATGGAAGGAAACTGGAAATCAGTAACAGGTGGACACTGGAAAATTCACAAATATGTGAAAATTAGACAATGTGCTCTTAAACACAGTGGGTCAAAGAAGAAATTGCAAGGAAAATTTGGAAATATCTCAAGGCAAATGAAAACAAAAATACAACATATCAAAACACTTGGGATGCAGCAAAGGCAGTGCTGATAGGAAATATAGCTCTAAATGCTTACATTTTTAAAAAACCAGATATCAAATCAGAGACTTAACTTCATAAATAGAGGATCTGGTTAAAAAGAAAACTAAAGTAAATTCACCAAGAGCAAAAGGAAGGAAATAATTAAGATTAGAGTGGAGATAAATGAAATAGAGGATAGCAAAAACAGTAGAATCAATGAAAGCAAAGGTTGGTTCTTTGTAAAGATCAATGCAATCGACAAAACTTTAGCTAGACTGACAAAGAAAAAAGAAGAGAGAGGATGCAAATAATCAAGATCAGAAATCAAAGGGGGCCATTCCTATGAACCCCACAGAAAGAAGGATTATAAGAGAATACAGTGAACAACTATACACCAACAAATTAGAAAACCTGAGTGGACAAATTCCCAGAAAGACACAGGCTAGCTACACTGACTCTAGAAGAAACAGACAATTTCAACAGACCAATGATGAGTAAAGACATTGAATCAGCAATCAAAAACCTCCCCAAAAAACAAAAGACCAGGACCAGATGGCTTCACTGTGAATTTTACCAAATATTCCAAGAAAAAATTAACAACAGTCCTGCTCAAACTCCTCCAAAAAAAATTGAAGAGAACACTTCCTAACTCATTCTATGAGGCTAATGTCACCTTAATAACAAAACCATTCGTTTTATTCCAAACTAAAAATACAGACCAATAGCCTTATGAAGATAGATGCAGAAGTCCTCAAAAATACTAGCAACTGAATGCAACAGCACATTAAAAGAATTACACAATGTGACAGCTTGAACTTTGTGAATCCTAGAAGAATTAATGTTGAACTAATCTATTCCTGTGGGTGTGGGGCCTTTGCATTAAATTCAGTTAAGTGACCTTTGATTAGATCACTTGAATTGATAGCTTTAGGGGTTTTAGTGGACTATGTCAGTGAGTTGTGACCCAGATTGGGTCTCTGCTCTCTTGCTGGGTCTTTTATAAACTAAGAATTGAAAGGAGAGACACAGAAAAGAGGGCTCTGCCATTTTAACACAGCCATGTGAGAGAGAGGACTACAGGTTCATACTGCTGCAGAAAGACAGAGAAGCCCCCCACCAAGAAGCTCAAAGAGATGAAGCCCAGGGAGAGATGCCTGATTGCACACAGCTGAGCTCCAGGATTAAGCAGAGACCCATCATCTTGCCTCACCACATGGCAGGACTCCAGGATCTGCTAGCAACCAACTTTTGGTGAGTGCCTTGATTTGGATATTTTTACAGGCTTGGAACTATAAGCTTTTGCCTCAAATAAACCCCCTTTATAAAAGCCAAACCATTTCTGGTGTTTTTGCATTGGGAGTCCTTGGCAAATTAAAACACATAGCATGATCAGGTGGAGTTTATCCAATGTATGCAAGGATGGTTCAACATAAAAAAATTAATTAATGCAATATACTACATTAAAATAAGAAAGAAAAAATACATTATCATCTCAATTGACACAGTAAAGGCACTTGACAAAATTGAGCACCCCTGGTTGATAAAAATACTTAGAACACCAAGAATTGAAGGAAACCTCCTAAAAAGGATAAAAGGCATATATGAAAAAGTCACAGCTAACATCATATTCATTGATAAAAGACTGAAAGCTTTCCCTCTCAAATCAGGTAGAAGAAAAGGATGCTCACTGTCACCACTGTTATTCAACATTGTACTGGAAGTTCTACACAAAACAATTAGGCAAGAAAAATAGATGAAAGTATTACAGTTGGAAGAGAAGTGTGACATTTCCTATTGGCAGATGACATGATGCTATGTATAAAAAACCCTGAAGTGCACAAAAAAGCTAAAGAGACAATAAATTAATTCAGTGAAGTGGCAAGCTACAAGATCAACACCCAAAAATCAGTAATGTTTCTATACACTAGTAATGAATAATCACAAGAAGAATCAAGGGAAAAAATCCAGTTACAATAGCAACCAAAAGAATCCAATATCTAGAAATATATTTAACCAAGTATGTAAAGGACTTATATACAGAAAATTATAAAATGTTGCTAAAGGAAATCAAGAAGACCTAAATAAACTGAAGGACATTCCATGCTTATGGATTGAATGGCTAAATAATAATATGTCAATTCCACCCAAAGCAATTCATAGCTCCAATACAATTCCAATCAAAATTCCAACAGCCTTCCTTGCAGAAAAGTAAAAGCCAATCATTAAATTTATGTGGAAAGGTAAGGGACTCTGAATAACCAAAACCATTTTGAAAAAGAAGAATGAAGTTGAAGGACACATATTTCCTGATATTAAAACTTATTACAAAGTAATAGTAATCAAAACAAGAAGATATGGACACAAGGACAGACCTACAGACCAATGGAATTGAATTAGCATTCAGAAATAAACTTACATCTATGGCCATTTGATTTTTGAAAAGGATGTCAAGCCCACTCAATGGGGAAAGAATAGTCTCTTCAACAAATATGCTGGGAAAACTAGATATCTATGTGCAAAAGAAACGTGGACCACTACCTCACACCATATACAAAAATTAACTCAAAATGGATCAGAGACCTAAATCTTTGATTCAAAGACCAAAACCTACAAAATGCTTAGAAGAAAACACAGGGAAGCATCTTCAGGACCTTGTGTTAGGCGATGGTTTCTTAGAGTTTACACCAAAAGCATAAGCAACCAAAGAAAAAATAGAATAATGGGACTTCATCAAAATTAGAAACTTTTGTGCATCAAAGAATTCCATTATAAAAATTGAAGGATAATCTACAGAATGGGAGAAAATATCTGGAAACTACCTATTCAATAAGGGTTTAACATCCAAGTATACAAGGAAATTCTACAACTCTACAACAAAAAGACAAGCAACTCAATGTTTAAAATGGGCAAAAAACTTGAGTAGACATTTCTCCAAAGAAGATATACAAATGGCCAAAAAGCACATGTAAAGAGCTTAACATAAAAAGCCATTAGGGAATTATAAATCAAAACCCAATGAGGGTGGGCGAGGCAAGATGGCATCTGAGTGAGTGCACCTCATAATCTCTCCTGCAAAGAAGCGGCTAAGTAGGGTTTGAGTCCTGCTGGACTGGGCTGTTTCAGTGTTTGCAGGGCAGGAGGTGTCTGGACATCAATTTGGTGGGACGGTGAGAGAGGAGATTCCTGCAAGAGGTAGAATTTTGGGTCTCTTGCATGGAGGTCGGAGGTTGTGGGCAGGACCCTTCCCCCTGAGCTGGCAGCCTGGCTGCAGTGATTCCTGAAGGCTTTGCTGTGCTGGGGAGTTCCCAAGTCCTGAATGGGCTGTTTCGGGGGATTGCAGGGTGAAAGGTGTCTGGAAGTTGATTTGGTGAGACAGTGAAGGAGGAGATTCTTGCGAGAGGTCAAATTTTGGGTTTCTGACACAGAGGTCAGAAGTCGTGGGTGGGACCCTTCCCCCTAGGGCTGGCGGCCTGGCCAAGGTGATCCCTGGGATCTTTGTTGTGCTGGGGTGTTCCCAAACACTGAGTGGGTTGTTTCAGGGGCTAGCAGGGCAGGAGGTGTCTGGATGTCGATTTGGTAAGACAGTGACAGAAGAGATTCTTGTGAGAGGTGGAATTTTGGGTTTCTGACACAGAGGTCAGAAGTTGTGGGTAGGACCCCTCCTCCTAGAGCTGGTGGCCCAGCCGCACTGATCCCTGAAGGCTTTGTTGTGCTGCGGTGCTCCCAGGCCCCCTGTTAACTGAATGCATGGTTCCCAGGTCTGTGTCCCCTAAACCCTGGTGGCCCACACTCCAGAGACTCACACACCTTGAGTCTACAATATCACAGACTTCCCATCCCCAAATCCACCACACCCTGAGGTCCAACTGAGGTCCTTGATAACCCTAGCCCTCGGCATTTGTGTTGTTGTTTTTTTTCTCTCTCTCTCTCTCCTTGAGCTTGGAGGAGTGTACCAGCTGACTTGGGGAGAGTCTGGGAAGAAAGGAGAAGTGAATCTGCTGAGAAAGCCCAATTTCCCTAAACATCCTGGAATAGGAAACTTGGTCTGGGAGAAGGTGGAGTCAGAAAATCAATTAGACCTCCCCTAGCACACTTAAGGGGGAGAGACTGTAGGAGGTACTATCCAAGCTTCCAATAACATATTTGGGGTTTCTGGTGAGGTGTAGGTGATCTCACGCTGGAAATAAAGAGTCATAGTCTTCTGTGTTGAGTTGGTTCAACAAGGACCTACTTGAATCTCCTACCGGACCTCTCAGTCAGCTTTCCTGCTAGCCTGGGAGAGAGAGAAGTGAGGAAAGGAGAAAGGGGGAAGGTCAGATCCCTAAGTGAATTATTTAACTGCAAAGAGGATTCCGAGCTTAGAACGTTGGTTAGTTTTGTTGTTGTTGTTGTTGTTTTTTTGGCATGGTTGCTAATATTGCATTGTCTCCTGGTCTTTTCTCCTGTTTTATCCCCCAAGGTCCTTTTCTCATTTATTTAGTTTTTTTTCTCTTTTTCTTGCATATTCCCCCCCTTTCCTTGCACCCCTTTTTCTCTTCTCTTTTTTTCTTTTCTCTCTTTTTCTTATTATTTTATTTTATTTTATTTATAAAATAGGTGCTGCAGGGAGCGCTTCACACTTGCTGAGTTTCCTCATCCTCTATTTCCTCTTTTCTGTGTGTATTGATTTTGGCCACCTACACTATTCCCTTTCTCCCACATCTTTCTATCCTCCATCATCTACTATTTCTCTTACATTCCACCTCCCTTTCTTTGGCCCCCAAATTGTCTGACTTTTTATTTCTAATACTTTTGTTCTGTTTTCTGTATTTTATCCACTCTTGATATTATTGTCTTTTTTTTTTTTTTTTTTTTTTGCTTTCCCTCTCTCATGAAAACACTGGCCTTTTAATTCATACTATATCCTTCCCCATATTCAGTTGACTGTCTCATTATAGGTACTCTACTTATTGCTATAACTCTACACAACTTACATGAGTCTAATATCCATTCTCCCAGATCGCACATTGTTGCTCTGTTAACATTTATTACCAATACTACTGTATATATTTTCTTTTCTTACTCATTTTGCTTTCTCTGGCCCTAATATTTTTCTTCAATGTGAACTTGGCCAGCAACAAGAAAATAGAGTAAGAAGAACAAAGTGACAAAGAGAAGACATAACACTTATGCATGAACAACAACTAATTAATCCCCAAGACTAGACAAAGAAGCTAAGGAACTGATTAAACCCGTCAAGATAAAATGATGACCAGATAGCAACAAAGAACTACAAACCAAACCAGTAATCAGGAAAACATGGCCGAATCCAATGAACTAACTAAAAACCAGGAAAGGGAGCAGAACATCAGACAAGTAATTAAAGATCTCAAAACATATATTAGAGACCAACTTAATGAAGTAAAGGAAGAGATTAACAATATGAAGAAAACACTTGGAGAGGAAACTGCAGACATATGCAAAAAGATAAAAGATATGATGGTGATGAACACCACAGTTCAAGAAGTCAAAAATACACTTTCAGCAAATAGCAGCAGATTAGAAGAGGCAGAGGAGAGAATTAGCAACATGGAAGACAATACATCTGAAATCAAACAGATAGTAGCTTTGATCAATAAAAAAATAGAAAAAAATCCAACTAGGACTTAGGGACCTGAATGACAATGCAAAACACACAAACATAGGTATTATAGGCATCCCAGAAAGAAAAGAGAAGAGAAAGGGGGCAGAAGGGGTGTTGGAGGAAATATTGGCTGAAAACTTCCCAAATCTACTGAAAGAGATGGATGTACATGTCCAGGAAGTACAATGCACCCCAAACACCATAAATCCCAACAGGCCCACCCCAAGACATATACTTTTGAAATTATCCAATGCTCCAAAGAGAAAATTCTAAAAGCAGCAAGAGAAAAGAGAACCATCACATACAAGGGAGGCTCCATAAGATTAAGTGCTGATTTCTCATCTGAAACCATAGAGGCAAGAAGGCAGTGGTATGATATAGTCAAGGTACTAAAACAAAAAAATTTCCAACCAAGAATACTCTACCCAACTACACTAGCATTCAAAAATGATGGGGAGTTCAAAATATTCACAGACAAACAGAAATTAAAAGAGTATGCCAACAAGAACCCTGCCCTTCAAGAAATACTAAAGAGAGTTCTGCAGGAAGAAAGAAAAAAACAGGAGAGGCAGAGTTGGAGGAGAGCGTAAGAGCAACAAAAAAGACAAAAAGAAAAGGAAAAAACAAACAAACAAAATATGACAAACACAAGTCCAAACAAAATATGGCTAACATAATTAATTCCTTGAAAGTAATAACACTGAATGTCAATGGATTAAACTCACCTGTCAAAAGACTCAGACTGGAAGACTGGATAAAGAAATATGACCCATCCATATGCTGTCTACAAGAAACACATCTTAGACCCAGGGATTCATGGAGGTTGAAAGTGAATGGCTGGAAAACAATCTTACAAGCAAACAATAACCAAAAAAAGGCAGGAGTAGCTATATTAATATCAGACAAAATAGAATTTAAATGCGAAACAATTGTGAGAGACAAAGAAGGATACTACTTATTAGTGAAAGGGATAATCTTTCAAGAAGAATGAACAATCATAAATATTTATGCTCCTAACAAGGGTGACTCCAAATACATGAGGCAAACACTGGAGAAACTAAGTGAAAGAATAGATGCCTCTACAATTATAGTGGGAGACTGTAATACACCACTATCAACTTTGGACAGAACATCTCAAAAGAGAATCAATAAAGAAACAAAAACTTTGAACAGTATATTAGAAGAGCTGGATCTAATAGACTTATCCAGATCATTACACCCGAATACAGCAGGGTATACATTTTTCTCAAGTGCACATGGATCATTCTCCAAGATAGACCATATGCTAGGCCACAAAGAGAGGCTCAATGAATTCAGAAAGTTCGAAATCATACAAAATAATATCTCTGACCACAGTGGAGTGAAACTGGAAATCTGCAAGGGACAGAGGCCCAGATTTCACACCAAGATATGGAAATTAAACTGCACACTCTTAGAAAAACAGTGGGTCAAAGAGGAAATCTCAAAAGAAATTAATAACTGCCTTGAAACTAATGAAAATGATAACACAACATACCAAAACTTATGGGATGCAGCAAAAGCAGTACTGAGAGGAAATTTATAGCCATAAATGCATACATCAAAAAAGAAGAAAGATCAAAAATTGAAGAACTAACTGCACATTTGGAGGAATTAGTAAAAAAACAACAAAGTAACCCCACAGGAAGAAGAAGGAAAGAAATAACAAAGATAAGAGCAGAACTAAATGAAATAGAAAATAAGAAAGCACTTGAAAAGATAAACAAAACCAAGAGCTGGTTCTTTGAGAAGATCAATAAAATTGACAAACCCTTAGCTAGACTAACAAAGAAAAAAAGAGAGAAGATGCAAATACACAAAATAAGAAATGAGAAAGGAGATATCACCACTGAACCCACAGAAATAAAGACTATCTAAGAGGATACTTTGAAAAACTATATTCCAACAAAAATGACAATTCAGAGGAAATGGGCAAATTCCTAGAAACACATAAGCAGCCTATATTGATGAAAGAAGAAATTGATGATCTCAACAAACCAATCACAAGTAAAGAGATAGAATCAGTCATTAAAAACCTCCCAACTAAGAAGAGCCCAGGGCCAGACGGATTCACAGGTGAATTCTACAAAATATTCCGGAAAGAACTAACACCAATCTTGCTGAAACTCTTCCAAAAGGCATTTAAGGAAAAATACTACATGACCTCAATGATATGAAATAAGTAAACCAAGCTGCCTCAGAGAGCTAGTGACTGGATGATAGTCTTAAAGGAAATTGGGAGGTAGAGGAAGGATGTAAGCTGACACCTACATGGGTGAAATCTATGATAAGCTGGAGGTAAGTATTTGTACAAGGAAGGGATAAAATGGGGGCATAGGGTTACCTGTGGGTGGGGCTTTGCAGGCTTGAGGGGGGCTAGGGATGGGAGGATGGGTAATATTGCCCAAGAAATTGGGGGCAACATACGAACATAGGAGATTGTCAGGTATTTGGTTGAGAGTATAATGCTGAGAAAACTTTTTCAAAAATATAATAAGGAAGGGCAGCGGAATTGGCCCAATGGATAGGACGTCCGCCTACCACATGGGAGGTCAGCAGTTCAAACCCCGGGCCTCCTTGACCCATGTGGAGTTGGCCCATGCACAGTGCTGATGTGCACAAGGAGTGACGTGCCATGCAGGGGTGTCCCCCATGTAGGGGAGCCCCACGTGCAAGGAGTGTGCCCCATAAGGAGAGCTGCCCAGCATGAAAGAAAGTGCAGCCTGCCCAAGAATGGCAGTGAGCACACAGAGAGCTGACACAACAAGATGATGCAACAAAAAAGGAACACAGATTCCCGGTGCCACTTATAAGCATAGAAGCAGTCACAGAAGAACACACAGTGAATGGACACAGAGAGCAGACAAACCGGCGGTGGGGGGGGCCTTAAATATATATATATATAATAAGGAAGGTTACCTGTTTAAGATGCTTAAAGGGGATAATCCAATTCAGGACAGGCTCCTAGGGAATATGTGAATGCTCATTTTGCCATAGTGGGTTATATCATTGGATAGAGACCCATATAATGAGAGTGAAAGTATACCCACATCCTGGGGAGGACTGATGTTCTCAAATAAAGGGAATTGTATCTCTCGAGAGAAATGGTGGCTCACAGTGCATTAGGGCAGTTGAGCATGTCAAGCCCTCAACACTGTTGTAAGTATCTCTGAACATGGCACTTCAAGCAATGAAGATTGACTGTCACTGTGGGCCCTAAGGGGAGGGGGAAAGAGGTATTGAATAGATGGAACCAATGTAACTGTGTGGGCAATAGAAGTGTTCTACAAGAGTACGCAAGGATGGATATAAGACATGTTAAATTACACCAAAAATATATAGGGGCTGATAGGCTAAAATGTAAATCATAATGTAAAATATAAGATAACTAAAAATTTAGAAAATTGTATAGTCTAAAATATAAACCACAATGTAAACACAAATGTTACCTTGTTTGAAAGCTTTTGTCTCAATATCTGCACATCTGTTTCAGTAAATATAGTATGAACATGTAAAAAGATCATTGCTGTGGAAGGGAAAAGGGTTTTATATTGGATATGTGGGAGTACTGTATATTATATATATGAATTACTGTGATCTAAAACTTTTGTGAAGATAAGCTTAATAATTAGGGAAAAAAAAGAGAAGAAAAAGAAAAGACTTAGACACTGAGGAAAAGACGGAAGAAGTTGCCTTGCCAATTTGCATACAGGGCAACACTTATTGCAGTGATGGAAGGCAAAACATCAAAAACAAAGCTTTTTCATTTTTTAATTTTTTGATACCCCAATTTATTTTTACCTTAACTTTTCTAAATTAATATGTATTCTATATCTAACCTTTAAACTCATCACTATATTCCATTTTACTATTAATGGAACCTGGCAATATATTGGGCTTCACTTTCGAAGAAGTTTGGGATCACAGAGAGTTTCAACAATTGTAGGGGAGGAATACTGGTGTCGGATGTTATTGACAGGGGACACATGGTTGGCAGGGAGTTCTCCAGGGCATATATCCAGGGTACATAAAATGTTTGGATATTTTCATAGTGGAAACAATTAAAAACAACAACTGAGGGAGTGCTGAGTTCCTAGCCAGGGGAGCTCTATCACAGTCCCTAAAGGAACAGCAACAATCCTCCAAGTGCAATGGCAAAGATCAAAAAAAAATGAAGGTCCAACAATGAGCCTTTGATACTAATAACTATGCTTGTGAGCCTGTGCACCTGAAATAAGAACAAGGCCTAGAGTTGCCGGGTGCCTAAGAGTTACCTCCTGAGAGCCTCCATGTTGCTCAAATGTGGCCAGTCTCGAAGCCAAACTCAGCATGTAAATGGATTGCCTTCCCCCCAGCGTGGGACATGACTCCCAGGGATGAGCCTCCCTGGCACCGAGGGATTACTACCAAGTACGAGCTGATGATATAACTAGAAAATGACCTTTAATAAAAGGGTCAACTCGGACCAGCAGAATATCTCAATCTACGTATAATACCAGGAGTTAAAAATGCTTTTTGACCTGAATAAAAGGGGGAAATGGAAAGGACAAATGAGTTTATATGGCTATGAGTCTCCAAAAAGAGCCAGGAGGTTATCAGAGGGGTTGCCCTTATGCGCACCTCAGCAGAGTCCCAGAGACAGATAAAGTAGACACAAACCCGGGTATTGTTTCTTCTGAGGGCTACAGAGACCCATACGTTCTATGGTCATGGCAGATGGAGTTCAGTGCCATGTCAGTTGACCCTACTTTGGAGTTTGTGTTTCTGTGTGATGGAGCTGGACTCAGATGTGACCTTTGTTCACAAGCCTCTCCTGTTACTTTTACTGGAACTGTAGTTGATGCTGGGGTTTAATGTATACCCAAGGACCTGAATCTCTGAACTGACCATGTGATAGCTAGGCCCTGAACCTCAACAGACTTGCAACTCCTACCCTCTGGTTTATTGGGCTTACCCCAGCCAGCTAACAGGGAGGTGAAGAAGTTCAATCACCACACCAGAGAGCCAAGAGTGCCTACAACTGAAAGTAGGAGAATTGCATCCAGCATCCATGTGGAATCTAAGCCCCCTCTTGATATAGATATGGAGTTGACACAACCATTCTAAGGTCCTCAGGATGGAGGAATAGAGTATGGATTAGAGTGGACTTACTGATATTCTATTCATGAACTATCGTGATTAGTAATTGAAGAAAATGTGGCATTGGTGTGGAGAAAGTGACCATGGTGGCTGCTGGGGGTAGGAAGTGGGAGGAGGAAGAGATGAAATGTGGGAGTGTATTCAGGACTTGGAGCTGTCCTGGGTGGTGCTGCAGGGACAGTTACCGGACATTGTATGTCCTCCCATGGCCCACTGGGTGGACTGTGGGAGAGTGTGGGTTATGATGTGGACCATTGACCATGAGGTGCAGCAGTACCCAGAGATGTATTTGCCAAGGGCAATGAATGTCTCATGATGATGGAGGAGATTGTTGTTATGGGGGAAGGAGTGGGGTGAGGGGGTGGGGGGTATATGGGGACCTCATATTTTTTTAATGTAATATTTAAAAAATAAAGAAAGAAAAAAAAAATTTTCCCTAGAGATAAAACTGATGTTTTTGAAAAGAAATGTGCTGTAACTAGGCTTTTGCTGTTTGTATATAACTTTGTAATTTTAAAGTAACACTTTCTGAGCTTAGACTTTCTGTATCTGTACATTTATTCTGCAGACTATTAGCTATACAAACGTGAATAAATTTTGGTGTTTTTTCTTTTCTCACTGTATTTAATGTAATATCATAAAGTTTTGAGAATGATGTTTTGCAAATATTTTTTACTCAATAAATCCAATTTATTAAAAAATAAATAAAATAAAATAAAGATACTTTAGAATTTTCAAAAAAAAAAACCAATGAGATACCATATGACATCCACTAAAATGGCTGCTAAAAGGAAAACAGACAATAGCAAGTGCTGGAGAGGATGTGGAGAAATAGGAGCCCTCAGTCATTGTTGCTGGGAATGTAGACTGGTGCAGCAGTTGTGGAAAACACTTCCTCAGAAGTTAAGTATAGAATTACCATATGACCAGGCAATTCAACCTTTGGTATATTCCCAAAAGCATTGCTAGTAGGTGCTTTAATTGTTATTTGCACACCAAAGTTCATAGTGGCATTATTCACAATTGCCAAAAAGGATTGGAAGTAAACAAGTATATTCATCAACAAATGAATGGAAAAACAAAATGTGGCGTATATATATATATATATATATATATATATATATATATATGCAATGGATTATCATTCAATGGTCAAAAAGAATAAAGTTTTGATACATGCAACAACATAGATCAACCTTGAAGATATTATGAGTGAAATAAACCAGGTACAAAAGAAAAAATATTTTAAGATCTCACCGATATGAAATAATTAGAATAAACAAATTCATAGCACCAGAAACTAGAATACAGTTTACCAGTGGCCCAGGTCATAGGAGGGTGGGGCATGAGAAGTGACTGGTTAATTGGTACTGGGTTTATGTTTGGAGAGATAGAAAAGTTTTGGTAATAGATGGAGTTGATGGTAGCACAACATTCTGAATGCAATTAATACCACTGAATTGTATATTTGAATGTAGTTGAAAGGGGAAATTTTAGGTTGTATACAGGTTACTAGAGTAAACATTTTACAAAAACAAAACATAGCAACAACACAAACAGTGAATTCTAATTTAAAACTATGGTTGTCCTGGTTCCATATTCAGTTAAATCTTCACGTGGGGCACTATCCTCCAGGGACTCATTTTCTGGAGGCTCTGAATTTCCCAAACCCTCAATTTCTGATTTCTTTGAGCCCAGGAGTTCAGTTCTCAGTTTATCCTTTTCCTCTAGCATTTTGCTATAAGCTGCAAGGAGAAGCCAGGCTGTACCCTCTACACTCAGTTTGGAAATCTCCTAAGCTAAATGTCCAGGCTCGTCACTTTCAAATTCTCCCTTCCATCTCACATCAGGAGTCAATTTTGCCATGTTCTCTGCACTTTAAAGCAAAGATAGCCTTTCTTCTGGTTTGTAACAACACAGTCATCATTTTTGTCAAAGGCCTCATCAGAAGTACTTTAGTGTGCGTATTTTTACCAATAGTCTCTTCAAAGCTATCTAAGTCTTTTTTCTCAGGCTTCTCAATTCCTCTGGAATTTACTCCTTATCCATTATAAAACCATTCCAACATTTTTGGTATTTGCATAGCACCAGCACCCCACTTTCCTGGTACCAATTTCTGTTTCAGTTTGCTGAAGGCTGCAAATGCAAAATATCAGAAATGAGTTGGCTTTTATAATGGGAATTTATTAGTGCAAAATCTTATATTCCAAGGCTGTGAAATTGTCCAAATCAAGTCATCATAAAAGATGCTGTCTCAACAAAGGTTGGCTGCTAGCAATCCTGAACTCCTGCCACATGGCAAGGCAAAATGGTGGCCAATACTGCCTTCTCTTCAGGCTAACTTCCTCCTGGAGCTCAGCTGTGGGTAATCAGGCATATAGCTTGTCTCTCCCTTCTCCTCTGGGCCTGTTGCCTCAGTTTCGGCTATGCCGCCAATCCCAGATTCCGGCTTCTCTCTCAGCCTCTTCCGGTTTCTCTGTCTTTCTGCAGCTGCAGGCAATTCTGGAGTTCTCCCTCACATGGCAGGGTAAAATGGCAGCTCCTCCTCTCCTTTCTTCTCTGTTTATATAAGACTCCAGTAAAGGATTACTACCTACCCTGGGTCTCACAGTCTAATCAAAAGCCCTTAACTGAATTGATATAATCAAAACCAATCTAATCATAAAGGTCTCTTTACTGAATCTATTCAAAAGCCCCACATACAATAGGATACATGCACAGGACTGTATTTTGCTTTAAGAACATGATTTTGGGGGTCTGCAAAAGTCTCAAACCAGCCAAACTTTGGTGATACAGCATCTCTGATAATGCCTTGATTTGGCTATTTTCTCAGAACTGCAAGATTTTACCACAATATATTCCCATTATAAAAGCCAGCCCATTTCTGGCATTTTGCATTGGCAACCTTCAGCAAATTAAAACAATAGTTAAGAGTAGAATTATAATGTTTTATCGGTTGTAAGAAGGGTACCACGTTAATGCAAAATGTTACTAACAAGGAAAACTGTGTGTATGAGAGAGGTTATTTCTGCATGACTTACCTGCAATCTTACACACTTGTCTAATAAACAAACACATAAATAAATAGGTTAATAATATTATAGACTCATAAGTTTGTTATGAGAGCTAAAGCAGGGGTGGGACAATGTTCTCTATAAAAGGCCAGCAAGTTGTATCCATTTGCTAGGCTGCTAAAAGCAAAGTCCATGAAATGAGTTGGCTTTTTTTTTTCTTTTTTTTCTTCCCCTCCCCATCCCCTGCCCTGCTGCAGTACTGAAAATTCCTGAGTCTTTTTTACTTTCTTTTTGACAACCTAACCAGAAACCAGACATATCCTTTCAGAAAATGTTCTAAGGTTCAGTATTATTTGGCAATTGAAGAAAAATGTACTTTTATTCTGGTTTTATTAAATAAAGTCCCTCCTCCTATAAAAATTATAATAAATTCAACATCCAAAGTCCAGCGATAAGGCAAATAATATTGCCCTTGGGAACTAGAATATAAAATTTTGGAGTGAAAAAAAGGCTTGCCGCTTATTTCATAAAAAGCCACATTCAGAGTTTTAACATTATGAATTTGCATTGCTCTCTTCAGCATTACTTCATTAATATTCAGAGAAAACATTACAGTGCCTAAAATGGTCTGAATATCTTTCTTTGGAGGTCTTTGTACTACCATTAACCTTTGAGTGATTTAACTGCAAGTAAAGAAATCCAGTACAGTCTCTAAGTTATTTTCCACTATGAAGATGTATGGCTATTTCGTTTTGTTTTTTGTTTTTTATTTCCCCTTCCCCTCCCCTGCCCAGCTGTTTTTGCTGTCTGTGTCCATTCGCTGTGTGATCTTCTGTATCTATTTCTCTTTTTGTCTTCTCTTCTCATCTTTGTCCTCTAGGTTTCACCAGGATTCGATTCTGAGGACCTCTGATGTGGAGAGAGGTTCCCTGTCAATTGCACCACCTCAGTTCCTGGTCTCTGCTGTGCTTCACACTGATTCTCCCCTTCGTCTCTCTTTTGTTGTGTCATCATCTTGCTGCGTGACTCACTTGCACGGGCACTCAGTCTGCCATGCGGGCACTCAGCTCGCCATGCGGGCACCCAGCTCACCACACGGGCACTGACTTGCCCACAGGCACTCACACAGGCATTCAGTTCACCATGCAGACACTTGGCTCATCACACGGGCACTCAAATGGGCACCCAGCTCATTGCACAGGCACTTGGCTTGCCATGCAGGCACTGGCTCACTGAGCAGGCACACCTTCTCTTCTTTTTCACCAGGAGGCCCCAGGGATTGAAGATGGGTCCTCCCATATGGTAGGCAGAGGCCCTATCACTTGAGCTACCTGCTTCCCTGGGTATTTTGCTGACATCTCTAAAAATCAGGAAAAGCAGAGAGGCCGTGGTCAAAAGAAACCACAAGCAGAGGAAAATACACTGATATTGTTTCTCTTGTAGTTTGTCATTCATTGTTGGGGTCATTCATCAGGCACTGTTTTGTAAGTAGCTTTGTTTACTCCTAGTGTACAAGTACAGAAGGCAGAATATGCTGTTACTCCTGGCAGATGGGTAAACAAAGCAAGGAGCCCCAGAGCACCCCCTTGGAGCTGTTTATGGTAAAAACTTGTTCACAACATTTAGTTGCAACTCTGTGACCAGTTCTCTAGAGGAAATTTCATGCTATATTTTAATGCTATTTTTGAAGACATCTTTGCAAAAATTATTTCATTTAATCATTTGTCCCTCTAAACTGGGGGATTTGTCTTATTGGGAGATTTCTATAAACAATTCTTGCAAATGGAAAGTATATGTCACCAGTCAATTAAAATGTTATTTATCAGGCTCTTGCATAAAGAGTGAGTAAAGGGGAGCACATTAAAACGAGTTCCTCATTGTTGTTTTGTGTGAATATATATGTCTCTATGTGTGTGTGTGTGTATATATATATATAAAGGAAAATAATGTAATTTTTTTCATACTGTAAAGAGCCATGAAAAGAAGACATGAAATCAACTTAACTTGTTCTCATTCTCTTACTCACCACCCTAAGTCAAGTCCTATACTACAAAATATTTTTAAATATATCTTGCATTGGGAACTTATGTGGAAAATGGCAGAAGAAGGATCTCCAGGACTCAGTTCTTCCACCAAAACAACTATTAAACAGACAAGAATGGTCTTTGAAACTCTGGAGGCCAGAAGAAAACTGAACAACATCCAGGAAAGAGCAGGAGGAAGATGGTGATAAACTACAGTGAAGAGCTATAAATTTCTCTATCTATGAGATGACTATCAGCGCGCATCCCCTACTCTCACAATAGGTAACCTCGGTGTGCTTAGTCCTTGACTAGCTGCTGGTAACAGAAAAGGACATAAAAATCCTCTTCCCCAAGAACAGGCATGGGAAAAACCAATCACTGATCATGGATTTTGATTAGTGAATATGGATCATGGATCACTGGGCCCAGGCTCTGAGGGTGACTATTGTTTTAACCCATCCCAGACAAATGTGGTGACAGCCATTGCTTCAGCCCTCCCTGGACAGGGGCTGATGCACTGGACATTTAAAGATGCAGTGTTTCCTCAGGGCTACAGGGACAGTTAGCTGAATTGGCTGCATGTGCTGGGCAGGCCAGGAAACCTCAGCTTTAGGAAGTCATTAGAGATGCTTTTGGTGTCCGTCCTAAACCCACAGGGAACTCTAGAGCCAATCTGTGCCTCCATTATGGGTCCCTGGCCTTGTTTGGGCTGGAAAAGACAAACTTTGGAAAATACTCTCCAGGATAATCTTCTGCCAAGAATTTGCCTTCAAGGCAAAAGCAGTATGAGACAATGAAAGGAGTGTAAAAAGCTATACAGGCAGACAGACTGGGATAAAGATCTGTCAATTTCAAATACTCAAGAGAGGGAGATCTATCCCTTAGCAAACAGAGGGGACAATCAAACTCCTGTAACAGGGTGGTCCAAAAGAGCTAACAAACAGAAGCCCAGGATAAGACAGAGGCTCAGACAAATGGAAAACCCTGCACACTGCTTTAGCCTTGGACAGTCCTTCCTGATAGGAAGGCTGAAGCTCAAGAAAATCGCCATCTTATCACCAGTTGGTTACAAAACTAAAAAATAGATGTCCAATAGTTAACATTTAAAAATATTAAAGTGTACAGGGCACAACAAGAGTATAAGTCAAACAAAGAAACCAGAAATGATAGCCCAGCCAAAGGAAAAGGATAAAATACAGAAAGACCAACAAAGAAGATGAGATGTGGACATACCAAACAAAGGCTTTTAAAAAATTATCTTAAAAATGCTCAAGGAAATGAAGGACAGTACAGGAAAAGAACTAAAAGATACCAGGAAAATAATGAGTGAATAATATGAGAGTCTAAGTAAATAGTTGGAAATTTAAAAAAGGAACCAAACAGAACTACTGGAGTTGAAGACCACAATAACTGAAATGAAAATGCCCAGGTGGGTTTCAAGAGCATATTGGGCCTGACAGAAGAAAGAATCAGTGAACTTGAAGACAAGACTTGAAATGAATCAGACTGAGAAGAAAATAAAAAGAAATATTAAATATGGAAATAGCCTAAGACACCTATGCCATACCATCAAGCACACAAATATACATATTCTGAGAATTCCAGAAGAAGAAGAAAGAAAGGGGCAGAAGGAATAGTCAAAGAAATGACAGAGAAATTTCCAAACTTAGCAAAAGACATGAATATGCACATCAGAGAACCTCAGAGAACACCAAAAGGGATAAACATGAAAAAAAAAATACACCCTATTATATATTGATCACACTATCAAATGCAAAGGATAAGGAGAGAGTTCTGAAAAATGCAAGAGCAAAGCAGTATGTTATATACAAGGAAGACCCAATTAGCTTGAGGGACAATTTCTCATCAGAAATCATGGAGGCAAGAAGAAAAAGGTTGAAATACTTAATGTGCTGAAAGGAAACAACTATCAGCCAGAAATTTTGTATGCAGCAAGACTCTTGTTCACAAATGAGGGAGTGATTAAGACATTCTCAAATAAACAAAAGCCAAGGAAGTTCATCACAACTAGACCTGCCCTATAAGCAAGGTTAAATGGAGTTCTTCAGACTGAAAAAGAAAGGACACTAGACAGTGGTTCAAAGCAGCATAAAGAAATAAAAACCTAAGTAAAGGTAACCACTTGGGAAATTATAAATGCCAGTATTATTGTATCCTGTTGTTTGGTATACAATTCACTTCTTACTTCCTACAGGTGCTAAAAGGCAAATGTATTAAAAGTAATGATAAATCTAGGTTTTTGGGACATACAATGTTCAAAGGTAGAAGTGGTAATGACTACAAAAAAATGGTGGTGGGGGGGACAGTTGGGTAAAGGAAATGTATATGTGCATGCAATTAAAGCTAGGTTGGTGTATTAGTCTGCCAAAGGGGTGCTGATGAAAAATACCAGAAATTGGTTGGTTTTCATAAAGGGTATTTATTTGGGGTGGGAGCTTACAGATACCAGGCCATAAAGTATGTTTCTTCCCTCACCAAAGTCTATTTTCACATGTTGGAGCAAGATGGCTGCCGACGTCTGCAAGGGTTCAAGCTTCCTGGTCACCTGGGCTCAGCTCCTCAAGGTCAGCTGTAGACTATGAGGCTCTCTAGGCTTTGCCTCTCTCCACAAGGTCAGCTGTAGACTATCAGGCAATTGGCTCTCTTTCTCTCCCTGGGGCTCCAGCTTCAGCATCAAACACCAACATCAAAACTTCAACATTAAAAGCCCCAACTCTGTCCTTTGCCCTGCCTTTTATCTGTGAGCCCCCACCCAACAAGGGGCAGGGACTCAATGCCCTAATGATGTGGCCCAATTAAAGACTTAATCATAACTCAATCACACCCAAGTACAGACCAGATTATAAACATAATCCAATATCTATTTTTGGAATTCATAATCATATCAAACCAAATACGATTGTTATATATTTAGTATGCTAAATTTTAACCCCATGGTAACAACAAGGAAAAATGATTTAAAAAAATATGTCTAGATAGAAATGAGAAGGTATTCAGTATTGTATAACACAAGAAAGCAAATAAATATAAAAGTAGGTTTATCAGACATGAGGAACAAAAGAGATATAAGATTTGTAAAGGCTAAGTAGCAAAATGGCAGAAGAAAATACTGCATTATCAGTAGTGACTTTAAATGTAAATGGATTAAACATGCAACCAAAAGGTAGAAATTGGTAGAAGTATATAAAAGCATGACCCAACTATATGCTGTCTGCCAGAGTCTCACATTAAAGTCAAAGAAACAAGTAGGTTGAGGGTGAAAGGATGGGAAAAAATATACCATGCAAGTAGTAACCAAAAGAGAGCTGATGTGGCTATACTAATATTGGATAAAATAGACTTTAGGTAAAAAACAGTTACAAGGGATAAAGATGGTCATTACATACTACATTGCTTACATACAGGATGATGTAACAAGTATAAATATGTATGCACCTAGCAGCAGAGGCCTAAAATATATGAAGCAAATACTAACAGACTTGAAGGGAGAAATTGACCATTGTACTCTCAATAACAGATAGAACATCTAGTCAGAAGATCAATAAGTTCAGGATTTGAATGATACACTAAACCAACTAGACCTAACAGATATACATAGAACACTGCACCCAAAAAAAACAGAATACACATTCTTCTTGAGCACACATGGATCATTCTCTAGGATAGAGAAACAAGTCTTTATAAATTCAAAAATATTGAAACCATACAATGTATATTCTCTGAACACAACAGAATGAAAGTTACAAATGAATACCAGGAAGAGAAATGGGAAACTCACAAAAATGTGGAAATTAAACAACATACTTTTAAAAAATCAATTTTAAAGTTAAAGAAGAAATCAGAAGTAAAACTAAGAAAAGTCTTGAGGCAACTGAAAACAAAAACACAACATACCAAAATATATGGGATTCAGTGAAGGCAGTGCTGAGAGGGAAATTTATAGTTCTCAGTAGTTACATTGAAAAAGAAGAAAGACTTCAAATCAGAGAACTAATATAAAAACTGGAAAAACAAGAAAAAGAAGAGCAAATTAAACTCAAAGCAAGTAGAAGGCAGGAAATAACAAAGATTAGAGTGAATATAAATGAAATAAAAAACAATAAAACAGGTAGAATCAACAAAAACCAAGGCTTGCTTCTACGAAAGTCAATAAAATTGACAAACATCAACAAAACTTTAGCAAGAACGAGAAGAAAAAAGAGAGAATACAAATAATGAAAATCAGAAATGAAATGGAGGAGATTAATACCAACCCCACTAAAACAAAAAGGACTATAAGTGGATACTATGATAGCCTAGATAAAATGGACAAATTCTTAGAAACATACAAATCACCTACCTTGCCTCAAGAAGAAATAGAAGATCTCAACAAACCAATTACTAGTAAAGAGATTGACTCAGTAATATAAAACCTCCCAACAAAGGTAAACCCAGGACCAGATGGTTTCACAGGGGAATTTCTATCAAACATTCCAAGAAAACTTAGCTCCAATTCTGCTCAAAGTCTTCCAAAAAATTGAAGAGGAGGGAACACTCCCTAACTCATTCTACAAAGCCAATATCACCCTCTTACCAAAGCTTGATAAAGGTACCAAAGAAAAAAAACTATAAACCGTATTTCCTATGAATATAGACGCAAAAATCCTCAACAAAATAGTAGGAAACCAAATCCAACAGCATATTAAAAAGAACTATACACCATGATCAAGTGAGATTTATCCATGATATGCAAGGTTGGTTTGACATAAGAAAATCAGTTAGTGTAATACACCATATTAACAGAATAAAGGGGAAAAATCATGATTATTTCAACTGATTCAGAAAAGACATTTGGCAAAATACAGCACCCTTTCTTGATAAAACACTTGGAAGTCTAAGAATAGAATGAAACTTCCTCAACACGATAAAGGGTATGTATGAAAAGTCCACAGCTAACATCCTACTTAATGATGAAAGACTGATAGATTTCTCTCTAAGATCAGGAACAAGACAAGGATGCCCACTGTCACCAATGTTATTCTACATTTTACTGGAAGTTCTTGACAGAGCAATTAGGCTAGAAAAAGAAATAAAAGCCATCCAAAGTGGAAAGGAAGAAGTAAAACTTTTCCTATTTGCAATTGATATGATCCTATATACAAAAAATTCTGAAAAATTCTGAACAAAGTTACTAGAACTAATAAACAAATTCAGTATGGTGGCAGGGTACAAGGTCAACACTCAAGAATCAGTATTGTTTCTATACACAAGTGATGAATAATCAGAAGATGAAATCAAGAAAAAAAAATCCATTCACTGTAGCAACTAGAAGAATCAAATATCTAGGACTAAATCTAACCAAGGATATAAAGGACTTATACACAGAAAACTACAGAATATTCCTAAAAGAAATTAAAGACCTAAATAAATGGAAGGATATTCCATGTTCATGGATTAGAAGACTAAATAACATTAAGATGTCAATACTCTCCAAAGTAATTTATAGATTCAACACAATCACAATTAAAATTCAACAACCACCTTTGCAGATATGGAAAAGCCAATCATCAAATTTATGTGGAAAAGCCATTGTGAAAAAGAAGAAGGAAGTTGCAGGACTCACACTTTCCAATCTTAAAACTTAGTACAAAGCCACAGAAATCAAAACACCATGGTACTGGCACAATGACAGATATATAGACCAATGGAATCAAATTGAGAACTCATGAATCAACACTTACGTTTATAGCCAACTGATTTTTGACAAAGTGGCAAAGACCACTCAACTGGGAAATAATAGTCTTTTCAATAAATGGTGCTGGGTAAAAGGGATCTCCATTTGCAAAAAAATGGAAGAGAAACACTGCCTCACACCATATGTAAATCTCAACTTAAAATGGACCAAAAACCTTAATATAAGAGCTAGAACTATCAAAATCCTATAAGAAAACCTAGGGAAGCATCTTCAGGACCTCATGTTTGGACTTTAGGTCCAAAGCACAAGCAACAAATAAAAAATAGATAAATAGGACCTAATCAAAATTTAAAACTTTTATTCCTCAAAGTTCTTTATCATGAAAGTGAAATGATAACCTACACAATGAGAGAAAATACTTGGAAAATGCATATTTGATAAAAGCTAATATCCAGAATACATAAAGAAACCCTTCAACTTAACAATAGACAAACAACCCAATTAAAATGGGCAGAAGACTTGAACAGACATCTCTCTGAAGAAGATATACAAATGGCCAGAAAGCACATGAAAAAGTGCTCAACATCATTAGCCATCAGGGAAATGCAAATCAAAGCCACAGTGAGATACTCTTTCACAGCCATTAGAATGGATGCTATTAAAAAAAAAAAGACAACAACAAGTGTTAGAGAGGATATGAAGAAATAGGAACACTCATTCATTGCTAGTGGCAAACTAAAATTGTACAAACACTGTGGAAGACAGTTCCTCAGAAAGCAAAGTATGGAACTACTAAATGACCTGGCAATCCAACTATTAGGTATACATACCCAAGAGAATTGAAAGGAGGGGCTTAAACATGTATTTGCACACTGATGTTCATACCAGCATTATTCATAATTGCCAAAATATGAAAGCAACTCAAGTGTCCATCAACATATGAATGAATAAACAAAATATGGTACATACATACAATAGAATATCATTTAGTTGTAAAAAGGGATGAAGTTCTGATATGTGCAATATCTTGGATGAACCTTGAAGACATCATGTTGACTGAAATAAGCCAGACACAAAAGGACAAATATTGTATGATCTCATTGATTTGAAACAGTACAAATAAGCAAATTCATAGAGTCAGAATCTAGAATATAGGTTACCAGGGTACAGGGTGAGGATAGGGAATGGTAAGTTAAGGCTTAAAATATACAGGGTTCCTATTTGGAATGATGGAAATGTTTTGGTAGTGGATGGTGGTGATGGTAACACAACCTTGTGAATGCTATCAACAGCACTGAAACATGTATCTGAATATGATTAAAAGAGTAAGTGTTAAATTTTGTACATGGTAACAAAATAAAATTTTTTAATCCATGGAACTACACTATACATATAGTGAATCCTAAATTAAGGCATGGATTTTAATTAAGAATATAATTATTAAAATGTGCTTTTATCAATTATAACAAATATTTCATATTTCACACCAATGCAAGCTGTTCATGGTGGGGTGGTATATGGTAATCTGTATTTCATGCATGATTGTTCTTTAAACCCAGAACTTCTTTATTAAAGGAAAACTTTAAAAATATATGTATAACTTCAGAATAGGAAGTTTGAGAAGAGAAGTGGGTCTAGGAGAACTGCATAAACCCCGGCTACATCTTAGGGTGACCCTGTAGGAACTTTCACTGAACTCAGCGATGGAAAAAATTAATGAAAACCTTCAAACTGTACAAGAGGACAGACTGGAAAGAGTCACAATAATCATCTTTTGTTGTGTGGTTTTTTTTTGTTTCCTTTCCTTTTCTTTTTTAAGAACACTGAAGCTTTAACCACAGAGGTGATTGGAGAATCACAGCCCTCCTGAAGCGATATCCAAACAGAAAATTTTCCAATACATATCCTGAAATAACAGAGCATGTAATTTCACATTAGCTCCAGGAACACAGCATCTTTGCTTAGGATATGGAAATTTGGAAGCTCACTGCTATAATCTGTGGTTATGATTTCAGGCTCCCCCAGTGATGCCGGGAATCAAACCACAGACTCCTAGCACTAGGAGCCTTTATTGTAATCCAATAAAACCTTAACAACCAGTCTTCTTTTTTTTTTTTTTTGATAAATTAAGGGCCTCATTTACTTTGAAGCAGCCCCTCTGCCCTGGAGTTTACCTCGCGGTGGAAATAGTCCTAAAGAAACAGAGAATCAGATGGGGTAAAAGGAGCCCAGATTTTCTAACTTGGTTTCACGGATTCAGAAACTTCAAACTAAATTAAAAATCTCACTTTTTTAAAAGAACTGATCTTCTAGAATGAGCCTCTGCTTAGGAATTTTGACAATACTTTACAGACCCTAACTTCTTAACTTAATCATAATTGAGATACTGTATGACAAAGGCCATATGTACTATCCACCCACTGTTAATTTTATTTTATATTTGCTAATTTGAAATTTTATTCAGAAGCTCAAATTCTGCCCAAATCGCCAGTGTTTACTTCACTGTGTCATCTTTACGAATGATTCATTACAGAATGACCTCCAAATTTAAAACAAACTTGAAACCCAACAAAGGGACATATTTATTTCATAACCTTAATTCCTTCCTAAGATACAGGGCACTAGGCTATCAGACTACTCCAACTTCTACATATGTGTTTTTAAAGGCTATGAGAGTTCAGCCCAGAAAGAGCCAGACTATTTGGACTCTATACTGCAGAGACATTAAATTAGGGCAGATTTGAAATGGTAATTATCTCTTAAATTTTTCAGATTCAACTATTATTAAAATTCCCCAAATTAAGAGCAAAGTGTAGGCAGCCAATTTTGCATTTCCCAGACATCCCAGAACTAACGTCTTAGAAGAGTTGAACATTTTAAAGCTATAAAGTTTCTGTATTTAGTCAACTGACTAACTAACATTTGTTTAATCAATAGTGCTAATCACTAAACATTAGGACTTGATGTAGTAGCAGATTACTAGAATAGAAACCCCAAGACCAGGATTCTAGTTCCATTCTTGCAATTCACCAACTACGTGTTTTCAGCAAATCACTTAATCACTCTGAACACCATAAAATGAGGAAATTACACTAGAGCTGACCCTTAAAAATAAGGTCCCTTTCCAATATGAATATTCTCATTAACATTAATATATCAAGTAATATTAAAATAAGGATTAGGATTCTATTAAAAACTTATTGAATAGAGCTATAGGGGAAATATAACTCAATCAGTGCTGGGTAGTGGAATTCCTGGCATTGAGAGATCATGACCAGTAATCGAAGAAGGGCACAATTTACATTCAGATGAAGTAGAGTCATTTATAAATAATAATAATAACTAATAATTAATGTTTATTATGTGCCAGGACTATTCATTCTAAATGTTATATATATATATATACTCATTAATTGTCATATAAACCATATGTTACATTCTATTAATATCCCCCATTTCACAGATGAGGATGCTGAAGCGCAAAGAGTTAAACATTTAACTTCAGCCATATAGCTAGACAGGGAAAGAGCCAGGATTTGAATCCAGGAAAATTTGCTCCTGAGTCTGTATTCTTAAGCTATGTTTAATGCTTGCAATAAGTGAAGGGGTACCAGATTAAAGCAATAACTATTTGAATATCAGTCACACTCATGCCTATTTCAGCTACACAGTTTATTCCAAATGTACACTTACATGCTTCTGTTTCTACACCTTCTATATTTGAAACACAGTTTATTCCAAATGCACACTTACATGCTGCTGTTTCTATACCCTTTATACTTGAAAGAGATGTTTGTTTTTATTCAAAAGAGTTTCAATATTAGAAAGAAGACAGTAAAATCAATAGTTCTCCAAAGGTACTCATAAACTCCTTAATCCCTATTAATTAATGCCTTTCCTCTTGTGTGACTGATAAACATTTTTTGGTCAAAGTATTCATCTTAAAGATAACCATCATTTTCAAAATATATACTACTTGTCAGGCAGTATGCTAGTTGTTCACAAAAATGACCCCAATAATTGGTGTCCCTGTATCCATGTCCTCAAGTTGTCACCTTTTACCCTCACTCTGGGTTTGGCAATATGACTTGCTGCAGCCAACGACATAATAGCAATAGCAAATAGAACCCAAGCAGAGACTCAAAAAGTATGGGACATTGGGTCTTGACCTCTATTATTGCTCTTGGGAACATTACTGGTTGATGAGAGACCTGTGACCAAGTCTTCCTCATTACCCCAGTTGACCTCAAACTAGCCACCAGATATATATGAGTGAGATCATACTAAACCATCCAGTCCCAGCCAAGTTGACTCAGACTAGTAGAACCACCCAACCAAGCCTGAAATTCTCAAGAAATAGAAATGTTTGTTGTTTAAGCTACTGAATTTTGGAGTGGTTTGTTACACAGAAAAGATAACTGATACAGTCACTGTGCTAAGTCTTAAACATTATTTCATTTAATCCTTGTAACAACCATACAAGGTTACTATACTGTGTTCATGGGTGTTTTCAATATATATAAACTTAGGGTCAGTGAAACACTTTTTTTTCCCCTCTTTATTTTTTTTTAAATGTTAATCATTCCATGGAATCATGTAATTTAGTGTCTCTCAGAGTATAAGTTACAAGGCATTTAACTGTGACTGTTGTCACTTAAAGTCACACTGAAGTTGATACTAGAAAGGAAATATTTTACATAAGGCTACTCTATCCCATTTGTATATACCTCAAAGTGCTAAAATTTACATGATAAGTTATACTTTGGATAATCTCCAAAAAGCCCAACTCCCAGTAAATGCTCATCTGTGGCTGATTTTTTGACAATATTCATATACATGATCGCAAACGCAATGCAAAGAATTGGTTACACTTATCAACCCTGTTAAATTCTAATTTCTAAAATAAGAAATACCAATAAATAATATAAAATAATAAATCTTATCAGGCCTAAAGATCCATCACAGACATTTGGTGAAACATTTAGAAATAAGTCAAAGTTTATGACATACCAAACTTTTTATCTAGTATCTTTCAATCCTCTGGTAGCCCTAAAACTAAACACCCATTTCCAGAGCTAAACACTTCAGCCAATGATTTCCCCAATTCCTTCAAAGAAAACAGTGGGTTTTGTGATTCCAGATACATACTTGGCCATTATTACTGAATCTGGCAAACCGAAAGTGTTACTTACTTAAAGCACAGCACAATATTTTACCTTTAAGATATGCTCATGATTAACAGCTTTACATGCTCTTTCTGGGGTTCTAAATTAATTAGCAGTTAACATATTAAGATCATTTCATTTAAATCAGAATTCCATTTGAAAATAACATATATTTTCTTGGGTTATTAACCCTAAATATTTGCTCAAGTGGGATACCATCTGTCTTCTAGTTTAATCTATTGTGATCATAATACTAAACATTCAACTCCAGTCTCTTTTTTAAAAAAATACTTGTTAATGCTAATAATAATAATTGCAGTGCTGACAATAGCCATCTCATCATATAGCCCTCCCTACATCAGTCCTTGTTCTGCCTTCTCTTTGTGAAATGTAATTTACCAGTTACATACTTGTGTGGTTTAGAGTCAAATGGTCTGTAGAACTTATGAAAATTAGTAGTCCTCTTCCTTTCTTTACACTCTATTCCCATTTCCCAGAAGCATCTACTTTTTAACTCTTTTAAATGTTTCTTTCGGTGTTTACTTCCCAATATCTAAATGACAAATACTACTATTTCTTGAGTTTTCAACTTTAGAATACTCCCCATTGACTTGCTGCTATAGAACCTAAAATTTAATTCATATACTTCCACAACTACTCTCCATACACCCTTTCCCTCCTTGTAGTACCCTAATATAAAATTTGTTACATTAGCTCTTAGTATTATTACTACAACGCAAATACTATTCAGTTAAGCAATGCCATATAGTTCAGATATATTCTCTCTCATACGACTTTACTTATCATGGAGTTGATATTTATTTTGGTTTGATGTCTTTTGTTTTTCTTATTGTTCCTTATTTTTCTATGTATCAAATTCAAACCCAAATTCTGTATCAGAAGTAATTCTTCCTCAATAATATTCCATGTATTGTACCATTTTCAGCTTCTTAGAGACATTGCCCCTAGAATTCTTTATTTTCTAGCTGCAATTTAGACTAGTTGCTCTTTAGGCCAACTGCTAAGCTGTCGTCACTCTTGGGTCTTCCTTCAACAGCAACCTGGAGATTCCCTTCACCTCACCTATGTTGCATCCCCTGTGTCCTTCTCTTTACTGTTTTACTCCTTTGTTTGTTGGAGCACATCCTTTAAGGGCTATAGTAATACATAGAAGATTTGAATACCTAACTTCCCATTTGTTTCATGAATTTACTGGAAATATAATCTAGGTTGAAATCATTTTTTCCTGAGAAATTTAAAGGCATTGTTCCATTGTCTTATAGCTCTTAATGTAATTGTGGAATTTCAAAGTCATCTTTGCCATTTTCCAGACAGTCACATGGTCTTGACATATATCAGAAATGTCTCTTGAATTTTCCCCTGCTTCCAGTCCCACTGTCACTGCTCTGAGATATTTACCATCTCTTCTCTCTACTGCTATAATAGTCTCCTAACTGGTCTCCCTATCTCCAGACTTTTCTTCTCTAAGTTTTGTCATTGTGAAACATAGGACTGATCATTCTCCAATCCAGTTTAAGATCAGAAAGATAACTGATGATTGCTTACCTCTTAGAATGGCAGACAAACCCCTCCCCCTTGTTACTGGCCTCTCTACAACCCTTCATTACCAAGCTGCTTGAATAAATTGATTAATCCCACTGTTTCTTTTTCACCCTCCCTATTCATTCTTTATCCAACGCCAGTCTGGTTTCTACTCCAACCCTCTGATACTGCTCTTGCCAAGGTTGTCAATTTTCTCTGCCTTGCTGAATCCAATAAATCTAGTTCAAACCATATCTTACTTGAACTCCCACACAAGTCTGACACTGCTCATCTCCTTCTGGAAACTCTCCCTTCCCTACTTCTGCAATGCTTAAATTTTCCTGGATCTCCTCCCTTCTGTATGCAGTTTTGCTGGCTTCTCATTGTCCTCCCATCTCTTCCTTTTATTGTATATAGGACTCTTTCCAACATCTGCTTATTGTTTCATTCTATGAACCCCACCTGGGCAATTCTGTTTCTGAAAGTGGTCTCCATTACCACTTACAGTCTATCAACTTCCAAATCTGTATCTACACCCCAAGTCTTTCTGCTGAACCTTAGGCTGGGTCTTTAAACAAACATAATGAGAATCTCCATTTGTATGTCACATGAAACTCTGCATATTCAAAACGCATTATCTTCTGTTTATCACTGGCTTATTCTCCTAGTTACTTCTCCAACACCGCAAATTCCTAAGTCACAAACCCAGTTCTCATTAATCATCAATACCAAAGCAATAATAAGTCCTTGTAATTTTCCAAGTATCTTAAATCTTAAATTCATTTATTTCTAGTCCTCTGTCAACATCCTAGTCCAAGCTAACTTCATCTTTCACATTAATTCTCACAGCCACATCCTAACTGGTCTCTCCGCAGGCAGTCTTGCTTTTTCCCCCAATTGGTTCCCATAATACAGCCAAAGTAATATTTCTAAAGTGCAAATCTATTTGGGTCACTCCATTTCAACCCTTCAGTGGACTCCAACTGCCAGGAGAATAAAATTTGATCTCCCTAAAAAGGCTTATAAATCACTTTTTTTTTTTAAGATTTATTTATTTATTATTTCTCTCCCCTCCTCCCCCCCGCCCCAGTTGTCTGTGCTCTGTGTCAATTTGCTGCATCTTCTTTGTCCACTTCTGTTGTTGTCAGCAGCATGGGAATCTGTGTTTCTTTTTGTTGCGTCATCTTGTTGTGTCAGCTCTTCGTGTAGGTGGCGCCATTCCTGGGCAGGCTGCACTCTCCTTCACGCTGGGTGGCTCTCCTTACGGGGCGCACTCCTTGCACGTAGGGCTCCCCTGCATGGGGACACCCCTCCGTGGCAGGGCACTCCTTGCACGCATCAGCACTGTGCATGGGCCAGCTCCACACAGGTCAAGGAGGCCCGGGGTTTGAACCGCAGACCTCCCATGTGGTAGACGGATGCCCTAACCACTGGGTCAAGTCCGTTTCCCATAAACCACTTTTAAACCAGGATTTTCTTATCTCCTCAGCCTTGTCCCTTGCTGTTCTTTTCCCTTTGCATCCACATTCCTTCCAAGAGGAAGGAAATTCAACCTGTCTCTAGCATTATTGTTTTCCCCCAATGTCGTGCACTGGGCCTGGCACACAGGAAGGGATCAACACATACTTGATGAAGGAAGAGAAGCTCTTCTGGCACAAAGGCAGTGCAGCATAGTGATTAAGAGCACAGTCTCCTGGGCCAGAATGCCAAGTTCGAATCTCACTTATTAGCTGTGAGACTGGGCCAATTTCCTCATTTATTCAATGAGGATATAGTACCTACATCTTTATTTTTTTATTTATTGTGATGTGATTATTGTGATGGATTAAATTGTAAAAGAAACTTGGGAAGAATCCAGCACATAGGAAATTTATAAATATTTGCTATTATTATCTATTGCATTGAGTTATAGGTTCTGATTATCTATCATATTCTAGACTTTGGGAGCAGGAATTTTATTCCAATGTATAGCAGACTTTCAAGAATATCTTGTGTAACGTTTAATATATTTAATGGAAAAAAAATAAAGATGAGATGCTCTAGGTCCATATACAGCACAAGAATTAGGCATGGCTGAAAGACACAGTAGGTCCAATTCATTACAAACAGCCCACATAACTCAATTATGAGAGGAAAGTTCTGAAATATGAATTTTAACATTGATGAGATGTTTATGAGTAACAACAACAAAAACTCAGATAAATTGCATTTTAATTTCAATTATAGCCAATTAATTGTCTTACTGAACATGTAAAAAGAGCAACAAAAGCAGATTACTTTTTAAAAGCTGTGCCTAGACATCTGTTCTCATTCATAACACCATTATACATGATCCAGAGAATAAATTAAAAGAAAGATACTACACTCATTACATTTTTGTTGAGTGGGCCACTTCCCACTTATCCAATTATGGATGTAACCACAGATACCGAAAGACTTGAATATAAATCATTCATTATTAAGCAAATTCAGTTATGCTACAAGTTAAAACCATATCTCTGGCATGGATACATATCTTGTATGAAACAAATTCATAGCACTGATGTTCAGCTTGACCATTAACACTAGATTTAAGACAAGTATTTTGTGGTTATATATTATCTCTGATTTTAAATATCTAGTGCTACAATTTTTCCTTATACATCATTACAGATGTCCATTCAATCGAATTAACTTATAAATGTATGAAATTCCAACAAAAATGCTACCATAGTTTTCTTGAGAACTAGACTTAATAAGTTGACTATTGAGTTCATTTATAAAGATAAATAAACAAGAATTGTGAAGGATATCATGAATAAAAAATAACAATGAGGCAGGGAGGATGAGGAGCTGGTCCTGTCAAATAAAAACATGCTATAAATAATCTGTAATTAAAACAGGTGATATCAGGTCATAAATTGTTGGAAAGACCAGTGGGACATACTAGAAAATTCAGAAATCAGCTCAAAGATGAAAATTTAATATGCAATAAAAGCAGCACATTGTATCATTGGGTAAAAGATGGATTACTTAATATGTTGTGCTGAGCTAACTGGATAGTCACGTTAAAAAAAATAAAATTGGATAATTTCTTCACATCATACCTTAGTAAAAATCCCAAAAGGATCTGACATTTAAATATAATAAGTTGGGAAGTGGACTTGGCCCAATGGATAGGGCATCTGCCTACCACATGGGAGGTCCGCGGTTCAAACCCCGGGCCTTCTTGACCCGTGTGGAGCTGGCCCATGCACAGTGCTGATGCGTGCAAGGAGTGCCCTGCCACACAGGGGTGTCCCCCACGTAGGGGAGCCTCACGCCAAGGAGTGCACCCCATAAGGAAAGCCACCCAGCACGAAAGAAAGTGCAGCCTGCCCAAGAATGGCACCACACACATGGAGAGTTGACACAACAAGATGACGCAACAAAAAGAAACACAGATTCCTGGTGCCCTGATAAGGATAGAAGCAGTCACAGAATAACACACAGCGAATGGACACAGAGCAGACAACTGGTGGGGGGGGGGGAGAGAAATAAATAAATAAATATAATAAGTTAAACCAGTCATAGGAAAAACCTGGAAGTAAGGGAAATTTTTCCTACCTATATCACAAAATCCAGAAGCAATAAGAGAAAAGCTAGATAAATTTGATAACATAAAAATTAAAATAAAAATTTTGCATGACAAAAGATAGAAGTGAATCAAAAGAAAATGACACATTGGAAAATATTTTTAATTTACATCACAAGAAATTTTTAAATCTTGAATAAAGAGCTTCTAATATAAGAGAATAAAACTACCAACAGAAATACTGACTAGATTAATGAAAAGAAAGTTTGCAAAAAGAGAAATGTGAACAGCTCTTAACTATAGTAAAAGAATTACAAATTAAAACTACACTGAGCTACTCTTCTCACCTATTTATTTGTTAAACACTAAAATTTGGGGGCAATATTCTGTGGACAAGCTGTGAAGAAATAGGCAGTCTCATAATTGCCAGAGGGCATGCAAAATGAAGGAGAATTTGGCAACATGTAATTATCTATACGAATCTCCCATTTAAACTAACAATCCTACCTCTAGGAATCATGAAGGCACACTTGAACAACAAAAAAGGCTATACATTGCAAGATTTTTTTGAAGCAGCAGAATATAGGAAACCACTCAATGTCCATTAGGAAACTGGTTGAAACACCGATAGTGTAGCCACACAAAGAATTATGCAGGCGGATAAAGGAGTATCTCTACTCTACTACGGCATGATTTGGAAGATATTCTGTGAAGTAAAAAACAGGAAGATGCAAAACTTTGGCACGGTATTCTACCACTCATCTGAGACAGAGAAATCAAGAAATATATCTAAGTATCTGTTTAATATTTTAAGACAAATAAAATAATAAAGCTTAATATGTCTTAAAAATCTATATATAGTGGTAGGGCAGGAAAAGGAACAGGCTGGAAGGAATAGGGAGAGAAAGTAATCTTTTTTGAATCTACTTTGTTCTGGAGATTTGATATTGAAACTACATAAATACTTTACATTTTACATAATTATAAAACCTAATTTTTAAAAAACTAATGCCTAAAAATAAAAAATATAATATGAAATAAATGTCCTAAATACATACCTAGTTGGTACCATAGTTTTATATATAGAGGAACCGAACTATTTTATGTGACATTAAAACAATAATTTGTCTGTACCTAAAGGGTATACTTTAATAGTATAAGGATAAAGTCAACCAACAAAAAGAAAAACCATATGCACTTTTCTGTAATCATATAGTTGATGGTAATGCTAATATTGTTATTCCCAAACTGTTGCAAGTATATTAAAGGATGAATGAGATGAGTATTTACATGATATTCTAATTCTGTAATTCTTGGTATTACTGAGAACTGGGATTCCTGGAGTGGGAAAAAGAATACATAGTTTTGATTTTGAAGTAGCTTAAGTAAAAATCCTAAGTAGTATTGGATTTGAATTGAAAATAGAAATATGTTATAATTTTTATCATTAACAACACATATATTTTTCCTAATTTTGTCCACTGAGAAAGGCATCGCAGTAGCAATGCTACAGACTAAACTGTGGTATACAAAGATCTTTTCCCAACAAAAGGAATCAGGATTTTGCATAGAGCTGCCTGTTTACAGATAGAAAATGTATAATATGAAGCTGGAACCCTACCTTTTGACAAGGACCCTAAAAAAGTCTACAGGTGTCTTACAAAGCCAAATTCAATAAGCTCCCACTAGTCAAAAAGGGGAAATTTTAAACATCGATAAGGAGAACAATTGCAATGGACTAAATATACTAAGGATATGCTAATATTATGTATGTATAATCCATGACTTCATAATGAAATCTGCAAAATAAATAATCGTACCAATTGATTGCAGTGGGATGATTCTTACTAGCTCATTATTTTGAAACCAAGTAAATAAATGGGAGAAAAATGAAGCATTTACTCTGACTTTTCTATACAAATTGTACAACCTGGTAGAAAATTATAGATAAGATATTTCTTTTTATAGAAGTATTCTAGTTAAAACACGAAAAAAGTTGCTAAATTACACTATCACAGTTTTGCAAACCCTATTCAATTAATAGATATGTGTTGCTAACAGCAACATCTGCAGGCATCACAAAAAGAAAAAAACGAAACAAAAAGGAAACAACATGATACCACCCATCACATTTACATACACACACACACATATATATAGCACAAGCTACCATCTTTATCATTATTCCATGTCCTATGCAACTGGACTTTCCAGAGATATGGATTACTGCATTTGAAATTGGCAAACTATTTACTACAATTGCCTTTAAAAAATATATTTTAGAATTTGTTAAAGCATCATCAACTTTAAGAAATACCACAATGAAAAGTAATTAATCAATGTCATTGTATACTTAAGAGTAAATTACATGTTTTTTAAAATCATAATCACAAGAAGCAGAAATGGCAATTGTTGTTGTTCAATTACTTAACCACTTCTCTGATTAGCTTTTGCAGTCCAGCTGAAAGTCCACAAGTTCAACTCCATGCACAGCCATGGATATGTTGACTGTCTTTTACATTCCCAACCTCTCCTTTCTAGACCTGTTTTCCTAATGTCCTGGTGGTAATCCTTCTTCCAACTCAGATCCCTACACCTTCCTCCTATCTTCAGTCCCTACACATAAAACACAAAAAGATCCAGATGTTTTTTACCCCTTCACACTAAACCATGCCAAAAATCTTGTTTCAATCTGCTTTTCACCTTTTAAAGACATTTTAGTTTTGTAGCAGAATAAATTGAAGCACTTCTGTCATTAATAGGGGGAGATATGGTAATCAGTATAGATCTGTTAGAGGCTAGCACCCTCTGCCCCATGTGGATCTGGCAAAGTTCATCTCCAAGTCAACACAGGTGATGAAAGCAGCAGAGTAGGCGACATCCTAGGCAGAGAAGGGCACACATAAGCAAACACCTACAAGTAGAGTAAAAGGACATAACTTATTTCAGAAGAAAGTAGTAAAGGCTTTGTGGTTTGGATTTAACTTTAAGCCTGAGTTCAGCAAACTATTGTGAGGGGGCCAAATCTAGCCTGCCATGTGTTTTGAAACAACCAGTGAGCTAAGAATGGTTTTTGCATTTTTTAATTATTTATTCTAATGGTTGGGGAAAAACCTTAAGAAGAATATTTAATAAGATGAAGAAGCAAATGTGGCTCAAGCAATTGGACTCCTGTCTACCATATAGGAGATCCAGGGTTCGATACCCAGGGCTTCCTGGTGAAGGCAAGCTGGCCCGTGCAGTGAGCCGGCTCACTCAGAGTGCTGGCCCACATGGAATGCTGCCCTGCATAGGAGTGCTGCCCCATGCAGGAGTGCTGGCCCACGTGGAGAGCTGGTGCAGCAAGATGACACATCAAAAAGAGACACAGAGGAGAGATAATAAGAGATGCAGCAGACCAGGGAGCTGAGGTGGTGCAAGAGAATGATCACCTCTCTCCCACTCCGGAAGGTCACATTATCGGTTCCCGGAGCCACCTAATGAGAATACAAGCAGACACAGAAGAACACAATGAATGGACACAGAGAGCAGAAAATGGAGGGAGGGGGAAGAAATAAATAAATAAGCAAATATTTAAATATATACATATTTAATGAGACATGAGAATTATATGAAATTCAAAGTTTAGTGTCTATAAATAAAGTTTTGTATGAATGCAGCCATGCTCATTCATTTACATGTTTTCTATGGCTGCTTTTGTGAACAAAGGCAGAGTTAAGTAGTTACAATAGACATTGCATGTCCAACCAACACTAATATATTTACTATCTGCCCTTTACAGAAAAAGTTTGCTGACCCCTGATTTAAGTAAGGAGCCAGCAGAAAATAACAATGCAGGAAAATCATGATTATACAGTATTTATGTTTTTAAATGAGTCAAATAATTTTAAGAGTCAAAGCTTTGATACATTTATTACCAAAGTAGCCTTAGAAATTTATTCCAATCTACAAGGCCACAAATTTAGAAGAGTTCTCAATTAATTAACTGGGCACTTGATCTCAATAGGTACCATCAATGGGGTTATTTTTCTTGTTTTTATTTTGTCACTTTAATGAGTCCAAAAGTACACTGTCATGTTATTTTCATGTAAAATAATTTTCCCACCAGAGTGAACATTTTTCGTGTGTTTAATAGCAATTTCTACTTATGTGTTAAATAGCAATACCTGTATTCTTTACCTATTTTTCTACAGAGTTTTTAAACTGAAGTAAAAGAACATTTTATATATTTAATCTTTAACTGTAGGATAGGAAGGTTTTAAACAAAAGTCTGAGTAAACAGAGTCAGTCTCAGTCTCCTGGAAGGGAAAGCTTCGAGAGCATGTTCTGGTGAGTTTGGTGTCTGCTTGTGAGGTACCAATTCAGCGAGTTCATGCCTTGGATGATATGGACACCAAATAGCCATCTGTAAAGTAGGAGCAAAATAATTAATGCATCCATTTATCTATTTGACTCATTTTCCTTTGATTTTATGTGTTAAGGGACTAGATTGGGTTTTATTTCTTTATTAGAGAAGTTATGGGTTTATGGAATAATCATGCACAAAGTACAGAATTCACATATGTTACCCCACCACCAATACCTTGCATTCGTGTGGAACATTCATTAAAATTGATGATAGCATGTTTTTATAACTGTACTATTAATTAAAGTCCATGGTTTAACCTAAGGTTTACTGTTTGGGTAGTGTAGTTCCATGGATTTTTAAAAAATTTTTATTCTGCTACCATATATACAATCTAATATTTCCCTCCTTTTAATCATATTCAGATACATATTTCAGTGTTGTTACTAGTTTGTTCTTGTTCCCTGTTTTACTGTTCGTCCATGCACCTCTTTCCTTTGCACAAAAAATTTGTTTCAAAAAAATTCCAAGGCAGTGGAATCTGTGCCTTCTGACCATAACTTACCTGCCACTCACCATTTCTCTTGGCCAATTTGGATGCCTTGAGCAAGCCTGATGCCTTACTCATCAGGAACACATTTCCCTGCTGACCCAGAATAGCCATCAGCTCTATCACTTATCTTAGAACCATCCAGGCTACTTGCATGGGCGATTTCCCCACTATGAGTACTTGGAGAAGTCATTTAACTACTCAAAGTTAGGGAGATTTGGACATGCCCACAGAAATAATTTGTGGGGACAAAACATAAACCTGAAAAATCACCCTGTCACTTTTTTTTTTTTTGACTCAGTATTACCCCAACCTGGAATTTCTATTTTCAGACTTCTTGGTTTTCTATTCTGTCAAAGGACTAAGAAGAGGAGGGAGAAAAAAAATCATAACATGAGGGGAAAAAAGCCTTTTCTTTTGGCAATTCTCAAAAGAAAAATTGTGATTAAGGTTACGAAAACTTTTATATCTATTAAATAATCTGTAATATGACATTCCATTTTAGACTCCTCTAATCGTCAGTTTCTTTGTCCCAAATATTCAAAACTTCATTAGGGAAGAACAATTCAAAGTCCAATATTCTTCAATTCACACGCACATAAAATTGTTAGATGATAGGAAACTTGAGTATAGTTTTTTTCTCATTAAATAGTCTCAGCTTTTGTACTTCTTTCATGATGTAATATTTGAATTTATAATTTCTATGGAAAAGCTAACACTCTACTAAGATAAGAATTCATCTAATTTTTGCAGGCAAGGATATTAAAGCAAGCATTTATATTTTGAATAAAAGAAATAAAACTTTTACAATATTCACCAGAAGGAACATTGAAAAACCAGCTGGATGAAAGAAATCACATCTACTCTAGAAAGAAGCAAGGACAAGTGGGGTTCAGTAGTAGGAGTCTTGAGAACACAAGGTGCAAGCCATTTTACTAGAGCAACAAATTTTTTAAGGATTTCTAGAAATTTGTTGGTTGTATTAGGATAATATTTCTTTCATGGCCTTCTTAGTCGAAAATTGAAATCTGAAGCCCAGATTACTAAGGATCTCCATATTAACACAACACTCTCTCCTGTACCCCTCTCCACCCTACACCCACTGCCCCAGACTGAAGCCTGGCTTCCTTCTGTCTCCCAGAAAATTATAATGCTTGGGCAATTGAGAACAGAGATCTACATTCTGATCTCAACCACAGTTCCTGGTGGTAGCTTTTATCCATTCAAAGAGTTGCCAGGTCAGTCAGTGGTGGGATGACCCAATATCACTTTCTCAAACCATCTCTAGAGGCAGTACCTGCTAATTCTCTTCCGAGTCCTCTATTAGCATGGGCTTAGTTTATAGGCTTGTTGAAAGCTTTAGGAAATTGCATGATATTGTATCATCTTTCTAAGAGCACTTTTCTGCTCCTTTTTTTAAAAAAGGCACATTTTCACAAACCTTCCGATAAGCTCTCATACTTACAAAAGGAGCCCTCACGGAGAGCTGTAAGATTGAGTTCATCACAAAGTGTGATCTGAGGGCCAGGAACACTGACATCACCTGGGGGATGGTTAGAAATGCAATCTCATTCAGCAAATGAATTTTGATTTCTGTATGTCTCACTCACCTATGAGACAGAAGGACATACAGCCAAAATCTCCTTTTGGGAAAAATCCTTGCTTTTATCCAGTAAATTTCCAGGGAGCAGGCACAATAAAATATGCTAATATCTCTGGGTTACTTCACTTAAAGTTCATAAATGGTTTTATCGGAAAACATGGAGAGCATTGGCATTATATGTGAGCTTATTTAATTTGCAAGTCATGTGCCATATTTATGCAAATAATGACAAATCAGCCCCACCCCTGGCCTTTTCCATCAAAATTCACACTTCACATCACATATGATTTCATGAAGGTTGGAAATTTCATGAAAATATTCCTAGTGTGAGAAAGAAAATAAGAAAATTATTTTTACATTCTTTGGGACTTTCCTGTAACATTCCAATCTTTCTTCAATAAAAGCCAGAAATCCCGCAAAGTTCTGCTCGACTATTACCTCAATATCCCTCTCCAGTATTATCTAAACTTCCCCAGTGATAAGAATAATCAGGCAAATAAATACCCAAGCTCTCTCCCAACCAGGCATTTTTAGGGAAAGGACCTGAAAAGCTGAATGCTTAGCAAGCACAATGGGTAATTCTTAGCGACCAAGGAATTTTCAGAAACTTGGCAAGTTGTTCTGACACTTTAGAGGGTTTCGCATTTACCAGGGTGCATTCCTGTTAAAAAAAAAAAAAGGAAAGAACGAAAGAGAGAGAGAGAGAGAGAGAAAGGGCAGGTTTCTGGATCCCAGCCTGAGATCCGGATTCAGTCAAGTGATGGAGGAGCAAAGAACATGCATTTTAAACAAGTTCCCCAGATGATGCTAATGAAATGATCCAGGACCCACCCCGTGAAAGGCACTGCACTGGGACATTGCCCCACTGTACAGATTTGGCTCCATCTGGGACTCTGGCACCAAAGCTGTTCCCAGGACATAGTTTACTGGATCATATTTCTGCTGGTTATGGTTCAGACCTTTACAGCCCAATTTAACACAAAATGTGTTCTTGCCTCAATGACGTTGCTGACTAGTTCTCTGTAATTTTCCTATCAACAACTGAACTCCCTACCAGTCCTTTTGCTCCTCAGTAGTTACGGTTCCTGTCCTCAAAGCCCAAATTACCCTTGATAAGGTCATGGAAAAATTCTTCAGGCTCTGTCTAATGCCAACTTCTTGAGCAGATCTTTGCTGTCTACCTGCTGCCTGCCTTGAGGGTCTCTGTCAATTGCTTTGGTCCTTTTTTTATTTTGAGCATTGGTTTCATACTTATTTTTAGTCATGAAACTCTTTTATCAAAAAAAAACTTATATGGAATACCCATTCCTTTAAAATCCAGAAAAACAGCTCCTGCAACTTAAATGGGTGGAAAGAGGGAAGGAAAGTGCAGGCAGAAGCTAACAAGACACCCTTTCCACTCTCTAACACACACACACAATTTACTCATACTCACAGACTCATACATACAGAAGACCCTGAGACTGGTCTTCAGAAAACTTTTTTATTTTTTTTGAGTTAGATCCGTAATTATTCAGGTAGGAAGGAAAGGGAAATGGGAGAAAACAACAGATCAGGGGTTTCAGGTAGAGAGGAGGGGGGTGAAAAGTCATGGTTCAATTTTTTGGCTACAGTCTTGGACTGCCTTCCTAGGCTTGAATGGCTGATTATAAATCGATCTTCAAAAGTATAGGACCATACTCTCTTCTTAAAAACAAACTATTGAAATTCACAATTCCAGCTCTCCTTCGCTCTATGGGTTTGGTTAAAATTCCTCTCCCAACATTTCCTCATTAGGCACATTCAACCACTTATCAGGTTTGGGTTGTTGCATGCTCATACACATGCTCTGGAAAAACAAATTCACAAATCAGAGTTATTATAGAAAACCTGTGCAAATGAAATAACTAAGTATTTAATTGGATACTATTGTAAACAATACTGTTTTTAACTTTGAATTTATAATTTTTCACTGTTAGTGTATTTTCTATATAATCGATTTTTAAAAATTTTGTGGTATGTAAATAACAAAATTTGTCATTTTAACCATTTTAAGTGTATAATTCATTGGCATTAATAATATTCACTATGTTGTTCTGCTATCACCACTATTTCCAAAATATATCACTCCAAACAGACGCCATACCCATTAAGCAATAATTTCCCTGTTATCCCCTCCCCCAGCTCCTTGTAACCTCTAACATACCTTCTGTCTCTATGATTTTACCTAAGCTAGATAGTTCATATAAGTGAAATCAAATAACATTTTGTGTCTGACTCATTTTATTTACATAATGTTTTCAAGGTTCATCCGTGTTGCAGCAAGTATCAGAACTTCATTCCTTTTTATGGCTAAATATTATTCCATTGTATGGATATACCATATTTGTTTATCCATTCATCTGTTGGATAGACACTTGGATTGCTTATACCTTTTGGCTACTGTGACCAATGCTGCTATGAACACTGATATACAAATATTTATTTGAGTCCTGTTTTATACAGTCCCTTTGGATATATGCCTAGGAGTAGAATAGCCAGGTCACATGGGTAATTCTATGTTTAAACATTTGAGGAACCAAATTATTTTCCATAGGGGCTGCGCCATTTTACATTTCCATTAACAATGCACAAGATTCTAATTTCTCCACATGTTCTTCAATGTATGTTATTTTATTGTTTTAATAATAGCCTAGGGTGTGTGAACTAGTATCACATTGGGGTTCTGATTAGCATTTCCCTAGTGAATAATGATGTTGGTCATCTTTTCATGTGTTTCTCAGCCAAATGTGAACTTTGCATATTGACTTTGTAAACTGCAATCTTGCAAAACTTGTTTATTATTTTAAGTACTTTCTGGAGATTCTCTGGAATTTTCTACATAGGCAATTACATTGTCTGCAAACATCAACAGTTTTCTTTTTTTCCACTTTACATGTCTTTTCTTTTTCTTTTCTTATTGAATTGACTAGAACCTCCAGAATGGTGTGAAATAGGAATAGCAAGGCTGGATATCCTTGCCTTGTACCAGTGTTAGGAAGAAAATATTCAGTCTTTCAGCAAAGCTTGATATAATCTAAAGGTCTTTTCTCATTATGAGGTTAAGGAAGTTCTATTCCTGGTTTGTGAGAATTTTTATCATGATTGGTGTTAAATATTACCAATAAGATAATATGGGGGCAAGCAGATGTGGCTCAACTGATAGAGTGTCCGCCTACCATAGATGAGGTCCAGGGTTTGGTACCCAGGGCCTCCTGTCTTGTGTGGTGAGCTGGCCCACATGCAGTGCTGCTGTGCACAAGGAGTGCCAGGGGTGCCCCCGTGTAGTGGTGTCCCACGCACAAGGAGAGCCACCCCATGTGAAAAAAGCACAGCCCACCCAGAAGTGGCACCGCACAAAGAACTAACGCAGCAAGATCACACAACAAGGAGAGACAGATTCCCGGTAACTCCTGACAAGAATATAAGCAGACACAGAAGAACACACAGTGAATTGATACAGAGAGCAGACAACTGGGGCGGGGGGGAGGCAGTGAATGGACACAGAGAGCAGGCAATGGGGGGGGGGGACGGGAGTAGAGAGAAATAAATAAAAATAATAAATTTCATTGATTGGATTTTTAATGCTAAACTAGGCTTGCATATTGGGGGCAAACCTCACATGGCCTTATTTCAGTCCCAATTTTTTTCTATTTCAAGATATTTTTATTTTATTGATTTCTACTTTAATTCTGTTATTATCAGAGAACATAGTTCAATTTTAATTATTTTAAGTACATTAAGACTTGTTTGATGAGCTAGAGAACAGTCCAACTTGGTGACTATTCCTTATGCACTTGGACAGAATATGTTTTCTGCTGTTGTTGGGTGGGCTGTTCCATACATATCAACTGGGTTAGGTTGGTTGAAAACATGGTTCAGGAATTCTATAACTTTACCAATTGGAAATCTACTTCTAGAAATTACTGGGAAAAAACTACTGAAGTTTCCAACTGTAATTATGGATTTATCTGTTTTCCCTTTCAGTTTCATCAGTTGTTTGTCTCCTATATTTTGAAGCTCTTGTTGTTAGGTGACTACACATTCAGGATTACTATGTCTCCTTGGTGAGTTGACTCCTTTATCATTTTTTTTCTTTTTTTTAAATTTTTGTCTTTTTTCTTTAAAGATACATAGATCACAAAAAATATTACATTAAAAAAATAAGAGGTTCCCATATACCCCATACCCCACCCCCACACACACTTCCCACATCAACAACCTTGTGGTCCTGGGTTTGGTACCCAGGGCCTCCTGCCTTGTGTGGTGAGTTGGCCCACATGCAGTGCTGCTGCACACCATGTAGCGGTGTCCCACGTGCAAGGAGAGTGACCCCATGTGAAAAAAGCACAGCCCACCCAGGAGTGGCATGGCACAGAGAGGTAACGCAGTAATTGTGGAATATTCATTGCATTTGGTGAATACATTTTGGATCACTGCTGCACTGCATGGATTATAGTTTACATTGTGGTCTCTCCCCCAGTCCATTCAGTGAGTTATGGCAGGATATATAATGTCCAGCATCTGGTCCTGCAATATCATTTAGGACAGCTCCAAGTCCAGAAAATGCCCCCACATCACATCTCTTCTTCACTCTCCCTGCCCTCAGCATCTACCATGGCCTCTGTCTCCACATCAATGATATAATTTCTTCCATTGCTAGTGTCACAATAGTTCTATAGTAGAATACCAGTAGGTCCACTCTAATCCATATTTTGTTCCTCCAACCTGTGGACCCTGGGATGGTGATGTCCACTCCACTTCTAAATTGAGAGGGGGCTTATATCCCACATGCCTGATAGATGCAATTCTCCTGCTTGCAGTTGTAGGCAATCTAGGTTCACTGGTGTGGTGGTTGATCATATTCAGCTTCCTATTAGCTGATCTGAGTAAGTCCAATGAACCAGAGAGCAGGATTTGCAACACTGCTGAGGCCCAGGGCCCAGCTGGCACATGGCCAGTCCAGAGATTAAAGTCTCTTGAGTATACACCAACTCTAGTGCCAACCACAGGTTCAGTAAAAGTGACAGAAGAGGCATGTACAGAAAGGTCACATCTGAGTCCAACTCCATCACATTCAGGAGCACAAATTCCAAAATAAGGCCAACTGGCAAGGTACTGAACTCCAGAGCCATCTGCCATGACTGTAGAACCTGTGTATCTCCATAGCCCTCAGGGGCACCAGTCTGTCTTTGAGAACCTGCTGAGATTTGCATAAAAGCAACTCCTCTGATGACCTCCTGACTCATTTTGAAGTCTCTTAGCCATTTGTTTTTACCACTTCCCCCTTTTATTCAAGGTCTTTTTCTAGTTGCATCACCACCTGGTGATTGGTAGTAATCCCTTGGCACCAGGGAGGCTCATCCCTGGGAGTCATACCAACAATGGGGGGAAGGCAATGCATTTACATGATGAGTTTGGCTTAGAGAGTGGCCACATTTGAGCAACATGGAGGCTCTCAGGTGGTAACTCTTAGGCATCCTACAGCTCTAGGCCTAGTTAAAATTTCAGGCACACAGCATCATAAGCATAGTCATCAGTATCAAGGGCTCATCATTAGACCATCCTTCTTCACTGGTCTTTGCCCTTGCACTTGGTGGGTTGTTGCTGTTATATTGGAGAATGTGACAGAGCTCCCCTGGCTAGGAATTCAGCACTCCCTCAGTTGTCATTTTTAACTCTAACTACTATGACAATACCCAACAAATATCCAAACATTTTTATATACCCCATATATGTGCCCTGGAGAACTCCCTCCCAACTATGTGTCCCCCTTTAATAACACCCCACACCAGTGTTCGTCCCCTGCTATAGTTGAACTCCTCTGTGGTCCAAAACTTCTTAAAAAATGAAGCCTAATATGTTGCCAAATTCAATTAATAGTAAAATGAAAAAGTAATGATAGGTTTAAATATTAGAAATAGGATACATACAATTTAGAAAAAAATAAAATAAAATAAAAAATAAATTGGAATATTAAAAATGAAAAATGTCATAAAATTTCATTTTTGACATTTTGCCTTTTCATTTTAATAGGCATTGCCCTGCACATACAGTTGCAAGGCAATTTCTTTCATTTCTTCCTCACTGACTACATCCTTTTCTTTCTAATTTTTTCTTTTGTCTTCAAAAAACTTTTAAATCACAGTGAAGTCACAAATACAATATAGGGGACTCACATATACACAACATCAAACTCTTTTCCCCCTTCCCCAAAAATGATTACATGTTCATGTTATTTTTGCTGCAGCTGATGTACAGATATTGAAACATAGCTACCAAACATGGTTCCATTTTGGTTTACAGTATGGTTTATATCTTAGACTATATACTTTCCTAAAATTTTAGTTACATTATGGTTTACATTTTAGACTATACATTTTTATATATTTTTGGTGACATTTAACATGTCCTATATCCAGCATTGCACAATTCTGTGGAACACTTCCATTGCCCCCCAGTTGCCCCTGCTTCCAACTTTTCCATTCCTCTCTCCTCCTCCCCTCATGGCCCACAGTGACAACCAAGCTTCACTGTTTAAAGGACCAGATTCAAAGATACTTGCAACAATGCTGAGGGCTTGACACACTAGACTGTCCTTCCCCATTGGGAGCCACCAATTCTCTGGAGAGACACCCTTCCCTCTGTCTGAGAACATCAGGCCTTCCCAGGATGGGGATACACCTTCCCACTCATTGTATGGGTCTCCACCCAATGATATAGCACATTATGACAAAATGAGCACTCACACACTCCCTAGAAGCCTGTCCCTGTGCCAGATGCCCCCCATTAAGCATGTAAAACAAGTAACCCTTCCTTATTATATTTTCTAAAGAGTTTCTCAACTTTATAGTCTCAATCACATACCCAACCATCTCGCATGTTCATCTGATCCCCCAACCCTCCTCCCAATTCCTTGGGCCATAGGACCCATCCTCCCAAGCCGCCCTCCTCAAGCCTGCAAAGCCCCACCCAAAAGTATCCCTATGCCCCTGTTCCCTTTACAACTACTTACCTCTGCTTTATCATGGATTTCACCAATGTAGGTGTCAGATCACAAACTTCCTGTGCCCCCCCCCAATTTCCTATAAGCCTATCATCCAGTCTCTAGCTCTCTTAGACAGTTTGCTTTGCTTATTTCATATGAGAGAGTTTATGTAGTATTTGTCCTTCAATGCCTGGCTTGCTTCATTCAACATAAGGTCCTCAAGATTCATCCATGCTATCCCATGTGTTTGTATTATATTCCTTCTTACAGCTGAGTAGTATTCCATTGTATGTATATACCACATTTTGTTTATCCATTCATCTGTTGATGGGCATTTGAGTTGATTCCAACTTTTGGCAATAGTGAATAAGGCTGCTATGAACACTGGTGTGCATATATCAGCTTGTGGCCTTGTTTATAGTTCCTCTGGGTATATACCCAGCAGTGGAATTACTGAGTCATATGGAAAATCTATAGCTAGTTTTTTGAGGAACTGCCAAACTGTCCTCCAGAATGACTGGAACCTTCTGCATTCCCACCAGCAGTGAATGAGGGTTCCCATTCCTCCACAGCCTCTCCAAAACTTGTAATCTTCTGGGTTTTTTTAATAGTCACCAGTCTAATGGGAGTAAGATGGTATCTTATTGTAGTTTTGATTTTCATTACCCTAATAGCACATGATGTTGAGCATCTTTCAACGTGTTTTTTGGCCATTTGTATTTCTTCTTTGGAGAAGATTTGTTCAAATCTCTCACCCATTTTTTAAATGAGTTGTTTGTCTTTTCATTTTTGAGATATAGGATTTCTTTATACATGCAGGGTATTAGTCTCCTATCAGATACATGGTTAACAAATATTTTCCCCCATTGGGTAGGTTATCTTTTCACTTTCTTGACAAACTCCTTTGAGGTGCAAAAGACTTTAATTTTGAGGAGGCCCCATTTATCCATTTGTTCCTTTTCTGCTCATACTTTGGATGTGAAGTTCATGAAGCCATTTTCTATTACAAGTCCTGTAGATGCTTCCTTACATTGTTTTCCAAGGTTCTTATATTTAGGTCTTTTATCCATCTTGAGTTGATTTTTGCATAAGGTGTGAGATAGTAATCCTCTTTCATTCTTTTGCATATGGATATCCAGTTCTCCAAGCACCATTTGTTGAAGAGTCTATTCTCTCCCAGTTGAGGGGGATTGGTGGCATTGTCGAATATCAGATGACGGTATATGTGAGGATCTATATCAGAATTCTCAATTTGGTTCCATTGGTCAGTATGTCTATCTCCTTGCCAATACCATGCCATTTTGACCACTGTAGCTTTGTAGTATCTTTCAAAATCAAGCAGTGTGATTCTTCCAATTTCATTTTTCATTTTCAATATGTCTTTGGCTATTTGGGGCCCCAAGTGCAATGGCAAGGACCAATAAAGATGGATTGTACAGGGAAACGGACTTGGCCCAGTGGTTAGGGCGTCCGTCTACCACATGGGAGGTCCGCGGTTCAAACCCCGGGCCTCCTTGACCCGTGTGGAGCTGGCCCATGCGCAGTGCTGATGCATGCAGGGAGTGCCGCCCCATGCAGGGGTGTCCCCGCGTAGGGGAGCCCCACACGCAAGGAGTGCACCCCATAAGGAGAGCCACCCAGCGCGAAAGAAAGTACAGCCTGCCCAGGAATGGCGCCGCCCACACTTCCCATGCTGCTGACAATAACAGAAGCGGACAAAGAAACAAGACGCAGCAAATAGACACAGAGAACAGACAACTGAGGGGAGGGGGAGAATTGAATAAATAAATAAATCTTTAAAAAAAAAAAAAAAAGACGGATCGTACAACAATGAGCCCTTGATACTGATGGCTATGATTATGAGCCTGTGCACCTGAAATATGAACTAGGCCTAGAGCTGGAGGGTGCCTAAGAGTTACCTCCTGAAAGACTCCATGTTGCTCAAATGTGGCCACTGTCTAAGTTAAACTCATCATGTAAATGTTATTACCTCTCCCCCCACCCTGCCCACCAGCATGGGCCCACCTGAATCCCAGGGATGAGCCTCCCTGGCACCAAGGGATTACTACCAAGCACCAGCTGATGATGTAACTAGAAAAAGACCTTGAATGAAAGGGTCAACTCAGACCAGCAGATTATCTCAGCCTACATGTACTATCAGGAGTTAAAAACTGCTTTATGACTTTGGATAAAAGGGGGAAATGGAAAGACAAATGAGTCTCCAAAAAAGAGTCCAGAGGTCATCAGAGGGGTAATGCTTATGCATGCCTCAGCAGGGTCCCAGAGACAGCCAAAGTAGATAGAAGCCCAGGTACTTGTTCTCCTAAGGGCTAAGGAGACCCACAGGTTCTACAGTCACGGCAGATGGCTCTGGAGTTCAGTGCCATGTCAGTTGGGCCTACTTTGGAGTTTGTGTTCTTGAGTGTGATAGAGTGGGACTCAGATATGACCTTTCTACACGAGTCTTCTGTTCCTTTTACCGGACCTGTGGTTGGCACTAGGGTTGGTGTATACTCAAGAGACCTGAATCTCTGAACTGTCCATGTGACAATTGTCTTCTTAATATCCTTAATCTCTTCCTTCATTTCATTAAATTGGTCCATGATATTTGTTTTGAGAGCTTTGATTAGTTGTTTGATGTTCTGCTCCTCTTTCTAGTTTTTAGTTTGTTCATTGGATTGGGCCATGTTTCCCTGATTATTGGTATGGTTTGTAATTTTTTGTTGCTGTCTGGTCATCATTTTATCTTAATGGGTTTGCTCAGTTGATCAGCTTCTTCATCTAGTCTCGGGGTTTATTTAGGTGCTGTTTTTGTTTGTGTTAAGGCTTCTCTTTGACACGTTTTCCTTCTTACTCTATTTCCATGTTGTTGTCTAAGTTCCCTTGAAGGAAAATACTAGAGTCAGGGAAAGCAAAAGAAGTAAGAAAGAAAAATTATAATACTAGTATTGATAGTAAATGCTAGCAGCAGAACCATGTGATACCTAGGAGAATGAATATTAAACTCATACAACCTGTGTAGAGTTATAACAATAGAAAAGTGGAGTACCTACAATGAGATGATAAACTGAATATGGAGAAGAATATAGTATGAACTAAAAGGCCAGTGTTGTAGGACAGAGGGAAAGAGAAAAGAAAGGACAATAACATAAAGAGTGAATAAAAGAAAACAGAATAGAGGTGTTAGAAATAAAAAGTCAGAAAAATTGGGGGCTAAAGAAAGAGAGGTGGAATGTAAGAGAAACAACAGGAGATGGAAGATAGAAAGATGTAAAGGAAAGGGGGTAGCATTGGTAGCCAAATCAGTACACAAAGAAAAGAGGAAATCGGGAAACGGACTTTGGCCCAGTGGTTAGGGCGTCCGTCTACCATATGGGAGGTCCGTGGTTCAAACCCCGGGCCTCCTTGACCCGTGTGGAGCTGGCCATGCGCAGTGCTGATGCGCACAAGGAGTGCCGTGCCACGCAAGGGTGTCCCCAGCATGGGGGAGCCCCACGTGCAAGGAGTGCGCCCGTGAGGAAAGCCGCCCAGCATGAAAAGAAAGAGCAGCCTGCCCAGGAATGGCGCCGCCCACACTTCCCGTGCCGCTGACAACAACAGAAGCGGACAAAGAAACAAGACGCAGCAAATAGACACAGAGAACAGACAACCAGGGGAGGGGGGGAAATTAAATAAATAAATAAATCTTAAAAAAAAAAGAAAAAGAAAAGAGGAAATCAAGGATGAGGAAGCACAGCAAACAGGAAACACTACCTGCAGCACCCAATAAAAAAAAAAAGGAAAAAGGGAAAAATAAAAAAGGTGGTGGGGGATGAAGAGGAAGGAAAGACAAGAAAGCAAACAAAAAAGACCAGAGAAGGCCTTAAGCAAGGAGTCTTCTTTGCAGTTGAATAAATGTCTTAGGAATCTATCTGTCCCCCTTTCTCCCTTCCTCACTTGCCTCTCTCCCAGGGCAGCAGGAAGGCTGTGTGACAGCTCCCCTCTGAGATTCAAATGGGACCCTGGTGAACCAACTAACCACAGAAAATAATGACTCTCAGTCTCTGTGAGAGAGCACCCATACCTTGCCAGAAACCTTAAATATGCTATTGGAAGTCTACCAAGTATGTCCAACTCTCCCCCTCCCTTAGGTATGTTACATAGGTCTAGTTAATTGCTTGACTCCACCTTCTCCCAGACCAATTTTCCCTATCGCAGGGCATTTAGGTAAATCAGGCTCTCTCAGCAGATTCACTCTCCTCTCTTCCTAGCCTCTCCCCAAGTCAACTGGCATGCTCCTCCCGGCTCAAAAAAAAAAAAGGAGGGGAGACCAGAGAGTTGAAGCTGCACACCTCACCAGAACCCTCCCACTCTCAGAGTTTGTCTGATACTGGTGGGCTAGGCAAATGCCAGGGTCAGGGAATGCTGGGTTCAGGGAATGCGGGCTTGGGGAACATGGCTTCAGGGAACGCGGGTTACAGGAAACACGGGGTTCAGGGATCACAGGTTTGGGGAGCAAGGAGCTCAGGAATGCCACCTGCAACCAGCAGTGTTCAGGGAATGCTGTGGCTAGCAGCCCTAGAGGAAAGGTTTAGCCTTCCCACAGCTTTCGGCACAAATGCCAGAAACCCGCAGTTTTATCTTGAGCAAGCACTCCTTTTTTTGCACTCTCTCCAGATTGATGTCCAGAAAACTTCTGCTTTGTGGGTTCCCAAAACAATTCACTGGGGCAGGATTCTGTCCCCATTCAATCGTTTTTTCGCAGGAGAGATGACAAGGATGCATTCACTCAGATGCCATCTTGCCTCCTCCTTTATTATTATATAATTTTCCTTTTTATCCCTGGAAATATTCCTTATTCAGAAGTCTACTTTATGTGATATTAGTATAACCACTCCAGCTTTATTTTCATTAGTTTTTGCAAAGTGCATATTAATTTGTTTAGCGGTTGCTCTAAGTGTTAAATATGCACACCCAACCTTTCTCATTCAAATTAGAATTAATATTTTAGCATTTCAAATAAAATTTAGAAGTCTTTCTAATATATAGTTGCCTTTACCTCCCTTGTATATATTTGTCATATGTGTTATATCTACATCCATTAAAAACCCCATCAGAAAATGCTGTAATTTTTGTTTCAATAGATATTATCTATTATAAAATTTCTATTTGCCTCTTTTTTATACTTTCTATTTATCTGCTAAGAACCTCTATCTTTCTACTAAATTCAACTGTGTTTATTTTTACTTCATGAACCTTAGTAGTAATAGTTAATTTAATGTCTTTATCTAATACTTCCAACATCTGGATGAACTAGGAGTTTCATCTGTTAATTATCTTTTCTCATGAGAATTAGTCACACTTTCCTATTTCTTTCTTTATCGAGTAATTCTGGATTATACCCCAGTCATTTTGGATATTATGCTGTGTAGACTCTGGGTCTTATTAGGGAGTGTATGTGTGCTCATCTTGTCATAGCATGTTATATCAGTGGGTGGAGACCCATATAATGAATGAGAAGGTATTGTACTACCATCCTGGGGAGGCCCAGTGTTCTCAAACACAGGCGAGGGTATCTCACAAGAGCATGGATGGCTCCTAATGGGGAAGGACAGACTAGTGTGTCAAGCCCTCAACACTGTTGCAAGTATCTATGAATCTTGTCCTTCAAGCAGTGAAGCTTGGTTGTCACTGTGGATCCCAAGGGGAGGGGGAGAGAGGAATAGAATAGATGAAAGAGGGGGTAACTGGGGGGGTGGGGCAAAGGAAGTATTCTGCATGATCATGCAATGATGAATACAGGTCATATTAAATTTCACCAAAAATTTATAAAAGTAAATGTAAACCATAATGTAAATTACTGACTGTGGTTAGTAGCTATGTTTCAATATTCATACATCAGTTGTAGTAAACGCAATATCTACATGTAAAAACATCATTGTTGGGAAAGGGGGAAAAGTGGAAGGATGTTGGTATATGGGAGTCTCCTATATTCTCTATGTGATTTACTGTGACCTAAAACTTCTTTGAAGACATATTGGGGAAAAAAAGAGGTAAGACACTGAGGAAGAAATGGAAGAGATTGCCTTGCTACTGTACATAGAGGACAACACATATTACAGTGATGAAAGGCAAAACATCAAACAAAATCTTATAATATTTTTCATTTTATTAATACTCCAATTTTTTTTACTTTTAGTTTTTCCAGATTATTATGTGTTTCATTTCTAATGTTTAAACCTATCATTACTATTTCATTTTCCTATTAATTGAATTTGGCAATATATTAGGCTTCATTTTTTAAGATGTTTTGGATCACAGAGGGGTTCAACTATAGCAGGGGAGGAGCACTGGTGTGGGGTGTCATTGACAAGGGATGCATGGGAGGGAGTTTGCCTGGGCATGCAGATAAGGTATATAGGTATGTTCGGATGTTCGCTGGATATTGGCACAGTGAGTAGAGATTCACACAACTGATGGGAGTGCTGGGTTCCCATCCTGGGGAGCTCTGCTGCATTCCCCAAAGGAACAGCAACAACCCTCAAGTGCAAGGACAATGACCAGTGAAGAAGGATGGTCCAATGATGAGCCCTTGATACTAATGACTGTGCTTATGAGCCTGCTGTGCTTGAAATTTCAACTTGGTCTAGTGTTGCAGGATCCCTAAGAGTACCTCCTGAGAGCCTCCATGTTGCTCAAATGTGGCCACTCACTAAGCCAAACTCAGTATGTAAATGCATTACCTTTCCCCCAGTGTGGGACATGACTCCCAGGGATGAGCCTCTCTGGTGCCAAGGGATTACTACCAATCACCAGGTGGTTATGCAACTAGAAAAAGACCTTGAATAAAAGGGGGAAATGGTAAAGACAAATGAGTTTTTATGGCTAAGAGACTTCAAACTGAGTCAGGAGGTTATCAGAGGGGTTGTGCTTATGCACATCTCAACAGGAGCTCAGAGACAGCCAAAGTAGATACAATCCCAGATAGTGGTGCTCCTGAGAGCTACAGAGACACCCAGGTCCTATGGTTATGGACAATGGTTCTGGAGTTCAGTGCCTTGCCAGTGGGCCCTACTTTGGAATTTGTGCTCCTGACTGTGATAGAGTTGGACTCAGATATGAGTTCTCTACATGTGCCTCTTCTGGCCCTTTTATTGAACCTGTTGTTGATGCTGGGGTTAGTGTATGCCCAGGAGACTTGAATCTCTGGGCTATCCATGTGCCAGCTGGGCCCTGAGCCTCAGTGGTGTTGCAGTACCTACTCTCCAGTCCATTGGACTTACCCAGGTCAGCTGACAGGGAGGTAAGGATGGGCAACCACCACATTAAGGAACTGAGAGAGTCTATAGTTGCAGGCATGCGAGTCTCATCTACTAGCTGTTGGATCAACCTCCCCTTTCAATTGAGAGGTGAAGTGGGCATCACCACCCCAGGGTCCTCAAGATGGAGGAATAAAATATGGATCGGAGTGGACTTACTGGTATTCTACTATAGAGTTATTGTGACTCTAGCAATGGAGAAATTATACCATTGATGTGGAAACAGTGGCCATAGGAGTTGCTGAAGGCAGGGAGAGGGAAAAGGAGGTGTGATATGGAGCATTTTCAGGACTGAGAGTTGTCCAGAATGATACAGGACATTATGTATCCTGCCATAACCCACTGAATAGACTGGAATAGAGTGTAAACTACAATGTAAACTATAACCCACACTGTATAGCAATGCTCCAGAATGTACTCATCAATTGCAATGAATGTACCATGCTAATGAAAGAAGTTGTTGATGTGGGAAAAATGGGGGGTATGGGGAGTGGGGCATATGGGAACTGCCTATATATAGAGAGATAGAGAGAGAGTATTTATTTATTTTTAATGTATTTTTTTGAAGATACACAGATCACAAAAAATGTTACATTAAAAAATATAAGAGGGGGAAGCGGCTGTGGCTCAATCAGTTGGGCTCCTGTCTACCATATGGGAGACCCTCGGTTCATGTCCTGGGCCCTCCTTGAGAAGGCAGGCTTGCCCACATGCTGAGGAGAGCCACCAGCCCGGGTGCCGTGGAGTGCCACCCGGCCCACAAGCACTGCAGAGAGCTGACTCAGCAAGGTGACACAACAAAAAAGGAAAATAAGCAAAAACACAGAAGAGTGTGCAGCAAATGGACACAGAGACCAGACAACAAGCAAGCTGCGGGGGGGGGGGGGGGGGGGGGTAAATTTTAAAAATAAAATACAGACACAGAAGAATGCACAGCGAATGGACACAGAGACCAGACAGCAAGCAAGCCGCAAAGGGGGGGAATAAAAATATATATATGAGGTTCCCATATATCCTTCACCCCACCCCACCCCCACTTTCATCATTGTGGCACATTCATTGCATTTGGTGAATATTGTAACATTTTGTGTGATCTGTGTATCTTTTAAAAATAAAATTATGAAAAAAATATATATAAAATTATGTATATATATATATTTTTTTTTAATTCACCAGGGGAAGCAGATGTGGCTCAATTGATAGAGTTTCCGCCTACCATGTGGGAGGACCCAGGTTCGATCCCTGGGGTCTCCTGGTGAAAAAGAAGAGAAAGCATGCCTCCATGGCAAGCCAGTGCCCATGCAAGTGCCCGCGTGTTGAGCAATTGCCCACACGAATGCCTGGGCAAATCCCTGAGTGGTGAGCCAGTGTCCCGCGCAAATGAGTCATGCAGCAAGATGATGATGTATCAACAGAGACACAAGGCGAGAGTCAAGGTGAAGTGCCACAGAAACCAGGAACTGAGGTGGTACAATTGACAGGGAACCTCTCTCCCAATTCAGAGGTTTCCAGGATTAAATCCTGGTGAATTCTAGAAGAGAGAAAATGAGAAGAGAAGACAACACAGACAACAAAAACAGCAGGATGGGAGGAGGGGAAGGAGGGAAAATAAATAAAATAAATCTTAAAAAAAAAAATTTACCAGCGGTCGAGTCAGACATTTTATCAAGCAATAAATGCAGTAACATTCATAATGCAAGCTGTCTCACTTTCTGGGTGCAGTGATTCTAAACCCAGTTCTGTTTTCAAGGTTTTGCTCTGCTGCTTTGTGTCTGTCCCATTAATGTATCACTCAAGGGTTAGTCTGAAACTTGGGCAATGGTTTAAATTTAAGTTCAGTTTGCAAAGCCTTTGCTGTTTCTTTGTGTCTTCTCACACACGTGTCGCTCAAATGTGCTCCTTGGACTTGTGCAGCTCAGGTACCCAATTAAGGGTTCTCTTCTCTAGCTCTCTCCTCTCTGAGATGCCCTCCACACTCTCAGACCCCCAAAGTCCTCTTTTCTGCTCACTCAGGGCAGAAATAGAGTTTTTCTCCCTCATTAGTCACTTCTCCAAGGTTTTACTCCATTCACAATCCTTCTGCTTCTGTTTAATTTTCAGTCTTCAGATAATTTTTGTATTTCAACCAAATATTTTCAGTTGTAATCAGTGGAAGAGAGAGGCTTCCACTATTCCATTTTGAACAGCACCAGAAGACAGACAAATCTACCATAAATATTATGAGGCAGAGTAACACATAAAGTACCAGATAATTATCTCATCTAATCAACCTTTTTCTAAAGCTAAAATGTGATGATACTGGACAACAATTTTATTGAATATATTTAACATTATGGATATTAAATATAAGTTTCAGAGGACTATATAAAAAGTTATTAGGTGATACTCCCTAGCATGATTTTTATAATGCCCAAATACCCCAAACCATTTTTCAAGAATTGTATAGAGGGGAAAATACTAAAAATAGCTATGCCTTGAATCATTTATGCCTTAGTTTCACAGTTTGTGTGTATTTTGAGGGAAATAAAATCCTTCTATATCAGATCCCTTAGACTTCTATCAACCAAATATTGCTCTTTTGAGCCATTTGATATTTCAGACCTTAGTAGAAGTTTTTCTTTCCCTTTAAAAACAGGAAGTGGTGATTGGCCAAATGTAAAATAACTTGAAAATCTTAAGAGGGTCATGGTGAGTTCACAACTTCCAATGCAGTTCATGAATGTACTCTAACCTTGGCAACATTTGTTTACTTGTTGTCTGCAGTCCCAAATAGCACCTGGCATTAGGTGATTTTTATATGTCTTCCATTTTTATGGTATTCCTGCATATCATTTTTCATAAAGGAAAGGGATGGGCGTAGGGAGCCTTGGGTAAAAAGAATATGAAACTTTGTTAAATGCAAAAACTATAGGTTATAGTTTACTGCCTAGCTCAGTGAAAACACAGTAAATATTTGGTTAAGAGTAAAAATTAACATATCTACATTACTGGGTCTGATCTATGAAAGAGTCTATTTAAAAACATATAATGCTATATTTAAAAACATAAGCAATACATTTAAGGTTTAATTTATTATAGGTTCTGTAAAGACACCCATATACAACAAAATAGTCTTCCAGTTTCAGCTCCAACATGTAACTTGGAAGTCATCACTTCCAACCTTACAACAAGAAATAGCTGGAAAAATTGGAAATCAATAATAGTTTCTGGACCCATCTGTAAACTAAAGACACCTAGAAAGCTGCCATTCTAAAATCTGGAGAGACAGACACATAAAAATAGAGAAAGAAGCCAAGAACTGCTTCCCCACAACAGAAGCCACCAGAACAATAAACTGGTAGAAACACTTAGATAGAAATTGGAATGAATTGTTAGGGACCCAGTATGAGATTTTCTGTGAGCTTTGATCATATGGGGGCCCTATACTTTCATGGAATTTCCCTTCAGGAACACCACCATTTTTAATGGTGAATATCTGAATAAGATCCCTCTCTTAACCCTACTGGGATTCCATTATGAAACATTCCCAGAGCTGCCTTCTTACAAAGGCTTACTCTCCAGGGAAAGAATAGAAAAGTGATATGAATGACAGCACTGTCAAAGGGGTGAGATGGAAGAATTGGGAATATTCTGTTAAAAAATATATGTACTACACTAGAAATAATATAGTGTTACTTGAAGATGAATTTAAATTAATTAAAAGAAAATGTATATTGTAAACTCTCGGGCAGCCACTAAAATTCTTAAGAAGTATAAATAATCTCTTAAAAGAGTTGATAAATAAATTTAAAATGCTCAACTAAAACCAGAGAAGGCAGGAAAAAAGGGAAAAATAAATAAAACAAATATAAAAAATATATAAAAAGTTGCAAACATGATAGATCTCAATCCAACTATATAAATAATCACTTTCAATGTGAACAGTCTAAGTACACCAATTAAAAGAGAGATTATTAGAGTGGGTAAAAAATAAGACCCAACTATATGTTTTTTGATGAAACTAACTTTAAATAAAGAGACACAGATAGGTTGGAAATAAGGCAGTGGAAAAAGAGTTACCACGCTAACTCTAATCACAGGAAAACTAGAATAACCATAGTATTAATAAACAAAGCAACTTCAGAACAAGGAAGATTATCAGAGATAAAGATGGACACTGCATCATGATAAATAGGTTGATTATCCAAGAAGACATACCAATCCTAAAAGAATATGCACCTAAGAGAACATCAAATTGTACAAGACAAAGCTGATAGAACTAAAAACAGAAATAGACAAATCCACTATATAGATAGGAATATCAAAACCCCTCTGTCAGTAATTGACAGATCAAGCAGGCAGAAAATTTGTAGAAATAGTTCAACTTCACAAGTCTATCAAGTAACTTGATCTAATTGACATTTATAGAATACTCCATCCAACAAGAACAGAATGCATCTTCTTTTCATGTTCACAAGGAACATTTGTCAGGATAACCTGCAGTATCTTGCAATGTCAGAAAACAAGACAATGTTCAAAGCAAAAGAAAAAGAGAGGGGGGGGGGGAGAAAGAAAAGACCACAATTTGTATAGGATTATAATCCAACATGTGAAATAAATATTTTTCAAAGAGGTGGAGCATAACCCCCCACCCCATAAGTGTGGGTTGTGCATAGTGACTTCCAAAGGGTACATATGGGGGAGGGGGGAAGAATAAATTTACAGCAGAAAAACTTGACAAACACAATCTCAGCCAGGTGATCACAGTTAACAGCAACAGCAATAAGTCTTGATATGATGTAATGAGAATGCCACTTTATCTCTGTAGTCCTCCTCCCAAGAAACCATAATAACCCTGTATAACTATGAGAGAAAACATCAAACAAATTTTGATAGAGGTGCAGCCTACAAAACATCTGATCAATATTCCTCAAAACTGTCAAGGTCATCAAAAACAAAGTAATAAAAACTGTCATAGACCAGAGAAGCCCAAGATGACATGACTAATAAATGTGGTTCTCTAGATGGAATTCTGGAACAGAATGTGTATTGGGTACAAACCTAAGAAATCTAAACAATGTCTGGACTGTAATTAATAATAACATATTGGTACTGGTTCATTAGATGTAACAAATGTAACATACTATATAAGATGTTAGTAATAGGGTAAAGTGGGTGTTGAGCATGTGGAAACCCTCTCTACTATCTTCACAATTTTTTTGTAAATTGAAAACTATTCTAAAATGAAAAAATTTTAAATCCAAAGCCAATTTCTCTTCTCCAATCCCCCATTCCTCATACTAAGTAAGATAGTTGGATCCACATATGTTAAATTTGTGAAAAGTAAATTGAAAACAATACTTCCAACCCTCCCCCTCCCCTTAGATCATCCTCAAAATTGGGATAAGACAAGCTAATTTATTGTTTTTAAAAAAAATTATGTCTCATTTCTTTTTACTTCTCCCTAGAATAAAATAATCAAATTTGTGTGTTCCCTTGTCTGATAGGGCTTGTGTTGTAGGGCAAAAGCAGAAGTTGTATGAAGGTGATTTCACTTCCTGGTTTTTGTTTACAAAAGTTTAAATGCTTTGAGTAGATTTCAATAGGTATTCCTCACATGGGGCAAGAAAAGTGAGGGAGGTGTTCAAGAAGATAGGAACAGGGAGAAAGAGGGAAAAGAGTGATGACCCAAATCAAAATATGATAGAGGGAAGCAGCCTTGGCCCAATGGATAGAGCGTCTGCCTACCACATGGGAGGTCCGTGGTTCAAACCCCGGGCCTCCTTGACCCGTGTGGAGCAGGTCCATGCGCAGTGTTGATGCGCGCAAGGAGTGCCATGCCACACAGGGGTGTCCTCCGAGTAGGGGAGCCCTACGCACAAGGAGTGCGCCCCATAAGGAGAGCCTCCCAGCGCAAAAGAAAGTGCAATCTGCCCAAGAATGGCACCGCACATACGGAGAACTGACACAACAAGGTGACACAACAAAAAGAAACACAGATTCCCGGTGCCGCTGATAAGGATAGAAGAGGAGAAGAACATACAGCAAATGGACACAGAGAGCAGACAACTCAGGGGGTGGGGGTGGGGAGGGGAAAGAAATAAATAAAAAATAAATTAAAAAAAAAAAAAAGGAAAAGGCCATCTTCCTACTATTATTATTTTTTAAAAAAAGATATGATAGAGACATCCTTGAATCTTATGAATTGTAGGAATCCTAAACCTGTTTCCCAGAAATGGCCAAACCTCAGTGAACAGAATGGATCAACCTAAGGAGGCTGCACTCAAAATAGTAGAGCTCTCAGTCCTGGCAAAGATATCAATGCTCAAACTGATCTAGAAGCTGCAAGGCCCTCTACATGGGCCCATAGCAGAGTTGGTTTCTAATGTCTGCACTGCCTAAGATGCCAGGAACTTTCTTTCAATCTCCAAGGAACATCAATTTTGACTGAGGTTCAGTTTCCTCCTAGGCCACTGAGTTCCAAACTGAGAGTCAAATTTAATTTAATTTTTGGAAAAGTAATTTAATTTTTCCCCTCTGAGTTTATACAGTAAAAATCACATCTGCTTCGAAACAAATCAAAGATATACTACTCAGAGTATATCAATCCCTGCACTCTGAGTCAAAGAAGGAAAAACTGCTTGTAAATATCATACCAGAGTGAAGAAAGAGCAAGGACTCTTGGAAGATGCTCTCAGCAAGTATTTTATAATAAAAATAACATATTTTGAATCACTAACTGAGCTCTGATATACCTGAAATATTCTAGTACTTTACATACTTGATCTCAATTATCCCTACTGTAGAGACGGAAGCAGGTATTATCATCCCACTTTGAGAAGTAGGAAATGAGTCAGCAAGACTCATTTCTCATTCCTCTCAGCCTGCCCTCTCTTGAATACTAAGCTTTACAGCCTTCTCCAACTTTCCTTTGCATCTGCCACTTCAATTTGGGATGCTCTTTCTTCACAAGATTTGGTGAGTTGGCAAAAGCATCTTTGTTTTACAGGCCTGGTCCTCTTTTGATAAAGACAGGATTTGGACCAAAAGAAATTCCCTTTCTATTTTGGAATCAGGATCAATTCATGGAAAATTGAAATTGCTACAAATCTTTACTCCATTTACCTCAAAATGTTCACTTATAAGGGATCATTGAGGCACCAAGGATATTTTCTCAAGTCTTCATGCCACACCCCTTTCATTTGGTTGTAGAACATTTAATTTGGGTTTCAGAACCAATGAAAACTAGCTTTTACAACAGAAGCTGGAGACTTGGGGTCAGGCATAATTGCACAGAAACTTGCACTTGCCACCAGGCACTTCATCCACCCAAGCCAGAGCAGGGTAACTACTAACTGCTTATACTTAGCTCTAAACTAGCCTCCCTAAGGAGACACACACAAACCACCAACATGTCCCTTCACCATAATGCAGTCCCCAGCAGATAAGCAAGCATCCTATAGATTTAAAAGTTTATGAATATAAAATGTCTCATGTTAACAAAATAGTATAATGAAGAGATGAGGGCCTTACATAAGTGGCATTATTAGAGTCACTGCAGCTGTTTAGTGAAAGTGTTTGTCTTCTACTTCTTGTTGATTTTTTTTTTACCCTTCTCTGCCAAAAAAAATTTACTACATTTTTTTCATTATTTTCCTTGTGTCAAGTGGAACTTTTTCATCCAATTTTCACTGCTCAGGCCCATATGTCTCGTCTTTCTTCTTCTTCTGTTTTGTTTTGGTTTTTTTTTTTTTCAAGATACCACATAACAAAAATGTTTCTCTTATATTAATTTTGTTACTCAAGCAAAGTAAACCATCACTCCTCGGTATGTCATATAAAAGCCAGAAGAGTAGTGACTCACTCATGCAGAGATTTTATTTAAAACATTTGCTCTGTGGTCAGAGTAGATTAAAGACAGATCAGGTTGCCCGACTAGCAGTGCCGGGAGAGTGAGAGTGAGAGATGTTGCCACTTGGTAGATGAACCACATGCAGCTCGCGTGACAGTACCTTCCCTTGGTCCCCCATCTCCCTCCTTCAAGACTGGAACATCTGCATTCGCCAGACTCAGGTTTACTGACCTAGTGAATCTGAAGGGTTCTTGGAAGGATCTGATGTTTTAATTTGGTGACCAAAATGAGAGGCCTAATGAAAGAGGATCTGAAATGCCCTCAGGGACTCCTGGGACATGAAAGAAGGCAGAGGAGGAAACTGGTGGGGAAGAAGAGCGAAAAGAAAAAGAAAAATGTGAGAAAAGAAATAAACCGAGAGAGAACACCATGACAACTTTCCCTTGTCCTTTTTCTGTGCCAGAGAGAATCTGGGGTTTTTAAGGGTTGCAAATTGAGCAGCTCATGGGTAATCGATTTGGTCTCCACCAGTAGGGGTCAGAAACCCAAGACATGTAAATAACATTTATACAGTTGAAACAAGGAACAGATGAAGTTCATGAAAGTCCATGGAGAAGAATGAATCTCTTCATGTTGATTTTTACAGAAAAGCACAAATCCCAACATCAGAAAGCAGACACAGAAAACTGCACACAATAGAAGTTTAAATACGGCTGTGAAATTGTAATTATTAGTGCTTAGGCATCTATGTGAAATTTATCTCATTTTACCAACTAAAAACTACAGAAAAATTGATGAACTAACTGATTTTGCACATGTTAGTACATCCATTTCCAAACTTACACTTGTCATAAAGCAACTTTCCTTCTGTCTTTCCATCTTCCCTGTCTTTTTTGTTTCTTTTCCTTTTAAACACTCAAAGTAAACCACTGGTTTCTTAAACTTTTGAGCTGCTAAAGAAGACAAGTGTCAATAAGATCACAGAATCTGTGGATTAGAAGAAATACTGGTATTCAACTAGTCAGACCTCAAACCCAGGCCCTGAAACTTTTCTCTAAAATTTTAATATATGGTCACCAAAGCATGCTTGTACATTTTCAGTCATAGGGAACCTGTTACTTGTAGGCCATTTAGTTCCACTGTTTATGCATCTGTGCACTAAATACATATTTTCTAGTACCCCCTTAGGTGTGGGGAATAACATAATGAGCAGGAAAATCACAAGATAGTGATAGTGTAATTCAAAGCATTAAAATAAAATAACGTGAGAGTGCCCAGATGGTTACAAAAGACTAGGTAAACAAGGATGGGCTCTTGTAGCAGATGACAAGGGGGCTCAGGGAGACTGAGTTTCAAGCAGAGGAAACAGCTGAGTTGAAGGTCCTAAGGCAAAACTCAGTTTCGTCTAGCAAAAGAAGAAGGAAAATAAACCATGTGACTGGAACCTGAATGTTTAGGTCAAGGGTCTTGAAGATGAGATTGCAACAGGAGGCAGGAGCCAGATCATGCAGGCTTATAGTTCAGGATAAAATGGATGGGTTCTATTCTATCAGTTTTAAACACGAGATTTAAAAATATCAATTGTGTGTAGAGAACAGAATACAAAGCAGCAGGAGTAAAAGCGGAGAAACCAATAAGAAGGCTAGTGTGGTAGATGGCATAAGAGGTAATTCTGGAAATGGAGAGAAGTAGATGGATTTGGAATAAATTTTGGAATTAGGATTGCCAGAGTGGCTAATAGATTGACTGTGTGGGGAGGAATGGGGAAAGGGGAGAAAGAGAAAGCACTGACAACTCCAAGATACTTGATTTGAACAACTCAGCAGGTGGTGGTATAATTTACAGAGATGTAGAAAACTGGGGGATAACCAGGATTGCAGGCAACAGTAGGGATGACACTGTTGGTAATCAAAGCATTTTGCTTTAATCACATTATGTTTAAGATGACTGCCACATAGAGTTGGCTATACATATTTCAAATTATAGGCAGAGGCTAGATTTTTGAGCATCTGTATTTTGTAAGATAATCAAATTATTAGTAGACCAGTCACAAAATTAAACTGAAATTTCTTTCCCTATAACTACTACCAAAAGGTCCTAAGTCCTAGTTCTGTCTTTTTGAGGACTGGGAAAGGAGAAGACAATTTCTTGCATGACCGCCCTCCAAATATTTGAAAGGATAAAAACGAATATTTACTACATACCTAGAATGTGCCAAGTACTTAGCACAAACTCTCCTATTTGAACATTACAGGATAGATGAGGATGTGCATTAGTATCCCTGCTTTAAAGATACCGGACTCGAGGCTCAGAGAATATCTTTACCCAAGGACACAAAGCTAGAAAGTGCTGAGGTTCAATCCAGGTCTGTCTGATTCCAAAGTTTGTGATTACACTGTACCTCCCAGACCCAGATGAATAAACACTAGTGCCCTCAAGTGTTCCTCACAGAGCAAGGCTTCTAGACATTTTACCATTCTAAAAGTCTTCTGGTGGTTTCCTACTTCATCAGCATCTCTCATTAAATTTAGGGCCTTCTAGTGAATGCATTTGATCTGACCTAGGAAGAGTACAACCATTGTCTGAACAGATGCCTTCTTAGAATGATGCTGGACATCACATTAGAGGAACCACATCACACTGCTGGCTCATATCAAATTTGTGGTCAAGCACTGTCTAGCCAAGACTACCACATCCTATACTTGTACTGTAATTTTTTTTGTCTAAATTGAAAATATGTTGAGATATTTGAAACTTGAGTCTTTTAGCTGGCATATTAGTTATTTCTTCCACTTTTGTTGTAAATGCAAGTCTGATAAGTGAGCTTTATGTCTGAATACCATTCACTGATTAAAATGATATTTAAGTTATATAATTTAAAATTTTTAATATGATAAAAGTACTTGTGTGCTAAGTCTCAGCTTTCACATCTGTAAGATGGTGATAATAACAGCACTAAGGAGGAATGACAAATTGTCTGTGCAATTCTTAGCCATGAGGTCATACTTATCTATCATTCACACTTTTGGAACTGAAACTTATTACAAGACCACATCCAGTCTTTGATAGTAAGCCACTCTCTGACCTAACCAAGGGACATTATATTTTAAAAAGAATACAAATTCTAAAATTAATATGCCAAAAGCAGCTTTTCTACAGGGAACAATTTTAATACATCATTGAGAGCTGCAACTACTGGTTAATCCCCTACTGGTAGTCTAAAGTAAGGCACTGATGATGTGCCCCCATTCCACCCCAACAAGAAAGACAATTATCTTAGGACCCCACAGGGAGAAAATCCCAGGGAATTTTTTACTGAATTAAAGCCCTCGACCATTCTCCTCCCTACTCTATATAATACCACCTTTCTTCTCTGTACTCTGCAGATAGTCTGTGCTTCTGTCTCAGTCTGTATTTGCCAACAAGCAGATCAGGAGACATGGATTCAAGTATAAGTTGTTTGTTTGGGAGGAGATTCTAGGAAACAACAGAAAAATGAGCCAGGGAAAGGAAAGACATATATAGGGTACGCTATTGACCCAGTTAACACTGAGAGTAACTGGAGCACAAATTTGCTGGAAAACACTGGGATCCCATTGAGAACGTGTACCTCTGAATTATTCTACCCCAGTAATGGTGGTATTTATACACTAACTCCCAGCAGCCACTGAATGAAAGTTACTGGGTGGGGAGTTAAAACTCCTAAGCACTTCCAGAATGCCTGGTACACCAGAGAATGCAGTCAGGTAGTCGGGAGTCAACTGTAATACAGTAAAAAGGCCCTCAAGCTCTCTAAAAATCCAGCTACATCCTCACTGGATGCATGGCCAACAAGGAACTGTCAACATGACCTCCAATGAAGGCCACACTATCCAAACACCAGAAGCTTAAATGAACAAGAGTATGAGATTGCAAAGCATAACATTTAAAATGTATGAACACCTAAATTTTAATAAACCAACAAGTCCTATACTTATACTGAGACTTCTCTTTCTTTGTAGCCATAAACTTGATAATAATATGATCATTTACTCTCAAAGTTCCTTTATCATTACGTCACTAGAGCTTCTTCGTCAAAACTAACACAGAAATCAAGTCAAGAGTAGTTTGTGGCCTTCAATTTGCTATACTATTCACAGTATGAATCTGTTTCCAAAATTTTGGTAAGCCTATACTTGATCCACTGCTCAGCTTTCTAATTTGACCCCTCCCTTTCTCTTACTTTTTCATAAAATTGGTAAATACCTCCTGTGAATTCTGATTTTGAAGGGTCTTTTGGATTTCCACTGGTACTGTTCTAACTTGAGCTCTTATCTTCTTATCTGGACTATAGCAATGGCTTTGGTACTGACTGTCTCATCCCCAGTATCTTCTTCCCTATACGGGTCCCCACTGCTGGACAAATTCATTAGGATATTAAGCTCTGGCTGTTTTTTTTCAGCTCAGAATTTCAGGTGCTGGGAACAATGTCTGGCACATGGTGGGTACACAGTACTTATTGTTTAAGCCAATAAATGTATGGAACTTAAGATAATATGAACCTGGCCACAACCTTCTCTTCCTCACTCATCTCCCAAGCCATCTCTCAAAGCCAATGCCCACCATCCTACTTCCTGTTACTCAGAAGTTTTCTGTGTCCTACCTCTATTCTACCGCTAAGCATATGCTCATGCATGGTCCTCTGCCTTGCCTGGAAAAATTGTATTTCTTCTTCAAAGCTAACCTCAAATGCCATATCTTTAACAGAGACTTCTACAACATCCTCAGCCTCTAGCAAAATTCATCACCCTCTACTTCTCTTACAGCAATTATTCATAGTGCTATCATAATAACTATCACGTGAGCTCTGTGAATGCAAATATCTAGTCTTACTCATGAGCATATCACTCAGGCTTGGCTCAGTGCCTGGTGCATGGCTGGCTTTAATGTTTAAATGAAAAGTTAATGGTTAAATCTGTTTTGCTGAATTATCCCAGAAAAATGTATCTATGCTTTCTTCTCCTCTGCCACTCTTCTTCTCCTTCTTGTTCTTCTAATCCTTTTCAATTTTCTTCAAATTTTGCAACATAATTTTATCATTAGGTTTGTGGATTTCCATAAAAGTAGAAAGTATGTTTTTGTGATACATCCTTCTGCCATTCCTCTACTCTCCCCTACCCCCATACCATCTACTATATCTATTTCTTTAGAACAAAAACTGTAACCTACAATTGACACAATTCTTTTGCTTTGTGTCATGTTTTATTATAGTATTTATCTCATTGTGTTGAAATATAATTTGATTCATTTGATACCTATTATCTATGAATGAGCATTTTGGTGTCTGAGTCCCTTGGCAACATTCCAAGTCTTCTTTCTTTTTATGTCCTTAGGCAATTGAAGTGTATTTATTCTAACATGGACCATTCTTGGTCATTCCAGTTTACTCCCTGGCGTTACTATTATTATTTTAGCACTTCTTTTTTTTCCTTCTCCTTATATTTCAGTTGAGATCTCTTTCAGTGAGTCAGCAAATATACTGCTGGGTATATTTTTCTTATTCTTTCAGTACCAATCTTACTGTAAGCATTACATTCTCCTAACACAAAAAACTATATGGATAGCCAGACTCAGTCCTTTGATGTCATCTATAGTCATTTTTATTTCTATTTCAAAATGTTCAAAAAGAAAAAGATATAGAAATAGGTGCTCCTAAGAATATCCTAAATTCACCTATGCATTCTAAATATCACATCAGTGGTATTTAGCAGCATTTCCTTAGAAGGAAAAACACAGTCAATGGCTACATCTAGACCTAGGTTCAAATCCCAGCTCTGCCATCTACCATACAGTCTTTGGCAAGAGTGTTGGTCTTTCTGAGCCTTAATTTCCTCTTACATAAAATGGGCCTAATACAACTCCTCCTGGAATTGATGTGCAGGGTATATTACATGAAAAACATTTGGCTCAGTGCATGCCATATTTGTGGCATAATAAATTGTTGTTGTTTTTGTTGTTTTTCATTTCTCTCCTAAATTTATTCTCACAAGGTGTTCTTCAGCTCTCCAATCTGGGGATGGCATGAGGGGTTCCCTCCCTTGTCTCTCAGGAACTGGGGCTTGCACAAGGAAATAAATCTAGTGGGACTCTTTCCTGGTTTAACTAAGTGTTAATCCCATGGGTAGTTCTCACTTTGTCAGGTCCCTTCCTTCCTCTTGCCTGCTGACTACATGTTCAGCCATCATGGCACTGACTCAGGTCAAAACCTTCTGAAATGGGGAAGTTTTACTACAGGCAATTTAGAACTATAGTGGCCTCTGGGAAATTGGTTCATCTAAGAAATTGGCTCTCCTTCCTTCTTACCACTTTAGACCATCCCTTGTATCATTTGTTACACCCCCTTCAAGACATCTACCTCTTCCATCCCCTTATCCACCCTTCCCACTCCAGCTGGCAAGCTAACCTCCCTAGAGTCACTCAAGTTTTAGGCCCATTCTCCCCACTGTGAGCACTCAAGGGGCTCAGAGACCCCCACGAAAAACCACCTGATGTTGAAAGAGTAAATTAGAAAACAGGTTGGATATTTCATCCACTTAGATGGGCTTTCGAGACACCCAGACAGCTGCTTAGTCATTACTCACCCAAAATTTAATTTAGTCCACAACCTCCATAAAATTAGACATCATGGCAAAGGCGACTTAAGAGATTTCCTCTAAAATTATCAGTGGTGATGCCTCAGCCTTCAGATTGAGCAGGCAGCCTCTACATGTTCCATCCAACAGAAGTACAATCCTGGTAAAAACATAAAGGAGGGGCAAGGTCAAAAGCCAGCTCTCTTGACATGTTTATGTTTGACTTATGGCTGAAGATTACAAATGGAAGCTATAAGCTCTCTATTCATGTCTGTCTATATGTTTATGTATGTGTATATGTGTGTATATATATGTAACATTTCCCTACCTGAAATGCTATTACCAAATTAATTTATAAAATCCCTTAAAGGAATTCTTTACTAATTGGCTTAGAGATAAATAATTACTTAAATCAATTAAATAAAAATCCCAGAAATTAAGGAAATATAACTTCTAATACTTCCAATTTTAAAAAAAAAAATGGTGTTCTCAGAACTAAACCAAACATTTTGAAACTTTAAGATCACATAATTTAGGTAAATCTTTGGCAAACAGGACTAGTTTAATATTATTAGTTTAAAAAAAAAACAACTATGTCTTCTGAGTTATCAGTGTTAAATACAATTTTATTCTACTTGGATATGTTCTTCCTAAATTTATATGAGTTTATAAAAAAAACTAGTAGTATGTCTATTAAATTTATAAGATGATAAGAAATGTATATTTGTGTTTAACCAAATTGAGTCATTATTTTGACAAACTTTATTTTGATGTTCATTATGTTTTATAATATACCAATCTAAAGACAGTTTTCTAGGTCTTTCTGGTAGCCTAAATATATAAGGTATGCAGGATGTGTTTTTGATAAGGACAAAGAATAATCTTGTCCTAAAGTAGAATAACTAGTTGTTCTAGAATGGGAAGAAGGAAAGTGTAGGACAAAACCTGAACAGATATGGAAAACTACTTTAAAAATTCTATAGGAAGGAATTTTATTCATTGTGTCATAGCTGGCTAATTTATAAGATTTTTAAAGAGCTTTCTTATCAAACAATATATTGATGCAAAACTAGAATTTGGTTTTCTCTCTGTAAAAATGATAAAAATTTGGTGGATTATTGGTGTTCTTAGTAAGAGGTTATAAAGTTTTTTTAGTTTTATGAGTAATCTGCCCAGAAGGCAAAGATTCTGTATCTTATCAGAATAATGTCCTACACTTTCTATAGGCGTTGTTGGGTTGTTTATTGGTTAAAAGAACCAAGGCTATCACTTTACTTTTAAAATCTTTAATTATCACTTCGTTAAATAAGGAGCCAAGTATTGTTTAAGAATGTCCCATGATTCTATTTAACAAAATGTTCAAATCTGACAACTTTTGACATTTTGCCTTCCCAAAATCAAACCCTGAATGATACTCTCTGGACTTCAAACTGCCTTTGAAATTTCCCAGACAGACTCTGGAAAATCACAGAGGACCTTTCATCTTGAAAAAAGAGAGGCATTAAAAGCAATTAGGGGAAGAGGACTTGGCTCAACGGATTGAGCATCCGCCTACCACATGGAAGGTCTGTGGTTCAAACCCAGGACTTCCTTGACCTGTGTGGAGCTGGCCCGCATGCAGTACTGATGTGCGCAAGGAGTGCTGTGACACACAGGGGTGTCCTCCAAGTAGGGGAGCCTCACGCACAAGGAGTGCACCACATAAGGGGAGCCGCCCAGCGCGATAAAAGTGCAGCCTACTCAGGAGTGGCGCCGCACACACAGAGAGCTGATGCAGCAAGATGACGCAGCTAAAAGAGACACAGATTCCCGGGCCACTGACTAGAATAGAAGCACACACAGTGAACACACAGTGAATGGACACAGAGAGCAGACAACGAGGGGGTGGAGAGAGAGAAGGGGAGAGAAATAAATTAAAAAACAAATCCTTAAAAAAATAAATAAAAGCAATTAGGTTTACTTGATATAAGTTGCATGAGAAACACAGTCAAATCAGAGATGCTTAACCTGCCATAGGCAAAAGATAAAACATTATTAATATAAATATGTCAGAAATTATATGGAGTTCCCAGAGGTTCGCCAATGTTCTCACTGTCCTTTGTATGTCCCAATAGCATGCAATCATAGTATACAGTGTTATTGGTCAAATTTCATTTATTCTTTTAAAAATTGTTACATGCCATAAAAACAACCAAATTACTTTCTCCACTCCATTATTTTTGTAATGAATTCTCATCAGATCTTTCACTTTTGAAAACCAGTGATATAATAACAATAGCCACGTTAAGTCTTCTTGCATCTACAGATCATTTGTTCTAGTCTGATGTTTCCCTAAAAATACTTGCAATCAGTTACAGGCCAGAATGCTTTGTCTTCAACAAAAAGGGACTGTCCCAAAGATCCATGGAAAGGACTGTGTCAGGTACTCTGAGGTACACGCTTCTAATGACATTACTTAAAAAACTTTGAGAACATACCATGGGAGTGAGTCAGGATTTCCAGAACTCTAATGAAAAAAGCCTATGGGGTCATGAGATTGCTTACATAAGATTGAGCAGAACAAGAATTAATTATATAGGACCGAATGAACTAATGAAGAATGATCATGGGTTTTGTTTGGAATATTGTTGATTTTTTTGTTTTTTTGTGTTTTCTTTAAAGATTTATTTTATTATTTATTTCTCTCCCCTCCCCGCCCCCGTTGTCTGCTCTCTGTGTCCATATTACTGTGTGTTCTTCTGTGTCTGCTTGCATTCTCAGTGGCACCAGGAATCTGTGTTTCTCTTTGTTGCGTCATCTTGCTGCATCAGCTCTCCTGTTTGTGACACCACTCCTGGGAAGACTGCACTTTTCTCACACGGGGCAGCTCAATGCAGGGCGCACTCCTTCCGCAAGGGGCTCCCCTACACGGGGGACACCCAAGCGTGGCAGGGCACTCCTTGCGCACTGCACTGCCACGCATGGGCCAGCTCACCACATGGGCCAGGAGGCCCTGGGTTTGAACCCTGGACTTCCCATGTGATAGGCAGGTGCTCTATCAGTTGAGCCATGTCCGCTTCCCTAATGATGTTTTAATATTCTATTTTCTAGATACAAGGTATCCTTATCTTCATGGCAATCTAATTATTTGCACAGATTCAGTAAGAATCTGTCCTCCTTGTTAACGGTCATAATTGGAGACATTGTTCATATAACCAGGGATTTGAATGGAATGTCATTTTTGAGAATGATACTCATTTAATCAGATATGACCAGACATTTTTAAGGAACAAAGGTTAATTTTATGGAGTCAATGCTCACAAAGCCCTCTTTTAAAAAATGACCTGGTACCTGGTTTACAGGTTCCCATCCCATAGATGAGTAAGAAATGTCATTTCCTGGCAGGCATAGGAAACACATGGTACTTTGGGAACCTCAAGAAGGAGGATTTCACCCAAATCTACAGGTATTGCAGGTAAAATCTGGTGGTGACTTCTTGGCTTGGCTTCTTAGTCTGGAAAGTCCTTTAAACCTGAGATTCCTTAAAAAAAAAAAAAAGTCCTTGTAGCAGTTTGATATTGCTTATGAATTCGAAAAATAGATATTGGATTGTGAACTGGTCTCTTCTCTGGGCATATTAGATTGTATTGTATTCAGAGGTTTCACTTTTACTTGATTAAATTATGATTAAGGCTTTGATTGGGCCATGCCAAGGAAGAGGAGTTAGTTGGTGTTTTGGATGCTGGAGCCCAAGGAAATGAACACACAGGAGAGGAACACACAGGAATAGAGACAGCTCCATAGACACAGCAGAGGGCCTGGGAAGAGAGAGAGCCTGATAGTCTACAGCTGACCTTGTGGCGAGAGCAGAGAGCAGAGAGGTGAGCCCGGAGAGGAATGAGCCCCAGGAGAGACGAGGCTTATCACAGCCTACAGCTGACATCAGAAGATGGAACCACGGAGCCTTAAGAGCAAGAGGAAGGCTAAACCCTTGCAGCCATCTGCTCCAACACATGGCAACAGACTTTGGTGAGGGAAGTAACTTGTGCTTTATGGCCTGGCAACTATAAGCTTCTACCCTAAATAAATACCCTTCATAAAAGGCAGCAGTTTTTTGGCATTCTGCATCAGTATCCCTTTGGCTGACCAATACAGGCCTATATGGTAAATCAACATTCTTGGTGCATCTATATAAATAACTAGGCCAAATCTAATGAAACCAGCCTTATTTTATGATCAGGAATAATTTTTCTTTGGGGGTGATCTTTGATCAAAATGGGGGCGATGGTAGAGAGAAATTTTCTGCTTCAATAGAAAACTAAACCAAACTCTTATGAATTGTCAAATTCTGTGGATTATCAAGCCCTTTTCATTGTCGTGGGCTATTTTGTACACCTTTATTAACTGGAGGTTTTGTTACCTACCTGTAAAGTGGACTGGAGGCTGTCCTCCCTTACAAAATTCTCAGTTCTTCCAGTTCCCTTCAATATCAGGTTACAACTCTCCAAACTAATGTCTCCATTTTCTCCCAGCCTCCTGATTTAGCATTACTAAGACAACCCAAATCCTTATCAGGACCCTAGGTTGTCTAGTAGATGGCTTTTCCCCGGGATCTAAAGAAGCACTGTGAGCTAAAGCCTGACAACTTGCTCTGTACCTCCAAGAACTCATCACTGCAGCAACCCATGCTGCGGCTCGGTTTCTCCCTGGACAAGTCACTGACTGAGCCACTAAGGAAGTCCACCACTCCTCTTTTAAGACGCTTGATCCTAAAAGAAAACGACCTTTACAACCACCTCTCAACAGATAGTTAACTGACTTTCTAGGAACAATGCCAAGAGTCTTCAGGGGATTATTTTTTAAGCTCTACTTTGCCATGCTTAGATCCATGGTCCCCTAAGTTGTTCAGACACAAATGAATATCGTTTATCTTGACGAAAAGGAGAGACTGAGAACAGTGAATGTTACCAGAACCCCCCTGTGATCTTGGGACATTTCCTTAGCTTGACAAAACTCTATCCAGGCTAGTCCTTGTTTTTTGGCCCCTAACCTCCCTCACTTTGGCCCTTTAAGAATCCAGATAGAACATGTTCCACCTGGCCCCAAAAGAAAACTCAGGAGATAACATCAACTACTTGCACCCCATTTCTTGACCTTCCCTTCTATTAGCTCATCTCCAGTCTTAAAAATTCAGGAGAATTGAGCCCACTCACTCTCCCCTATTTTGACAGTCTATTATCGTCCCTCCCCCCTTCTTCCCTCTCCATCACAATAGCCTTCTGATCTCTCTCTTCAATGTTGCATATAGCTGTGAACTAAGTCATCCTTGCCTGTTTTACATTGTCCAGTGGAGATTTTTCTTTGACAGAAATCAGTGCATCTGTACACAGCAAGAAATTCAAAATAATGACGGCTGGCCAAAAAAAAAACGCAGTTCGTCTACTGGGTAAAGTCTTCATGCCCCCTGCCAACAACCACGTCTCCACCTTCACTCCTCCAACCTCTACATGGCTTCCATCTTCGAGGCACCTCATGTTCCATGATGGCTGAGGGGCTCCAGACTTCACACCCGCATTCCAGACTGGAAGCAAGAAAAGGAAATAGCAGTGAAAAGGCTGCTGCGTCCCTCAAGGACATCCCTAGAAATCCTACATAGACTGCCTACTGGCGGGAGGAACACAGGCCCTGAGCGCATGAGGTCCAAGAGTGACCTGACTGGTGACTGACCAGTTGAGCGCGGGAGTGATGATATCACGATTACTGAGCTGAGATCTGCCAGATGATTGGGCAGCGAACATGGGGCGAGTGTAACCGGCTGATTGCCAGCCCCTGAAGCCAATCAGAGGGCTCGGGAGAGAGCGCCCCGATCTTGTGTTTCCTCCTCCTGGCTGCTCTGTGCTTGGCTGAAGCGTTTTCCAATACCCCAAGCTGAAACTCTAGGGTCCAGTTTCTTGTCCGCATCTACCTTCCCACCTCTTTGCAGTCCCGGAGATCCACACACCCAAATTCAGAGTCCTCTGCTCCACAGCCTGCCAGAAGACACCGCGCCCCCCCGTCTCAACCTTCCACCCTTGAGCCCCCATTCATCCACCAACAACTGCGAGGACTGCGGACTAGCACACTGAGGCCCCTGTACCCCTGCCCACCTGCTGGCCAGGTTTCCAGTCCTGGGACTGCCCTGTGGCCCTGAGTCCTGGTATGCCGGTGGCCGTCAGCCCCTCTTCCAGGCCCAGGTGGTTGGCATGGGAACGGGTGCCACCTAGCGGAAGAGCCTCACGGCCATCCTCCTCAAAGAGAATTTGGGCACAGAGGTGGCAGAGTGAGGAGGGCGGCCTCAGAAACTCCACCGCCACCTGGCAACTTTGACCCAGGCTGAGTCCCTACTGTCCAAAAGGTGCCCCAACGGCTATCAAAGGAAGAGCTCTCCACACCTGCCCCTCCTGGGCTGCCCTTTGTCTTACTCTATATGCCAAAAAGAACACCAGGAGACAGGGCCAAAAGGACAACCAGACTCAAAACCTGGAGTAAACATAGGAACATCAAGGCCCAGAAAAGAGAAGACTGAGGCCACCAGCACAGGCCAAAATGTATCTTCCAACAGAAGGAGCAGGTCAGTGTTTAGCCAGGAAGGAAGAGGATGACTCTGAAGGAGGGAGGTGGGCTAAAACATCAGTGTTTTATGGCCCAGGGTTGAGGCCTTCCCTGGCACTCAGCTGTTGAGAGCCCAGTTCTGCTGATGACCCTCTGAGCTGAGAGGCTGGTGGACCCATGGCCTGGGACCAACTTCAGTATTCAGCTCTTGGAAAGAGAAATGGTAGGCTGTGTGATAAAGCAGAGAGAAGGGAAGTACACCCAAACTGGGACAAGGGTGCAAAGTGAGTAGTCCACTGAGAGGTGGGGTCAGGGCACTGCTCACTGGAATGGCAGGACTTCCCGGGGATTGACTACAAGTACTTCAGAAATGTTAGACCCAAGGCTGAGTGTCTTGCAACCTCGGAAAAGATACCTATGCCCAAAAGTGCCACAGAAATAGTAGAGGATGAGGTATGAAGGGACTGTAAAGGCTGGGACAAAAGGTATCTTGAGGGTAACCAGTATAGACTGATAATGGGAAGAAACTGCCCCCTTACTTTCCCGGTTAGTTGGATGCTGAGCATGAGCTTGGAATCTTTATGCACCTTGGTTAATGTGGGGAGGGGAAGGAGAGGGAGGAAGAGTGCAGGGAGGACAGGGAAGGCATCCGGTGGTTATGGAGACAAAACCATTCCTTCATCAAGGGGCAGAGAGAGTTTCACAGTCATACTTAAGTTGCCTTGACAAAAATAAAGAAATACAGAAATATAGTCCACATGGGTTTTTGGACTATGTTCAGGCAAAGTGTTTTGGTATTATGAGATTTTAAAGAAGAAAGAAAATACAAATATATGAATGACTTGTGGGAAAAAGATTTGAAAATATATGAAAGATTCTGTTCATTTCATCTTTGCATGGGAATCATATTGCTCTTTAACGTCTCAGTCCTACTTTAATATTTATGCTCCTAAAGCAAAGCTATTGTTTATCATTTATTTGAATTGAAATGAAATATCCCCCTTGTTCTTTAAATTATGATAAAGCAATCAGATCTTAATTTTATCTAAAACCATCTAATTGGAATTAATCCTAAATGCCACCTAATCCCAATTCTAACCCAGTGCAAGTGTCCCTCAATCCTTCTGGATGGTCAGCTTTTCAGAATATTAATTGTGCAAACCAATACATTTCTTCAATGGACATAATAACTTAATTCTCATAAGCACCCTCTTCATTTCTTGGACTATATAAAAAGATAAAGGATGTAGTCCCTGTCTATAAAAATATTTAGAATCAAGTTTGGAAATCACAATTATTAATAAATGTCCTAAAAGAAGATGATTGAAATGGATGAAGATAAGACAGGGACCTGGAGTGGTTAATAGAGTCAGTGAAGGTAGTTCTTAAAATACAGTCTTGGTAGAGGTAAAGATGTGTTTCAGAATTCTTGTCCTGACTCTTCTAAGGCTAGGAAGGATTTTTGTAAAAGAGTGTTGAATAGAAGTGAAAAGCAGAATTTTGGAAAAGTAAATCTATCAGTGGATTATCTTAGAAATAAATTGGAGGCAAAAAGCAATTTAGAGGATTAGTACAAACCTTTTATGTCTTCTGACATAGTAATCTATAATGTCCAAGATACAGTTGTATCTGCCTGGCTTCCAGAATGAGGAGACATGAAACAAATCACCTAGCCAACCCACACTGTAGACACAGCATGATCAAGAAATAAACCTCTGCTGCTATCAGCCACCTAGATCAAGGGCTTGCTTGTTTCCTTGGCAGAACTCAGACTATCCTGACAGGAAGGAAGTTTCAGTACTAATTCAGCAGTTGTATAGTGTCATCCCTCTTTCCATTATTCAGAATCTTCTTCTGCTAGTCAGTGATATCTCCCCCTAAAATTACAGAATGGCTATAGCTAATCCAGGTCAGGATTGGGTCACATGTCCATGCCCTGGATGCAAGAGAATCCAGGAGAGCATTATCTTGTCTTTTCTATAGTGGGAGCCAGTATCTGGCCACCATAAAGAACGGGAGCAGGCACCCAGGAAGTCCTCTGAATGTTTGAAGAGATACTGCTACATTTCAGATTCCATTCTACTATTTATTGAATGCTTACTCTGTGTCAGTTCCTTTCCAAAGCTTATACATATTCTTTTTATTCTCCGCCCCCCCCCGACTCTGCTATTTTGCTATCTGCATCCATTTGCTGTGTGATCTTCCTTCCTTCCCTCCTTCCCTCCCTCCCTCCCTCCTTCTTTCCTTCCTTCCTCCCTTCCTTCCTTCCTTCCTTCCTTCCCTCCCTCCCTCCTTCCTTCCTTCCTTCCTTCCTTCTGTCTTCTCTTCTCGTTTTCTCCTCTAGGCTTCACCGGGATTCAATCCTGGGGACCTCCGATATGGAAGAGAGGTACCCAATAGCTTGCGCCACCTCAATTCCTGGTTTCTGTCGTGTCTTGCTTTAACCCTCACCTGGTCTCTCTTTTGTTGAGTCATCATCTTGCTGCATTGCTCCTCACTCTTTCCCCTACTTTACAGAGGAAAATGGGGATTCAGGGAAGCTACCTGGGTATCACATAGTATAATCATGTCTAAAGTCACCCAGATAGTAGATGACAGAGAAAGGATTCGAACCAAGTCCTGACTCTATATCTAGCCCTTTTAATCCAAATCACCTTCAAGTTGACTTCTGCTTCTCTCAATTCTCCAGTACTTGAAGACAGCCTCTGATGCCTATGTAGGGCAAAAGAGGTGCAAGGACACAGACACAACAACAGAGTCCCTCCCTGAGGGTCCGAAAAGGCCAAGAAAAGGCAGATGATGATTCTTTAAATGCCAAAGCCCATTCCAATAAAGCGAGTGCCTGCTGTCCCATGACTTATAACAGCAAGTGACATTCAGATTCTGTTGAGCTCCTGAGTAAGCATGCCAGGTCTGTTTGTCATTTTGCAGCTCATCGCATGCTTGTCAGAGGCTTTCCGTTCATTTTAACTGACACTTCTCGGGCCTTTTGAAGGTTTTGCAGCTCTGAAAGCCAGGAGTTCAGCCCCCCCAGATTCTTCGAGGTTGGCAGCCCTCATAAATGCATTGTCCAGACGCTGTTTTCTTCTTTTGCTTTTTTTCCAAAGAAAGGACATCTTGCTACAGCTCAAAGAGCAGCAGACTGAAAACTTGTGGGGAAGCTGGGCAGTAAGTCCCTGGTTTTGCTCATCCCCCGAGCATTATTTCCCCCTTAATCACCAGCATCCTGGACTTAGAGCTTTCACTCTGGGGACAGCGGTCTGTCTTGATCTCTCTGGGAGAGACAACGGAGCAGCTGTGGTAGAAGTTGATGCCGTGTTCATGGCCTTGCCCTGTTTTATCAGATTCCGATGTGGATGTGCTCCCTTCTGGGTGGCCTTCCATGCAGACCAGAGCAGTCCCTCTTCCCAGAAAGGCAGCTAAGCTTCCCATCTGTGGTGTTTTGGGGACGAGAAGCACATCCCCTTTACTGCAGAATCATCTTAGATTTTTCCACTTTGAAGCTAGTTCCCAGAGAAGGAAATCGGGCTTTTTTTTTTTTCTGATTATGCTGATGGTATTACTGTTAAGTCAGTGGACTGTCCACCCATTTGCATTCTTCTCTCTGAAACAATGAATTTTTCTAAAGGGAGAGATCTCAGACAGAAGAAAACAACAAAAACCTCAGGCTTGTGTAGTGGGCACAATTCTGAGATTGACCTCTAGTGACCCTCTCCCATGTACAATTCCCTCCCCTTTGAGTGTGGGTGGAAGATGTGAATATGATGCGCTATTACTCCCATGATATACTAGGTTATATGGAAAAAGGGAGATTGTTCAGGTGGGCCTAAACCAATCACATGGGATCTTTAAAAGCAAAGCTTTCTCTGTGTAATAATAGAAGAGAAGTCAGAGATATGTGAAGCTTAAGGAGGATTCTATGCAGGGGATCCTGCTATCAGCCTTGAAGGTGTAAGCTGCCATGTTGTGACGGGACCTGTAAGAAAGCTCTTGGCAAGTTGTTGCAAGAAGCCTCTGGCAGGGAAGCAGATGTGGCTCAAGTGATTGGACTCCCATCTACCATATAGGAGGTCCAGGGTTTGATTTCTGGGGCCTCCTGGTGAGGGCAAGCTGGCCCACACAGTGAGCTGGCCCAAGTGGAGAGCTGGCCTTGGTGGTGTGCTGGCCCGCTCAGGAGTGCTGGCCTGCACGGAGAACTGACGCAGCAAGATGACACAATAAAAGAGACATAGAGGAGAGACAAAAAGAGATGCAGCAGACCAGGGAGCTGAGGTGGCACAAGAGACTGAGCATCTCTCTCCCACTCCGGAGAGTCCTAGGACTGGTGTCCAGTGCTGCCTAAAGAGAAAACAAGCAGACACAGAAGAACACACAGTGAATGGACACAGAGAGCAGACAGCAGTGTAAAACAATGGCGGAGGGTGGGCAATGAATAAATCTTAAAAAAAAAAAAATGAGGCCTCTGGCAGCTGACAGTGGCCCCTGCTGACAGCCAGTCCTAGTGCAACCAAGAACTGGATTTTGTCAACAACACAAATGAGCTTGAAGGCGGATTCTCTCCCCAGACCCTCCAGGTAAAAGCCTAGGCCAGCCCACACCTTCATTTCAGTCTTGTGAGACCCTGAGGAGAGAACATGATCAGGGCCACCCGAACTTCTGACCTCTGAGAGAATAAGTGGGTGTCATTCATGGATAAATATTGAAAACATTATGCTGAGTGAAATAAACAAGGCACATAAGGACAAATACATTAAATATCTGGAAATAGAAAATTTGTAGAGACAGAAAGTAAATTAAAGTTTATAAGGGGCAGGGGATGGGATGCTTGCTGAGTATAGAGAATGTTTGTAAGTTTTGGAAAATTTAAATAAAAAAATTATAGATAGATTTTTACTGCTAAGTTGTGGTAATTTGTTACATGACATTAGAAAATTAAGGCAGGCTGTTTTACCAATTCCCTAAAAATCGCACCCTTAGTATACACCAAATTGCAATTTAGTGAGTATGAGTTCTAGATTATGTAAATTTTGTTCATCACTTTATCCCCAGTATCTACTGTGCATGGTAGGTATGAAAGAAATATCTGTTGATGAAATGAAGGAGACAAGTGCTTTAAAACATGGACTTTAGAGTCAGACAGACATGAGTCCAAATTCCAGCTCATCACCTAATAACTCCATGATCTTATGTGAGCCATGTAATCTCACTGAACCTCAACATGTACCTCAATAGAAGAAAGGAGATAAGTTATACCTGCCCCATCTTACTTGACCATCATCAGCATGCAATACAATTGACCACATACTCCTTCTTGAAACATTCCAGTGGCTTTGACACTAGTCTCTCCTGATTTCCCATCTACATTTCAGGCCATTTCTCTGCAGTCTTTGGTTGGAGATCCTCTCCCTCCAACTATCTCTTAAATGATGAATGTTGAGATGCCTCATCTCATCTTCCCCTTTCTCTTCTTACAAGGTGACTGCATAGATTTCCATGGTGTTAAATACCATACACTTATCAACCATGCTCAAAATCATCACTCTATGTAAGCTCTCTCTTCAAGGTCCCACACCCCAAACTCATCTATCAAGCCATGCAAGAGCTCCATATTTGTCTTATGGGTTTCTCCAATTGAAAATGGCCCATATTGAATTCACGACCTTTTCTCTCACAAATTACTCTTCCTCTAACATTTTTAATCTCCATAAATAGAGCTACCATTCATTCCTCCTTCAAACTTGGGGGACATCCTTGAAAACGTCCTCTTGCTCAATCCTTCACATTCAACCCAGCATCAAGGCTTGTCAATTGTACTCCTTAAAAAAATTCCTCATTCATCCCCTTCTCACCACCTACTCTGCTTCTGTTATCCCAGTCCAAGCCACCATATTTTGCTTGGCCTCTGGCAATAGCACCTAAATTAATCCATATTCACTCTTATATCTCTCAAATTCACTCTCCACACTGTGCCATTGTGCTCTTTATTTTTTAAAAAAATCTAAGCATATAACTGTTCATAGTGAAATTTTTAAGTCTTATACTGTACTTAAGATAAATTATTAATTAAATTAATAATTGTGGATCAATTTAAATTATTAATTAAAAAGCAATGGTCACTGGTTCTTCTTTAATTTGAACATAGAAATAAAATGTTTGGGGTGCCTGCCCAACCCAAGCACTCTTATTTGGAAGTGATTCCATAACCTTTGCTGAAAGATTAGTTCCACTTTTCTACCTAGAACCCTACAGGGTTTTTTTAAAGATTTATTTTTTATTTATTTTGCTCCCCTTCTCCCCACCCCCCATAGTTTTCTGCTCTCTATGTCCATTTACGTGTGTTCTTCTGTGTCCACTTGTATTCTTGTCAGCGGCACCAGGAATCTGTGTCTCTTTTTGTTGTGTCATCTTGCTGCGTAAGCTCTGTGTGTGTGTGGCGCCACTCCTAGGCAGACTGCAGTTTTATTCATGCTGGGCAGCTCTCCTCACGAGGCGCACTCCTTGCACGTGGGGCTCTGCTATGTGAGGGACACACCTGCGTGGCCCAGCACTCCTTGCATGCATCAGCACTGCACGTGGGCCAGCTCACCACATGGATCAGGAGACCCTGGGTTTGAGCCCTGGACCTCCCATATGGTAGGCGGATGCTCTATCTGTTGAGTCAAATCTGCTTCCCATAGACCCCTGTAGTTTTGACCAGAGCTGATTAGATAGAAGAGAAAGAGAGAGAAACAGAGTTGTCTGACATCCTTATAGTTCCCACAAGGACAATAGTACTTCCCACAGTTGCGTTTCATGAGATTCCCTTGGTTCCTTATAATAAAGTCCCTATTGGCTAACATGGGTTTGTTTTTCTTGCAACCAAATAACCCCTTAAACAGAAATAAAGTAGCCCTTTGACTTTCCTTCTTAACATAATCCCAAACTTGCATCCAAATTTTAACTTGCAAATTCATCATATCTGAAAAGCACTAGTGGGCGTCCCAAGTCGAGGGATTTATTTGCTGCATTTTTCATAAGTAAGCAATCCCTTGCCAATAGAAACAAAAATTTCTCAGATCAATCATATATTTTTAACTTTTTATGTAGAAATAACTTCAAATTTACATATAAATTTTGTAAATATAAAACAATATGAAAAATACCCATCCACTTTCTACTCAGGTATTTTCTACTCACCTATTTTTAACATTTGCCCCCATTAGCTTTATAATTCGGACTATGCATTTAGCCAGCTAGCTAGCTAGCTATATCTATATTTCTCCTAACCATCTGATGGTAAATTAAATGTATCATGACTCTTGTATGTATCTTCAATGTGTATGTTCTAAAAGTAGAAATATTCTCTTACATAGCCAACATGTAGTTGCCAGCTTTGGTAAATTTAATATCAACCAATATTTTTATCTGATTTAGGATTTGTAGTCCAATATTGTCACTTGGCCCAACAGTAATATATATAGCATTTCCCCTCCAACAGGATCCACTCTACAGTCAAATATTGCATTTGCTTTTCATGTCTCTTTGGCCTCTTTTAATCTGAAATATTTCTACATATTTCTTTGCCATTTATGACTTCGACGTTTTTGGAAAATACAGCTCCCCTTTTGCTTAACAGAAAGTTCATCATTTGTAGTTTGTCATGTTTCCTCATGATTATACCATGTTATGCATTTTCTGCAGGAATACTGTATAAGTGAAGTTGTGTCATTCTAAGGATATCATATTGTATTAGTCAGCCAAAGGGATGCTGATGCAAAATATCAGAAATTGGTTGGTTTTTACAAAGGGTATTTATTTGGGGTAGGAGCTTACAGGTATCAGGCCATAAAGCATAAGTTACTTCTCTCACCAAGGTCTATTTTCACATGTTGGAGCAAGATGGCTGTGAACATCTGTGAGGATTCAGGCTTCCTGGGTTCCTTTCTTCCTAGGGCTTCAGCTTAAGGTTTCAGCATCAAACTCCGACACAAAAGGCTTAACTCTGTCCTTTGCCATGCCTTTTATCTCTGAGTCCCACCCACCAAAGTGTGGGGACTCAACACCCTATTGGCACAAGTGGTTAACATAATTACCTCATCAAGTAAACCTATGAATCCAATATAATCTAATATGCCCAGAGGAAAAGATCAATTTGCAAACATAATCCAGTATTTCTTTTTAGAATTCATCAATAATATCAAACTGTTACACTCATGGAGGCAAACAATGTTCATCCGTCCTTCATAGGTGATGGGAACTTTGGTCATCTAGTCAAGGTGTGATCTGATTCTCCATAGTTTAATTACTATTGTGTTTTGTTTTTCTTTGTAATCCATTACAACAGATAAGTAATGGTGGAAAATACTTTAAGACCATACAAACATCCCATTCCTCATCAGAATTTGTTCCTAGATTTAGCATCCATTGATGATTTTTGCCTGATCTAATCTGTGCCATGACAGTTGTAAAATAACTTTCCAAGTTCATTGCTCCTTCCATATTTACCAACTGGACCTCAGGCATTCTGCTCTTAGCAAGACCATCCCTTCTCTCCAGTTTTTTATATACTTATTTTTGGTATGGACTCATGAGTTCTTATTTCTTCAATGGCTAATAATTCATTATTGTACTTTAAGATGCTGATGCTCAAATTGTCCTAGAATTGGCTGGTGGTAGCCTCCTTAAGCTGGCTCCTGCATCCTGTGACACACCCCAAACTTTTTTATTTAATGCTAACTTTTTTCTAGCATAATTAGATGTTTCAGGCTTATGTTATGCCTACCCTGCTCCAGCCCTGAGTATTCGTCAGCCATTTCTCTCAAATATGTTTTAAAATTGAAGTATTATGCATTGGTTTTCTTAAAATAGGTCACATTTTATTTGTGCCATCTTTTTTTATCAGAAAGTTCTAGGAATGCATAAGAGCAAAACAAAGAAGTTTCAGTGGAAAATTCTTACAATGTTTCCTCTTAGTTCTTTGGATATGAAGATAGACTGCCATATGGGTTGAATTGTCCTTACTGAAAATCAATGTATTATTATCCTAATCTTCTGAAAGCCAGTGCTTGGCGAACTACTTCAGATTTTATTGTGAGTTACAATGCTGGTGATTAACTAATCCAATAAATTGCTCAGTCCTTCCAGTTCACCTAGACCAAATATGATTGCTCTGTAAAAACTGCAGACTTGTTGGAATCCATTTCTTCATCTAGAAGCATACTGGTTTTGACTAATTTCACACAGAAATACTGCCATGTGTGGAATCTATAAATCTTTCTTATTTTGTTACTTGTTACTCTTCCCAGTTGTTTTGAACTTAACAGACAATTGCCAACTCAAAAAAATAAGCTGTCACGTGCTATAATTTCCTTCTGGAGAGCATTTTTTAAATTTTGTCATTATATATCTTGTGCTTAACAATGCATTGTTTCGAAGGACATTAAACACATCTGCCCCTATGCTCAAGAAATGGTTATTTCTTCTTTTAGAAAACAGGATTGAGGATTCAGTGGATGAGATGTTAAAACTTGCACTTTGTCTTAGGAGATCTTATGTGACAAGTGTTAGCACTTCCTCTCATTAGATTCATTAGATTATTCATCTTTAGAAACAAAATGTTAATGGAAACTCAAAACACTGATATGATAATAGATTTTTTTTTCCTGGACATTATGTAAGATTCATGCTGAATGGAACTCTATAATTCTTTGAGAGATATGCAGTTAGTTTGATATGAAAGGTTTTTGTTATGACTCAGATACTTTCAACAGGAAATACTATAATTTTACTAAGAAAATTTTAATGAATGCCAATGGCTAAGTGTTCAAATAGGTCAAAAAAAGAAACTCCACAGCCATTAGCAGTCACCCCATTCTCCCATCCCTGCCCTAGTTCCAAGTCACTAATGTACTTTTTCTCTCTTTGGTATGTAGGTTTTTGTGGCTGGCTTCTTTGACTTGGCAAGGTGTCTTCAAGGTTCGTCCACATTGTAGCATGTGTCAATTCTTCATTCTAATCTATGGCCAAATAACATTCCATTACATAGATATGCCACATTTTGTTTATCCATTCTTCTACTGATGGACATTTGAGTTGTTTTCACCTTTTGGCTATTCTGAATGATGATGCTATAAACATCTATCTATGTAAGTTTTTTGTGGACATATGAATTCAATTCTCTCTGAGAGAGAGATTTCTGGATCATACAGTAATTCTGTTTAACTTTTGAGAAACCAGAAAACTGTATTCCAGAACAGCCACACTGTTTAACATTCCCACTATCAAGATATGAGCATATAATTTCTCCATAGCTTGTCAACACATGTTATTGTCTATCTTTTTCATTCTAGCCATCCTAGTAGGTAAGTAGTGGTATCTTATTGCAGTTCTAACTTATATTTCCCTAATGACTAAAGATGTTGAAGATATTTTCATGTGTTTATTGACCATTTGTATATCTTTTTTTAAAGAAATGTCTATTCAAATCATTTGCCTATTTTTTAATTGGGCTATTTATGCTTTTATCATTGAGGTATTAAGGGTTATAGCAGTTTGATATGGTTATGAATTCCAAAAATAGATATTGGATTATGTTTGTAATCTGATCTGTACCTGGGCATGATTGAATTATGATTAGGGCTTTAATTGAGCCATGTCATTAGGGCATTGAGTCCCTATCCCTTGGTGGGTGGGGACTCACAGATAAAAGGCATTGCAAAGGACAGAGTCGGGGGTTCTTAATGTTGGAGTTTGACGCTGAAGTCTTAAGCTGGAGCTCCAGGGAAAGAGACAGCGCCATTTGCCGGATAGCCTACAGCTGACCATGTGGAGAGAGGCAAAGCCTAGAGAGCCTCATAGTCTACAGCTGTCCTTGTAGAGAAAACAGGAGCTGAGCCCAGAGAAACCCAGGAAGCCTGAACCCTCGTAGATGTCAGCAGCCATCTTGCTCCAACACATGAAAATAGACTTTGGTGAGGGAAGTAACTTATGCTTTATGGCCTGGTATCTGTAAGCCCCTACCCCAAATAAATACCCTTTATAAAAACCAACCAATTTCTGATATTTTGCATCAGCACCCCTTTGGCTGACTCTACAATGATTTTTTACATATTCTGGACACAAATGCCTTATTAGATATCTGATTTGCAAATATTTTTCATCTGAAAATTGTCTTTTCACTTTCTTCACGGTGTCATTTCTGGCACAAAAATTATTAATTTTTATGAAATCCAATTTATCTTTTCTTTTGCTACTTATGCTTTTAGTGTGGTATCTAAGAAACCAAGATCACAATGATTTTCTCCTATGTTTTCCCATAAGAGTTACACCATTTTAGCTCTTACATTTGATATTTGATCCATTTTGAGTTAACGTTTGTATATAATGTCAGGTAGGTATCCAAACTCCATTCTTTTGCATTTCATCATCCAGTTGTCCCAGCACCATTTATTTCATTCTTATTACACTTGCTATTTCTTCTTCCCCAGAATGTTTTTCCTTACTTATTGCTTGGTTAGTTCCTGCCCATCCTGCTCATTTTTACCCTCCACTCTATGACTCCAGTGAACCACCAAATCAATCATTGTTTCCATACAGACACCCGATGCTACAAGCACATTGGACCACTGTCTGTTCCCAAACAAAATGCCTATTGTCCTCTTTATGGAGTAATGCTCAGCTTTTTGCTCCATGAGGAATGCCTTCTCCCCTCTATCAATATTAATGCTGCAGAATCTTAATCATCCTTCAAGGTCCATCACAAATGCCACAAATGTTTTTCTTGTCCTAAATATTTGTGCTTTCCTTCCTTTTAACCTCCAAGGAAGTTTACACCTCTCTTATAGTATTTAACCTATATTCTTGAGGCTCATGTGGCAATGTAAGTAGTTACATGTTTATTATTTATAATAGTTATTATTTATAATGCTTGAAAATCAAAATGATGTCTGCGGAAAGCAGAATGCTTATCACACATCTTCAGCTATGGGGAGGATCATTGAAAATCTTGAGTCTGGAATTGGATAGTGGTGATGGTTGCACACATTTGTGAATATACTAAAAACCATTAAATTGTACACTTCAAAAATAAAGCTTGAATCTCAGACAGACCCAACTTGTCCTAAGGCTAAACTATCCCATTCTTTCAAACAGTGGCATACTTTCACTTTTTTTTTTTCAGATTTCCCTAAGGGCAGCTGTTTGCTGAGTATTGCACTTAATTGGAATTCAGGCAACTTGATGTTTTCTGGAAGAGAATGGAGGGGCTGACAAGAGGAGAGAATGAACAGCACAGTTTCCTTAAAAGTCTTGTATGTCTTCCTTTTTTGTTATGTACAGAGAGAAACATACTTAAAGGAAAGTATTTTGGGGGTTGAAAACACTGATTGGCATTCACCAAACAGGCCAAAGTTATTAGCTTCTGAATGCTTTTATTTCAGTGAAAGTGTGGCCATTCTGTTTCCTATAGAACTTATTTTCAGTAAGATCAAAAGAGATGGATGGCAGATGGGGGAAGATGGCAGCAGAGTAAGGTGCTCCAAGAGTCAGCTTGTCCTACAGGACAGTTAGTAATCACCCAGAGCTATCTGAAGCACCTGTCTGGGGGCCCCAAGAGACCAAAGGAGCACCCTGCAACATTCTTGAAAGCATGGAAGGAGGAGACTGCCCATATGCAGTGAAGATTCATCAGTAGAGGACTCAACACCATGGAGGATGAAGTCTGGGTCTCCAGTCCTACGCCCCAACCACAGTATAGGTGGGGACTGGTATTTCCTCAGCCTATCTGAGCAACAGCAGGCATTTTGGGCCTGCATGAACTGGTTTTTGGAAGCCTTTGGGTTCCACCCTCAGCCCCTATAGGACAAGAGGGAGGTGGTGTCTCCCCAGCCTCTCTGGGCAACTGCAGGTGCTTTTTGGCCCACACAGATTAAATTGTTGGGCACTCAGAGGGTCAGTGCTATATCATTCTATCTGGGCAACTGTGGTCAGTTTTGACCCACACAGATTAGTTTCCTGCTCACATCTACAGCCCCAAACCCACTCAGGCAAGGAAGGAAGGGGTGTGAAGATTTATCAGTTTCTCCGGGCAACTACAGACAGTCTGGGCCTTCATGGCTTGGATTACTACACACAGCTGCAACTCCATCCCCACCCTGGGCACAGGAGAATAGTGGGTGAAGATTTATTGATTCCTGGGGAAACACGGGCAGGATCAGCCTCCAGAGTTTACAATGCCAACTACAGCCTCATCTCCTACTACACAACCAGGAAGGGAGAAAGGGCATGAAATCCCTAAACTAAAGAGAGAAACTGCACCCAGAATAAATACACCTAGTAAACCAGATGCCAAGACACCAACAAAAAGTTACAATCCATACCAAGAAACAGGAAGATATGGCCCAGTCAAAGGCACAAGATAAGCTGCTAGATGACATAAAAGAATTGAGACAACTAACCACAAATGTTCAAACAAATCTTCTTAATAAATTCAACAAGATGGCTAAAGAGATTAAGGATATTAAGAAGACACTGAGAGCACAAAAAAGAATTTGAAAGCATACAGAAAAATAGGAGGTCTTATGGGAATGCAAGGCACAATAAATTCAATTAAAAATACCCTGGAGGTTGGTGGTGGTAGTCTGATGATATTGTCTCATGATCTGGAACAAATGTTCCACCACAGGGTGAAGGGATGGTGTGTGGAAATTCTACATATGTATATGATTGTTTTGTAAGTTCACAACTTTTGTGATAAAAAATATATTTAAGAAATATTAGGGTGGGTTGGGGGAAAATATACCAAATGTGTATGGACTATAGTTAGTAGTAATATTATCATGATAATCTTTCATAATTTGTAACAAATATTTCATGACAATGCAAGATATTGATGGTGGGATGATGTAAGGGACCCCTGATGATGTTTTCCATGTTTGTTTTGTTAAGTTAACAACTTTTTCTTTTTGATCACTCATCCATTGACAACTTGCTTCATTTATTCAGTGCTATATTAAACAGTGTATTGGAAGATAGATTAACTAATAGCTCCAAGCTTCCTAACAATTTAAATGAAAATTATAAAATGTTTGAGACCCTATTTTGGAATACAAAGGGTATTTGACTTCCAATTTCCATTCTCTGTAGAACAAGAACAGGTCATTCCTTTATTGACATGCATAAAAAACATCACATTTTCTGTTCTGTTGATGCTATAAATTCAATACCAATTCTCCAGCCACATCAGTTATGAGCATAAAGTATATCATCTAACCTCAAATTTCTAACAGTGGAAAGCTTAAAGAATGGATCCTGCTATGGAGTAATGCTGCTTCCTTTGATGTGACAACTGAACATCCGTCTCCCTCCCCCTCAGATGACTTCTTCAGCATGTTAGAGCAGTGAGGAATGGTTTTAGTCTCATAACCAAGTTAGAGTGAAGACATTGGCCACATAACACACATGCTCCATTTTTTCAAAAAAAATTCTGAATCTTGGGCAACTGTTCTCTTGTAACCACTTTACAGTTTCTAAAAGCAGTTATTGTCCAAAGCTGGAAGAACTTAAGTCTTCTCAGATGAGCATATGAATGAATGGCAGGAGGTAAACAAAAAAATAAAATTAAAAAAGATGAGATCTGATAAGGGAGCAGCTAGATAAGAAAATCAAAAAAGGAACAGTAATTTCAAGTTTATTCCTGCTATAATGCAGGTTATTCTGACTTTAAGGTAGCATCACATGGCATACTTCTGAGTCCATTCCCGAGATATTGTTCTACTTATCTGTCTATTTTATAAATCCATGCAATCTCTGGTACTAAGGGGTCATCTGGGTTCGGATCATGTAGCAGTGAACAAATGATAAAAGAACTGGAAGAAAACAAATGTGTTACCCATCATTGGAATTTGGATAAATAACTTTAGAAATAGTTAAAGCAGGAGACCACTGTGATCTTAGAATATCGAAACAAATGCTGTCATTACTGTTAATATTTGGATGATAAATTCTTGTTGTAAATGCAACCTTAGGTGGTTTGAAGAGGTAGTCTGTAGGAAAACGAATTGTCAAAAAGAATACACCGCCTTGATACGGGCTGTCATTAGGTCCCATAATTGTGGCTTGCCAATGAAACATATCATCCCCAAATGGACCTGCAGAACATTGTGCTGGGGGGTCACGGGCCAAATCACTAAATTCCTTATTCATCCGTTTCCGCGCCATAGTCTGTGCTTTTCGTCTGGCTCGGCACTATCTCGGTGTGCACTCAAAGGTCCCGCCAAAACTCTTGATTATCAGGGCGGCGGGGAAGGATTCCATCTTGGTCTCACACCGGTTCTGCCAGACACAGGCGCCTTTTGCAAGAACGGAGCAGATCAGCCCCGAAGAGACCCTGTTGAATCCAGGTCCCTTAAAACGGTCGCGATCCGGGGTGGGTGGGGTGGCAAAGCCACCAACAGCCTCTATGCCGTGCTTCGGCCCCAAGTGGGAGCGAGGGTGACGGGAAGAGCAGAGGGTGACTACAACTTTGACTTCCCGGACTCTCGAGAGGAAGAGGCGTAAGAGAAAAGGGTGGGTGCGGGGCAGGGTCCCGAGCCCAGCAGAGGAGGAGCCGGGGCCTGGTCGGCGCTATGCCCTTGTCACTAGGGCAAAGAAAGGCAAGGGCGGAGGGGGAAACAGGAGACTCCGGACTGATGCCGGGATTCTTTCGGTTTCTGCTTAAAGGTGCGGCCAGGGAGAGAAAAGAAAAGAAGGAAGCAAGCCTTGATACGTGTTGCTGTCCCCGTACACTGGGCCTTCCAGCGCGCTCCTGCGCGTGCCCGCCCAGCCACCGCCACCACGCGCCCGCGCCGCCCCAGAGGCTCGGGCTTAGGCGCGAGGACGCGCCCATTCCCCCTCCCCCTTAACAGAAGCCCCGGCTGCTCCGGCCTTCCCCCACCACCCCACCTAACCCGCTGGCCTCTCAACCCAGCCGGGTCCGTATTGCCCTTTTTACCCAGCCGGCCAGTGCACCCGCCTCCCTTCCCTTCCCCTAGTTGCTCACACCCACGCGTACAGAGGGGCCGGGGCCTCCCTCAAGCTGCGGCCTCGGCCTCCTCCCCACGCGGCAGCTGGTGCCTCCCCGGCCCTACGGGGCTCACGCGCACGACACAGCCACAAGATGTCCACTCTGACACAACTACTGCCAGCTGCCACGCTCCACCCTTTCCCCCTCCTCCTGCCTCTTCACCGCCGCCAACGCTGCCGTCGCCAGCGCAGGACGAATCTAAAGGTGAAGGGGAACGGTTTCCTTCCCACGTCTGTATCTGTGTCACCCCCTATTCTTTCTACTTTTCTGAACAGCACCTTTTTACTAAACGGATCGGAGGTTAGACTGGGAGGCCGGGGCCGGAGGTGGGTCATGGGGTGGGGGGAGGGCAGTCCAGTTCACAACTTCTACTACATGCTTATTGTTTAGGTATGTTCATGTATGAATATGTAAATAAAATTTTTTAATTAAAAATACTGTTATATACCTTTATCACAGATATTATTTATGAGATTAAGGGGAATGGTTGGTTCTTTTCTTTTCCTTGGGTGTTGAGAATGTTTATCATGAATAGATATTGAATATTATTAAACAGTTTTTCTTCATCTAAAATTAAAAATACACTGGAGGCATATACCAGCAGATTTAAGGAGGTAGAAGAAAGGATCAGTGAGCTTGAAGACATAGCCTATGACAGCAAACATACAGAAGAACAGATGAAGAAAAGAATGGAAAAAATTGAACAGGGTCTCAAGGAACTAAATGATAGTAAGAGATATGTAAACATATATGTCATGGGTATCCCAAAAGGGGAGGAGAAGGGGAAAAGGGCAGAAGGAATATCTGAAGAAATAATGGTAGAAAATTTCCCAACCCTATTGAAGGACATAGCTATCTATGTCCAAGGAGTACAACATACTCCCATCTGAATAAATCTAAATAGACCTACTCCAAGGTACTAATCAGAATGTCAAATGCCAAGAAAAAGACAAAGAATTCTGAGAGCAACATGAGAAAAGCAATGCGTCACATACAAGGAATACCCAATAAGATTAAGTGCTGATTTCTCCTCAGAAATCATGGAGGCAAAAGGCAGCAGTATGATATATTTAAGATACTGCAAGAGAAAAGCTGCCAGCCAAGAATCTTATATCCAGCAAGATTGTCTTTCAAAAATGAGAGCAAGTTTAGAATATTCACAGATAAACAAATGGAGAGAGTTGTACCCAAAAGACCAGCTTTACAGGAAATACTAAGGGGAGTGTTAGAGCCTGAAAAGAAAAGACAGGAGAAAGAGGCCTGAAAGAGAGTCTAGATATGAAGATTATATCAGTAAAAGTAACAAAATATAAAAAGAAAGGTGAGAATAAAATATGACCAACAAAACCCAAAGGTCAAAGTGGGTGAATTAAAAACTGCCTTTATAGTAATAACATTGAATGTTAATAAATTAAACTCCCCAATCAAAAGACACAGACTGGTGGAATGGATAAGAAAACATGATCCATCTATATGCTGTCAAGGAGAGACTCGCCTTAGGCCCAAGGATACAAATTGATTGAAAATGAAATGTTGAAAAAAGATATTCCATGCATGCAGTAACAACAACAACAAAAAAAGCTGGAGTAGCTATACTTAATATTGGATGAAATAGAATTTAAAAACAAAACTGTTACTAGAGATAAGGAAGGACATCATATGTTAATAAAAGGGGCAATTCCCCAGGAAGAAATAACAACCATAAATGTATATGTACCTAACCAGAATGCCCCAAATTACATGAGGCAAACACTGGCAAAACTGAAGGGAGAAATAGATATCTCTGCAATAATAATTGGAGTCTTCAAAATAATGCTGTCAGTACTGGATAGTACATCTAGACAGTGGATCAATAAAGAAACAGAGAGCTTGAATAATATGATAAATGTGCTAAACCTAATAGATATATACAGAACATTGTACCCCAAAACAGCAGGATATACATTCTTCTCAAGTGCTCATGGACTTTCTTCAGGATATACCATATGTTGAGTTAGAAAGCAACCTCAATAAATTTAGCAAGATCAAAATTATACAAAGCACTTTCTCTGATCATAATGGAATAAGCCTAGAAATTAACAACAGGTGGAAAAAGGGAAAATTCACAAATATATAGAGGCTAAACACACTCTTAAATAATGGGTCAAAGAAGAAATTGTGAAAGAAAACAAATATCTCAAAATGAATGAAAACAAGAACACAACATATCAGAACCTATAGGATGCTGCAAAGGCAGTGCTGAAAGGGAAATTTATAGCTCTTAAAGCTTACATTATAAAAAGAAGAAAGAGCTAAAATCAATGACCTAACTACACAGCTGAAGGAAATAGAAATGAATAGCAAACTCTTCCCAAAGCAAGCATAAGGAATGAAATAACAAAGATCAGAGTAGAAATAAATGAAATTGAGAAAACAATACGCAATAGAGAAAATTGACAAAACCAAAAGTAGGTTCTTAGAGAAGATTAACAAAATTGACAAACCCTTGGCTAGACTGACAAAGAAAAAAATGCAAAGAAATAAAATGAAAAAGAAAATGGGGACATTAATACTGACCCCATGGAAATAAAAGAGCTCATAAGAGGATACTATGAACAACAGTGTAGATGAAATAGAAAAATTCCTAGGAATGTACAAACAACCCACACAGAAGACCTCAACAAAGCAATCACAAGTAAAGAGATTGAAATGGTCATCAAACAATTCCCCAAAATGAAAAGCCCAGGACCAGAGGGTTTCACTGGTGAAGTCTACCAAGCATTTGAAGATTTAATACCAATCTTACTCAAACTCTTCCAAAAATATTGGACAAGAAGGAATGTTACGAAACTCATTCTATGAAGCCAATATCACCCTAATACTAAAGCCAGATAAAACTATTTCAAAAAAGAAAATTATAGGCCCATTTCCCTAATGAATACAGATGCAAAAATCCTCAAGAAAATACTTGCTAATCAAATCCAACAACACTTTTTAAAAGAGTTATTCATCATGATCAAGTAGGTTTTATAGCAGGCCTGCAAAGATGGTTCAACACAAGAAAATCAATAAGCATAATACACACATTAATAAATCAAAGAAGAAAAAAAAATCACATGATCCTATTGATTGACACAGAAAAGGTATTTGACAAAATACAGCATCCTTTCTTAATAAAAATACTACAAAAGATAGGAATTGAAGGAAACTTTCTCAACATGATAAAGGCCATATATGAAAAAAACCCAGCTAACATTGTACTCAATGGTGAAAGACTAAAAGCTTTCCTGTTGAGATCAGGAACAAGACAAGGATTCCACTGTCACCACTGTTATTCAATATAGTTCTAGAGGTTCTAGCTAGAGCAATCAGGCAAGAAAAAGAAAAGGCATCCAAATTGGAAAGGAAAAAGTAAAATTTCACTTTTTATGAATGATACAATCCTATACCTAGAAAATCCAAAAAAAATCTGCAACAAAAGTGATAGAGCTAATAAATTATTTTAGCAGAGTGGCAGGATACAAGATTACAAAAATCAATAGTGTTTCTATACACAAGTAATGCACAATCTGAGGAGGAAGTCAGGAAAAAAAGTCCATTTACAATAGCAACTAAAAGAATAAAAAATTTAGGAATAAACTTAACCAAGGATGTAAAGCACTTATATTCAGAAAACTACAATATATTGCTAAAAGAAAATTTTAAAAAGACATAAATAAATGAAAGACATTCTGTGCTCATGGATTCGAAGACTAAATATTGTTAAGATGAAAATTCTACCCAAATTGATACTCAGATTCAATGCAATCCTCATAAAAATTCCACCAGTATTTTTTTTAAAGAAATGGAAAACACAAGTATCAAATTGATTTGGAAGAGTATGGGGCCCCAAATAGCCAGAAATCTTAAAGAGGAAGAGCGAAGTTGGAGTACTCTCACTTCCAGACATTAAATAATATTACCTATGCACAGTGGTTAAAAACAAAAACAACACAAAACAAAAACCAGCATGGCACTGACATAAAGACAGACACAAAGACTAATGGAACTGAATTGATGATTCAGAAACAGACTTCACATCTATGGTCAAGTGAATTTTGACAAGGCTGTCAAACCTACCCAGCTGGGGCAGAACAGTCTATTCAACAAATTGTTCTGGGAGAACTGGATATCCATAGCCAAAAGAAAGAAAGGACCCCTATCTCACACCATATACAAAATTTAACTAAAAATGGATCAAAAACCTAAATATAAAATCTACAACCATAAAGTTCCTAGAAGAAAATGTAGGGAAACATCTTTAAGACATGGTGGTAGGTAGTGGACTCTTAAACCTTAAACTGGACGCACGAGCAATGAAAGCAAACATGGATAAATGCAATCTCCTCAAACTTTAAGACTTTTTCAATTCAAAGGACTTCATCAAGAAAGTGAAAAGGCAGCCCACTTAATGGGAGAAAATATTTGGAAACCACATATCCAATAAGGGTTTGATTTCCATTCTGTATAAGGAGATCATACAACTCAACAATAAAAGAGCAAGCAATCCAATTTTAAAATGAGCAAAAGACTTAAACAGACATTTCCCCAAAGAGGAAATACAAATGACCAAAAGCACATGCAAAAATGTTTGGTATCAATAACTATGAGGGAAATACAAATCAAAATGGAAATGAGATATCATCTCACATTTCATAGAATGGCCACTATTGAAAAAACAGAAAACAGTAAGTGCTGGAGAGGATGTGGAGAAATAGGAACATTCCTTCACTGTTGGTTCCTACAATTCATCTACTAGGAATATATCCAGAAGAACTGAAAACTGTGATGCAAACAGACATTCGTACCCTGATGTTGATAGTGGCATTGTTCACAATTGCCAAAAGTTAGAAACATTTCTTTATTTATAACTTTATAAATTATATTTTGATTGTATAATTAATATAATATAATATATAATATATAAATAATAAATAATATCATTGTATTATTTATAAATTATCCCATAATCTGTAACAAGTGTTCCAGAACAATATAGTGTATTGGTGGAGAGCTGTTGTATGGGAATTGCACATATATGCATGATTGTTTTGTAAGTTCACAACATCTCTAATAAAAATATATTTTTTAAAAAGGTATAGATTGCAACTTTGACTCACACATTAGATTAGATTGTATTCATTTTATTTCTGCAGGTCTTTCACATCCTGAATGGGTCCATCCACGTGAATTACTCCCATTAATCTAGCCACCATCTAATTCGACCAAACATCATTTTTTCTCATGCTTCCAGTGTTGACAGTCTTAGTGCACTTTAGCATTGTAAACCATGATTTTATTTTACTTATTAAAGAAAAGACAAAATTGCAAGAGGAATGCCCTTTGTTTTCATTCACATGCTGAGCTCTGAAATCCAATGCCATTTTTGTTCCTGGCAGCTCCTGCCCAGTTCCTGAATGCAGCAGGAATACCCAGGCAGGGCTGTTCTTAGGAAATGGGAACTCCTTTGATGATTAGCTTTAGCTTGAGGACTTTCCAATAGCATTACTGAACTTGCCTTAGACTGTGTGGTCTAGGTCTTTCTCTCCCTCCCTCCCTTCAAAGTCAGGCATGCCTCATTGTCCACAGTCTCTTCCAACCCATCCCTACTCTTTCCTGTTTTCCTTTACATGGCATTTTCCAGGTTAAAATCTTTGCATGTTTAATCCTGACTTAACATCTATTTCTCAGAGGAATTACAATAACAGATAACAAAGATGGTACCAGGACAGTACCTCAAGAAGCTGAATATAGAACCACTGTCTGATCCAGCAATCGCATTACTAGGAATATATTCAGAAGAACTGAAAGCAAGGACACAAACTGACATTTGCACACTGATGTTCAAAGCATTATTCACAATTGCTATAATATGGAACCAGCCCAAGTGTCCATCAACTGATGAATGGATAAACAAAATGTGGTATATACACACAATGGAATATTATTCAGCTACAAGGAAAACGAAATTGGAATGCATATGACAACATGGATGAACCTAGAGGATATTATGTTGAGTGAAATAAGCCAGACACAAAAGGACAAATACTGTGTGGTCTCACTAATATGAATTAAATATGTTAAGTAAACCTATGGAGGTAAACTCTAGAACATAGGTTACTAGGAAATTGAGAATGGGGGACGGTGCTTTATGTATGCAGCATTATTAATAAGGTTAATTGTAAAAATATGGAAAGGAATAGGGTTCAGAGTAATATGTTATAATGAATATAACTAACACTGTTGATTTATGGATGTGATGGCTGAAAGGGGTGGTCTGTGAAAGTAAATATCAGTTTAAAGGAAAATAGAGAATAACGTAGAGAATGTATAACACAGTGATTTTGGTGGTGGACAATAATTGTGGTTAATAGTATAAATATAAGAATGCTATTCTTTTACAAAATACTAAGAACATGGTGGTACATCAGAAAATTATAACTAATATAACTTATGGGCGATAGTTAACAATAATATTGTAATATTTTGCAGCAATGGCAAGAAGATACTTTTTCAATACTAAGGGACAACAATAAGTGATTTTTCCTTTTGGAGTAATGAAAACATTCTAAAATTTACTGAGGTGACAACAGCACAACTCTGTGATGAAAATGAGAGCCACTGAGTCTACACTTTGAACGGATTGTAAAAAGCATGGGACTGTATAACACAGGGAATCCAGTGGTGAATGCTGGGCTGTGGGTAGCAATACAATATAAGAATATTTTCTACTGAATGATAACAAATATAAAATACAAATATAGGGTATTCATAATTGGGTGCATTGCGGGGGAAGTACACCAAACATAAATTATGGGCTATAGCTAATAGTAATCTTTTTTAAAATTTACTGAAGTATATCATTCATACATAAATATACATAAACAATAAGTGTATAGTAATAGTTGTGAAATTATAAGACAAACATATATAACATCACACAAGATTCTCATAACTCAGCCTACCACCAATAACTTGCATGGTTGTGAAACCTGTTTAACTAATGATTAAAGAGCATTGTCAAAATATTACTACTAACCAAGGTATTTTTCCCCCAACCCACCCTATTATTATTATCTTTATATCATTTATAAATGAATATACATAAACAATACATGTATAGTAAAAGTTGTGAACTTACAAAGCAAACATGCATAATATTATACAGGTGTCCCATACATCAACCCTCTATCAACATCTTGCAATGTCATGAGATGTTTGTTACAAATTGTGAAAGAATATTTTCAAAATCTTACTACTAATTATAGTCCTTATTTTACATTTGGTGTGTTTTTTCCCCAACCCACCCTATTATCATTTTTTAAATATGTTTTTTATGACAGAAATTGTAAACTTATAAAACAATCATGCACATGTGCAGAAGTCCCAAACAATACCCCTCTATCAACACACCACACTGTGGTGGAACATTTGTTACAGATAAGATAATATCATCTAATTATTACCACATCCATACTGTACATTTGGCTCACATTTTCCATACTGCCCCATTATCAACACAGTACATCTTTGGCATTGATGCAGTAATATTATATTATTAAAGCTAACCACAGTCCTTAGGTCACTCCAATTATATTTTTCCCATGCTTCTCCACATTCCCACCACCCTGCAGTAGTGATGGACATTTGCTCTAGCTCACAAAGGACACTCTTGCATCTGTACCATCAACCACAATTCTCATCTACCCCTTGGTTTACTGTGCTATTCATTTCCTACATTGTTCTCTAGCATTCTGTCATTTGGCATTTACATACCTAGACTACCATTTTCAGCCGTTATCCCCATTTATAAAATAGCTGTTAATCACTGTATATTTCCATGCTTTTACAGTAAAGCAAATTAAAACTTCTATATACATTAAACATCAGTAGTCCATTTCAGTCCTCTTCTTATCTCCTTTAAGAATCCACCATCTACCACCAGGTCTTGAAGATATTTTCCTATAATTTCTTCTAGAAGCTTTATGGTTCTTGCTTTTATTTTAAGTTATTCATCCATTTTGAGTTAATTTTTGGATAAGGTATAAGAGAGGGGTCCTCTTTCCATTTTTTGGCTATGGATATCCAGATCTTTCAGCACTATTTGTTGAATAGATTGTTCTGCCCTAGCTGTGTAGATTTGACAGGCTAGTCAAAAATCACTTCACCATACATGTGAGGATCTGTTTCTGAACAGTTTGGTTCCATTGGTCTATGTGTCTGTCTTTATGCCATTACCATGCTGATTTTACCACTATAGCTAGGTAATATGATTTAAAGTCTGGAAATGAGGGTTTGCTTTTCATTTTTATGATGTTTCTGGCTATTCAGGACTCCCTACCCTTCCAAATAAATTTGATAACCTTGTTTTCAATTTTTTAAAAGTGCTGGTGAAATTTTTATCCAGATTGCATTGAATCTGTATATCAATTTGAATAGAATTGACATTTTAATGATATTTAGTCTTCCAATCTATGAGCATGGAATGTTCTTCCAGCTAGTTAGGCCATTTTATTTCTTTTAACATTGAGTTGCAGTTTTCTGAATACAAGTGCTTTACATCATTGATTAAGTTTATTCTTGGCTATTTGAGTTTTATCTGTCAAATTTTATTTTCACCACTCTTTTGACACTTTTAGTTACTTTTATTGGTCTAAGTTTCATTTCTAGACTCTTCCAGGTCTCTCTCTCCTGTCTTTTCTTTCAGGCTCTAGCACACCCTTTAGTATTTCCTAAAAATCTGGTCTCTTGCTTAGAAATTCTCTCAGTTTCTGTTTATCTGTGAATATTCTAATCTCACCCTCATTTTTGAAAGACAATGTTGCTGAATATAAGATTCTTGGCTGGGGGAAACGGACTTTGGCCCAGTGGTTAGGGCGTCCGTCTACCACATGGGAGGTCCGCGGTTCAAACCCCGGGCCTCCTTGACCTGTGCATAGTGGCCCATGCGCAGTGCTGATGCGCGCAAGGAGTGCCCTGCCACGCAGGGGTGTCCCCCGCGTAGGGGAGCCCCACGTGCAAGGAGTGCGCCCCGTAAGGAGAGCCGCCCAGCGCGAAGAAAAGTGCAGCCTGCCGAGGAATGGCACCGCCCACACTTCCCGTGCCGCTGACGACAGCAGAAGCGGACAAAGAAACAAGATGCAGCAAAAAGACACAGAAAACAGACAACCGGGGAAGGGGAGGGGAATTAAAATAAATAAAAATAAATCTTTAAAAAAAAAGAAAAGATTCTTGGCTGGAAGTTTTTCTCTTGTAGTTTCTTAAATATATCATACCACTGTCTTCTTACCTCCATGGTTTCTGGTGAGAAATCTGTGCTTAATCTTATTGCATATGCCTTATATGTTATGCATTGCCTTTCTTTTTCTGTTCTCAGAATTCTCTCTTTGTCTTTGGCATTTAACATTCTGATGTGTATGTGTTTCGGAGTTGGTCTATTCAGATTTTTTCAGATGGGAGTATGTTGTGCTTCTTGGACATAGATATCTATACTGTTCAGTAGGGTTGGAAAATTTTCTACCATTATTTCTTCAAATATTCCTTCTGTCCCCTTTAACTTCTCTTCTCCTTCTGGGACAGCCATGACACATATGTTTGTATGCCTTTTGCTGTCATTAGTTCTCTGAGACCTTGTTCAATTTTTTCCATTCTTTTCTTCATCTTTTCTTTTGTATGTTCATTTTCAGAGGCCATTTCTTCAAGCTCACCAATCCTTTTTTCTGCCTCCTCAAATCTGCTATTATAGGATTCCAATGTTTTTTTTTAATTTCATTTATTGCACCTTTCATTTCCATGAGATCTGCTATATTTCTATGTATGCTTTCCAATTCTTCTTTGTGATCATCCAATATATTCTTAATATCCTTAATCTCTTTAGCCATCTCATTGAATTTATTAAGGAGATTTGTTTGAACATCTATGATTAATTGTCTCAACTCATTTATGTCATCTAGTGGCTTATCGTATTCCTTTAACTGGGCCATATCTTCCTGTTTCTTGGTGTGCATTGTAATTTTTGGTTGTTGTCTTGGCATCTGGCTTACTAGAGTATATATTGTGGGTGCAGTTTTCTCTTTAATTTAGGGCTTCCTGTCCTACATCACTTGCCGGTTGTGCAGCAGGAGCCAAGGATGAAGTTGGTGCTATAAACTGTGGAGGCTCAAGATGCCTTTATTGCCCAAGGGACTGATGAAGCTTCTCCCCACTTTCTCCTTTGCCAGGGGTAGGGACAGAGTCATAGCTGTGTGGAATAACCCAAGCCATGCAGGCCTAGATTATAGTTGTCCAGAAAGACTGATGAAGCTTCACACCCCTTTCTCCCCTGCCTGGGTCAGGGATGGAGCTGCAGGTGTGGGCAGCAATCTATGCAGTCCAGGTCCAAGATGACCTCAATTGCCCCAGTAGACTTCTGATTTTCAGTCAGTGCCAGCCAAAGATACCTGCAGTTACCTGGATAGGCTGGTGCAGGGCCTGCCAGCCTCCTCCCTGCCAGAGGTAGGGCTGAAGCCTAGTCTAGAGCTACAGGCCAATCTTGGTGAAAGAAACCAATTCCAGGAAGTGGATTTGGCTCAACTGATAGAGCATCCATCTACCACATGGGAGGTCCAGGGCTCAAACCCAGGGCCTCCTGACCAGTGTGGTGAGTAGGACCATGCTCAATACAGATGCACGCAAGGAGTGCCATGCTATGCAGGGCTATCCCCCACATAGGGGAACCCCACATGCAAGGAGTGTGCCCATAAGGAGAGCCACCCCACAAAAAAAAAGTGCAGCCTGGCCAGGAGTGGTGCTGCACACACAGAGACCAGATGCAGCAAGATGACACAACAAAAGGAGAAACAGGGAAACAGACTTTGGCCCAGTGGTTAGGGCGTCCGTCTACCACATGGGAGGTCCGCGGTTCAAATCTCGGGCCTCCTTGACCCATGTGCAGCTGGCCCATGTGCAATGCTGACGCGCACAAGGAGTGCCCTGCCACACAGGGGTGTCCCCCGCGTAGGGGAGCCCCACGCACAAGGAGTGCACCCGTAAGGAGAGCCACCCAGCGCGAAAGAAAGTGCAGTCTGCAGAGGAATGGCGCCACCCACACTTGCCGTGCCGCTGACGACGACAACAGAAGCAGACAAAGAAACAAGACGCAGCAAGTAGACACAGAAAACAGACAACTGGGGGAGGGGAGGGGAATTAAATAAATAAATAAAATAAATTAAAAAATAAAAAATAAAGGAGAAACAGATCCCCAGTGCCACTGACAAAAAGAAAAGCGGACACAGAAGAACACACAGTGAATGGACACAGAGAGCAGACAATGGGGGGGGGGGGACAAGGGGAAGGGGAGAGAAATTTTTAAAATTTTTAATTAAAAAAAAAAGAAACCAATTCCTACTATCACTGTGATTTTCAGTCAGTCAGGCTTCTCCTCATGCAGGTGGCAGAGTCAAAATGGTGGCCACTGGCCTTTTATTGACTTGGACAGGTTCACGCCCTAGCTGTTCCTAGGGTTATACTATAGCCAGCCAAGTCTACTACTCAGTAGCCAAAATTAGTGGCCAACCATCTCCTCTTTCCCTGTTTTTGGGAAATGGAACTTCCAATTCCAGTCACAGAATAGTCCTGGGGTGGGTTACACCACCAGAGTAGGGCAATCACCAGCCTCCGTGGCTTGGCTGGTAATTTCCCAGAGAAGCTGATGCAGGACCCCCGTCTTTCTCCCAGTCAGAGGTGGGGCTGGGGCCTAGGCTAGCTGCAATCTGACTTGGATGTAAAGAAGCCAGTTCCTACCAGCACTGTGATTTTCAGTCCTTCTCACTTCCCCTCATGCCAGGTGCATCCTCTTTCTGGCTTGGATAGGCTCAAACTTTAGCTTTTCTTAGAATTATATTTCAGAATTTACTCATCAGTAGCTGAAGTTGGTGCCCAAGCATCTCTTCCTCCCCCCATTTTTGGGAAGTGGAGCTTTCAATTCCAGCCATGGAACAACTCCCGAGGCAGCTTGTGCCTTGAGTGGAGGATGGACACCGGCCTCCAGGGTGTGAAGTGCTCTACCCTTGAGTCTTCTCTGCAGATGGGCTCCTCCTTCCACTCCTTCAAAGATGTTGCAGGATGCTCTTCTGGCCTCCTGGAGCCCCCCAAAACAGGTGCTTCAGCTAGCTCCAGAGAGCTCTGGGTGTTTGCTAACTGCCCTGTAGCGGGATCTGACTCTAGGAGCACCTTACTCAGCCACCATCTTGCTGGTTGTCTATCCTAATAGTTATATTTTGATGATGCTCTTTCATAGATTGTAACAAATGTATCACAACAAAGCAAGGTGTTAGTGGTGAGGAGAGGTATGGGAGCTTTGCATGATGTTATGCATTTTGTTCTGTAAATTCACAAATTTTACTATACATTTATTGCTTCTCTATGTTGATGTATGAATGATATTCTTCAATAAAATTTTATTTTAAAAAAAGATGGTGCCGACAACCAGCAGGATGGCAGTGGAGTAAGGAGCTCCTAGAGTCAGCCCCTGCTACAGAGCAGTTAGTAAACACCCACAGCTATCTGAGCTAGTTGAAGCACCTGTTTGGGAGCTTCAGAAGGCCAAAAGGGCCTCCTGCAACATCCTTGAAGGAATAGAAGGAGGAGACTGCCCATCTATAGAGAAGACTCATAAATAGAGCACTCCACGCTGCGGAGGCTGGTGCCCATCCTCCACTGGAGGCACAAGCCACCTTGGGAGCTGTTCGATGGCTGGAATTGAAAGCTCCACTTCCCAAAAATGGAAGAGGAAGAGATGGTTGGGCACCAACTTCAGCTACTGAAGAGTAAATTCAGCGGGCTAAAGTATAATCCTGAGAAGCTGCAGGGACCTGCACCAGCCTCTCCGGGAAATTGCCAGCCAAGCCATGGAGGCTGGTGATTGTAGTACTCTGGCGCCTCAAGCCGCCCCAGGAACTGTTCTTTGATTGGAATCAGAAGCTCCATTTCCCAAAAACAGGAGGAGGAGACAGTTGGCTTTCAATTTCCACTACTGATCGGTAGACTCAGATGGCTAAGGAATAACCCAAGGAACAGCTGGGGTGTGAATCTGTCCCAAGTTGAAAAGGAAAGAGGCCAGTGGTTGCCATTTTGACTCCACCCCCAGCCTGAGGGGAAGCCTGGCTGACCAAATATCACGGTGATGGTAGGAACCAGTTTCTTTCACCCAGATCAGCCTGCAGCCCTAGTCTAGGCCGCAACCCCTCCTCTGGCATGGAGATGGTTGGCTAGCTCTGCACCAGCCTATCCAGGTAACATTGGGTACCTTTGGCTGCCACAAACTGAATAATCTGAAGTCTACCAGGGCAACTGCAGTCATCTTGGACCTGCACCACATAGATTGCTGCCCACACCTGCAGCTCCATCCTGCTAGAAGCAGGGGAGAGAGGGGTGTGAAGTTTCATCAGTCTCTCTGGGCAACCACAGTCTAGGCCTGCACGACTTGGATTAATCCACACAACTGTAACTCTGTACCTACCTCTGGGAAAAGAGAAAGTTGGGAGAAGCTTCATCTGTCCCTGGAACAATGAGGGCAGCTTGATCCTCCACAGTTTATAGCACCAATTTTATCCTTGGCTCCTACTGCACCATCAGCAAGGGAGAAAGGACAGGAAGCCCTAAACTAAAGAGAAAATCTGCACCCAGAATAAATACTCTAGTAAGCCAGATGCCAAGACACCAACCAAAAATTGCAAACCACACCAAGAATAAGGAAGATATGACCCAGTTAAAGGAACAAGATAAGCCTCCAGATGACATGAAGGAGTTGAGACAACTAATCATAGATGTTCAAACAAATCTCCTGAATAAATTCAGTGAGATGGCTAAAGACATTAAGGATATTAAGAAGACACTGGAAGAGCACAAAGAAGAATTTGAAAGCATGCATAGAAAAATAGAAGATCTTATGGGAATGAAAGTTGCGATAAATGAAATTTAAAAAACATTGGCATCCTATAATAGGATATTTGAGGAGACAGAAGAAAGGATTGGTAAGCTTGAAGAAATGGCCTCTGAAAGTGAACATACAAAAGAATAGATGAAGAAAAGAATGGAAAAAGTTGAACAAGGTATCAGGGAACTAAACAACAGCAAGAGATGTGCAAACATACGTGTCATGGGTGTCCCAGAAGGAGAAGAGAAGGGAAAAGAGGTAGAAGGAATATTTAAAGAAATAATGTTAGAAAATTTCCCAACCCTATTGAAGAACATAGATATCCATGTCCAAGAAGCACAATGTACTCTCATCTGAAAAAAAATTTGAATAGAACAACTCTGAGACACATACTAATCAGAATGAAAAAAAACAAAGACAAGGAGAGAATTCTGAGAACAGCAAAAGAAAAGCAATGCATAACATATAAGGCATACAGAATAAGATTAAACGCAGATTTCTCACCAGAAACCATGGAGGCAAGAAGACAGTGGTATGACACATTTAAGATTCTATGAGAGAAAAACTTCCAGCCAAGAATTTTATATCCATCAAGACTGTCCTTCAAAAATGAGGACAAGATTAGGATATTTACAGATAAACAGAAACTGAGAGAATTTCTAAGCAAGAGACCAGATTTTTAGGAAATACTAAAGGGTGTGCTAGAGCCTGAAATGAAAAGACAGGAGAGACAGGCCTGAAAGAGAGTCTACAAATGAAACTTAAACCAATAAAAGTAACTAAAAGTGTCAAAAGAGTAGTGGAAATAAAATATGACAGATAAAACTCAAATATGAATAAACTTAACCAACAATGTAAAACACTTGTATTCAGAAAACTGCAACTGAATGTTAAAAGAAATAAAAAACGTCCTAACTAACTGGAAGAACATTCCATGCTCATGCATTGGAAGACTAAATATCATTAAGATGTCAACCCTACTCAAATTGATATACAGATTCAATGCAACCCTGATAAAAATCCCACCAGCATAAAAAAAAAAAATTGAAAACACAATTATCAAATTTATTTGGAAGGGTAAGTGGTCCTGAATAGCCAGAAACATCATAAAAGGAAAAGCAAACCTTCATCTCCAGACTTTACATCATACTACCAAGCTATAGTGGTAAAATCATCATGATACTGGCATAAAGACAGACACATAGACCAATGGCACCAAACTGAGGCTCAGAAACAGACCCTCACATGTATGGTCAAGTGATTTTTGACCAGCCTGTCAAACCCATACGGCTCGGGCAGAACAGTCCATTCATCAAAATGGTGCTGAAAGAACAGGAAATCCATAGCTGAAAGAAGGAAAAAGGACCTCTGTCTCACACCTTATCCAAAAATTAACTCAAAATGATCAAAAACCTAAAAATAAAAGCAAGAACCATAAAACTTCCAGAAGTAATTATAGGAAAATATCTTCAAGACCTGGTGGTAGGTGGTAGATTCTTAAAGGAGATAAGAGAAGGACTGAGATGGACTAACGATATTTAATATATGTAGAAGTTTTATTTAGCTTTACTGTAAAAGTGTGGAAATGTGTAGAGTGGATGATAACACATAGTGAGTAACAGCTGGTTTATAAATGGGGATATGGCTGAAAATGGTAGTCTAGGTATGTAAATGCCAATTGGTAGAATGCTAGAGAATAATCTAGGAACTGAATAGCACAGTAAACAAGAGGTAGATGAGAATTATAGTTGCTGGTACAAATGCAAGAGTGACCTTTGTGAGCTAGAGCAAATGTACATTACTACTGCAGAGTGTTGGGAATGAGGAGAAACAAGGGGAAAATACAGCTGGAGTGACCTATGGACTATGTTTAGCAGTAATAATACAATATTATTGCATCTATGCCAAAGATGTACTGTGTTGATAATGGGGCAGTATGGAAAATGTGAGCCAAATGTACAGTATGGATGTGGTAACAATCAGATGATATTATCTTATCTGTAACAAATGTTCCGCCACAGTGTGGTGTGTTGATAGAAGGGTATTGTTTGGGAATTCTGCACATGTGCATGATTGTTTTATAAGTTTACAACTTCTGCCATAAAAAATATATTTAAAAATAATAATAGTGTGGGTTGGGGGAAAAACACACCACATGTAAGATAAGGACTATGGTCAGTGGTAAGATTTTGACAATATTCTTTCATAATTTGTAACAAACATGAAAGGTGTTGGTGGAGGATTGATGTACGGGACCCTGTATTTTATGCATGTATGCTTTGTAAATTCACAACTTTTACTATACACTTAATTGTTTATGTATGTTTATATATAAATGATATAAAGATAATAATAATAGGGTGGGTTGAGGGAATATACTTTGGTTAGTAATATTTTGACAATGCTCTTTAATCATTAGTTTAAAAGTTTTAACAACAATGTAAGGTATTGCTGGTAGGGTGAGTTACAAGTGTCCTGTATGATGTTATATATGTTTGTTTTGTAAGTTCACAACTATTACTATACACTTATTGTTTATGTATGTCTGTGTGAGGGTTATATATTTCAATAAATTAATTTTTTAAAAAAAAGATGGTGCCAGGAGCAATGCAAGGAGACAGGCATTGAGATGGAGATCTGGGACTTGCTAATCCACCACTCAATAGGGGGAAATGTAGCTGTCCTGATTGTTAGGAGGGACATGGATAGTGCCTAGCACAAGGTAGCCCCCCATTTCTCTACTAGTTTTAGCATTTTCTGCTCTTACCTATTAGACAACAGGTGCATACCCCTCCTCTCCTGTCTACCAGGCTGATAACTAGGGTTAAATCTCAACATAACCAGACTGAGGACATGCTGCATGATAAGGGAAGAAACAGACTGCATATCTAAAGAACTATATACCTAGAGAACTGGCAATGGTCAGTTCTCCTGGGATTTGATTTTGAGGGAGCTTGATCAGGGAGCTGGATATGTAAGAGATCATTGAATCTAGGGTCCTTTCCTGGGACATGAGATTTAACATTCTAGCAAAGAACAAAGGGAATGGGACAGATTTGTTCCTGGGGTGGCTCTTAGAAGTCTGGAAAAAACAGTTGTCAATTCTCAACAAAGTAGAAAAACTTGAGTTGCCCCTGTGAATGGTAGAGAAAGAAATAAAGGAACTGAAGAATGTCAGTATGCTCAAATGGATATATTATAAGGCCAGAAGGCCCAACAGAGGATCATATTCCAGGTAAGGTCCAGAGGACACACTTCTGGCCTTGGTAAGATGCACTGATGAGAAAGGGCCAGCATCGCTAAGAAATTCAAAGGTGGCTTCTTCAACAGGCCACAGATGGCAGGAGGCTTCCTTTGTGCAGGTCAAAGAGCTGGGCTCTTTAGCATCCACAGGGAGAATGATGCTGTGTAGGTGACCATGTTAGCACATTGCATAACAAGACTGGGGGTCTGATTCCATAATTTCAGGAATGGGGTTTCCTGAAATTATGTTGAGTTCAATGTATAGATAAGAAACATGAGAAAAAAATTGGATAGTTTACCAGTTCCTAATTGACCAGTTCACTTCAGTGAAGTTTCAATAACATATGCTTAGATAGCCAGAAGGTTCAGAAATGTTTGTGAAACAAAATTTCAGAACCACAAAAAAGTTTTGAATATGCCCTTTAAACAGAAAATAAACTATCTGTAAATGTTTCATGTAACATTGTGCTTTAATCAGTCATTTCTTTGGTAGAAACTATGTGTTTAAGTAGCAAGCCACAGAGACATGCTTTAATTAAACTTTGGCAGTCGAATTTTATGCTCTGTTGCCAGATTGTAATCAATACATACAAATTTCCTGGCAGTTTCATAGCCTGTAATCATCAAGCACTGGCTTGACTTTTCCTATCTTATCAAATGATGCAAACCTACAATGCCCTCCTCAGTACAAGAAAATGGCATGGAATGTGACCTTGTGCAGAGGCATCATGGTGCAATGCAAAAGAAATGGGTTGTAGAGGCCCAAAACAGGAGATTTGAATGTCATCTCTGCAACTTTCCTAGTTTTCTCACCCTGGGTACATTTTTTATCTTCTCTAACCTCAGTTTACTCATCTATAAATAGGAAATAAACACAGGTTTCTTGTAAGTAACAAATGAGAAAATGTCAACTGACACCTGATCAACAAATATTAGTTCTGTTCCACACCCCACCACTTCTCTTGGTGCTTTCTCCCTTTCTCCATCTCTATCAGTATGGCAGCTTTATAATGATGGGCTGTCTAAAAGAGACAGACCAGTCTTTCAAAGGCATTTCCATTCACTTTGGTAACAAATGTCTGCAAAAAAATCAAATGAATAAATAAACCCTGATCTCTTTTACTTAAAGTTTTATTTCTACATAGATATACTGTAATACTTCTGAACAGGTCTAAGATTGCCTTTAGGCAAGCAGAGGAAAATTCTTGGAAATCACCTTAGGCCAGTTGATATGGTATTATTCCTGCTTTGACATTGCACTCACATATCGAAACATTTACATCTGCTTTGGTCTTCCTCTTTCCAGTCTATGTTGCTTTCTTACCAAATACCCACTATCTACAAGCAGCAATAAATAATGGAGAAAAAAATCCAATTAACAATAACATATCTCATAATTTCCATCTATCTGTCAAAATAATGAAAGGAAACTTCAGGAGTAAGTCAGAGGTAACAGGATGGAATTCTAGTCAGATATTGCACCTAAAAGTTCAGTGACCCAGCACCAGTGAAGGTGGCAGAGTGAAACAATTTAGGGCTCCATCCACCCTCAGAAGTTTTTAACAACAAGCAAGAAATGGCAAAAACATTGTTCTCAAAGCTCCAGAAAACAATTAAAGAACTGCAGGAACAGGGTAAGAACTGAATCAAGAAAAAATCTACTTAGTGGATTTATACTTTATTGATATGTACCAATAAAATCAATTTGCTAAGTAAAAAAATAAAAGCAATTGGATCACATGGCACCCTGGCTGAGCCCTCGCCTACCTCTGACTGATTCAGCACAGAGTGGGCCCATGCTCTGAGTGTGGATCTCTGGTCCTGGTTCTGGAAGGAGCAGAGTTAGCCCTCATAAATATACAGGGAGCACGTATGTCTGATCCAATCTGTCTGGTAGTGACAAAGGGACTTGGAACTTGCCCTGCATGTAAAAAGAAGCTCATGGAAGTCTCCTACAGAATGCTGCCTGGGGCAAGGGATTGCTGACTGTATCACACATAGTGCAGTGCCAAGGACCATAAAGTAACTGTTTCCTAGCGAAGAGGAGACATCCAGACCATATCAACAGGGAATGCCCAGGGCCACACATGCCTGCCAAGGAAAAGACACATGTACAGAAAAAATCAGGGAGGCCCCTATGCTTTGGCCTGGAGACATTCTCTAAACTCATTGTATGGATAGACCCAGAAGGAGATCACTCTCAGAGGAAAATCTCCAAAATCTGGGGAAGGTTTTTTCCTTTTTGCCTTATTTTGTTAGATTTTTGATAGTTTCTGTAATCAAGGAAAGCTCTGTCACAACACAAGCTGGATACAAGCTTAAGGAACAGACAACTCAGAGTCAAAATTTCAGCAATAACACACTAAAATATCAAAATAACCAGTTTTCAACAACAGGTTGCAAAACATACAAAGGAACAGGAAGGAATTGCCCAGGTAAAAGAAAGATTAGACCATTAGAAACCATCAAAGAGGAGGTCCACACTTGAGACATACCAGGCTGTTTTAGTTTGCCAAAGGGCTGCTGATGCAAAGTACCAGAAATGAGTTGGCTTTTATAAAGGGTATTTATTTGGGGTAAAATTTTACAGTTCCAAGTCTGTGAAAAGCCCAACTCAGGGCACCATAAGAAGTCATTTCTAACCTAAGTCAGCTGTCACGTGTTGAAGCAAGATGGGCAATCTCTGCCTGGTCTCTGCCTTCCCCTCCAGACGGTGCCATCTCCCAGATGTCTGCTGAGGACAACCAGGAAAAGGGCTTCTTTCTTACCAGACCTCTTATCTCAGGCTTGCTGCCCTGCTTTCTTCCTGATTTCAGGTGCAAGCTATCAGACAAATGGTTTATCTTTCCCCAGGGACTCAGCTGTTTGAATCTCTACTTTCTGTCACATGGCAGGATCAAAAATGGCAGAGCTCTCTTTTCCTGTGTCTGTCTGTGTGAGTCCATTTATATCAGACCAAGCAGGGGGATGGGGACTCAACCCAAGTCACACCTCATTGGCATAGTCCAATTGGTAAGGTTGCTCACCTTCACAGGAGTGGACAAGCCCACAAACATAATCGTTCTCTTTTTGGGGATTCATAAAATAATTTCAAACTGCCACACAGACTTTTAAGAAATGGTCCTCAATATACTCAAAGAGCTAAAAGAAAATATGGACAAATAACTAAAGGAAATCAGGAAAATTGTAGATGAATACAAAGAGAATATCAATAGAGGGATGGAAATTATGAAAAGGAACCAAACAGAATTGAAAAACACAGCTATAGAAATTAAAAATTCCCTAGATAGGTTCAACAGCAAATTGTAGCTGAGAGAAGAACGAATCAGAGAACCTGATAAGAAAATTTAAATCATTCAATCTGAGGAACAAAAAGAAGAACAAATGAAAAAAAGTGAATAGAACCTGGGAACCTATGGAACACCATCAAGCATTCCAATAAATGAATTGTGGGAGTGACAGAAGAAAGAAAAAGGGGCAGGGAGACTATTCAAAGAAACAATGTTTGAAATCTTCACAAATTTAATGAATATACACACCCAAGATGCTCAACAAACTCCAAACAGGTTAACTCAAATAGACCGAAGTCATGGCATATTATAACAAAACCACTGAATGGTAAAGATAAAGAGAGAATTCTGAAAGCCTCAAGAGAGAAGCAATGTGTTGTGTAACAGAGAGCCTCAGTAAAATTAAGTGCCAACTTCTCAGCAGACACCATGGAGGCAAGAAGGCAATGGGATGACCTATTTAAAGTGCTGAAAGCAAAAAATTGTCAAACAAGAATTCTCTATCTGGCAAAACCGTCTTTCAAAGATGACAGAGAGATTAAGTCATTCCCAGATTACAAAAGTTGAGGGAGTTCTACACCACCTTACAAGAGATGCTAAAAAGAATTCTGCAGATTGAATGGAAAGGACAATAAACAATAGATCAAAGCCACATGAAGAAATAAAGATCTCTGGTGAGGGTAATGGCATGGTTAAATGTAAATGTTTTATTTTTGGTTTGTAGCTCCACTTTTTACTTCATACAGGATCTAAATGGCAAATGTATAGAATGAAATGATTAATCAGTGGTTTCAGACTTATGTATAAACATGTAATTTGTAACAAGAACTACATAAAGGTGAGGGAACAAGGGAATATAGGAACATAATATATACTATTGAATTTAAGTTGGTATCTAAGTAAATGAGAATGTTAGAGATTTAGAATGTTAAAATTAAACCCTGTGGTGACTACAAAGAAAGTATCAGAGTAAATGGAAGCTATAGAATAAGAGGTTAGAGTACAGGTACCAGGGGCAGAGACAAAGGGAATGGGGAGTTAAAGCATAATGGGTGTAGTAAGGTTTCTGTTTGGGGAGATGGGAACATTCTAGTAATCAAAGGTGGTTAGGGTATCACAATATTGTGAAAGTAATTAATCCCATTATATTATGCTTGGGAGTGATTGAAATGGGAAAGTTTATGTTGAATATATGTTCCCACAATTAAAAAAAACAATAATTAAAGAGACAATGATAATTAAATGGAATTCATGATCCTGGATGGAATCTAGCAAGAAATGAGAAAAGGCTAAAAATGACATTATTGGGACATCTGAAAAAATTGGAATATAATCTGTAAACTTTCTATAAATGTTAAATTTCTTGAACTTGCTAACTGCACTTAAGGTGGTTACATAAGTGAATATCCCTGTTCTTAGGAAATGTACATGGCAGTATTAAGTGTTCAAGGAGGATGATATTACATACATACATCCTACACTCAAGTGTTCAGAAAATGGATGGATGGATAGATGATAGACAGATGATAGATAGATAGATAGATAGATAGATAGATAGATAGATAGATAGAATGATACTGAAAACATGGCAAAATGTTAAAATTGGTGTATCTAGAAGAGGAGGGTAGATAGAGTAGATTGAAGTTCTGTGAGTGGTGTTTGTATTATTTTTGTAACAGTCCTGTAAGTTTGCATGTTTCACAATAAAAAGATTGTTTTTGAACTTTAATTACCCACATAAACCAATTACAAATTCATTCAGTTGTCCCTCCACTTGAAAACCTTTCCAGAAGTTCTTCAGCTAGTCTCCATCTGCAACAAGTCTGTCTTAGATCGTTAAAAAGAACTATATATGAAAGAGGGATGGGGTGAATGATGAAGGAGGTGGCTAGTCCAAGGCATTTTCTTGATGACGGAATAGTTTGTGAGGCTCAATAATTGTTTTTTGTTTTGATTTTTTTTACCTACTGACATTTTTTTCCACATGGATTGCTGGTTAAGTTCAGCTGAAAAAACTCCACTAGCCAACTTGTGCCTAGTCAGTAATGGTGAATTAATGGTCTATACAGAAAAAAATCATGTTGGTGCAAATCAGTAGTTCACAACCAGTAGCAATAGCACCCATTCCACAAGGGACATTTAACAGTGTTTTTAGACACTTCTGGTTGTCAAAACCAGAAGATGGGAGGGTTCTTACTGGCATGTAGTGTTGAGATTAGGGAAGCTGCTAAACATCCTAGAGTGCACAGGACAGCCCCCCACAACAAGGAATTATTTACTCAAAAATGTCAGTGCTCAGGTTGAGAAACCCTGGCCAATCCATAATTTAGCTCTGACTGTATGTGTGCCCAACAAAAGCATCTTGGGTGTGTATACAGTATCAAAAGAGTATATCCAGGGAAATGGACTTTGGCCCAGTGGTTAGGGTGTCTGTCTACCACATGGGAGGTCCGCGGTTCAAGCCCCGGGCCTCCTTAACCCGTGTGGAGCTGGCCCATGCGCAGTGCTGATGCGCGCAAGGAGTGCCCTGCCACACAGGGGTGTCCCCCGCGTAGGGGAGCCCCGCAAGGAGTGCACCCATAAGGAGAGCCGCCCAGCGCAAAGGAGGGAGCAGCCTGCCGAGGAATGGCACTGCCCACACTTCCTGTGCCGCTGATGACAACAGAAGCGGACAAAGAAACAAGACGCAGCAAAAAGACACAGAAAACAGACAACCGGGGGAGGGGAGGGGAATTAAATAAATAAAAATAAATCTTTTTAAAAAAACAAAAACAAAACAAAAGAGTATATCCAGAGGAAACTGAGATAGGCATGACCTTTATTACAAAAACATAAGTCATAATGTTAGAAGCGGGGGAAAGGTCCTAAAACACAAGGAAGCTTGTTTTAATATCATATCCATTTAAAATAAATCACTAAAACTAATTCAAAAGATAGCATAATGAGGTCTTGAACTTTGCCATGTGTGCCACTGTGACTGTAAACTCATTGGTACTACTTTAAAAACACAGAACTAAGTCAGTCTTTTAATACATGACTTCCCTTGAGTGCTGACAATAGATGAGTTGTATGGGCCAAATCCTGCCCCTAGAAAGCTGGTGGGTGTTGCACAGAGTTAACCAAGAATACAAATTGACTTTGTGGTTTTATATGTGTGGCATTTGGCTAGCTTAACTAGATTACAGTTGGAAACACAGTTAGAATCTGAGGTAGAGGGTTGATAGACCATATGCCACGACGTCTCCTTCCAAGTGTGTATTTACGTGGTACTTGGTCACCTCTTAGGGAGCATGGGCTGACATCATTCTTTGTAATTCCTATAGCTTCTACTACAGTTTTACACATCGTTGGTACTCAGTCCCATTGGTTTACTACTTGATATCTCATACTCAGTCCAAAGTGACAGAGATCCTTATATCTTTGGAATGTGGAAACTGAGGCAGACAAGGAGCTTAGCTAAGGAGTCCTTATTAAAAGCCAAGTATTGCAGCAGTACTTGGGTAAACAATATGAATGAGCTTTCTACCGTCTTTGAGGCTATTGTCTCCTCTATGAATTTATCATGACCATTTCTGTCTAAATGGTCCATTTCTGGGGCAGATGTAAAGCTGAAATTCTCAACTCTTGGTTCTTCTATGCAGTCCTCCATCACTGCCGTGTCTGCCAGGATGAAACAAGATTTTATGCAAGTATGCATTGGCTAGGTGGGGGAGGGGAATGATGAAAGGGGCGAAAAGGGGAAGGGTATGTTTTTCAGGTAGGTTGAAATTCTCTTCAAAAGGTACCTTTTACAGTGGGGGTGGGGGTGGGGGTGGCACTGAGCAGAAGTCAAAGTATTAACCTGGCGCAGAGCTTCATGTTTGAACAAAGATCACAGCAGCTCTGAAACTAATCAAAAAAAAATGTTTATGGTCCCTCTTCCAGCTTGTAAGCCTGTTTCCACTTGGGAATTAATTGCTATCAACATTTTACCAGCCAATATGTCTCAAAAAACCAACAGCAGGCTCTGGTTTGTCTTGTGCAATAAATCCCTCAGCATTACAGATGTATGTACACTATGTCCTGTATTTGTCAGGCTAGTTGGAAATATTAATAAAAAGAATGTTCTTGCTGAACTTTTCATTTTAATGTAATTGTATTATTTTCAATAAATGGAATTTCTTATGTGTATATCTAGACATGATTTAATATATCTATAAAGCAGGTTCTATAAACACTCACAAAGCAGAAAATTATGCCAGACCATTAAATCCTGACTTAAGTGTGGTCCTCTTCTACCTCTAAATTTAAGGGCTCCTGTGTGTAGGCTAAGTGGCACTATGTTGGCCAGAAGATATGACTGGAAATTCATAAATGTTCCTTTCCCATTAAACCTGCCTCATTGATACAGCCCAGGATTGTTCTATTCTTCATGAATTTGTAGGCTAGGTTGACATTCCTGTGTTCTCAGTTACAATTTTGTCCTTTCCACCAAAGCATTTTTATTTCCTAACAGGCTTTATAGCTCATGAAGGCCAGAATTATTGGAATATTCCAAATGCGCAGGTTATGTGATTGGTGGAAAATAGGCATTAACACAAAAGGAACTGAAACCAAGTTCTCTTCGGATTGCTATTTTAGAACTTCTGATTTTTCTGAGGAACTCCAAGTCAGTGGTGACTGCAAAACCAAGATGACCAAATTGAATATTAGAACAGCAGATGACCAGCTGGAGCTCATTTAGCAAATAGTGAACTAAGAATTGTGCTTTATGTGTTTTTCTTTTAAAGTCAGAGATAAAGAAGCGATGAAGGTATCACAAAATTCCAGACTCGATAATGTTGGGCAGTCAGAGAGTGATGCAGGGGAAGCTCTATATTTCTTTTTTGTTTCAAGTCAGTCTTCCTGCTTCTAATACCAGACTCCCTAGAAAGGTTTCACAGCTGTGTCCTTTGGCCACAGGGCATGTTCTGCCTTGTAGCGGTTTAGATTGTGCAGCCTATGGCAGCCAGCGCCACCTAGCTTCTACATTCCCTCAACTGAGCGGTTTTCCAAAATTGGTAACTGAAAGTGTCCTCCATGAGGACTCTATCAGCTTCACAGATTCTGAATGACCAAAGTTGGAACAGGAATTTGGGCAGCCAAACAAGACATACCCATCAAAAAAAAAAACAACAGTGATGGTGAAAAACAGGCAAAATGCCTGTCCTAAAAATCTAATTGGAAATAGGACAACCAATAAATAAGACAAATAGGAGTAATAGATGGTGTCTTTGTTTGCCAGATCCATATAACAAGGACATACCACAGAGTGGCTGGCTTAAACAACAGACACTTACTGTGTCACAGTTTTAGAGGCTAGAAGTCTGAAGTCAAGGTGTAAGCAGGGCCATGCTTGCTCTGAAGTCTGTAGTGCTCTCTTGGTGGCTTGCCATTAGTCCATCAATCTCTGCCTCTGCCCCCATGGTCATGTCTCTCCCACTCTATCTCCTCCTAAAAGACTTAAGTAAAGTGAGGGAAGAAACCCTGCAAGTATCTGGAGGCAGAGTAACCCAGGTAGAAGAAACAGCAAAAGACTGTGGAATAGGGTTGATTCAAGTCAAAATAAATCTCTGGTGCTAGATTGAGAAGATATACCTTAAATATAATGGTATGGGTGCCTATGCCAAGATAAGTTATGGGATTGGGGATGATAGAAAAATAATATAAGTAAGATTAAACAAAAGAGGAGTCTTGCATGAGCTAACTGTATGTGCTAAAGTTTCAGCCCTGGGGACTTGAGGGCAATCAAGTGAAACCAGCATAGTGAAAGCCAGAGCAAAGATACCTCGGATATTGGCAAAAGAAGTGAATGAAGAAACGAAGTGTGGACTCTAAGCTCATTAGGAAGGGATAGCAAGATGGGAGGGAGCTGATAGGGAGAGATTAGGGATTGAAGGACTAGAGGTCACAATAAGACCAAAGAACAGTTATAAGAGGAGCTCCCGCATGTAGGCGTCAAGCCAGAAGGAAAAGGGATTGGAGTCAGAGAAAGGTGGAGCAACATTGAAGGGCAATATGATCCACGGTAGATTCGGTGGAGTAGGTGACTGAAATAGGGTAGATGAGGTCAACAAAATTAGCAAACCACGTGTAGCTAACATTAAACTCTGCCAGGATAACAGCATGTTTAGGCCAAGTACTTAATCTTGTGCAGAGTGTATAATAAGCACTCAACAATTGGTAGGTCTTATTGTTATTTCTACAATTATTATAAATCATCACAGAAACTTCAGAGCCAAAAGAAATATTTGAAATCTGATTTAGAAGGGTCTCAGGGTGTCAGAAAACAAGTAAATACTATCTGACAAAAATTGTACCACCATAGAGTTGCCTCCAGATGCCAGTTTATGTTCAAATCTTGAAATAGTAGAAAGAGTAGAAAGAGAACAGGATGTCCGACAGACATTAAACAAGATTCAATGTGGTATTAATCATTACTGATTTATATGAAAGGCACATCTCTGTCCTCAACTACCCATTTGTTGCTAGTGCTTTTTAATCAGAAAAGCTCAAAAGAAACAAGGTGGCAAAAAAATAATGAAAGGTAAATTCTAATTTATGGGGTAGAGGTAAGAGAAAGGGAAGATGAAAGACGCCCTAGAGGTAAAGGGGCTAGCCAGCCCACACATAACCATTATAAAGAGGCCCTGGGAAATCCAGAAGGCTGCCTGACTCAAAAGGTAGTACACCTGTGGTTGAAGCCTCGGACTGTGCGCTTTTGTCATTTTCTTGTTTCTTAATAAATTCGTTACTCCCTGGCCCTAACCTGTGGCGTGTCCTTAGATTCTTTTCCTATTCTGTCTAGGGCATGCCTCTCTTCATACCTCTGCTAGGCTTCACCACCACCGTGGGAACTGGGGTTGGCAGTTCATACCAAACCCAGCAGGTCTACCCCAGTCTCTCCCTAGAGTTAACCAACAGCATAAAAGAACTCAAGGAAGAATGCTGCTTCCCGTCAATCCCTTTAGGAGCATGCAGGCTCTGAAGGCACCTGGCCTTTCTACTCTTCTCATTTTCTTGTTTCTTAATAAACTCTTTACTCCCTGGCCTACCCCCAAAAAACAAAACAAAACAAAGGGATTAGCTTTCCACTCTCTCCCATGTAGCCGTTCCTACCTTATTTCATACAAAGCAATCCATTCAGAAAATTCCAAACCAATCGAGAAGGTCTTTACGCTGGGTAACTTCCTGTCACAACATAATGACATTTTGAAAGCCCTTTGGATGTGTTTAGCCAAATATCTGAAATTTTCTTAAATGCTTAAATTTTAGTAGAGGAATTTAAAACTCCAATTTTCCTTTTGAATTTGATCTTATTCCACCATCTGAAAGTACTTAGGAATCAAAAGCATAAATAGCAGCGTAACTTCATTTAAACGTCAAGGTTCCCCTAGCCTGACCCCGGAGGAGGCAGGAGAATGAATAGTTGAAACAAAATACCTAAAATGCATTCTCTAAATCTGTCCAACAGTGTGTTTAATACAAGCCAAAGGAAATGCCTTCCTGAGGGACAGCATACAGAAATGACCCAAGGATTTGGTGTGGCTGCCAAAACAAGGAAGATGGGATGCTGGGTATGAGTCAATTACTAATCCCTCACCTTGGAAAGCCAAGAATTCTCGTGAGTAAGTCCAGCCCAAGGTAATGAAAGTATAAAAATATATTTACACAATAGTCATTGAAGTTGAGTGTTTTCCACCTTGTTTTCTAGTCTATGGGCTAAACAGGAAGTTTTCTGCAGGATGCTCCAATATCCTCTGTTCAGAGTAACAACTTTAGCACTTTGCTTTCCTTTTCTCCCACGATACACTTAATGTTTCCGCGGTAGGTCTTGGATTCAGCCACAGATTTCCTGCAGGAAGCTAAAGCTCCTTAACTGTTTGCAAGGATCAGTCATGCTCCACGTAAAAGAGTCACAGGGAACCATTAGTTGCTAGCCCCAATCTACTGGTGTGCCTTGGGGAAGGTCAGAGCTGGTGAGTTAATAAAACCTTGCAAAATATGACCAGCAGTCTATGTTAATTCCCCACAACACTCCCTGGAAGCTGGGTACTTAAAGTAATTCCTGATCATAGGGAGAAAGATAAATGAGTCACTGGGGTTAATTATGAAAGGAAGCTCTCCCTCCAGGACTTATCTTGACACCTGGAAATCAATACAAGAGGTAAATACTAATGTCATCTAGAGATGATGAAAATAAAATGAAGCCAGTGGGCACTGGCCATATTGTATTAACATCCAGACTGATAGTATTAACAGCTGTCAGTTTTCTTTCAAACCAATGTCCTGTACATCTGGTCGCATTTAATTTTAAGTTCTGTCCTTCAGTTTACGGTGATTGAGAGCAAGGATCTGGAGTCAAGGGCTCTGTGTTTGAATCCTACCTCTACCATTTCGTCAATCTAATATTGAGGAAATCCATCCATTTCTTTAGGTTTCTTTTTTTCTTCATCTTTAAAATGGGGAAAAAATAATTGCATTTGGTTGACTCATAAAATTCACATTTTTGTAGATTAAAACCTACTTATGGTTTTTGTTTTGTTTTTTTGGTAAGGAGGATTAAGGATTAAGGATTAAAGCATTAATGTATGTAAAATGCCCAGCACATTTAACTGCTGTGCCTGTTAAATTTTTAACAAAGCAGTTCTGTTTTTATTGTCATTTTGCATCATTTATTCTTTTAGTCAATAATTATACAAACCACGTAGTAATGAAATATTTAGAATGTATGCTCCCGTAGGACAGTGGTGTTTTCCTGTTTGTTTACTACTCTAGCTTCAACCCCGGAACAACACCTGGTATGTAGTGTTACTCAATAAGTATTTGCAGCATCAACAAATAAATTAATAATGTGATGATAGCTGGGACAAGATAGGACTTATCGTTATTCTGCACATCTTGGGCTAGTCTCTCTAATTTCTTTTTAATGAAATGAGCTATTGCTAATTAGCATTTCTAATTAGCCCAGGCAGGCTGTTTTCAAGATGGCAGCATAGATCTAATTCTGAAAGCCTTTATCACTAGAGATTTCATATCTTCCAGAAATGTCCCTGGAAACCCAAATGAAGCAATAGCTAGAACTGTAAGGAGGGCCCTGCTGCCAAGAACAGGAACCAGCAAGGTTATTGACCATGTTTTTTTCCTGTTTGCTTTCTCTTGTAATAAACAAGGAGAGTATAAAGAAGTTCTAAAGTAGAAATAATGTTTTTCTTGGTAAGTTATAGCAATAAGCTCAGACCAGACTCTTCAACAACTGCATAGGGGGAATTGACGGAATGATATCCGAACTGCTTCACTACTGTAAGAAAAATAAATGACTTTTGGCATGAAATTTTCATTAGTATTATGATCTTATGAATCTACAATTTAAGAGAGATGGATATTTTTAATAAATGAAATTAATATGTGCTCTTGATTCATTTACTCATTTCAGGGTCTTCAAAGAAAATTATGGATGTAATTCAATGCCTATTGAAAAGTAAGGATATACAAACAGATGAAGAGTATAACGAACAAGGAGCAGCTCTGAGCCAGGCCGCCCAGGATCCAGTCCTGTGACCAACACTTCCTAGCTGTGAGACACTAGAAGAGCTACTCACCGCTCTGTGCGCACGTTTCCTCCCCACGTGGAGTTAAATGAGATAGTGCACGAGAAGCACCACGCCCAGTGTCTGGAACAGTGGACACTTAATAAATGTCATCATTTGCTGCTAATATGATGTTTAATAAAGGTAACATCTGCTTTGGAAGAGATGCTTTTAGAAAGACAAGATCATCAAAAAAGGCTTTGTTCTTTTTGTTTTGTTCCCATTTACATCATTTCCCTTAAAATATTTTCACTTGTGAGGCATTTACATTTTTATTCAGTTAAAAAAAACAAGTTCAGCATTATAGCTATGACATGATTGGTCATACTCCTGTGCTTAACTAATAATAATGAAACTTTTGATGATGTCCACCGGAAATCTTGAAGCTTTGCTGCTGCTTTGACCGTCATCCTGTTTCAATAAAGATTCCCATGAAAGCCTTGTAAAAATAGACTCAAACAAACTCTGGAGTGAGCTGTGCACTTGTTCGTGTTGTGAGGATGTTGTTTATATTTTAGATCCTGTTTTCTTCCTGGATGAAGTGCCACTGCTACCAGGTGCTTCTCCCGCTGTTATCGGCTCCTCCTTAGGGCTTAGCCTGCGAGGGGCAGCTTCCTGCCGCTCCTGTGTGAAACTGGGCTGCTGAAGAATAGGCGGGTGCCTGTCGGTGGTTATGTCTTGGGTCGCAGCTTCCACCTATAGGAAGGCTTATCACAATCTGGAAGGGCCTTTTATATGACATGCCACAGGTGACATAGGGTGAGACCCAGCACCTCCTGAAGGAGCGCTCAGAAGGAAAACAAAAGAAGGTGGTGGGGGAGGGAGAGGAGATACTAAAGGGAGCTCTGACAATCTAATGCTGTAGACACCAGGTAAAGCACAATGCCTAGCAGTCCTGGGGAAAGCAATGGAGGAACATCATTCTCTCCAGTTACTTCTCAATTGCTCTTCACATGTCTGATGATCATGTTGTATCCCCCGCCCACAACTTGGATCTAGCTCTTTAAAAACAGTGAATATCTTTTTGAATCCTAATTCTAGGGTAAGAAGTGTTATTACCTCCCGCATAATGATTCTCTAAAACTGAGACACAATGGATACATTTCACTCCAAGACCCAGTGGCAATACATGAGCTAATCAGAAAGCAAGGGCAATTATGCACCTAAATCTCTGATTCCGTCAGGTTATAGAGCCAAAGGGAAGATCAACCTCTGCCCAAGTTGATATCTCGGATTGGAAAGGAGAGCAGGTGGGCAGCAGTTCACAGAGGTACAAAAACTGACCAACTGGAAATCAATCCTACTGAAGCCCATGTGAGACCTTAATGTCTGCCAACAAGTAAGCAGCATGCCAGTAGGGGACACTTACTTAAGGAAAGGGATTGCTAAAGTTGTATCCTCTGTGTTATCACTTAGTGACGGTAAAAGCCAAGACTTGACTTAGGAATAGGGAAAATATTACACTTCCTCTAAGCCAGTCTCAGCTATTTCCTCTTCACAACTCATGACTTCCTTCCAGACACAGAGTCTCAAGCAACAGTCCAGAATTCCCAAACAGGCCGAGTCCATCCCATCTCAATCACTGACGTCAAGGGCAAATCACAAAAGATAATCATAATCACAAATGGAGGGTGTGATCAGTAATTTTCCCCTGTTGGCAAAGTAGGAAAGAGAATGGAGCAGGAGGGAAGCTGGATGAGAGGACACAGTTTCTTAGAACCACTCTTGCAATTAGTTTTTATAGATTTTTGAGAAACAGATGTAGCAAATACATAGAACTGGTTTTACTCTTAACTCAGTTTTACTAGCTTCATGTAAATGTTGGGGGAGGGGAGGGAAGCTTTCCTGTAACCCTAGAGGTAATCACTTCCAAATACCTCTATAAAACTGAGAGCTTTCTAGACCACAAGTGAATTCAGGCAACTTCCCACTGAGCTAGAAGTAGAATGTGTCCAGGAAAAGCCATGTTTACTATCAGGATTTTTAAAGTCTCAGGAGTAAGTCAGCCTCATTACTCTTAAATATTAGTCAAAAAAAAAGAAAATTCTCATTATTCCAACTCAAGCCACCCAGAATTTGAAGGGGACAGAAGTGCTAATTCAAAGTATGCCTAACATAGTGCCTGACACTCCAAATTTAGGGATTTATTCATTTGGATAAGGGCCTGCCTTCAAAACGGTTTATTATTACAGGTTCTACACTAGGCCATAGCTGTCTGGTGATGTTTAAGACTGTGCCTGCCCACTAGTATTTCCACTTAGTCCCTATTGACTCAGTGTTTACAGCAAAATTATCCTGGAACATTTTTTCTATCAATATAAACAATGACAGCAAGAGATTAACAGTAAACCAAAAACTAGAATTAATAATCAATGAGTCCATACTGATATAAATAAGAAAGCAAATAAATAGGTAAATAAGGAAAAGGGGAATGCTCTAAAATACAAACTGGTAAAAGTAGAGAAATAAAATATTAAAATTCATTTTTGGCAACCGCAATAGTAATTGTTTTAGAGAAGAGCAATGGATGTTAAACTATTGGATACAAGTTTGATCAGAAAAAAGGATGTTTACATAGGCACAAAATATTTTTCCATAAGATACTTGTTATTGTAAAGGGGGAAAGCAATAATTTTACAGTGGAGAAAACGTGGCAGTTACCACCTTAAGCAAAGTTATCAAAATTAACATCACTGGAAAAATTGGCATCAGGTGCATCTGTTGTTGCACTGAGAAGGACACAGCATCATATCCAGGTTATTCTTGCCAAAAACACATAACATGAATCTAATCATGAGGAAACTTCAGACAAACCCAAACTGAGGTGCAGTCTATAAAGTAAATAGCCTGTAGTTATCAAAAGTGTCAAGGCCATGAACAACAAAGAAAGCCCCAAGAACACTTTGATGGGAAAGGAGAGACAAAACCAAATGTAATGTGTGATCCTGGATAAGGTACTGAACAAGAAAATGTGTTTTCTTCTTTTGCAGTAAAAGACATTATGGGCAAATTAAACTTGATAAAGTTTATAAATGAGGGGTCACAAAACTTTTTTGCCAGAGGGTCAGAGTAGGTATTTTTTGCTTTGTGGGTCATACTGTCTCTGTCACAACTACTCAACTCTGATGCCATTGTAGTGCAAAAGCAACCATAGACAATACGTAAATGAATCATGTCACTGTATTTAAATAAAACTTTATTTGCAAACATAGGAGGGCAACATTTGCCTACTGCTGGGTTAGATAATATTATTTCGTTGTTAATTTCTTAATTTTAATAACTGTACTATAGTTACACAAGAGAATCCTTATTTTTAGGAAACATGGAAGTATTTAGAGGTAAAAGACACTGTGTCTTCAATTTACTACTAAAAATTTCAGAAATGAAGTGGATTTGGCCCAACAGATAGGGCGTCTGCCTATCACATGGGAGGTACAAGGTTCAAACCCAGGAACTCCTGACCCGTGTGATGATCTGGCCCACACACAGTGCTGATGTGTGCAAGGAGTGCCCTGCCACACAGAGGTGTCTCCCATGTAGGGGAGCCCCATGCACAAGGAGTACGCCCCGTAAGGAGAGCCGCCCAGTGCAAAAAAAGTGAAGCCTGCCCAGAAATAGTGCCGCACACATGGAGAGCTGACACAGCAAGATGATGCAACAAAAAGAGACACAGATCCTGGGTGCCGCTGACAGGAATACAAGCAGACACGGAAGAACACACAGGGAATGGACACAGAGAGCAGACAACTGAGAGGGGGGAGGGGGAAGGGAAGAGAAATAAACTTTAAAAATATATAAATCGGAAAAAAATTTTTCAGAGAAAGAAATAGAAGAAGAATAAATAAATTTGATAATTTTTTAACATTTGAGGAACCCGGTTGAAGGGTGTGTGGGAACTCTCTATACCATATTTTGAAAATTTGCTCTAAATCTGAAATAATTTAAAAATAAGCAGTTCAAAAGAAATGGGAAAGAAAAGTAGTTGGGACAGGATAATAGCTTGGGATATCACCCACCATTAGCACTACTACCAGGTACTCAGTGGGTATTCAATTAATGTTTGATTTGCAAATGAATGAATAAAGTTTTTAGTTAATTAATTTATTAGGTATTTCCTGAAGGAATGATTCCCAAGACAATGACATTTTGATAAGAAATTGAGAAAAGAAATTAATTATGAGGGCAGCCCATGGAATGGTGCCATGTGGACATGGAGGATGGCTTGAGGCTGGGAAGGGTGACAGACAGTATGGAACAAGACATAAAAATAAAAGCTGGGATAGATAATGGGGACAACATTTCCTCTAGAGCTGGTTTTCAAACCTAACTTGAACTCAATTAATTCCTACTTATTTATAGGTCGTAATCGTAAATTATGCCCCTTCAGCACATTTTCATAAATGTTCCTCCTACCATGTGTTGTATGTGAAATGCATAATTCCAAAGGGCAATTGATTCTATATCTTTTCCTTCTCAACTCTCACACCAGTGGGGTTGTCTGGGTATTTCAAAATCTACAGTAATATTTTGCAAAACATAGAAGCTGCCAATATATTGCAACCAAGGCGTTTTCCAGATACATGTCTAAATTACTAGGATAAAAATGAGATAGTAGAAACAAAATCTTCACAGCCAGAGAAGTTTCCAAGGCACTGTTTGCAACAATGATGAAAATTTGGATAATTGCTCTGCTACAAAACAAATTTGAAAAATGTGTCATAGATTAAAATAAGCTATGGTGAGATAAAAAAGAAAAAGCAAAAAAAAACAATATATGACAACCAGCAAGATGGTGGCTGAGTGAGGAGCTCCTAGAGTTAGTTCCTGCTACAGAGCAGTTAGTAAACACCCAGAGCTATCTGGAGCTAGCTGAAGCACCTGTTTGGGGGGCTCTAGGAGGCCAGAAGAGCATCCTGCAACATCCTTGAGGGAATGGAAGGGGGAGACTGCCCATCTGAAGAGAAGACTCAGAAGTAGAGTGCTCCACACCGCGGAGGCTGGTATCTACCTGCCACTGGAGGCACAAGCCACCTCAGGAACTGTTCTGTGGCTGGAACTGAAAGCTCCACTACTCAAAAATGGGAGAGGAAGATGGTTGGGCACCAACTTCAGCTACTGATGAGTAAATTAAGAGAGATAAAGTATAATCCTGAGAACAGCTAAAGTTTGAGCTGTCCAAGTCAGAAAGAGGCCAGTAGCTGCCATCTTAACTCCATGCCTGGCATGAGAGGAAGCAGGGCAGACTGAAAATCACAGTGCTGGTAGGGACTGGCTTCTTTCCATCCAGATCAGATTGCAATTCTAGCCTAGGCCCCAGTGCCACCTCCAGCAGGGAGGAAGCTGCGGGGACTTGAGCCAGCCTCTTCAGGAAATTACTGGCCAAGCCATGGAGGCCAGTGATCATCATGTTCTGTGTGGCATGGGCCACCCCAGGAGCTGTTCTGTGGCTGAAATTGGAAGCTCTTATTTCCCGAAGACAGGGGAAGAGGAGACAGTTGGCTGCCTATTTCAGCTACTGATTTGTAGACTCAGCTGCCTAAGGTATAACCCTGGGAAGAGCTGGGGTGTGAATCTGTCCAAGTTGGAAGGAAGCCAGTGGCTGACATTTTGACTCCACCCCCAGCCTGAGGGGAAGACAGGACCGAAAATCACAGTGACAGAAGGAACCAGTTTTTTTCACCCAGATGAGCCTGCAGCCCTAGACTAAGCTTCAGCCATGCCTCTGGAAGGGAGGAGGCTGGCAGGCCCTGCACCAGCCTGTCCATGTAACTGCAGGCACCTTTGGCTGGCACAGATGGAAAATTGGAAGTCAACTGGGGCAACTGCAGTCATCTTAGACCTGCCCTGCATAGATTGCTGTCCACACCTGCAGCTCCATCCCCGCATGACTTGGATTATTTCACATGGTTGTGACTCTGTCTCTCCCCTGGCAAAGGAGAAAGTTGGGAGAAGCTTCATTGGTCCCTGGTGCAATGAGGGCAGCTTGAGCCTCCATAACATATAGCACCAATTACAATCTTGCTACTACCACACAACCAACAAGGCAAAAAGGGTAGGAAGCCCTAAACGAAAGGGAAAAACTACACCCAGAATAAATACTCTAGTAAACCAGATGCCAAGACACCAACCAAAAATTACAATGCACGCCAAGAAACAGGAATCTATGGTACACTTAAAGGAAAAAGATAAGCCTGCAGATGACCTAAGGGAGTTGAGACACCTAATCATAGATGTTCAAACAAATATCCTTAATAAATTCAGTGAGATGACCAAAGAGATTAAGATTATTAAGAAGACACTGGATGAGCACAAAGAAGAATTTGAAAGCAGAGCACAAAGAAGAATTTGAAAGCAGACGTAGAAAAATAGTGGATCTTATGGGAATGAAAGGTGCAATAAATGAAATTTTAAAAACATTGGAATCATATAATAGCAGATTTGAGGAGGCAGAACAAAGGATTGGGGAGCTTGAAGAAATGGCCTCTGAAAGTGAAAATACAAAAGAACAAATGAAGAAAAGAATATAAAAATGGAACAAAGTTCCAGAGAACTAAATGACAGCAAAAGGCATGCAAACATACATTTCATGGGTGTCACATATGGAGAGCAGAAGAGAAGGGAAAGGAGCAGAAGGAATATTTGAAGAGATAATGGTAGAAAATTTCCCAACACTACTGAAGGACTACATATGCATGTCCAAGAAGCACAATGTAATCCCACCTGAAAAAATCCAAATAGTCCAACTCCAAGACACATACTCATCAGAAAGTCAAATGCCAAAGACAAAGAGAGAATTCTGAGACCAGCGAGAGAAAAGGAATGCATAATGTATAAGGGATATCCAAGAAGATTAAGCACAGATTTCTCACCAGAAACCATGGAGGCAAGAAGACAGTGGTATGATATATTTAAAATACAAGAGAAAAACTTCCAGCCAAGAATCTTATATCCAGCAAGACTGTCTTTCAAAAATGAGGGTGAGATTAGAATATTCACAGATAAACAGAAACTGAGAGAATTTCTAAGCAAGAGACCAGATTTTCAGGAAATACAAAAGGGTGTGCTAATGCCTGAAAAAAAAGACAGGAGAGAGAGGCCTGGAAGAGAGTCTAGAAATGAAGATTATATCAATAAAAGTAATTAAAAGTGTCAAAAGAGTGGTGAAAATAAAATATGACAGATAAAACTCAAATAGTCAGGAATAAACTTAACCAACAATGTAAAGCACTTGTATTCAGTGTTAAAAGAAATTTTAAAAAGACCTAAATAACTGGAAGAACATTCCATGCTCATGGATTGGAAGACTAAATATCATTAAGATGTCAATTCTACTCAAATTGATATACAGATCCAATGCAATCCCGATAAAAATTCCACCAGCATTAAAGAATTTTTTTGAAAATACAATCATCAATTTTATTTGGAAGGATAAGGAGTCCTGAATAGCCAGAAGCATCATAAAAAGGAAAAGCAAACCCTAATCTCCAGAATTTAAATCATATTACCTAGCTATAGTGGTAAAAACCACCAAAAAGCATGGTACTGGCATAAAGACAGATATATAGACCAATGGAACCAAATTGATGGTTCAGAAACAGACCCTCACATGTATAGTCAAGCGATTTTTGACTAAACTGTCAAACCCACAGAGCTCAGGCAGAACAGTCTATTCAACAAATGGTGCTGAAAGAATTGGATATCCATAGCTGAAAGAAGGAAAGAGGACCTCTATCTCACACCTTATCCAAAGATTAACTCAAAATAGATCAAAAACCTAAGAATAAAAGGAAGGACCAAAAACTTCTGGAAGAAATTGTAGGAAAATAGCTTCAAGATCTGGTGATAGGTGGTGGATTTTTAAAAGAGATAAGAGGAAGACTGAGATGGACTACTGATGTTTAATGTAGAAGTTTTAATTACCTTCACTGTAAAAGTGTGGAAATGTATAGAGTGGATGGTAACACATAGTGAGTAACAGCTAGTTTATAAATGGGGATGTGGCTGAAAATGGTAGTCTAGGTATGTAAATGCCAGAGAATAATTTAGGAACTGAATAGCACAGTAAACCAAGAGGTGGATAAGAATTGTGGTTGATGGTACAGATGAAAGAATGTCCTTTGTGAGCTGTCGCAAATATACATCACTATTACAGGGTGGTGGGAATGTGGAGAAGCATGGAGTGACGTATGGACTGTGGTTAGCAGTGATAATATAATATTCTTGCATCTGTGTGAAAAATGTACTGTGTTGATAATGAGGCAGTATGGAAAATGTGAGCCAAATGTACACTATGGACATGGTAGCAATCAGATGACATTATCTTCTCTGTAGCAAATGTTCCAGGACAGTGTGGTGTGTTGATGGAGGGGTGTTGTTTGGGAATTCTGCACATGTGCATGATTGTTTTATAAGTTTACAACGTCTGTCATAAAAAAAATATCTTTAAAGAATGACATTAGGGTGGGTTGGGGTAAAAACCCACCAAATGTAAAATAAGGACTATGATTAGTAGTATGATTTTGATAATATTCTATCATAATTTGTAACAAAGTTTTCACGACAATGCAAGTCGTTGGTGGAGGGTTGATGTATGGGACCCCTGTATGATGTTATGCATGTTTGCTTTGTAAGTTCACAACTTTTCCTATACACTTAATCGTTTATGTATGTTCATATATAAATGATATAAAGATATTAATAATAGGGTGGGTTGGGGGAAAATATTTTTGTTAGTAGTAATATTTTGACAAAGCCCTTTAATCATTAGTTAAAAAGGTTTTACAGCAATGCAAGTTATTGGCGGTAGGGTACACTATGAGAGTCCTGTATGATGTTATATATGTTTGTTTTGTAAGTTCACAACTATTATTATACATACATTGTGTATCTACAATATTGTATATATAATATACATTTATGTATGTTTATGTATGAGCGATTTACTTCAATAAATTAATTTTTTTTAAAAAGAAAGAAAAAGCAAAATACAGGGTGACTGAGCACAGCAAAGGTTTATTTCTCTCATATCAAGTCCAACCAAAATTTTCTCCAGTAAAATTTTTTTAGGTTCCCTGTCTCTTCTGATTCCGCCACCTTAGCACAAGTTTCTCAGGTGCTGTGCAACAGGGGAGCAGAAAAAGGAGAGCGGCAGAGGAACTATTTTGGCCAAGCATGAAGGTAGCCTACATCACTTCCGCCCATATCCACTGGCCAGAACTAGTCATTGGCTCCAAACGAACCTCTGACAAGGCTGGTTCTCAGTTTGCCAGGATGCTACGACAAAAAACATACAATGGGTTTGCCTAAACAATAAGTACTGATAGCCTCGCCGTTTTGAAGGCTAAAAGTTCAAAATCAAGGTGCGGGGAAGGCCGTGCTTTTTCTCTGAAATGTAGCGTTCTGGTGCTGGCTTGTCGCAAATCCTTGGTGTTCCTTGGCTTGCATCTCTGCCTCTTGTCACCTGAGATGTCCTCGACCTCCTCCTGTGCCTTTCTAGGAAGTCTGTGTCCAAACTTTTCTGCCGATAAAGATTCCAGCAATAGGGAGTGGACCTGCTGCCATTCAATTCAGCCACATCTAAAGAGAATCTTTGAAGAGCCTATTCACAAGAGTCCATACCCTGACTTGCCGTAACATATTCAAAGACACTGTTTATAAATGTATTCACACTGACAGGAACATGTTAAGATTAAGAACATGGCTTTTGTTGGGGTACATAATTCAATCTACTCCAGCTAGAAATGGGGAGGGGAATGTTGATATTCCATGAGCACTAAATAACTCTGCCCCCAAATCCCTTGTGGCTTTTGTTTAGTAAAGACCTGTAAGCTTCTGTCAAGGCTGCTGTTTAATAGACGATGGAATTTGAGACATATCACATTTACTCCACGAGACAGTGACTAAACCAAATTTCTAGAGAACTCACTTCCCTGTTCTTAACCCAAGACAAACATTGCCAGTGTACCAGTGCATTTTGGTATTAAATCTCTACTCTTTGAGAAGGTTCATGGAAAATGTCCTTGTTCCAGAAAAGACTGTGAGAGTTGATTGATTTTGTTGTTCTTGTTGATGAGGATGATTGGTGGAAGAAATGAGGGGGTGTTTACCTTTTATTTCTGTTGTAAGTGAATTTGGAAAACTACTCAGCAACGAGTAAAACAATAACACTGTCACTGTAATAATTCTGCAAGAGAAAAACATCTCAGGGAGAAAGAAGTTCATAAATTTCTGACATTCCAAGGGATGAAAGGAAGCAATCTGATGTCTGCAAGCAGGGGGAAAAAAAGCAAAACATTTTCTTGGCCCACACTGCTCATATACACCTAGAAATTTGTCACCTAGAAAGTTACTAGAAGCACAAAAATTAAAGCAACCAGAAGTCTCTTTTATTAGTAAACGATATCCTATATCTGAAAACTGCAAGCAAGCATGTGGAATGTTAAAAATTTTCTCTCCCTTCTTTGCAAGTTCTCAGTATTGCTATATTATGCTCGAGTGGTTGTTGAATTCAGGTAAATACTAGGATCATAGAATGATTCCACAATATATGCATTGCCCAGTATATATAATGGAGACCAAAAGGAAAAAGATCAAAATTCTAAGAATGTTATTTACTCAAACCTTCAAACATGACTGAAAGTAGTCACTCAAGAAAAATTTGATTAATTGGAATGAAAATCATTACGAGGACTAATATCATATTGAAGCAAAAGAAGTAAAACAAGCTTTCCTCCTATATATAATTTACATCAAGGGGAATGGTGGTTTAAAGCTCTTAAATCTTTATAAGTAAAAGGCCTACTCTGTGGAGTTGGAATAGTCTATATTTTAGGGTTCTCAGGTTCTCAGGTTCTGCCACACAAGCAGAAAACAAATTCCCTGAAACCCCACCATTACATTTTATTCTTTTAGTTAAAAAGTCTCACTTTCTTAGGCAGCTAATCTCTCTCTTTCTCTCTCTCTCTCTCTCTCTCTCTCTCTCTCGCTCCCTCTCTCTCTCACCCTCTCTCTCTCTCACACACACACACACACACACACACAGGAATATCTTGTCATTACTGGAAATCAATATTATTAATCGGTACTTTATAATATATATTTAGTGTGGCAAATGGGAAAGACTGATTTATAGCACAACTAATGAGAAGAGATACTGGAAAAAAAGTAGAAGGTGAAAACAGTAATAGCATGAAGTGGTGGAAAATGTTGTAGTATAAATTCTATTTGTACTTGTCCTGTTTTTGTCATTTGTTAGTTCTGTGATCTGAGATAAAGTACTTATTTCTCCGAACCTCTGGTTGGTCTTCTGTAAAATGGGAAAGATAGTATGGTATCTGTAAGATATGTAGAAGTTCTAAAAAGCATACTATATGCATAGTGGCACAAGGTGACCAAGAATTTTCTCACTTTTCTTCCCTCAAGGATACCATGAAATTAGAATTAGGTGAAGAGTCATTAGATGGTATGGTGAGGAAAAAGTGAGAGAAAGATGAAGATGGGGAGATTGTGTTGGCATTTAGAACAACCTGACTTATATATGGCTAGTAGGATATTAAAATATGCAACAACCCACCCTTTCCATAAACCCTAACCTCAAGTCATGAAATAGAACCCAGTTGAAAAGTATTCATTTGCCATGTGGTTTGGAACGTTCTTTCAAAATCTCCAAATGTGGACCTTTAATAGACTCATGACTTGGACAATTTATTTCATTCTTTTGAGTCTTGCTTTTCTCATATGTAAAGTGATAATATTATTGGGAAATTGAGAGATAACACATAGCATCTCTAGCACAGTGCCTAGCCAAGGGAATTCCTTTGGTTATATTCTTTTCATTATTTCATACATCCAACTCATCAGCAAATATTGTGACCAGGAACTTCAGCACCTTCCAAAATCACCCATTTCTCCCCATTTTCACCTCTGCCATTTTAGTCAGCCTTCTTATTTATGTAGCAACCCAGGTCACTCCCATCTCACATCCTTTGCACTGGCTGTTCCTTCTACTTGGAAAACTCTTCCTCAGCTCTTCACATGCTTTGTCACTCAGATCAGATCCCAGCACAACTGTTACCTCCACGAAGAGACCTTCCCTACCCGACCTGTGTATTATAGTTCCCTCTTCAAGTATCTTAAAATCCCAGTCACAGCCTCTTATCTCTCCCTATGCCATTGTATCCATCCCCTGACCACTATCAAAAATCATCTTCTCTTTCACTGTGTGTTCATTGTGTGTTTTCCCCTTCCGCTACAGGAGAATTTGGTCTCCAAGTGTCCAAGGATCCTGCGTGCTTTATACTCCATCCTCAGCACCTAGGACAGTGTCTTACATATTGTAGGCAGTCAATAGATATTTGTTGGATGAGGCAATCTATCAATCAATACTAGGTATCAAATAACATCTTAAGACTTGAAGTAATTTTATGTAAGTGTTATTATAATTTGTATTCTAGGCTTTTAAAACCACTTCTATTCCATCTTTGGATTATCTTTTAATGAGAGATGTTGAATTTTTCCTTACTCTTACTGTACTAATGATTTCAAATAAGTTTATGAAATTTAAGTTCTACTTCTGCAAGGACCAGGAGATGGATTATTAAGGAATTGGAAACAAGAGTTATTTGCAAAGCTCAATATTTCAATATTACTGTGTCTAATTACAAATATAAAGAATAGAGCCCTAACATAGACCATGCCTACACATGCATAACGAAGTTAGAAATGTCTCAGTAGCCCTGTATAGTTGAGGCTAAATAACCATGCCAATGTTAGATATTCTGATATGTAAAGTTAAGGTGGGCTCCCATATTTTAGGTTAATTGGTTTTATTTCCTTCATCGCTTTGTGCATGCAAACATAGTTGCAGGGTGCTTCAAATTTATTTACACTTGGCAGAGAAAAGAACCCTCTCTAGAAATTTACTTTCTTTTTAAAGACATGAAAATTATAATGTCACAATTTATTGGGAAAAATGAAAACACAAAGGTATTAATATATGGAAGGCGAAACAAAGCAAACCTCTTAATGGACTATCTTTTCATATTTTACTCTATCTTAACAATACACAACTAAAGCTTTGGATATGCTAATGAAGGTGACGTTGCAAAAACAGCCTTTTGAGTTTTTTTTCCAAAAATGACCAAGCTTAGTTTTCATCAACATAAAGGTAAGCCTAGCAGAGATAAACTGGTAGGACTTCATCAAAGAGGTTTGTCCTGCAGGGTGTTCCAGTGAAACTTCTTCGCAAGAGTCACTTTAGCATTTCCAGTGTCCTCCTTTCTCCCTCTTTATCCTGGGTTCTTCACACAAGCATAGACACATTCTATCTTTTCAGTTTACAATTCAGAAGGAGGGTTTCGTTTTGCCATATGATTAATCATTCTTTCAAACCTTTAGAATTTAATGAGGACACAGGAATAGGAATTATCTACTCTTTCATTTTTTTTTCCAGAAAAAAAAAGATGTTAAAGCAGAGAAAATATTGGCAGTCACTTGGTGCCTCTATGACATCCTAAGGCCGTATCTCTGTGAGGCATTCATTAATTTGAAGCAAGACCAGTCAATAAAACCCCTCGGCTCCATCATTCTCTTCTTTAGAGAAACTTAACCAACGCAATGCCTAGCTCAGTTTGGAGAAACTTAACCAACGCAATGCCTAGCTCAGTTTGGAGAAACTTAACCAACGCAATGCCTAGCTCAGTTTGGAGAAACTTAACCAACGCAATGCCTAGCTCAGTTTGGAGATGAAAGGAAACTAAGAGCCTCCCCCTCCTGTTGGCAAGCCCAGTACTGTGGCCTGACCCTAAGCCCACTTCACCTCACTGAACCCTCCCAGAGCAGTGAAGTAGGTATTATTATCCCCATTTACAGACCTGGGCAAGTGACTTAACCTCTCTGCATCTTAGTTAATAAAAGACAGAGAGCTCCAAAGCCTGCTTAGAAACAAGTCTTCCATCCAGCAATAAGAAAAGTCACCCAGGGAAGCGGCTTTGGCTCAAGGAATAGGGCATCCGCCCACCACATGGGAGGTCCAGGGTTCAAACCCAGGGCCTTCTAACCGATGTGATGAACTGGCCCATGCACAGTGCTGATGTGCTCAAGGAGCGCCGTGCCACGCGGGCATGTCCCCTGCGTAGGGGAGCCCCACGTGCAAGGAGTGTGCCCCCTAAGGAGAACTGCCCAGCGCGAGAAAAGTGCAGCCTGCCCAGGAATGGCTCCACACACACGGAGAGCTGATGCAGCAAGATGACACAACAAAAAGAGACACAGGTTCTGGGTGCCACTGACAAGAATACAAGTGGACACAGAAGAATACACAGCGAATGAACACAGAGAACAGCCAACTAGGGGAGGGACGGAGGGTAAGGGGAGAGAAATAAATAAAAGAAAAAGAAAAGTCACCCAATGGACAATACAAAAAGACACAAAAAGCAGAAGCCATAAAGGAGTGACTACTTAAAAAAAAAAAAAGGAAAAAACACAACTTGTGTATGGCACCAAAAAAGACACCATAAACAAGGCTGAAAGATAAAGGACAAATTAGGAAGATATTCTGAATAGAAAGATGATTTTACAAAACAACTATTAAAGAACCTATTACTTCTTTTAGTGGAAAGAGATTAAAATAAGCCATCTATTTAAAAAATACAAGTAGCTAAGAAATTCAAAACTTTTCAAACTCAAAATTATTCAAAGCTCCTCAAGCCAGCCAATAAAAAAGAATTGTCAAGGAAGCAGATGTGGCTCAAGTGAGTGGGCTTCTGCCTACCACATGGGAAGTCCTGGGTTTGGTTCCAGGTGCCTCCTGGAGAAGGTGAGCTGGCACGGCAGGCAGGCACAGCAAGCTGATGCTACAAGATGTTGCTGCAAAAGTGACACAAAGAGGAAAGGGAGAGGCACAACAAACCAGGAAGCTGAGGTGGCTCAGGTGTTCGAGCGCCTCCTTTCCACATGTGAGGTTCCAGGTTCAGTTCCTGTGTGCCTCCTAAAGTGAAGATGAGAAACACGGAGAGCACAGCAAATGGACACAGAGAGCAGAAAGCGGCCTCAAGCAATGGGGGCAGGACGGGGATAAATAAATTAAAAAAAAAAAAAAAAGAACAGTCAGACTGACAAAGATTAAGATGGGTAAAATTCTGTGGGCAAGGGTTTATGAAAATGGATAATTTCAAATACCTTGGGAGAAATTATAAATTGGTGCAATTTTCTGCAAAGTGGTCTGTCAATGTGTGCCAAAATCTTAAGCATGTATGTCCTTAATTCAGTAGTTCCACCTCTAGAATTTAACCTAAAAGATAATGATGGAATAGTTCACTGAAATAAAGGTACAAGGAAATTAGTTGTAGTCATATTGATAATAGACATACACAAAATTCATCAATAAGCAATTAGATGGATTATAGAATAACCTTACAGTAGATTCCTGTAATGAAAAGGATGCTGGGGTTTCATATGTTTCTCTTTCATCTTTGTATATTTCTGTTCTATTTGAATCATCTACATCTGTATATGCACTTCAGAATCAGAGAAAATAAACTTTAATTTTCAATTTCTGAAATGTACTTAGCATTTCACAATTTACAAAACACCTTCCCATATTTTATGCCACAGGAAAGGCTGGGTCTCCAGTCCAAAGAAACTATGGTGTACATGATTTCATGCCATAAGCAATTATTCCCCTTGTCTGTGAGTTTCTTTTAATTACTTCCAAGAAGAAGGAAAAAAAGGAAGTGAGCAAGCTACCTAAATTCACCCAGATGTTCGAATTCAGAAACCATGATCAAAAGAAGAGGAAAATCATGTTTTCCTTTTATTTCACTTCCCTAGAGCATCTTCAAGACCTTGGAAAGAACAGCTGCCTAACGCAGGCAGCCTCTCTGCTTCACTGTACACTCCAGAAGCCAAGGCTTTCTCCTGCAGCGCGGGGGCATTTGTAGGGCCCAGGGAGATGGAACTTTCTGCGCCTTCCCCAGGCCTCGGGGCAGCGGGAAGGAAATGGCTGACAACTTTCTCGTCTTCATGGAAGGCGCGCTTTATTTCCAGCTCTCGGGTCAAAAGGTGGCGGAAAGAAAACAAAACCGCCAAGAGATAAAGGCTAAAAATAATGTCCTGCGGGGTGAATCAACACAGTCGGGGACCCTGAAGACAGCAACAGGCGAGGATGTGCGTAGGGCTAGACCTGCGTCATCCCTAACAGGTGGTCCTGCCGGAAGCAAAACGCCTGGGCCGGAGAGGAAGGCGCTCCTCCAGCAGGTGTGCGGGAGGGAAGGCGTGGGGAGGGGAGAGGAAAAAGCCATTTAAACAGGCTTGGGCTTGGAGCCCAGACACTTTCCCAGCAGTTTGCTTCTGGGAGAGCCCGAGGGTTGGACCTGGGCTCGGAAGGAGCTAAATTTGATTCGGGGTTTTGTGGTTTGGGTGATGCACTTTGAGTTTAAAATAGAAATGGATGTGTTTATGTACTTGGGCTTTCTTTCTCTTTGCTTTAATTGTCACTTTAGAAGAAATAAATCTATGATTCACAGACTAATGCCAAAAAAAAAGGAGTTCACATTTGGCAATTTCCTATTTTATAGGAAGCAATGGGATAATGAGTTTAAAAATCACACTAGAGACATCCGTTATGGACTTTTGATGATTAGTGTGAGGATGATTTATTTTATTCAGCACTTTATTTGTGCTTCAGCAACATTCCAATTTGGATATATAGCTATTCTAGGAGATAGGTAAGCTGGTTATTTCTAACCATCTTTCACAAGTTAAGAAACTAAGGCCAGATCAGCAGTTGTGTGACCTCTTATAGGCTGACCGTAATAAGCAGAAAGACACACACACAAGGCCACTTAGGATAATTATTTCTCTAACCATACCATTGGGCAGACCTTCAAAAGGAAAAGCTGCTATTGGATGCTAAGAAGCAATATGCAAAAAATGATACTGAATGCAAGACATATGAGAAAGAATCGACCTCATGGACTTAGTAACAAGGTAGACCCCAAAATCTGTGAAGTACCACCTTACAAAATCTTTGCAGATATTTCCACCTGGATGTCAACTAGTACTTGACATCATGCCTGCATGGACAAAATGGGACTGATCCTCTTTCTTTATCCTCCATACCTATTCCTCCCCTTTCCCTTTCTATGTTAATGGTATCACCTTCTTCCAGGCACCCAGACTCAAATGTATTCCAGTATCTTCTCCTTCCTTACCTTCCAAATGCTATCAATCTTCTTGCTTCAGCCTCTGAAATGACTCTCATATCTGTCCACTCTTGTAACCCAAGATAGGCTCCTTCTCTAGACAAATGCAGTAATTCAATCCCTCTTCTCAGTTCTTCTAGGCCTATTCCAGCTCCAAACTATCTCATGCACCATTCCAGAAAATCTTTCATTACACATGGTCTGATTCTGCCACTACTCTGCTTAACATCCTTTATCTGTAACAAAAAACAATCTAAACTTGTAGATCATGACATTTAAGACCATATATGGTTTGTGCATTTGTAAGATCCCAAAATTAAACCGCATTAAATACTTGCTCCATTAAGTATGCTCTCTTGCCTCAATGTCTATACAAATTCCTGTATCTCCCTTTTTTGTCTACTGAAATAGTGGCATCCACCAGGCCCAGATGTGAAGCTTTCCTTGATGAAAACTTTCCCAATTCTCTGAGCCATTAGACCTGGCTTTCCCTCTCCTTCTACTGGATTTTGCTCCTCCCTTGCACCATCTGTCACATTTGGACTTTTAATAACATTGTTTTGGGTATCCTCCAACAATCCACTATGGAAGAATCATATCTTATTCATCTTCATATCCTGGAGTATTCCTTGCTGATAGAAGATGCCTAATCAATATTGAAATAAATTAGAAAGATTAACCAAAGCTCACAGCATCACTTCTGAGTTAGGAAGACATGATATAATAATACCTAGCCACTAATAATTCCCAAGAGAATGATGATGATTGTGATAGCTGTGATTTACTGAGTGTATTAGTTTCCTAGCTACTAAAACAAATTCAGGGAAGCAGATTTGGCCCAACGGATAGGGCATCCGCCTACCACATGGGAGGTCCAAGGTTCAAACCCAGGACTTCCTGACCCATGCGATGAGCTGTCCCACGCACAGTGCTGATGCGCACAAGGAGTGCCGTGCCACACAGGGGTGTCCCCCACGTAGGGGAGCCCCACGCGCAAGGAGTGTGCCCCATAAGGAGAGCCATCCAGCACGAGAAAAGTGCAGCCTGCCCAGGAATGGCGCCGCACACACGAAGAGCTGACGCAGCAAGATGACGCAACAAAAAGAGACACAGAATCCTGGTGCCACTGACAAGAATGCAAGTGGACTCAGAAGAACACATAGTGAATGGACAGAGAGCAGACAACTGGGGCTGGGAAGGGGAGAGAAATAAAAATAAACAAATAAATAAATCTTTATTTTAAAAAAGTGATTTACCATTTTAAAAAAATTAATAATAATAAAATAAAACAAATCCCATACAATGGGTTGGCTTAAACAATGGGAATTTATTGACTCTCAGTTTTGGGGCTAGTGGAAGTCCAATATCGAGGTATCAGCAGTGCCTTTTCCCAGCATTCTGGGGCTAGCTGTTGGTGACCCTTGGTCCTTGGCTTTTCTGTTCCGTGGCAGTGCACGTGGCAGTGTCCATTCTCTTTTGGGTTTCACTGACTTGCAGCTTCTGATAAGAGCCACCCTATTCAGTGGGGCCACTCCTTAACTGAAGTCACCTCATCAAAAGCTCCTATCTACAACAGGCTCACAGACAGGAATAGATTAAGAATAAGAACATGTTTTGGGGGGAGTACATAACTCTAGGCCACCACACTGAGCATTTATTATATGCTGAAGATATTACATACATTTTCTAGCTCACAACAGCCCTGTGAGATATATATTTACATCTGAGGAAATGTATATCTATAAATATATATTTACATCTGAGGAAACCGAGGTTTAATAATCTCTTCGGAGTTAGTAAAGGAGATAGAGTCAGGGCTATCTAATTCCAGAGTGTGTTCCTAACACACTGACACCACCCACACGTATTCACAGCTACCCGGGACAGGACAACGAAGTTCCCTACAGAGGTAATAATTTTTCACTACGGCATGCACACCCTCTTGCACATCTCCCCTTGAGAACTGCTGGTTAACACCAATTCAGGAACACACCACGGCTCAGCGTCAGGCTGTGAGCTGGAAGGGGAATGAGAATCGGGGTCACCAGAGTGAAGCCACGACTGGCGGCAGGCTCCAGAGTGGGCAGGGGTTGGATCCAGCAGACAGGAAGCTGGGAATCTGACCCAGAACAGAGAGGAGAGGCACGTGGACAGGCCCGCAGTCCAGAGACCAGGAGCAGAGGTGGCAGGCCAGCAAGGGGTCTAGGGCGCAGACAGGAGAATGGGCACGGAGTCAAGTTCAGGCAGCCTCAAGGCCAGGGCTGCATACTGTGCCTTTGCTTCCCGTCTTGATGTGTTAGGTGTTTCCAGGAGGCAGGAAGCAATCCTGAGTTTTATCTGACTTGGGGCTTTTGGGTAAAGATAAAAATGTGATGATTTGTTTTTATATCTTCAAAAGCACATGGCACAACTGAAAGTGCACAGTAGCAGATACTCTGTAAACATTTGTTGATTACTTAATAGATGAGGGAGAACTATTTGTTTTCCTCTTGTGAACAACAAGTGAGTCAAGCCTATTCCTGAGCCCTCTGCTCAAAGTAGCAGAACAAAGCAGGAAAGCATCCAAGGGGGCTGACTCATTGGCATACTCAGAAGAACACCCCAAGGGTGAGCCAGAGCACCGTTTCCTTTGCCTGGGCTACTGGAAGGGCCAGACCTCCTTGCAGCCCATAAGCCACGCTCCCCTGCCTGCTTGAGGAGCAGCAGGCGCCTTCTCCAAGAGGCTGGGGTGGCACTCAACAGCAGGGAGACTCTCATGAGCACAACCTACACTAGGCTCATCCAGAAGTACTTACTCCATAAGGACGCCACGAACACACACCCTCTTTCCCAGATAAGAAAATCCATCATACATCATGAACAAATTTCCCATAAAGGGAAAAGTTCTCTCTGGGTATCAAAATTCAAAGCCATTTTTTTTTTCACTCCATTCAGGATCCTTTCAGGTATCTGAAACACAGGAATGAATTAGATTAAAGAATCTCTGCGCCTAGATACTGGAGGTGGGGAGAGGGTTAGGTTTTGTCTTCAGCAATTTGTCCCTGTGCTCTTCACTCTCAGATACCCTAAACTGCTAAAATAATTCTTCTATTTCAAATGGTATTCTGGAATCAGTCATCAGGGCAAAACCTACTCTCCATAATTTATGAAGCGCCAAATATTTATTTTATGATATTGAGGGCTTAAAACCTTCAGTGAAAACTCCCCCTGCATGCGCCGCTATAATATTACCACTTGTAATCGTTCCACTTGGCCCCTAGATAAATTCTCTCTTTCTGCTAAACAGAAATGGAGAGCCTTAAAACCCATGGGCGAAATGAAACTTCTCTTACAAGGTCATTTTAGTCACTTCTCATGATCTTTGTGATCAAATCATTATGCTCCATAATAGGATTTTCTCTTTTAATGAGTTAGGAGTAAACTCCATCCCTTTTATGGCTGCTCATATGACACTGTGTATTGTCCCAATGTAACTAGCCAAGTATCAGTCACAGATCCAGAAGGTAACAAAGCCATTACAATCAGAAATTAATACCAACAAATTTGGCTATAAAAAATGCGCTGTAAGCTTTGCCATAAAATAATGCCAAAATGTTAAGTTTGCACATTTGTTTCTATTAATCTGTTGAAACCTAAGATGGTCATAAAAAGGTGGTTACAAGAGAAATTTCTCACGGAAGTCTAAAACATAGGTTAAAAATCATTTGATGGGGCGCGGATATAGCTCTGTGGTTGAGCGCCTGCATCCCATGCACAAGGTCCAGGCTTCAATCCCCTGTACCTCCTAAAAAAAAAAAAACCATTTCACCCCACTAATGTTCACAGCAGCATTATGCACAATGGCCAAGACAATCCAAGTGTCTGTCAGCGGATGACTGGATAAAGAAAATGTGGTATTCATATAATTTACATACAATGAAATGTGGGAGGAAGGGCGCCCGGCTTGCCACAGTAGCAAACGGTGCAGCAAGAAGTGATACCGCTTCTGCCCACTGGGCCTAGATAAGGTGACCACGCCTGACTAGGCCTTTGCTGCTAACGGCTGGCCGGTGCTGCCCTCCCCCTTTTTATCTCCCGCCTAGCCCAACATCCGGCCAGCTCTCACTCCCCCTTTCCCCTCCCCTATTCCAAACCTCTCCGCCAGCCCTCTGCCTAGCAACCACTTACAATCACCTATCAGGAAGCAGTACCCGCCCGCACCTATCAAATCCCTCCACGCAGTCCCTAACCCTATAAAGCTATGTCCCCTTCCGCAATAAACCGGACTTGCGTACCAGACCTGGTCTCCGCGGCATTCTTTCTCCCCTCGCCGCGCGTCCTCCACGCCTGAGAGCCCCTCTGAGGCTGTCTGCCGCAGCCTCAGACGCCTTTGCAGCCAGCTGACCCCTCCAAACCCCCCCGTCAGCGTCGGGGTGCAAGCTGCCCCAGCCGCAATGAAATATTCAGATGTCGAAAGGAACGAAGTTCTGATCCATGCAACAACATAGGTGAATCTCGAAGACATCCTGTTGAGTGAAATAAGCCAGACAGAAAAGGAATAATATTTTATGATTCCACTTGTATGAAATATCTAGAATAAGCAAATTCATGGAGACAGAAGGTAGATCAGAGTGTACCAGGGGCTAGAGGAAGTGGGGAGTAGGGAGTGATTGCCTAACTGAAACAGTGTTTTTGCTTGGGGGAGTGAAAAGGTTTTGGTGATGGATGGTGATGACGGTAGGACAGCATTGCAAATGTAATTGATGCCACTGAATTGTACACTTAAAAACTGAAACATGTTAATATAATCTTACTGCCCCATTGGAATAAATACAAGTGTCCCCTGATGGGCCACACACATCTCCTTCCTCCTCCTCTCACCCCACACCAGGGTTAAGTAGAAAGAGAAACATCTTTCTAATCATGCAAACACTGTTGGCCATCCATCCAACCTTAAATATTCCTGGAAATTCCTTTCTCCCCTCCCTGCCTAGGCAGCAAATAACTGCTCCCAAACACCTGGAACCCACAGCATTGTTTCTAATAGGCAGGCGGCATCAGAAAGACTCTAAATATCATGTTTTTGGAGAATGACTGTAAAAAGAGTATATCCATACTATTTAATGCAACGCAGCAGCTTAAAACTGAAAAGCAGGTCTCTGTGTCCTCACATGAAAAGAGCTTCAAGATATACTTGTGCTACAAGCTAGTTTTGGTTGTTGTGTGTGTTCCACTTTTAGGAAGCCAAAGGCACAACTGAGCACAGAGAAAATTATCTGGAAAGATAGGCAGCTCCTGGGAGAGTGCTAGGATTAGGGGCAGCCATCAATGGGAGCTTTGAGTTTATTTGTAAGTTTTGACAGTGAGACAGTATTGATGTGTTTTTTATGTAAATGCCCTCTGCTCCCCTCCCCTTCTCCCAGCAGGGGTTTCTGGCAAGCCACAGTCGCCTTTTAATTACAAGCAGGTCCACCTCCCATGGTCGAAACCTCCACACAGCCTGTGCAGGACACCCATGTGGGTCTCTGATCATGGGAGATTTCTCTTAGCACTTAGCTCTGGCTTTTCAAATGCTGCTCTTAACTAGGATTTAAAAACAAGCCAACATAATCCTTCTCTTTATTTCCTCCAATTTATTAGACTTCCCGGTAGTGGAATAACATCAATAATTCATAATGATTCACCAAGTAAACTAATAATGCAAATCATGCTAATAGAACATATTAAGTCTAGAAGTAATGACAACACAGTTGGTTATGGAATTAATGAGCTCCCTGAACTCTTCATGTGGAAACATCTCACAGCAGTTTATAGTTTTAAGATATCAAGAAGCCTTTGCCCTTTGCACATACAATTTGCGGCCTGCTCCCAGACTGTACAAATGGCCAGCAACTGGAAAATTACAGATATGTGAACCAGCTCTTGAAATTCCCCTTTGCACTGGACAGGGGCCAGGACACCAAGTCGAACAGTTCCAGCCATGCATAAGAGATGGTTGGGATTTTTCTAATCCTAGATTCACAGCACTTGCGTTGACTTCCAAGGGACGAGACACTGAGGGATAGCCTATTTTGCCACACATGTAACTTGTGTATCTTTCCTATTTACTTACATGTGTCAGGACAGCTAACTGCATCTATTATTGCATTGCATCCTGATAAGAAATAGGATAAGAGCTATGGGCGCATCATTGTCTTTTTAAGTAAGGATTTAAGTTATACACGCGAAGCAGGACAGATCCTAGGAAGGCCTGGAACTGAGCATTATTCAAAGACAGGTAAAAAAATAAAGTGCTACCAAATCTGACCACCCACTATGCATGAGCTTTTCAATATGAAAACACTTTGTCAGCTCTAAAGAGATTTGCAAACTGCAAGACATTATTTTAAAGGCTATTATGAAGGTGTAACGAGGACGTTGCCCTAAGCATATTGAATTGCACTAAATGCAGTGTTGGCAGGCTCGTGTGATTTTTTTAAAATGATCGCTCATTGTTATTAATACAAATAATTGGTGTAACAGCTGTTCGTGAGCCAAACGCTAATCTTTGATATGAATTTACCAGGAAGGACTTCAATTTTCTCGGCCTCTTTCCTCTCCCCCTGCCCTTGCACCCTGACCCGGCACGGAGTGCCTGAAGTCGATCGTGCTTCTTGCACTGTTTATGTGCAAACCAGCATGTGTAGACATCACGCGCTTCTTTAAGGAACTTGCACCAAAAGGATGGTAAGGAAGGAGTAAAGCTGAGTGTCAGAGTTGACTTCCAATCAGGATATCCCACCTGGAGGCAAGCCAGCTTCCGCTCCTTTGAATAAAGCCAGAAAGACGTGACCTGTCTTACAAGTGCGTGAACAATGCTGTTTACACGGCCACTTCAGAAGGAGTCTACCTTAGCTATGACTAGACGATTTCGTAGCAAGTGGATTCCTGAAAAAGACGGTAGTTTGACAAAAACGTGTGAGTAATCGAAATGGCAGAATGAAATTCCCCTTCAAGTTGTTTTTCAAATTACCGTCAGTGTTTTTTTAGCTTTAATGAGTCCTCGCAGGATTAGTGAGAATCTGGGTAGTCGAGTACATTGCCGGTGAGACACTACTGGTAAGATTTCTCTAAAAAGTAACTTGGCATTATTTCGCAGCAAAGGTTTTTAAAATGTCCTTAACCTTTGACACAGAAATCCCACCTCGAGGATTTATCCTCACATTTATTATGTTACTATGTTACCAAAAAAAATTTGGAAATTTTAGAAAACCGTTTGTAGGAAAAAACTGCAAAATACTTTAAATACCAGTTAAATGAACTAGGGTGCAGTCACTCAAGCATAGACTTTGCAGGTATGAAAGGAAGGGTGTGTTTATTAAAAGGAAGAAAAGTAAAAATGCTTCTATTCTTATAAATTGAGATTTACATGTGTGTGTAGTAGATGCACACGGGAGACAACCACTCACACATACGACTCCCAAAGAGTCTATACCCCCAAATGTCAATTATCTCTGAATATAAGGATTGCAGGTGATTTTCATTTTCTCTTTGCTCATCCATGATTTCCAAATGAACAACTTTTATTTTTACAATACCTTTTGTAAAAATCTGCAACCCAGATAAGCAGAGGAGGGTGTTTTTTGTTTTGTTTACATGGTTTTGTTATTGTTACTGTTGAATTTTTCTTTGTTTGGTTTCGCTTTTGTTTTTTGTGTTTTTTTTACAGGTAGGCTTTATATTCATGAACAAAAGGAATTTCTCCTGTGTAAATTTCCAGAGGACCTGCCATATCTTTCTGTTCTGACCTGTTGAAGCAGTTCTCACCTGTTTTGGGGGAGGGAAAGGACCTCAGAATGGGGAGTCAAATTAGGATAGATGGGGCTCAAGCCTGGGCAAGGACTATGAATAGTGAGTGGACCACAGTGAGCACAGCTGAAGTTCCAGAAGAACCAGCAGTCATCACATATCCTTCAGCCCCAAAACTACACTACCTCATGCCGCTGAGATGATACCCTTACTCTGCCGCTCCCCTGGTGGGCTCATGTGGGAATTCTTTAAAAAAAATAATCACAAATGATTAAATTACCTTTCCATTTTATAAGCAAGCACAAAATATCCCCCTGGCAATGAGCAGCTATTCTCAAGATGCCATCATAGTCCTCTTCTAGAGTAGTCATAGAGACCAATACATTCGCTCTCCCAAAGAGAAGTATGAACTATTCTAATCTGTCGTTTTCTTCCTTTACATCACTTTTTCCTGTGAGGTCATTTCCAAAAGAGGAAGGTAAATATATGTTTCACATAATCTCTGGCAGTGTCTTAAATTATGCCATTTCTTAAAGGAGGAGGAGGAGAAGGAAGAAGTGGGGGTAGAGAAAGAAAGAAAGAAAGGAAAGATAAGAATAAAAAAAAGAACATCACATGTCATCTTTCTGGTTCCATTTCTACCTATGAAGACAACTTTTTGGTATGGGACATGCCATTGTTTAGTTCTGGCAGCTCTGGTGTGAGGAGTTGGACAGACTCATTCTGAGATGCAAATAAACATACATTTTGATATTTTCGTTTGGCAAGAAGCTGTTCATGTAGAGAGCTGACCCAAGAATCTCTCTTGTATCATTGCGTTTTTAAAATTAATGGCGCAGTATTCTACAGTTTAACAAGAATAAGTAGAGGAAGCTTTGTTAAAAAGTTACCTTATGTATTTCCCCAGCTCTGACAATTCTGTGTATTTTATCAAATTCCTTCCCATCTGTTTAATCACAAAAATGAGAAATTACAACAATAAGCATAATGTGATGTTTTACAGCAATTATGTGACACCAAAAGAAACATCTTAGAGCTCTTCTTCAAAGTACAGCGACCATGTTCTTCAGAGTAAATGTCTGGGTTTAGAATGAGCTAAAGATCAGAGGGAAAACCTCCCACAAGCCAGATTCTTTTAACCCATCCTTATCCCCACCCCCACATTCCGACATTGTCACCGAGACCCCTGGCTTTGCACAGAGACAAGTCACAGAAAGAAAGCCTGGAGATCTCTCAAGATCCGCCCTCCAAAAGAACAAAGGGAGTCCACTTAGGAGTCTCCCCAAAGCACAGCAATTCAATGTCAAGGGCACTGAATGGGACTACAAGAACATTTCCACTTAGAATATAAGTGAATATGACTTTTAATATGATTTTTAAAATCAACAGATCACTGAGAAGTTATTTTAGGGACATTCACTGGGTAGCCCTAACCTTTTTGAGATTGATGTCACGCAGGCCAAGCACCATTTGGGCACAGTCAGCAATAGAATAGTCACCTGATCAGACTCTGTTTGCACTGGTGACATTCCCATAATTACATGTATATGTTAGAAAGTGAGGGCAGCCTTTATTCCTTTGGTGGCACATCAGGGTTTTTGTTGAATAATTTGTGAAAATAAATGGGCACTAAAGTAAATTTCTTGTGGTGTTTCCGTAATACTAATCACAAGGAATAAGAGTATATATTAGTTAAGAGATTTTCTCTAGGTATTTTGTGCTTTTCATCTGTCTCATTGGAGGAAATACTAGTCTAAAATGGCAGAGATTTGTGGATTATCCAGCTGGTGTAACAGGAGCAGTTTTGTTGTTGTCTTGTGTTTCTTTTAATTTAAAAAGGTGCGCTCTGTGTGGCTCCCCAACACACACGGTGAGGAATGTGCTTTGTAGAGTTGTGAGAATGGCATCACCAGTTTCAAAGAGGGGTCTCACCTCCTTTCGTGCAGAGAGAGGGACTGCATTACACCACATTGAGAGAGAGACCAGGCGAAGCAAATTCAGTACATTTACTTATTATTTCTTATACTCAAAACCCTCGTAACATATTCTGATCTCAGACAGCCATATATCATTTTATCATAGCGGAGTCAACTCATACCCCTCCTATAGACAGGGATTGCACTAGATGATCTGGGAGATATGCAGATGGAGCTTTTATGTGTTTGAGGTGTGTTGCTTTAGACTGATTTTGTAGTTGGAGCCAGTATGTATTTGCTTTATTTGGGTAGCACCTGCATCCTTGGCGATTGGCAAGAAAGCCCTCATCCTGTCCTCCTTCAATCCCTCCATTGATTCGTCTAAAATCATAAGATTCTGCCCTGTGCCCGCCTGGCCAAACTGCTGAGTCATTTCCAAGAGAGGCCAGGTGACTGCAGAGAAAAATGATGGTAGGCCACCCAACTGTGATGGAAAGTGAATGGGTTTGAAGTCAGAAAGTTATAGGTTCAAATCCCAGCTCTTCAATTTAATTTATGACATTGGCCAGGTGACTAACATCCCTGAACTTCAAGTTCCTCATCTAAAAAAATGAATGAAATAACACCTCTCTGGTGCACAAGTTGTGAGATTTAAATGAATTAAATGAGATCATATATATAATGTGTCTGATAATCATTGCGTCCTCAAGAACTAATCACTGAGCACTACCATGTGCCACTCATCTATCAGAATCATTTTATAACTGCTGACAATGGAATTCTTATCATATGCCAGCCTAATCTTTTTTAAAAGGCAGTACTGGGGATTGAACCCAGAACCTTGCACATGCATGGGAAGCAGGCACTCAAACCACTGAGCTACATCTGCTCCCATCAGGATAATTTTAATTAAGCTCTATTAACAACCTATCATTCTGTGATTGCCATGTTATAGGTGAAGAAACCAACCTAGATTTTTTTTTTAATTTGCCCAAGATTATACAATTTCACACTAAAAAGTATGACGACAAAATCCAAGTTTTACCAGTACCCTGAACTTAACTCCACCTTTATAAGGCTCTCTGGTGATAATGAGTGAGTCCTAAGTATTTACTTCTGCTTCTGCAGAAAGTCTGTTTCCATATTTCAAAAAGCTGAGTGTTATTGACACTTTACACCCTCGAATGCAGGACAGTCTTACTGGGGGAGGGAGAATGGGAATTCACAACCTGCTCCATTGGGAAAGACAGTGAGTGAGTAACTGCCAGATTTCAGTCCTCCTGTCTGTATAAATCACCAGAGAGCCAGAGCCTCATATATTCAGGTACCTTAGGAAATACAGTTTTCCCCCCAAAACTCACTGTATTTATGTTAGAAATGCCCGTACTTGAAGGTGGCTCAAATTCCAGGTACTCCAATTAGTTCATTTGCCTTCATCATACCACCACGGGAACCAAACAGCAGAACAGTCTTCTTCCTGCTACACAGGAAGGGAATCCAGTGTGTTTTGCTGCCCCCTTGTGGCCATTCCAAATTTCTAGCTTTCTAGTGGCTAAAGTCAGTGGATTAAAATTTTCCCGTCAAAACTCCTCACCTCAGAAAACTAAGAGATTCTTTGCACTATTATCATCCATATAAGAAGAATGTATGTTACACTACCATACTCAATTTTAACTGTGCTCTGAATGATACAGAGATGACTTAATTCTTAACTGCAATCAAAGGGGTCTCTTCATTGAAACTTCTGCAAGGCAAGTTTATTTCTTTTCTCAGAATATATTGGGGCTTGGGCATTCACCATACTATCAGCATAGACGGAATCCAATATGGAGACTGGAAGAGAATTGTAAATTTATCGTTGTTATCTGTTTTTTCATGAAAATGTTAAACAATTTCAGTATTTTTAATTACTAGGCATAATAGAAAAGCCATGAGTCATCTTAAACTAGTTTCTCATTGCTGTAGAACTGCTAGAGAGCGCAACCATAAACCGAGAGATTTAAAGGGAAAGGAAAAATGGAACAAGAACAATGCTAAATATTTTAACCAATTGAAATATGCCCGGAAATTTTTAGGATACTGTTTTTTATTGACCAGCTTAAGGCTGAGTTGTTAAATTTAATAATCTAAACATTTAACAAACTTTTCTCTCCAACTTTTTTTTTTTAGGTACTGGGGCCAGAGATTGAACCCAGGATCTCGTATGTGAGAAGCCAGTGCTCAACCCCTGAGCCACACCAGCTTCCCTGTGTTATGGGTTTTTTTTTTTTTCATTTGTTTTGCTTGTTATTATTGTTGGTTTTTTCCAGGAGGCACCAGGAATTGAACCTGGGACCTCCCATGCGGGAGGCAGGAGCTCAACTGCTTGAGTCACATCTTCTTCCCCAACTTTTTAAAATGCTCACTCATATTCTCACCACCCCAAAATTCTACTCTTATTATACTAGTTTTTTTTTTTTTCCCAGAAAGACCAAGCACATTGAGACACAAATATTTTAAGGAACTAAAATTGGGTACTATGAAATAGGAATAATCATATATCTGAAAATGATTTTGCTCTCTATTTGGGATATATTTCATTACAATTTAGTTTCCTCTATTCTCACTTGTAAGACTTTACATTTTTAATAAATTGTTATTGGGTTAGCAAAAAAACTATAAAGTATATTTAATATGAGTCCTACAAATAGTTCATAAAGAATCCTTGTTTTACTCTGTAGAGAAGTTGGCACGGGTGTTTGGGCGTTACTGGATTACAATCATTTCACTATTTGGTCTGGGTTGGAGAAGGGGCACATTGCTAAAATTTAAAATAAGTATTGCACTTTTTATGAAAATAGCATTTCTTGTTATAGGAATAAGGCAATCGATTCTTTTCTGTGTGTTTTGTGTCATTTTTGGTTACAGGGCATCACCGCTATGACCCTCTTAGAATAATGTGAATCCATTCATTCCCACAGTTTTTGCATTTAACTCTGTGAGCTTTACAGCTCCTCTAATCCATCCCGAGGCACCCATGGACACCTGATCTCAAACTCATCCAGAGCTGTCCATTCAGCACCAATGCTGTTCCTTACATTGATGCAAAGAGCACAAATCCTCCAAGAGTAGATTCCTTTTGAGGTGATGGGAAGGTACAAAGCTTAGTATCTGGAGTATGATTCTTAGGATGGTACATTTGACTTTCATGCACCATTATTCAGTGTTAAGGCAGTGTTATGCCCGTATTCATAGGTCTATCAAAATGCTGCATATGTAATTTATTGCTGGCAATGCTGCTAGTGCACCAATACAAACTACTACATCTTCCCTAAATTAAAATGAGGATATCTTACCAAGATAATTTTACAATTGGAAATGGAGGCAGTTTGATGAAAAATACATTGAAATGACTATTCCATTTCTTAAGGATTTGATCATTTCTTACCTCAAAAGATATAATGCTTTGAAAAAAAAGAAATTTGCCAAATTTTTGCCAAAGATTAGGGTTATCACCTATCTGACATGAGGCTGGCCATTGGCCTTGGAAATATGGTGGGTAAAACTGAAGCCCTGCTTTTGGGCTGTCCACTCTCTGCAAATCAGACCCCTGATTTTATATCACCTAGAAGCTACAGCATAGCAAATCGCTTCCCCTTTTACTAACATCCATAGGATACTGCAGAACTCCAGTGCGTTCATTCCTAGGAAAACGGAGATTCATGTTACAGGCCCATGTGTATTATACATCTTAAAATATTTCCATCTGCTTCTGAAATTTCCATCAGAGAATGCCAAAAAATCTTTTACAGATTAACAAGAGGGTAAATGGAGAGTTTCGATGGAGCTTTTCCCCAACCGCATCTTTCCACCTCTCCTGGCCTGCCATCCCCCACCCCCCAACACACACACACCCTGAGTAAACGGTTGGTATCATTTCACTTTGAATGAGCTCTTTATTCACATGCAAAATATATTAACTTTACATTTTCCATAACTTAGTCTGACCACAAGAGACATTTGCTCACTACACATCAGGCTCTATAAGGCGTAGAAGCCATTTTCCCATGTTCGTCAAGACAGGCTTGTGTGTTTGGGAAGGCTCAGGGCCTCCTTCCCTTGCCCTGTATCTTCCAATTTAATGCTAGAGACGTTGTCATTTCACGGCAGTCACTATGAACAGCTAACAGGAGCACAACAGGTATTGTTTTTAGTTGTGAGGTACGATTGCACTTCTGAATGATGGTGGGATTTGTCCCGGACATGGCTCAGGGAGAGTGAGTTCTTCTCTTGCCCTTGCTGACACTGGGGAATGAAAGTAGTTCTCATGCTCTACAGCACTTTGCTACGAGGGAACCGGAGGTCTCACACCTGAGCCAAATGGAGACACAATCGCCAGCTCGAGTCTTCCAGCTTCCAAATTCTCAGACTGTCCCTATGGAGCTCCTGGAAGCCAAGGACAAACAAGAGTCCTCTGCTTCCCGGGCACTTTGGCCTCCACTTTGCAGGTGATGGGTGTGGACTCCCCTTCTTCTGGGGCTGGGAAACAGGAATGTTTGCCTTTGTCTCGAGCCCCAGGCTATGGGCCCTGGCTCGCGGCCCTGCCTTAGTTGAATGCACCAGCCCCTTTCATCTCGAGTCTCAGGCTCAGGCTTCCACCTGGGAGAGCAGTAGAACCACCTCGAGATCGAGATCCGTCTCCTCTGGCCCCGGGCACTCCACCCCTTCATGCTGGGGAGTTGGCTCACAGCCCCGCTGCCAGACCTGGCTTCTCCCTGGCCCTCAGCCCCAGTTTCTTTAACTGGGATCCTGAGCTGAGGTCATTCACCCAGGGGCAAGCTCCTGAGCTGCCTGCTAGTCTCTTCTTGGTCTGGGCTTCTAAAGTCTCCTTTCCCCCAGCCCTGACCAGGTCCCCAATCTTTATTCTCCCCGACTCTGCTGGAACACAGCTGGGCACCATCCTAAATCCTGCCCCATTTGCTGAAGCCCCAGGGATCTGCATTGTGCCTGTTGGAATCACACGTGCCGCCCAGTTGATTCTCCTAACTCCACCCTAGGCACATCCCCTGCAGTTTGGCTAGGCCAGACCTCACCCCTTCTGGGATTTGCTCAGCAATTCTTCCTTGTGCCGACTCTGGACCACCCAGGGTGCTGAGGCCCCAATTAACCCAGCTCCTCAAATTGCCTACTTAAAGCATGGGTTGCCTTGGCAATGCCTAAATGGGTGTTGGAGAGGACCTGGACAACTTTGAAAAGTTATTCTCAGGGTCTAAGAAAGTTAGAAAACACCTTGCTTTAATGCAAATCTAACAGATACAAAGTACAGACCAGCCCCTTCTGTAGGGAGTCGAACATCTAGCCCTTCCACTTACCGGCTGTGGGAACTTGGGCGAGTCACTGTATCCCAGTCTCCGTTTCTCTAACTATAAAATGAGGGCACTGACAATGACCCCTCATTGACATTTTGTAAGGATTAACCCAAATAGCACTGTCATTCATGCTATTGTGGTTTCAGATGTTTCCCTTTAAAGCGAATGTTGCGCTTTCTTACTGACATTTTTCATGTATTGAAATTACATAGAACTGCCATATACTGAAAACTTACCACAGGAAGTTCTCGCTTTGCGTGTCGCCACGTTGACTGAAACTTAGGCACATGGGAAGAGCACCACGTGCCAAGGAAGCTCTGTCTATATATGCCAGACGCCGTGCTAGATTCTTTATTTCTCATCCTTACTACTCCCGCCACCTCCCCCACAGAGTTCTTACAGTTTTCTCCTTATTTTCAACAGAAAACCAAGGCATCAAAAATTAAGAAATCTCTCCTAGACCACAGGCCTAGTGGGCATCAGAGTTCAGGTCAGATGGCTTCAAGGACCAAGTGCTTTCCACTACCATACGGCTTGGAAATTTCTCTGAGAAAAAAGCAGACATAACTAAGTATATGTATTTTTTTAAGTCTCAAATCCACATAGAAAACTTTCTCAAGAATTTTATAAATTCAAAGGAGTTTAATCTGAAATTCTTTCTATGTATCCATTAGTTAAAGCATAGTCCAGCAGGATGGAAAGATCTATGTAAAAATACATGATCAGTTAACTTAGAACTCGTTGTCTGTGGCCTAATCTCTTAAAAGGAAATCATTAAGTATGGAGTCAGCCCTTTTCTCTGATGTATCCTATTTCGATTCTAATTCCATTTCTTTCAATATACATTGTATTGGCCATTTCAAGGAGTCCAAGCAAACACGTGTCTTCAGTGGCTATGTCTTTTAATTTCGTAAAGCATGGTTTACAGGAGTAAAATGTTGACTTTATTGCTTGTGTGAGTAGGTGAACTACATTTTCAGTAATTACACAAACTGGATGATGTGAACATTTAGTTTTGTGATGTTGAGATTTAGCTCAAGTGTATTCTCCTTCAATAAAAGCCAAGTATTATTGTGATTATTGTGATTCACTGAGCTGGGTGGTCTGAATGTCTTCGTACTTGAAATTGCTTGGCTATCTTCCTTTATATACATTTTTGTTTAATTATATTCATCCAAAAGGGATTTGATCAATGAATAACATTAAGAAAAACTTATTGTTAATGATGTGCCAGATGCTGGGCTAAGAACTTTATATGCAGTATTTCATTCAATTCTCACAAGCTCTAAGGTATGTTCTATTATTTTGTATATGTTAAGAAGCAATAAATCGAGGCATAGAGAGTTTAAGACATGTGTCCAAGGTTACACAGCTAGTAAGTGATGGAGTCAGGAATTCAAACAAGCCTATGTGGCTATAGTCTGGAGCCCTTTTCTTGGTGTCATTATTGACTCAAGCTTTGTATCTCGCTCTGTTATTTTTCAACCAATTTTATTAGTATTATTGAATCATATTTCAACTCACATTGCCCTGAAAAAGTAGATCATGAATCATGGATATTTTTGCACACAAACCTAATTTTCAGGTAAACTGAGTTAAAACTCACTGGTCCCTTTATTTCTCTAGAAATTACTTAAATTATAAAAATGAACAGAATTCAAGTTCTTTGTTATTGGCAAACATACTTTGCCCCTTGCCCTAGGCTAACGATTTGAAACAAACCTAGTGGATTCTTCTTTATGAGCTATACCCTAGGGAATTGGCAGCTCTGGCAAGTGTGCATTCACATTTATCTCTGGTAGTGACTCATCTGATTCCAATGAACAAGTCCCAAAAGCCAACTAGCTCAAGGATAAGATGGCCCATCCAAAGATGACTATCTGAGGAGTGAGACTAATTTAGCCACTTTGTGGAAGAAGTTGTGAATTGTTCAGAAGTTTCCTAAAGCACAAGATGTCACTGGTTTGACTTTCCTGACTGCCAAATGGAGGAGCCAAGATAGATAGCAGCTCTCGCTCTCGATAAACAGTTCTGCAGCTGTTGAAAAGGTCAAGTGGTTTAGCAAGTTCTTGTCTAAGAACAACTCTTTGCGCCCCCATCTGCGGGGTCACTCTGGATCATAGGAAAACTGACTGCTCTGAGCAGAGCTGCCAAGTGTCATGTTCTCACACTACCTGTCAGTCTTCTCTGGAGATGAGGCACTGCCACTTGCCAAGTAAGTTTTGGAGGAGGTCGGCAGTGTGTGGAAACCCGGGCTGAAGCACTTTATGGCCCAGATAACACCAGGAAGACACCTAATTTGGAAACCATGGAAGCAGCTTCTTTTAAGTCATTTTCTAAGCTTCACAGTCACCATCTCCTAGACCTTCTTCCATCTGAAGTCTACATGATGCTCTGCATTCCTAAAACAGCATTCTACTTGGAATCTGAAAGCTAATTTTATCTACAACGGGAATGAAAGTAAGGGTAAGGGTCATTTTCTTTTTCCTTCCCAACACTCTTCCTCAATAATCCTGCAATGAAAAAATGAAAGAAACTGCATTTAACAACCAGAATTCTGGGGCATTTAAATGCACTTTACTACATATATCCCTCCACCAAATAGAGAGTATACTTTATAAATCTAGCAATCATCATTTCCAAGGCATCTTCTATCTGTAACAGGGTAAATGTCTGAAGCATTGCAAAGAAGCTTGAGGTCTGACCTGTGAACCTTCAAAATCAGATGAGTTGACTCGATTAGGACACCTCAAAGTATAATGTGCTTATGAATCACCTGGGGATATTGTTGAAATCCAGATTCTGATTCTGGGGCCTGAGGCTCTGGGTTTCTAACACGCTCCTAGGTGATGGCAACGATGCTGTAGCATTGAAGCGCAAGGGCACAGAAGGCAAATCCCAGTACTGCAGAGCTTCTCAAATCGGTACTGCTGCATCGTGTCTAAAGAGTTCTCAAGGGCTAATAGCCACTGGGTGAGTGATGATTAGTTTTGTCCAGAGTCCTAGCTCCAGCTTCATTGAAGACTCTATGGTCTTAAATGAGTAGAATGTCCACCTGACCAAATGGAAATTCTGTTCTTGCCTATTATTGACATCACATAATCATTACCCCAAAATTGCCAGTATTTTTTATAATGCAATCTTTTGCTTCTTAGATGCAGGTTCTGTATTCCTGATTTTGTGCATCATCCTCATAACTTCTTCCTCCATGGACATTCCTGAGACATCCCTTATGCTCCATTTTATTCAAGTAATGTAACTTTAGAACCATCAGGACTCCAACATGTAGGCAGTCCCAGAACTGCAAACTCCTAACAGTGGTTTATTACCAGACAAGTCTGGCATTTCCATTTAAGACTGGATCTGAGGAAGAGATGAGCACCACAAAAAGGGAAAGAGAACAGTGTTGAGACAAGTAAAAGAAACTGCTGCTGATGTTCAGGTCTGGGGGGATGGTTGAGGTCCTTCAGCTCTTTTAAACTTCCCCAATTAGACAAGTACATACAGGTGTAGGAATAAGGATATTTATCAAAGAACTCAAAAGGAAATAAAATTTTCATCAATGGGGAATGAAATATGTATGAATACATACACATATATATGTTATATAGTCATTAAAAATGACATTAATCAACATGATAAGGTGCCCATGATATAGCTTCAAAAGCAAGGCAGGTAACAATAGCATAATCCCATTAAGGTTTTGTACGTGTATTTGTGAGTGTTAATTTTAGAGAAAAGTATGAAAGGATATATACAAAATATATGATCAACTAACTCAGAATTGGGATGGCTTTTTCCCTGCATGTATTTTCTAGTTTTTCCATAATGTATTATTCTTAAAATAAAAAATAAAACTATTTCCATTTTGGGGAAAAACACCTACTCAGCAAGTATTTATGAACCATGACCATCTGGGGTGGTTGGGAAATACTAGGAGTTTTGTGAGTCATCAGTGTTGATATTTAGTTCTCTCCTGTGTCATTTTAATTCCAGCTATGCATCAAAATTTTCAGGGAGAGATGGCTAACTTACCCTCTACAGGATAACATTATTTGATCTAATACTTTAAAGAAATTGTGGATGATAAAGAAAACCAGTTTACCCATCAATTTTAATGCATTTTGTCCACTGTGTCTTGGCACCAATTTAAGAAAGGAAGAATAAGATCAGTTTTTAAAGTTTATCAGCATTTTCTGTTTTAACTGTACTGGTCTCTCCAAGTGCAGCTAGTTTCTGAGGCCGCTCCTGCCATGAGACATACCTCCCAAGAGTCACAATGGATGTTACATTGTGATTTCTTCACTACTTCTGCCCCTGCCTTTAGGATCATTAATTCTGGGGAGAGCCAACTACCATGGAAGAATTCCAGCTATGCCTGGGCCACAAAGCTCTGAAGAGACCAAGCTCACCACACAGAGAGGCCACATGGGGAGAGCAATGCCCACTTGGCCCCTACCTACTCCAGCCCTCCCAACCTGGGCACCAGGCGTGGGTGTAGAAGCCCTCAGGGAGTCCAGGCCCAGCCGCCATCTGACTGCCAACTGCAGAAGGGACCCCAGCTGGGGGACACTCAGCTGAGCCCCGGCAACTCCCAGGAGAAACCATCAACTATTGCTCTAAGCCAATAGGTTTGGCGGTTTGCTATGTGTCAACAGAAAACCAAACCACCAAGAAACAACCTCTTTTGTTATTACCCAATTGCCTTTTTCCATTTACTACTTTTTTAGTTTCTGACAAAATCTTGAGTAAGTGGGGAGTCATTCTGATGGGGCAAATTAGTGCCAGTCAACATGAGAGGTGTGCAAAAGAAGGCTTTGTATCCATAAATAGAAGAATGTCTTCAAATTTGATGATGTTATCACATACGAAAATAAGGATGGCTGGGGAGAAGTGCGAAAAATGACAGCCTTCACATATGATGCTTGAAAATCCTATGTTAATTTAAGCCTTCCCCCATTACATACCTCAGCCCCCTATAGTAACTTAAAACAAAATATTTAACTCCAAGGAAGGCCTATCACTTAAGAAAGATTAAGGATTAAGATTAAGGATTACAACCATTTTAGTATGAAATCCAGCCATATTTAGTTAAGAGTCCATTGCCATTAGGAAGCCATTTGGATGATGCGTGCAGAGGTAGAGAGAGCCCTCCACTTTGGATTCTAAACCCTGAAATGATTTAAATCTGGGGTGCAATACTAGGGACCTTTAAAGGAGTCGTGACTTCTGATTCAACAACATCAATTTTTTTTAAGCAGAAAGTAAGACGATGGGTAGTGTACACCTCCTGCTATACGTGGTGATCAACTCAACCTGTTAACATTAAGGTCTGGCAATTCTTCTCCAAACCAAACTAATGTGCATACAAGATAAATAGGTCTAGTCACTCAACTAATGGGAAAAATCAAAGAACTCTGCAGACCCAACCATATTTACATGTACTGACATTTTCATTCTTTCCCAGAATATCTGGTCATGCCTGGTCAGGTAAAGTGAGGTTCTTAATACCACTTATAGAACCAGGAAAAACTCCGAATAACTAGTTGGTTCAGTGCCAGGAACAAATGGTAACCAAAAATCTTTTCATTTAAGCCATCTGGACTCTTCCTTGACACAAGCCATCTGATTTTAATAATAAAATCCTGGCCTTCACTTCTAACCTAGGCTGTCTATAAGAATATTGAGTCTGAAGTACACTATACATGGAGTGACTTTCTAATGAGTCTTCAAGACAGCAGTACTGTGTCTTGTTTTGCTATGTCTTGTTCTGTTCTGTTTTGGTGGTGACATGATAGAGGTGTGAGTAGAATGAGGGAAGGCAGAACAGATGAACAGTTCAGGCTTTTCTCCATACCTGGGGAGCTTTTACACATAAAAGCAGCTTTCCTGGAACAAAGGATTTCTGTGAACAGCTCAGTTAATAGACAGACTCGCTGCACTTTTTGAAATGTCTTTTATTGGTTGTACATTTTCTCATGAGATCAACACACCGATGCTTTCAAGGACATCTTGCTCCTGAATACTTAAATGTTATTTGTCGACTCTAGCTATGAAAGTCATAGCAAGCACTTTGACTGAAAAAGGTGGTTGGGTGTTATTTTTTGCCATTCTCGCTGTCTTCTTCATCTTCAAATGGTTGTTTGAATTAGTTCATAGATTAACACAACAGTGAACACAACACATGGTGTGAAGTTTTACAAACACACGCACAAACATCCAGAAACCAGTTACAGTGTCTGCAGCTTGTTCCTTCCTTTTCAGCAGCAGTGTGAAAGTGAAGAATATCCTGAGTTAGGAAATCAAAGTGAAAGCTCCTCATCAGTGGAGGAGTTCAAGTTTGACTTAATCTCCCAATTTCATTTTCTTTTTGGGGTGGTGAGAGGGGAGCTAGAATAGTAACTACTCTTCAACAATCTCTTGGTTCAAGATCGCCATCATTTCCTTGGTCAAAGACATTGATTCAAAGGCATATTAAATGTTTCTTAGCACATTAAAACCATACTCTTCCTTTACCAAGCTTTTCAGATCAGAAAGGAGGAGAGAAATTATAACGTTATGCATTTTTACAAGATTCTATGATTGAAAACTTCACCACAGAATGAGCTATATATTATAAGGCAAAATTACTCCCCCCTTTTGGCAATTATTGTAATTCTTTGTTTATTGACTGACAGAGGCCAATCACTCAGTCTACTGAGTATGCTCTATCAATGGTATTTGCAGGAAAAAGTATTTCAGGACACATGACTTCTCCAAATGTTAAAAATAAACATGACTTCTTTAAAGCCATGTTACCCCTCACTTCAATATACTTTTGGAAATTGTATTAAAACTCTACCTATGTTACGGAGGTAGATCCATCAAAGATTGGATCTGCTCTTGGCCTGCACTTTAGCTATCTTCTTGGTTTCACGATTTTCAGATAACATGGCCAAGTATGATAAGCAGTAGTTCAAACACACACACGAACTGGAGCACAGAAAAACAGGCTAAAATGAAAATACCCGAGGGGCACTAAAGTCAAAAAAGAAAGACAATAAGGATGTGCTTCCCCATAAATTGTGTTTGAATACAATCCTGGGGCTTTATTGGAGTTATTGGTTGATATTCATCATTTCCCTTTCCTCATACAAAGACAGGGAATGTTTTTGCTTTAAGGATGCTGCCCCACACATCTCCACACAGGAAAACACAAAGTTAAGCACACACCCCCGTCTCTTCTTTCCTTCTGCAGCTGCGAAGCACAATTCCCAGGGTCCAAACTTAAGTTAACTTTCACCTCAAATGCATGGGACATGCCCCACTTCCTTCTGAGGTCCTTACTTCATAAACATCTAATGAACTCCGTACAGTACAGTTCAGCCGGCCTCACTCATTCATGAAGAAAACAATACTGCAATCCCTGAAGAGATGATTCCCACTAGGAAAAGCACACTACATGTGGCAGGACAGATAAGGAAGTCTATGAGGGAATCCAGGACACAGCATTCATCCTTCCATTTCAAACTCTCTAGAGTCCAAACTCTCCCGCTAATTTAATGGGATAGGAGATGGGTTTTGAAGGCTACCTCTCTGATCTCCTTTCAGAATATTTCAGGTGTAGGAAGAGGAATCAGGGATTCCTAACTAGCATATGGAATTACTTCATCCTAGGATCAAGGAATTGTAAGGACCAGGCATGTTTCTACTTGCCCAAAAGCATTTTTTTTTAAAACAATAAGCATGGTTAAAAATAAATCTGAGGTGCAATATAGGAAAACAATCAATCATATGTACAAGTAAAATATGTCAACCTTAAAACTCAAAGAATCTAAGAAAAGAAGTGTTGTTTTTCTTACAAAGACAGGATTAATCAATGGAAGCAGCATTTTTCAGCTCTGAGGCTGAAACACAAAGGAAGTTGGGGTAATCTACCTATTTTACTACAATAAAGTTCAATTCCATATGGAAGTGATACCCAGAGTTTCATTGAGATTTTCACTAAATATATAGAAAAAACGTTCATGTATTTAAATACAGAATTTAAACTAGATCCCTAGCATCTCTTTAGCCTTACATGATCCAATTTGATGATTCTGCAGGATAAGGAATATGCTCTCATTGAGTAAATTAATTATATAAAGAAAGCATTTTTCCTCTAAAAATACCTATTATTCTATTAAAACATCATTTCAGCTCATACAGAAAATCAGTCCGCTCAGAAAATAAATTTGAGATCGAAGAATAAATCCAACACAAGAGTGATGTTAACAGATGAACTGTCCACATTTTCTCCATGGAACGTCTTCAGATGACTTTTACATAGAGTAACTCTGACACAGTGTTCTGAAATGGGTGCTATGAAGCCGCAGCTGTTAAGTCTGGTTTAATGGGAAACATGCCTCTTTGTGTGTGTGCAGAAGGCACCTGGCACAACTCCGGTGATGCCTAAGCATCCCTTTGTGTGTCTAATTCACAGCAGATAATTTTTCCCCCACACTTTGCAGCTCCTAAGAGCCGCAGCAGTTTCCCTTTACTATCTCCCTCCTACCTACACCTTTATAAAATCCAGCAAGGGGAGCTCGGTAGCTGTAGTTTCAGATAGTACCCTTTTCTGTGTCCACACTGTCTGAACAGCTTTACTTTTTTCTAGATTTCAGTCAACAAACATTCTAACTCCTGCCTCTGCAGGCCCAGAATTGAAACAACTTCACTGCCCAGCGAGAGGTGAGTTCTGCCATCCTGCAGCCCAGAGAAGGTGAACAAGGATCAGGTCTTTCTCGATCCCTTTTAAAAAGGAATGCTCTGCAGAGCATGATTTAGTCTGTTTTCTTCTCACCATCCCACCTCCCCTAGCTCTGTCAGAACTCTCCAGGGCCTCACAGACCTGCTGGCTCCACCACTTCCAGGATTCTTGGGCTGTTGAGAGTCCTCATGGTGTCGCTCCATCCACAGCTCTCAAGCCTCTAATAACGAGAGACTTGAGTTGCAGGGAACGATGCTTGATCGCCAAGAGGGTTCTGACTGGAGGTTGAGAGAGGCTGGGGGAGGTCTGGGCTGACCATCACACTGCCTCCCCTTTCTCTTCCTGACCAGACGTGGTCTTCAAACCACTACTGCAGCCTCAGTTTCCCCTTGCCACAGACAGCACACACACTGGACAGGTGACTTGAGAGAAGAGGAAAACAACCACTTCCTCCCCACAGTTCGCTGTTTCTGAAACTTCAAACTAGCTTTGAGTGTTATATTTTAAAATAATAAATTCTAGTTCTTCTGGTGAAGACTGGTAGTGTATTTCTAAGAAAATTCACAGTTCTTTTGCATTTTTGAAAAATTATGCTCATCTGATAATCACCTGGGGTGTCTACTAGTCTTCAACGTGTCTGCCAACAGAAAGGTTAAGGGGCCTGCTTTTGAAATTGCATTTCTTTATCCAGAAGGTAGAGATGGATGGGCTGTATATTCTGCTTTTAACACTTTTCCTTCTTTTTCTCAACCATCTTATCACTCTTCTAATTCTCTACCTTTTTTCCCGGGTGAGGTCAGTTTAAAATGATGAGTTTTTGGAGTCAATAACACTAGAGAAACGAGAAAATTTTCTAATATCCATATCAATAACCCTCTCTGAATCTTCTTATATCGTCAGTATGTTTTTAAAGAAAAAAATAGTAGTGTTGTCTTTTGGATGGATTTTCCCATAAGAGATGACATCTATATTAATACCAAAAATAAGTTAAAGGAGGTACCTGTCTGCCAGGCTCTTTATCAACTTACTACTCCAGAAAGTTCCAAATTTGGCATCACTTTCTGCATTCACATTTTTTCCCCAGGCCCCCAATAAGATTTCATATCACCATTCAGCCCAATGACAATGGCAGTGGCCTGACTTGTTTTAAGAACTTGCAGACTCCAATACAAATATCTGAAGTGACCAGATGATGCTAACTTCTCCTTTCTGGCCACAACGCAGTATCACTTAAGGGGAAGAGATACACAACCAGGCTGCTCTTCTTTAAAGGGCAAGGAGTTCTGATATTCTGAATGGAGATTTTGGAAAAGTGCCCTTAGATGCCCTTTACATTTCCAAGAATGGGGAACAGTAGAATTCATTTAGGTAAATGATGCAAATATTGCTGATTTTGATATCTGATGCATGAAAATGGCTGGTTGAGTTCCTCTCCATAAGAATTAAGTCTACCCAGGTCATCCACAACTGATGGAGGAATAATAACAAGTAAAAGCAACAAGAGAAAAGACTGCTGATGGCCTGGTCTTAGTTACAAACTCTACAGATTACTTAGCAAGTTCTGTTTCTTACATTAAGACACAGGTAAGTGCCTGGACTTTCCCAGAGCCCAAGATCCATGCCATGAGAGCTTTAGCCACATTCCCAGGGGACTCTGAATCTCAGAAATGCAAAGTATAGATAGCCTGGGGAAAACCTACACACATCAAGATTAACTGCCACAAAGAAATCTGTCCCTACTGACAAAATGTAAGAAATAACAATGCAGATTTCCCCCAAATCGAACTGTTAGCTCTCGATAAAAAAGAGCCAGGAAAGCAGATGTGGCACAAGTGATAGGGCTTCTGCCTACCATATGGGAGGACCGGGTTTGATCCCTGGGGCCTCCTGGTGAAAAAGAAGAAGAGGAAGCATGCCTGCACAGCAAGCCAGTGCCTACGTGGTGAGCCAAGTGCCTGTGCAGCGAGCCAGGTACCCACATGGTGAGCCAAGTGTCTCATGTAGTAAGCAGAGTGCCTGTGCAAACTCCCCTGTGGTAAACCAGTGCCTGAGTGGCGAGCCGCGTGCCCATGCAGTGAGCCAGTGCCTGAGCAAGTGAGTCATGCAGTAAGATGATGATGCAACAAAAGAGAGACAAAGGGGAGAGGTCAAGGTAAAGCACAGCAGAGACCAGGGACTGAGGTGGTGTAGCTGACAGGGAATCTCTTTCCACATCAGAGGTCCCCAGGATCAAATCCTGGTGAATCCTAGAGGAGAGAAAATAAGAAGAGAAGACAAAAAGAGAAACAGATACAGAAGATCACACAGCGAATGGACACAGACAGTAAAAACAGCAGGATGGGGGAGGGGGTGGGGGAAGGGAAGGGTGGGAAATAAATAAATAAATCTTAAAAAAAAAAAGAATGAAGGGCCCAATATCCAAGTTCAAATGACAGTTCAAAATGATGTCAAGATACTGAAAGTCCCTAGTTCCTAGAAGGGAACTAAGCTGGGAATTTGTAAATGCTATTAACACATGCTCGTTGTTATAAGTTTGATACTGATTTCTCTCCAAAAATAAATTCCCTGCCACGAAGTCCTGGACCTTGCTTTGTGTATCTAATTAGAAACACACCTCAGATAGAAAAGAGGCTTTCTGAGGAATTCTGCTTGGAAAAGGGAGTTTGAGTTAGGAACTGGAAAGATAACTCCAAGCTCAAGCCGTGATTCCAGACTACTTCATTACAAGAACTAGAGATGGTACAATCACATTTGCTGTAAACAGCGACTCTCTAAACCTCAGAAAAATGACACATCTTCTTTGCAGACACCAGGTGGTAAGTGATGTATTTGGTGGCAATGTGCTTCCCCGGGAAGGATAATTTCACTGTGAAGGCTCTGGAATTCAGGTTTTGTTTGCCTAGGTGAAGAGAAAACATTCTTTTAGGTAAATTGCCAGATCTGATACTTAAATATGCCCTCTTAAGGTGTTTCCAAATGTCACTGGAAAAGTGTTACTGAATAACAGCAACTACAGCTTAACTAAGATGTGTTCTATTTTTTGGAAGAAAAAAAAAGGAGAAAGCTTAGGTAACTGTGGAAGACAGCTGTCCTAGGGGGAGCTTAGAGAACTAAATTTACCCAAGAGGAAGTACTTTGACCCCAAATTACTCTTTCTTACTTTTTAAAAAGATGAACGAATGGATGAAGGGGATGAATTAGAAGATATTAAGAATTCTATCTGCCTTCTACTTCTGAGGTCAGTTTAGTAATTTCCAAATGCTAATACAAGTCCAGGGAAAGGATAAAAAATACTGATTAGTAAATGATTAATGTCTGGGCTTCCAATTCCTCTCATATGGGAATCACCCCAGAAGAAAAAGAAAATGCAAAGAAGTTAAGAGCCAAGGATGTAGTTAATGTCTGAGAGAAGGGACCTTTTATTTCCAAGATGAAAAGTTATGTTGGTTATTGCACAGAAATGGGCAAAGGAGATATTCAGTTCAGGTGGAAGCAAATTATTCCATCAGACTCCAGAGCAATTACAACTCACCTGAGGAATTAGGAGGCAACTTTCATGGAACTACACAGTGTCCATCCTCTCTGAATTAATTTTCCTTTGTGCATCTTCTGAATCTACCTCAATAGCGGCTTAGCTAAAATTTACTAAATGGAAGAACTCCATGGACATAGTTAATCGATTGTAGTTTTATTATTTGATGTCTAGGATAAGAGTTGGTAAAGTATGGCCTGTGGACCAAATCCGGTCCATTTCCCCATTTTGTAAATGAAGTTTTACTGTACACAGCCACCATGCCCATTCATCCTCATATTAACTGTGGCTGCTTTACGCAACAAAAACAGAACTGAGTAGTTGCAACAAAGACTGTATGGACAACTAACCCCAAAGTATTTACTCTCTGCCCTTTTATAGAAGATTGTTGCCAACTCCTGGTCTAGAAAGCCACAGTCCACGTTCTATAAAGTAAAGGTTATTGAACCTACAGAATCTATAAACTGAACATCTGAAAACAAAAAAAAATTCCAAAATTACGTGTTCCATGTACAATGTGCATTTTTCTAGGGAAAGGGTCCTGGCTTTATTAGATTTCCAAAGGGATTCAGAGCACCTCAATTAAAAACCAGAGTATCTTTAGCTGCCAGCTCATTTCATACAGCTAAAACATGCATGTACACATCAGATCAACTAGATTAAAATACACTTTTTCTATTCTGTCAGATTTAGTGACTTGCTCTTCTCAGATTTTACTCTGGTATTTTTTCATCTTTGTAAAGTTTCAGGGCTCCAATTGAAAACTGCACCTTCCTTTTGAAAAATAAAAAAATAAATCTTATGGAGGTGACATTTATTCTAACACCTTTCTACTTGCTAATTCAATAAAGTGAAGTATGCCTTGAAGCCAGCAAATCCCCCCTTCAAATCACAGATCACTGAAGTTAAGAAGGCAAAATCACAAGCACAGTAAAGGTTTCATTCATTTCTCTGGATCTAACCACTGGTTCTGATCAGTTTTATGAGTCTATGTATTTTACCTTCAGTGTCAGAGGGAGCTGCACAGCCACAAAACCATGTGGATGGGAAATTAGGACCCACACATTTGGTGCACTTTCAGGCTAAAGATCAAGTGTTTTATCAGACAAGCCTCTTGGTCAACGAAGTTTTTTTTAGTGTTAGAAAGGGTAACCATTAGCCCCTCTTGCATCTGAAGAACCCAGGGGCCCTTCCGTCTCAGTGCCAACCACGTCTGTGCTGAGGCTTACGAGCTGGTTCATCCTTCAGACCCTCACATCTGTCACATCTGTCAACGCAGAATGCACCAGCAGCCACGAAGGGTAAGACCTCAGTTAGAAAGCTCATCAGCAATGAAACACAAAAGAGAGCAGCGATATGAAGGCTGAGCAACCGAGAATGCCACTTCAAGGCAGAGCAGGTATCAGGGAAACGTACACACATGGTTCCCAGACTGTGTGCTGAGGCAACTGGGGGTGCCACGACAAACTCATGGGTGCTTTAATTTTCAAAGGAAATGTTGGACAAGGTATGTTGGACACTGTGTAAACTACTACTAAGTTGTTTGGGCCTAACTACTTAATAGACAAAATTATTTAAATTATTAATTGTAAAATTATTAAGTGTTTTTATTTTGGCTGAGGGGCACCATGAAAAAATTACTCAGACAACCTAGTGGCACAGTAGGTGGAACAATTTTGGGAATCTCTGTCCTATAAGATTTTTTCTTGGGTTCAGAGGATACACAAGAACCATAAACCACTAACAATTTTGAGCTAGATCCACATATACTCATTTTGATTTCAGAATGGCTTAACCAAGATAAAAGGTGTTTGTTTAACCAACTTGTTCTGATTATATCAGTGTAAACCAAACACAGTCTTTAAAATCATGGAATGTTCGTCTACATCAGGGACTTTAATCATGGCTAAGAGAGTGCCACTTGTGATATCTGTGACTATTTGACTGATATTTTATCAACAAATCTTTACATATGTATGAGTTCCTGCTCCTTCAAAGCCACCATTTTGGAAGACTCTGCACCTATTCCAGCAAGGTTGTCTTTGCTTAAAAACACCCACAGTTTTTGAGGAACTCTTTATTTGAAATTATCTTTGGAGCCTGTGACATGATGTTTTACAAAGCCTCTGTGATGGCAAAGTTTCGGCTCTGACTTCTGGGAATTGCCAAACACAACTTGGTGTTAAGTCTGATAAACAAGGTGAGTCAATGAAACGGGAAAACAACTGGTGAGGATTTTTGAGGAACACAAAATAAAACTAAACTAACCTAAACTAAACTAAGGAGTAACTCTAAAATGACAATCTACATGTTACATGAAAGGGGGAGGGAATGGATTCTGAAGCCTTTTCTGAAAGGAAAGTAGCAAAAGTATTTTAGTAGCATTATATATATAAATATATAGCCTTTCATATTGGCTAGTTGGAAGGACAATACTCATTGATCTGTACACATATACGGTAACTGTTTTAAAAGTCATTCACATCACATTTTTGTCACAATTCTTATATCAGCCATATAGATATTTTTATAAATATAAAGATGATTTAAAATATGGACAATTAGATGATACCAAATCAAATACATTTGGAAAAAGAGCATGATCTCATTTGTAGAGATATACTGGTTTTCAGTATATTGATAGATACAGACAGAGCTAATTATTCAGACAGCCCATGCTGGTATAGCATTAAATATTTTAATATTAGCCTTGGATATGGACATTTTTCTCTATATATACATATCTGTCTATATATATAGTTTATATATAGTTTGTTATCACAGATATTTATTTTAATGTTGGTTGTTTAGAACTTGCAATAGAGATCTCCAAAGAAAAAGCCATGTTCTAAAATTTGGACTCATAATTGTGTCAAGTCAGTCTACTTTAGTATATAAGATACCTAATGACATGCAGACTACTGCTTCTTTGGAGAAATGGCTTTTCAAATTTCAAATCACTATCCCTATCACATATGTTCCCTGATAGTGCCAAAGATGTCTCTTTAAGAGAGGATAGTGAAAGAAGTGGGGGCTCTTGTTATTCTCTACAGTCACTTGTTACTCTATATTTGTTCAAGAGAAAATAATTTTAAGTCAATTCTCTCTTTAGGAGGTTCCGAACCAGGGTTCTCAACCCTGCTGCATACCGGAATCACAAGAGGAGCTCCTAAAAAATGCCAATGCCCAGGCCCACACCCTGGACCAATTAAGTAGAAATAAATCTCTGGGTGCCAGAGAGTGTTCCCAAGCCCCCAGGTGATTCCACTGTGCAGCAGGGTTGAGAAGCAGACTAGCTTCTTCTCCACCCCAATGTACCTAGCACTGTTTTGTAAGTTCAGGACTTGGCCTCTCACAGATCACAGAAGCAAACATGAGAAACACACACCTTGTCAAGAGTGTTTCGAAGCAGAAAGTACACTGAGCAAAAAGCAGTACGCCGATCCAGACCAGAAAGATGATTTCCGTTTCATATTTCACCAATAGCCATAATGGAATGACCCCAGGTTTTTTTCTCCCCCTAATTAATTTATGTTTTCATAAGACAGGTAAATACAGCAAGGAATACAGCTGTGATCTTTCCCCCATGATCTCAGAGAGAAGCTCCCAGATTTAGGAAAGAGGGTGGGAGAGGTATTATAACTGGGCTAATACCCCTTTTCTAGCTGGAAAAAATGAGGACAGCAGTAGCTTCAAGGGGATGGAGAGGAGCATTCGAGGAAACAATCCTCTCCATATTTGTGAACCTGAGGAAAAAAAGAAGCAGTGTTTTTTCACTTCATCACAATCATCTCTCCTTACACTTCAAGAGGAACCTTGTATAAATACGATGTCGAAAAGCAGTAGTTCCTTGGTTATTATAGATCGATATCTTCTCTTTGGACCACTTTATTCCTTGATCCTAAACTAGGAACCCAGAGCCCCAAATCAGAGAAGCCATGGGTATATTTAGATATGGGAAAGAACTTCTGTTGCCAAGTCAACCTGCTTCTACAAGTGGAGCTAGCTGCTGCATGCTGCTGACGAAAGATATGGCCTATGGAAATTTGGAAGTCCATGCCTAGGAATTAATTCAACCCTCTCCCTGTTGTTTCCAAATCTTATCAAAGAAACTATCTGCCTTTAGTTGTCTTCTATTGCAGCCCTTCCATTAATAGTAAGGCCCCTTCATTGAACAAGAAAGTAAAATAAAGGAAAACAGTACATTAACTACAAAGGCATTCCTTGGGGCTTATATATTATAGGAGAGACAAAAGCAGAAGGCACTGATTCTCTGCATGGTTTGACATAATATTTCCCCTCAAGACACTGACAAATGACCACCTTACTAAATACAGTTGTTCACAGAAGCTACTCGGCAGGACTTGTGATATACCAAACACACACATACACAGACAGGTAATTAGATAGTTATAAAATCACACTCACAAATCACAATCCATTAATACTATACCACAAAGGTCAAGAGAATCAAATGTGTGACTCTAAACTGGGACAAAAGTGATTTTCATGTTTTGCAAAGTTGGAAAAAGAGTATAACTGGGATACTTTGCCACTTCACCTAAAACACCTGGTGATGACCCAGGATTGAGCAGGAGGCTGCAAGGTGGCAGCTGCCCCAACAGCTGGAACAGACATTTCACAAGAAGCGCTCCTTATTGATATTTTTATAATACTCTAAAAGATGCATATTAAATAATTCCTCCTGAACCACAGACGTGATTGAACTTAAAAAAACCAAAGCCCTATAAATATTGCCAATGCAACTCTTTTGTATCACCCTCCTTGCATAAAATGGAATCTTTTCAACCAAGCACTTAAACATAAATATTAAAATAATAAATGAGACAAACTACAAATCTACTTACAATTTCATCACTATGGTAGCACCTTTTTACCAGGGCCAATGCATTCATTATGCAAAGAACAAGAGAAGTCTGAGAAGCTTAAGGACTCATATGACACATCATTAAATATTTAATCACCTTTTAAAGTCCTAAGCCTTTATCATATTTCATCCATCTAGACAGTTCATTCTATACTATAGATTCCAAGACCCCCTTTGGGGGAAAAAAAAAAGGAAATGGGAGGGGGAAAACACCTTCTGTGAGGCAGGGTTAAATTATCTCAAGGATGAGTTTCTATTGGCGCTTTAGCGAACTCACTTCACCCCATAAACCCACCAATCCACAAGAGGGTCTATCAGTTTGAGTCCATTGTTTTTTTTAGTCTCCAAGAATCAGTTTTACAAAAGATGCCACATCTGTTGCTTTGGATTCGTGTAGGGTGAAAAATGGATGTTGCTGGAAAAGAAATGAAACATACATGGTATTAATAATTGTCACTGGAAATACATGAGGTTAGCAATAAACAGGACTGTTTGATAAACAGATTAAGTAACTCTATCAGGGTTAAGTCAGACTCTTCCTTTTCCTTCCTAATTCAAGCGCACATCTAGTGATGCAAACATTTTGAAAGATATCTCTCAGCTGCCACTCCTCCCATTTTGATACCTCCCTGTCTCCACTACAACCTACTGCTTTTAAAATAATGTAATTAGGCTATGTAAGTGCCATCTATGACAAAATACGAGGACTAGCGAAGACTTCCAAAGCTTTGACAAATATCCCTATCCCCCAACAAAATAATTTTAGAGTGGTAAAATAGGAAAAAAATTAGAAATTTCAAAGATTTATGCACTTTCATTTCTCAGAATGGTACCACGAGAAACCAATTTTGTGGGACAGTAAATAAGCAAGGCAGTCCTTGGCCTTGACTTTGGACAGCTGGTCTGGATTGAAAGAGGTAATGAAGCCATTTTCTAAGCCACAGATAGCCATAAGTTACACTCAAGTATCTCTTGATGAAGAGGTGATCCATTTGGGAAATAATGTAAATTGCCAAACTTTAGATATAGGTAGAGAAAATTCAACTCAGAGATTTTTTTTCCCTTTCTCATATAGAAAAGAGAAAAAAAGGTGGTCTCTATCCACCCAGCTCAGACTAAGGAAACTCTCAAACACTCCAAGTCTAGCTCTTTGCCAGAGTAACAGGCTTGATACGATTCAAAAGGCCACACATTTCAAAATGGCTCTGAAAGAAATGAGGCCATTTTCTCTGCGCCAGAACAATCCTTCCCAGATTGCTCAATTTTTTTACAGTAAAGCGTCCAGCTGCCACACAGAACTGAACACCTCTAATTAAATAAAAGAGATGCATTAGCTCAGGGCCCACGGTCCTTACAGAGGAAACAGTGCCAAGGGAACTAACCAGAAGGGACAGTTCCTTCAGGTAGAATGTGGCCCCTGTGCTCCCCTCCCCCACCCACCACACCCACCTCCCTGTGCGTCTCCTGGGGCTATTTTCAATGACCAATTGCACAGCTAAAAATGAGCACTTTTGCTTGCAGACATGGAGATGACTCACTCTGTTTCCCCTGACTTTGGGGGTTTTAGTTTACAACCTTCATGTTGCCTGGCTGTAGGTTTTCTAATTATATTTGTTAGAAACCTGACAGCACAGGGCTGGGTGAGTCAGCTCTGTGGGGAGCCGAATGCCCACCCCCTGGAAGTTTGAGGAAGCCATGCAAAAGAGCAAGGAGGGAAGACTGAAAACCCAAAAAGAAGGCAGGTGGTCGCTGTCAGAAAATGGAGAAGTGCTTTTCTGCCCTGGCCCTTTGGAGGATACAGGTCAGATGTTGACTCAGAGCCCGGGGACTGCTCTGCTAGCTGAAGCTCAAGACGCAGGGTCCTTTGTCCTGAGTTCCCTGGGCCACTGAGTAGCTGCACTACTTTTGATTACTAACCACTTACACAGCACACTAACCAAAAGCTTTACCACGATGCTTATTAGCTTCCCCACATCCTCTTGACATTTAAGGATCTTTTAATGCGCTTAAACGCTTTCTGCTATCAAAACAGGGTACACCAAGCCTCAGATGGTTTTGGTGAGCACTTCCAACGCCTGCCAGTCCCACCTGGCCCGCTGTTCTACTCGAGGCTTTTAGCTCACTGGCTGGAGCCTGAGTCCATGAATGAATTCAATAACCTGACCCGAAGTCTTTATTTAAAAAAAAAAAAAAAACCTCAGGCAACATTCAGTTTCTTTCCAGGCTGGGAAAACGCAGTGTGAACCCAAAGGGCAGGAGGAAGGGGAAAGCAGGCAAGCAGGCAGGCATGTGAAAATGGAAAGTGTGACTCGCCTGCCCTGTCTGTGTGGGTTTTGAGGCTGTAAAAGGTTGGGAGGGAACCCAGTCCCTTCTATAAGCAATGAACTAAGAATAGCGAGGACAGCAACCAAGACGAGGGCACAGGAGGTATGATGGAAGACTCCCCAGACCACAGGCCCAGGCTAAAGTTTTCAAACGAGGAGCCAGGCCTAAGAAGGGAGGACTTCATCCCCTTTTAGGCTCACTGTTGCGCACAGAGAAATCCTGGAGGGCCATGAACATCCTGCCAGGAGCAGAGTGACGAGCTGCAGTCAATCACCAGCGGGCTCATATCCCAGGCACAACACCTCATCCCTCAAAGCTACAGTTTTCTGTGGGTTCGAGCATCCCTGTGTAACAGTGAACTCAACTGAGAATGTCCCGGCACATTTGGAGAATGCGACGGCCTCACTGAGCAATCGTTTGAATCACCTGGTTTTCACTTCTGGACGTTGCCCTCTAGGACAGTGGTCAGCAAATGATGGTCCAAGGACCAAATCTAGCCCACCATGTGTTTTTTTTGTTTGTTTGTTTTTAAAGATTTGTTTTTTTATTTTATTTCTCTCCCCTTCCCCCCCGCCCCAGTTGTCTTTTCTCTGTGTCTATTTGCTGCGTCTTCTTTGTCCGCTTCTGTTGTTGTCAGTGGCACAGGAATCTGTGTTTCCTTCTGTTGCATCATCTTGTTGTGTCAGTTCTCCGTGTGGGCGGCACCATTCCTGGGCAGGCTGCTCTTTCTTTCGCGCTGGGCGGCTCTCCTTATGGGGCACACTCCTTGCGCATGGGGCTCCCCTACGCGGGGGACACCCCTGCATGGCAGGGCACTCCTTGCGCGCATCAGCACTGTGCATGGGCCAGCTCCACACGGGTCAGGAGGCCCTGGGTTTGAACCGCGGACCTCCCATGTGGTAGACGGACGCCCTAACCACTGGGCCAAGTCCGCTTTCCCACCATGTGTTTTTGAATTGAAGTTGTATTAGAGCACAGTCACATTCATTTGTTTGTGTGCTGAAAATGGCTTCTTTCATGCTACAACAGCAGAGTTGAGTAGTTGTGATTATCCGGCCCTGGCCCACAAAGCCTAAAATATTTACTATCTGGTCCTTTACAGAAAAAGGTGGCTGACCCCTGCTCTAGAAAAACAAATCCTATTGAGCCAAAGCCCCCAATGGAAGTTTGAGAGAACAGGCCAATGGGATGTAAACCTCTCAGTCCAACTTAGGGAGAAAAACATTTGACCTTTCTATAATATAAGATGTAAAACACCTGGGTTAGGGGTCTTCATTATATTTTCACCTGGAAAATAGACTTTTTTTCTCCTGACCTCCACACAAATCCATAAAATCTAAACAATAGCCTCATGGCATCTGTTTTTCCCAATGCTGAACTCAGGGAATTTGGACTCAGATTTTCCATTTAAAAACCTCAATTCCACAGGAAAGCAGGAATAGTCATACTTTACAAAGGAAAGTCCATTTCCAGTACCACAAAGCCTAATCCCATAAGAAGTAGGGGGAGAAGACCCATACACTCTTACAACATTAATATGCCGGCTGTAAAACACCAGTGCTAGAATATTTTGGAAAGGTAGAATTCAAAATGCAAACTTAATAGACATGAACACAGCTGCCAATGAATATTAAAAGCTAGAGCTCAGCCTCTTTTCCTCAAGTGTGCTTCAGTGGAGCTTCTGATAAAAGGCCACTTGGAAGAAAAAATATATTCTGCATTTTAGATAGCCAGAAGTATATAGAAATTTTCCTCTAAAATTAGTGACAAAACAAGGCAGCTTTAATATAGGATTACAGCCTGTATACAATCCCACAGGAATTATTCTATGGCTACTGCACTTTATGTGAAATTAAGTTTAAAAGACTCTAGAGTACCTAAGCATAACAAAAAAGAGTAGCCCGGACTAAAGGGCCTCTGACTGGCTATTAAAAAAACTAACTAGAGATGATGAATAATGGAAAAATAATCAAGCTAATAAAGTTTTCATTAGATTGTTCCCATGTGAGAGCTAAAATGGTAAGGAGTTTTCCCACAATTATGACATAAAAATGACCTATTCAGAAATATGATATCACACCAATAATTTAATATTCAGTGAATTTTTTAAAAATGTAAAGATGCATGAAATAGTTAATGTGACTGTTGCCCTTTACAAGAGAAACCTTCCTTGGTTTGGGCAATTTTGAAAATAATATGAAATTATTCATATTGCTATTGCATAATTAGAGTGAATTTATAAAAAATAATAATTAGAGAGGAAATGTTCAATCCAAACATGTAGAGTAAGCTAAAATTTTTTCAAGCATGACTCATCTTTTTTCCCTCAATTGTAGGTCTTTAGTTGATAAAGTCAGCAGAGTGCTTAAGTCCCTTGGCATTGCCTTTTTAAAGAAGGCAATGAAAGCCAGAATAGAAGGCCTTGTCTCTGCTCAGATTCTTCCCAGTGTTCTTATAAAAATTCATCCAATTTAGAGAACAGTTCAGATGTAAAGCTTAACCAACAGACCTGAAAATCCACTGGATTGGCTGTGATGACCACCCATCCTCCTCCTGATGAGCTTGTAGAACTCTCCCTGGCTTCACATATCCAATCTGTATGTTTCCTACGTCTGAGCCACCTTACCGCTTCATTCGTGAAAAGATCAGGAACCTGTACTTGTATCACCTGCCCAGAGCTGGTCTTGAGAACGGAACACTACTTGTGGGAGGAATGGGATGGGAGCAAGCATTCTATGCCTGCTGAATAACTGCTCCAGTAAGAAACGGTGTCAATGTTTGCTCTTATCTTTTTAAAAATTGTGCGTGAACATAATTCTTCCCTCCTCTACTAAAAGTAAAACCTCGCTAAATGAGACATATTTAGGGAGGAGTTAACACAAATTAGTAAAGAGTCTGAATTTTATAATATCCTCTACTCCAAAATATGTTTCTCTCACATGCAACGTAGACTTAGAGTTAGCAAAGAATTGCCAAGTTTAGGTCTTTGTCATCTGTACTAAAGTATCATTTGTGCATAGAATTGTAGTTACCACAAACTAAGAGAAACTGTTTTAAAACAGATTGGTGACTTGTCCCAGATTACCTGAAAGAAGACTGCACAGTGAAAACAGGACTCTCAACTCTTCCTTCTGGGTTTCAACTCCTGTCACCGATGTCTCAATGAATCAGTTCTTCCAGTATAAACGTTTGATTATAATTAAGTCTTACTTTACTTTCACTAGCTCTTAGTTTGGACATGTTTACACTATTGCTAATACTCACCATTAGCTCTGGATATGTTGGCCGTTCTTTGGAATTCTTCTTCAAGCTTAAAGAGAAAAAGTTGAACATATTAAAATCTAGAAGCCATCTGTATTTTCACTAGACTAGGATTTCAGAACCTGTAGAAGGCTAAAAATAGCCAGCCTTCAAAAGAGTTTTGAAAACATAGGTCTCCTATCTTGACTTGCCTCTTAGGTTACACTTAAAAAGTATGTTTTAAATCAACTCTGGGTGTGCCTCAGTGGGAAAAATAGATGTGTGTATGTGAGTGAGTATATTTTTCTTTCCTTCTGATATCTTATCAATGAGATACAAACTAAATTTTCTGATCTACAGTCATTATATTTCAAAACATGTATCGACTTTCCGTCAAAGCAGCTTTTAATTCACCCTATTGGCAAAGAAATTGGCAGTTGTTTCTTTTATCCTTAGATATTTGTTATCTCTTCACTATCTTCAATACTTGGTCCTTCTTGCTTCTGGATCCCTCGAATTTATTTGCTTTTATATACTCCTAACCTAAGCTGCCTGAGATAGAAGCAATAAACCCGTATCATTTCTAAGGCAACGCTACTTGTTTATAACATCTTGGCTGATGAAAGAGAAAGCACACTCAGTCAGTGACTTGGAGATAATTTTTCTTAGAAATGCTTTGTGGTAATGCACTATTGTCAAGTGGCTTCTATTCATTCAGCCATCTGTATTTTAATAACATTTGACACCAAATGCAAAAGCAATAAAATTGCAATAGGAAGAGACCAACCCCTCACCCCTATCCTCAACCCACCCCTGCATCCACCCCCAGCCTTCAAACAGAAAAAAGAAAAGATGTGGTTTATTTGGAACTGGAATTCCCAGTTACAGAATGGAGAAAAGGATGGATTCCAAAAACTATGGTTTGCAAGGCATCCTAGCGACTCTTCTGCCCAGGGGGCCACAAAATCATACATGAATGGAAAGGCACTTTGCCTGGGGTTGAAGAAACCAAAATGTGATTGAATAGTACATTGCTGGTATTTGTGCTAATGGATCACTCTGGGCAAATGAGACCTAATATGTGTGACATGAGCTCTGCTCCGCCCACAGGCTAGTATTCATGAGGGGTAAAAGGCACAGAACCATAAAAGGGTGAAGTCATTGTGACACTTTGAGGAACTGTGGTTGAAAGCAAAACGAAATGAAAAGAGAGAGTGAGAGAGAGTAAGAAGCAGCTTTTGAACCAAAACAACTGAAAGCAGCCTACCAGTTTATTCCAGGCAATGCTGTGGGTAGAAGCCAGGGAACCTGAGACAGGGTACAGGTAGATGTGAGAAGTTTCAACCTGGAACTGAGGGCAGACCTAGGACCTAGTGACCTCAGTGCCCAGACAACCTATGAGAGAAAGTTTCATCTCAACGAAGGATAAAAATAAGAGTGGATTAGAAAGAGGAATTTATCAACTGTCAAAGTCAGGTTGAGATGGGAAGGCGTCCTGAGTGAAATGAATGAGACCTTGCAATTACCACTTACGGTTTTGCATGTTCCTATATCCTGAGACTCTGTAAGCCTCTACCAGGGTTTCTCAACTGGAGGTGACTTTGTCCCCAAGGGGACATCTGGCAATGTCTAGAGGTCTTTTGGGTTGTCATAACTGGTAGAGAGCAGAGGGGGTTACTGGAGTGGGTTGTTAAACATCCTACAACAAGGAATCATCTGGTCCAAAGTGTCAACAGTGCTGAGGCTGAGAAACTCGGATCTACATGTGCCAGCGTTTCCTCCTTGTTGCTACCTTTTATCCCCTTCAATGAGATAGAAGTCTTTTAAAAGAAGTCTCTCTGGGGAGCAATGTAGCTCAAGTGTTGAGCACCTGCTTCCAACGCATGAGGTCCTGGATTCGATCCCCTGTACCTCCTAAAAAAAAGAAGTCTCTCTGGTTGATTTGTCTGTATTTGCACACATCTCAACACACACTCACACACACATACCACCCAATGAAGTGAAACTTTTTCTTTCTAAGGTTAAGAGCTAGTTCACCTAGAAAGAAATACAGAAGAAGAAACGTGACCCCAGGAGCACAGCTGACTTGCATGCAGATCCTAGTAAAACAAACAGGCTGATGTACAAAAGCCCTAAATTTCCAGCTACTGTTCAAAGCAAACCCAAAACTGGAATGTCTTCTCTATAATCAGAACAATTTAACTTGCTAAATCAATAATGAAAAGCATAAATACAACATTAAAGGGCCATTCATTATTCAAGTGGCTGCTTTCCGGCTTCTCTATTAAGACGGAACATTAGCCAGCCATCAGACCCTAGCTCTGCAATGAACCTGAAACATTCCCATTTAGGACCACAGTCTTCCTGTCTGTGATTAGCTTTACCTGGTCAACAACTGAACCAAGGGAATGGCAGTCTGGAGGAAAAGCTTGTTTTTCAAATGTTAAAACCGTGATCTCTTTTACCAACCAGGGATCTTCTTGATGCTGTTGTTGATTTTGACCTTCTACTTATTAGATAAGATAACAAATATGACTCTCTCTTCCCTTTGGGTAGAAACTTAAATGCTTTCATTTCTTTAAGGAGAGGTGATTTTAAGTCAGGATGTCTTTATTTTTATGAAAATTCCTCCAGAATTTTTAAAAATCTCTACAGAAAAGAGATTAAACTTTTTTAATTTGGGAAAGTACTCAAAGTTGTTGTGTCACAGTTTAAGGATTGAAACCTCAGTAACTGCTGGCTTATGGGCTATCTCTTCACTTATGGCCCCAGATTAGAATGCTCAAAACTCACCCCAAACACAACTGCAGAGTATTGATGGAAAACACTTACCCAGCAAACTAAGGTTGCTTATTGAATTAATATAACTGATATAACCCATTCTCTCCATCTTTTAAATCAAGAACACTTCAAAACAGGGGCTAAGAATAGCAAAATACTCAGGATAAGGTTAGGGGAAAAAAGCAAATGTTCCATGTGTAAGAGGAAGTGCTTGAAATTCAGTATAAAATAACAACTTGGAGTTCAAAGCTACCCCAATTTCTTTTTGGATCTGAGTCAGACTTTTGAATTTTCAAGTGGCTTGTCATTTTCAAGCATGCAATTAGCAAACTGCCCTAATTCCTCTTCCAAATGCCACAACACACGCTCCTGACCGTAGCTGACACTAAAAAACAGCTTCATGCTGTCTTGAGAATTGCTAGCTTGGAGGTTGTGCTGACCAGAGGATCTCTGACTGTTTGAATTCCCCCTGATTGTTTCCAAGATGGCCTATTTGGTATATCCACAGAATAAAAACACATTGCACCTCTGAAGCCATGCATTGTCACAAGCTAAATAAATACCTAGCACCTCTGGTTGCTATCCTTCCTGAACAAGCTGGAGATTGCATTTGATTGTCTGTTTTACACTAGTTACTCTGAGTCAGAACATATCCACGTCTGGGTGAATCCCCAGCACCTTCCAATATGCCACTGGGAGGGATGGGAAAACTACCTGGGTACTGTGTCTCCTAAATAGGCCTGGAGGAAAGCAAAAAGGAAGTCAGCCTGTTTGGCACCTGGCAAATGATTTCTGGTGACTTCCTTCTGTCCTCAAACCTGGGAAACTTTAGGAAGAGATTATGGTGAAAAGTATAATCCTAATAAGATTCCATTTTTGAGAACCTCATTTGCTAACCCTTTTACAGGACAGGAATGTAAGGTGTTTCTATTAGAATTCTCTATTACCAATTCCCACACAAGGCCTACATGGTCAGCACCACCCAGCCCAGGAACTCTTTAAAAGCCCTATGATAAGAAAGCCATGTATGGGGAAAAAGAGGAAGAAAACAATCACTCAGTAGTCATATTACAATACATCAGCTCGAACTCTGTTCTCTAGAGCTAACCTTCTGTGTGACAATGTTAGCCTGCGATGGTCTACCCCACCCACAAGCCACAAGTGACTGCCAACTGGCCAGCAGTAATCATTACTGAGAGGACAGTGAAGAGTGGCTACAAATTGATCCCCGGATGCAGATGTGATGTCACCACAACACATGATGTATGTAGCAGCACTGTGATGTCATCAAAAGCTTAGGGAGGGCGCACTCCACAAAAGGTCAAAAATACCCCAACAGATTTAGGCTCTAAGTACTGTGCCCTTTTGCTTCTAGTTCAACATTTAAAAAGTCCAAAGACAGGTGTAGGAGATAAAAAAAGTTAGTTTTATCTATCTTAAATTTTGAGATTAATTTTTTTTTTACTTTCCAAAGTCATGGTTCCTTTCCCCTACTCACCAAGAGTTGGGGCTTTCTGAGAAGTCTTAAAGGATCATAGCTTGACTATGTCACAAAAATATAAGATATGCAGAGATCACTCAAAATAGGGTCCTTTCATGAAGGTGTATCCCCGAAAATACAACTGTACACACAGGAAAATGAAAGAACAACTGATAAAAGGGAGCTATGCTCCTAGGCTTATCTCTCTTATCAAGAAATAGGTGTTCTTTAGAAATAAACACTTTTCCACCCTTTTCGCCAGATCATACTTCAAACTGTCAAAAGTATAACAAATGAAATAACAATATTGGTATTAGATAGTGATATGTATCTGGATGTTAACATACATGAAAAAAAAATTGCTGTACAGAGATTCAAGCTAGTCATACGGTTCTGAAAAATCAGTGACTGTTTTTGAATCATGAGAACTTTTCCAACTCCGTTGGCTTCAAAATCATTTAATGTTCCTCCTCATGGGGAAATCAAAGAAAATATATTGATGGTTTATGGCAGGCAAAAAACTACTGACCTGGAGTCTGAAATAAGAGAGCCTGTGCTCTTAAAAATTCCAACTGAAGATGACTAGGAATACTCATAAAAATCAGAATTAATGCTCCCCCTTCTACTTCCCAATCCCCATTCCAACAAAAATGACTCACTATTTTACACAACTGAGATTCTAGTCTCAGTGTTACAACACTGAGAGTTTGAGAAAGAAAAATTTCTTCTTTGATGACTTCAAAGGTAAATTGACCCTTTGAGTTTCTTTATTATGGTCATCACTTTTAGTAAACCCCAGAAACAAGCCAGACTGGCTTTTTGGAGTGCAAATGAGAGGACACAGAATCAACTATATTAACAATCAACAGAATTACTAGTTCTGGAAAAACTGGAACATGACTATGGCCAAAAATTTTTAAATTAATAAACTATAGTATGTGGGACCAGATCTGAGAGAAAAAGAAAGGGAAATAGAACTCTCAGAGGGGATGGGGTGAGGAGCCTATGAGGTAGTCTCTACATAAAGAACAATAATACAAGTGTCTGGAACTTCCACATATATGTGCCTACATTAAAATTATAAAACAATTATTTCTTTCTCAAGGTTTTCATTTTTCAAATATCTGTAATAAGTTTTAGAGCTCTGATTCTTTGAGGGAAATGCTTAGCAAGAGAAAAAATACTTTGGTAAAGGAAAAATGAAGCAACTGGGTGACTTTTTAATCAAAGGCAGAAAAATAGACACTTTCTGCATAGGAAGCAGCAGACGTTCAAAGATCCTACGTCCCAAACCAGGGATTCTAACACCTGTCTATACATTCGACTGTCTTGAGGTCCATTTGAAAAAGACTGATATTAAGATCTCTCCTCAAACCTATTAAATCAGAATCTCTGAGGGTGGAGCCTAGGCAACAGTTATTTTTGAAAACTCCCTTGTTTCATAAAAGAGCAGCCAGCGTTGAGAACCACTAGATCAAACTGATGACTCACAACGGCAGACTCAGCTTTCTCAAAACTATTCATACAAGCCTTGTTCTTACCACAGGTTTCTGAAGTACTCAGAATCTTGGGAAAGGGGACAGGCAGGAGAAGGGTTATAGAGAGGATGGTTTGAAGAGGCTCTCTGAGAGAGAAGCTTCACCATCACCACTTCTTGGGAACTACTGGTCTGAACTATCCAAGATGACCTGCCCCCTTTTCCATGTGACCTTTCAACATTTGAAGATAAGAAAGAAAATAAAAATACCCAGGTCTTGAACCCAGAAGGCAAACTCATGAACCCATTTCATCTTGACAGGTGTACCAACCGCCTCAACACATACTCAGGGAAGGCAGACAGGTCAGAAGCTACTTCAGTACCCCAGAGAACGTGCATTTTAAGAGACACCCAACAATACACTATTGCAGAGCTCAGTGCTCTAGCTCTTCTCTGGCAATTCAGCAAAAAAAAAAACCCACAAAAAACTAACTGTAGGGAAGCGGATTTGGCCCAATGGTTAGGGTGTCCACCTACCACATGGGGAGTCTAAGGTTCAAACCCAGGGCCTCCTGACCCATGTGATGAGTTGGCCCACATGCAGTGCTGATGCGTGCAAGGAATGCTGTGCCACACAGGGGTGTCCCCCGTGTAGGGGAACCCCATGCACAAGGAGTGTGCCCTGTAAGGAGAGCCGCCCAGTGCAAAAAAATCACAGCCCTGCCCAGGAGTGGCGCTGCACACATGGAGAGCTGACACAGCAAGATGATGCAACAAAAAGAGACACAGATTCCGGTGCCACTGACACAAGCAAACACAGAAGAACACATAGCACAGAGGACACAGAGAGCAGACAACTGGGGGATGGGGTGGGGAAGAGGAGAGAAATAAATCTTAAAAAAGAAAAAAAAAAAACAATTGTAGGGAAGCAGCTATGGCTCAACCAGTTGGGCTCCCGTCTACCATATGGGAGGCCCTGGGTTTGTGTCTCAGGACCTCCTTGTGAAGGCAGGCTCACCTGCATGCTGCAGAGAGCCGCCAGCCTGCAAGCACCACGGAGTGCTGCCCACCCACAAATGCTGCAGAGTGCCAACTTAGCAAGGTGAGGCAACAAAAAGGGAGACGAGCAAAAACACAGAAAAACGCACAGTGAATGGACATAGAGAGCAGACAGCAAGCAAGCCACAAGGTGGGGTGGGGGGTATGGAAATAAATAAATAAAAATAAAATACAGACACACACACACAAAACAATTGTAGGCCAGCCTCATATATCTTTAGGACAAAGTACTAGGAGGGATAAGGGACCTAGGGCTAACAAGAAGTCCAAGAGACCTAGATCCACAAACTATGCAGAGTTCCTCTGCCTCATCACATCTCTCAAAAAAGCTGTATCTAGAACACTTATTCTAAAGAGCATTGAGGTCAAGAAAGGATAACTGGCAAAAGTGTTGCTTCTGTGTCCTCTGTACTCTCAAGCATCCTCCAGCATTTTAGCTCCTTTCTCAGCAACAAGTGGTCAGAACTGCTTCTCTCCTGGGGTCACAGCTGGGCTCACTGCCACCTCTAATATCCCTCACTCCTAATTCTCATCATTTTCTGCAGGATCATCAAATAAATTAACTTGGTACCATTTTATGCTTTAATTTTGGTACTATCTTTCCAGCAGCACTTGCTGCAGTGGCCACTAATATCAAGCTGGCTAGACATCAGTGTTGACATGCAGACAGAAATCACTAGACTGTTTGGAGAAAACTATCTTCTCTCTTATTTTTGTAGATTCCATTGGAAATTTCTACGAAACAAAAGGTTTCAGCATTACGATGGCTTCTTCCCTCTCTGGATTCCCTTCTCAGACATCCAACACTGTCCATTATACCCTCCCGGGCAAGCATATCCATATTTAGCAAGTGTTCTGTATGAGGCAGCCTGTTTTGGTCCAGGGTGATGGGAAGGTTTTGATAATGGATAGTAGTAATGGTAGTTCAGCATTGTGAACGAAATTAACACCACTGAATTGCATATCTGAATGTGGTTAAAAGGGGGACTTTTGGGCTCTCTATATATTACTAGAATAAAAATTTAAAACAAACGTGGGATGTTATAACACAAACTAAACCCTAACATAAACTATGGGTTATAGTTAACAGTACAATTATAATGCTATTCTTTCATCAACTGTAATAAGTTACCACACTAACGCAAACTGTTAATAGGGGTCATATGGAAACTTCATATTTTCTGCATGATTTTTCAGGAAACCTACAACTTCTCTAAATAAAAAACCCCCACAAAACACTAGAATTAATATGCAAGTCTTTTAGGTGCCTCTCCAACTACCCACCTGTCTTCTCACCCCAGGTAATCTTTTGTATCTTATCTATTCTCCATAGCTAGACCTCCAGTAAATGCTACCAGCCTTTCTCTTTTAGCTCTAATTAACACCAAAATGCTTTTAACTCTTATAAAGGTGTTTCTCACTTTTGTGACACTATGCATGATGTACTTTCTGCTTGGAAATACCTTTTCCCCCACGGTTTCCATTTTGCTGGGAAAAAACCCTCATAGGCTCTCAGCTCAGGATTTATGTCCCCAAGAAAGCCTCTCCTCTGAGCTCCCAAAATATCTAATGCATATCTTCATCATTGAACTTGCCACACTGTACGATAATCATTGACTTGTGATTCTTCCCTACTTGAATTTGAGCTGGATGAGGGCAGACACTGTGATAAAGTCATCTTTGTATCTCCAACATAAAAGCCATATTCCATAAATGCTTTCAGAATGAATGTATGCATAATGGTTAAACCTGATGGACCAAATTCATGAGCACTCAACTTCATCCTCAGCACCGACACTGGTGAGATGAGGCGCTCTTACCACTGTGAGGTAAAGTCAACAAACTCTGCAGAGAACTTGTCTGCCGGGAGTTGTGGCGATGGTTCCTCAACCACCTGCTTGAGCTGCTGAAAGGGAGTTCCCCACGAATCATAGGGAAACCGAAGGATGGCCAGCTCAATCTAGGAGGGGAGAGGAAAACAAGGAGACACTGATTTAAATAGGACTGCTGTAGGGAAAAAGAGATGTTTTATTCCAGGAGAAGTGAAAGGCAGTACAGAGATGAAGTTCAAGTAACATTTGGGTGAAAAAAATAAGAGTATGTTCTCTAGTGAGTTGCCCCAATTCCTAGTGACAGAAATTTTCAAGTATCATCTTACAAGAGACAGACATTGAGGCTGATACAAAACCGAGTTCTTCACTAAAACTCACTGAAGCCCTTAATAAAAATTATAAAGCATCAGTATTAAACTCAGGTAGTAAAGCAACCAGGTTTTCAAAATGCTTGGTCTGAAAAGTACTTCTCCGTCTAAGACTTTTACAGATCTGTATATCTGCTGCCATCTGCAGGTCCTTTACTAGAATGACAAGAAATACCCAAGGACCAAACGGCTGATCTTTTTTTAGACTTGAGTAAAGGCCACTTTGCCATTACAGGATCATGTGTTTTCTGGGCAGGGAATATGAAATAACTCAGAGGATTTAATCAGCTGCTGTGCCTGGGAAGGAGCCAGGACCACAGAGAGTAATTCTAGACCTTGGGGATACACTGAACATTCATGATCATCAAAGCTATGAATAAGATGCTTATTGTATAATTTTAGGGCTGCGCCTAAGGTAATTATCCTATTTCTTATGTCTTTAGGATATACCTTAAATAAACTGTCAAGACTTCTATCATAAAAATATCCTGGCAAGTGTAACCTCTGTCCTGGATAAGACACCCTATCAGGGTCAGTACATTTGTACTTTTTGAGTAACTTAAGCTTCTTCTTGCCTGTACTAGAATAATTTAATTTTAAATCATAAGGAACCTAGTCAAACCCTCTCATTTTTCAGATAAGGAGGTAAGGTAGTCATGTAAAGAGTCAAGAGTAAAACTGGGTTTGCCCAATCCCAGGGCAGCATTTATACCATACCATACTGTAAACAATTATCACTCAAAATCTCCAGCCATCTTAGGCAGGAAAGGATGCTCAAGGCCAGCATAGGGCATTTGTCTCTTGGTCCCAAGGTCAACCCAATTCCAGTTTCATGCCATAAATATGATCATAGAGTCCATAAATATAATCATACACTACCATTGTGATGCCCAGACTCCAAATGTCAGATTTCACACTGTATCCCTTCTGGTTGAGTTCTGGGTTTATCCTTTCAGGCTAGAAAGGAGACAGAAGAAGACAAGTGAGATGGCAGTCTTAGTTCAATAAAGTCTCTGGGGGTGGGGTAGAACCAGCTCCAAGTGCATTCTTTTAAGCTAATATGCCTTCCAGGCCGAGGAGACCCACTGACCCACTCACTGTGATAAATATTAACATCTCCAGGGAACTTCCCTCATTCTTTGTTCATCTGTGCTGAGAGACATTAATGGATCAAAATATTTTCATAATTCACAACAAGTTTCAATATTAGCATTGGAAGACACGAGATGTGCATTACAAAACTACTTTGCCAATCTAGAATTATCTTTGTTACAAACTCCAATAGTCCAGAACTCAGGAAAAAAGAATCACATGGGTCACTGGGCTACTGGTCAAGTGTTAACAGACCTATACAATGTTTAGCTCAACCCCGACAGGAAGTTTTCTGATCCCAAGCACAAGCCCATTTTCAAAGAGAATACATTACAAATCCCTTAAGTTAGAGGGGGTCCCAAGGTCTCTGCTAACAGCAATGAACCTTCACAGTCATGAGATCCTCCCATAACACCTGACTTGTTTGGATAACATAAATTCTACTTGCTGATCTATCCTCAACAAACAATGCTAACACTTACCTGCATCTCAAATGTGGAAAACTGTGGGAGATACACTACTTGATTAAATAATAATAAAATAATAATAATATATGAGACCCAAGTAATTAAGGATTCTATACAGGAAACATTTATGATAAAAGCAGATACAGGTATTTTTTGAATCCCAGGCAAGGCTGGGAAATGACGTAATGCAATTATCCTTCTGTGACCCTCCATTTCCTATTTCCTGGCATGGTTTATCGTTTGCCAGCAGGCGCATTCTCAGATGCCACCCCAGCTGCAGCACTTACAGCCATATAGGGTTTGCATCCTGCGTCGATAGTTTTAGCAACAGAGTCCACAAGATAGCCACTGATTCCGAAATCACACATCTTCACTTGGCCCAGAATATTGATCAGCACATTTGAAGGCTTGACATCTGAAAGCAAGAACAGGCAGGCTCTCATCACTCCCAGCCAACTTTGAAGAGTCATTTCTCTACCACCAGGGGGCCTGAAATCCCTATTCCTTTTTCACCTTCCTTTCCCCACATTGTCCAACTCAAAAGTAATATATATCCTTGACTCTGTTACATACCTGCTTATTGCTTTGAACTTGATTTTCTATTTTATGTTTTGTCCTTTTGGTAGGGCTGTGAATCCATCCATAGAAAGAAATGTTTCCTCTACCTACCTCCATATATGTGTGGTACAAACTTAAAGCATTATTACTGAATTGAATGCCCAGTTCAAATCTATTATCCATTGCACATTCCACGTAGGAGCAATAGCTCATGGAATGGGACACAGTGATATACCAAATATGAAACAACCAGTTTTGATTGAAACCTCTGCAAAAGGCATGTCTAAGGACACAGTAAGCCTCACAAACCCAGATGTTCTAGATGTGATAGATCATGGAATATACCTGTAGATGAAGGGGTATTCCTGAGAAATTTTTAAAATGAATCCTTCAGACCAGAAACTCATCACTCACACCCCAAGAACAGTGAACCACAGTTATCTCCATACAATGGAAACTGAAATTACCATTATTTTTTCCCTTCTGAAAATTTTCATAAATGATGTATAATCAGAAAAAAGTTATTCTAAAAACTTTAAAATTCAACCTTTATGGTTTCTTTATCCTTAAGCTTAGTGGTGGGTGGACCAGTTTCATTTTATTATTTTTAAACCTTATATAGGCCTTACATACATATCCTCTCCAATATGAGTGAACTATTTCATAACTTCAAAATTAAACCTTAAAAATCTGTCTCACATTTGTGGGTAATCCATATTCTTCTTCTTCCTATCTGTATTCCTTCGTACTGTCTTCTCCTCTTCTTTCTCCTTCCTAGTTTTCCAATTTTTAATAGTAACAATTACTATTAATTATAATAGGCACACTATTCAAGGCATTTTACATGAATTTCAGGCTCAGAGAGTTTAAGGATCACCCAAACTACAATGCCCTATTGGATATCAATACTTTCCATTAATTTTTCAAAGACCTGGTTGAGCATATCTCTTTTAAGAAGACTTCTCTGATTATAGTCATTCTGTGCCAATCATTTCCTTGTTGTACATCCTACCTGGACTATTTCCATATTTTGTGCTTTCATATTTCTAGTGTGGGTTATTTTCCCCATGTGTTTGTTGTATATTTATTTTCTTTCCCTCTCAAGCATCCCTAAGTAGAATTTTAATAGCCTGAAAGGCAGACAATATGCATCTTCTCAGATACCACACAAAGCACCTATTAGAGTGCTGTACAAAAAAAAAACAAGCTTGAAAAGTCATTATAAGAGATGATGGATGGATCAAAGGATGGATGGACTGATGGAAAATGGATGAATAGGTATATGAGTGGATGAAAGGATGGATGAAGAGATAAAACAGGTCAACAGGAAGGGAGGAAAAAATGAGACAAATCTACCAAAGTCATTTTCTTCTGCCTCCTGCTGTCTGAAGGGCTGAGTTTTTTACACTTAAATGTGCACATGAATCACCAGGGGACCTTGTTAAAATGCAGTTTCTGATTCAGGTGGTTTGGGGAACCTGCAGTTCTACTTTTCTAATAAGCTCCCAGGTAGCAGGCAATACTAGATAAATGAACTTACCCTCTAAAATTCTCTGCTTGACAAGAGGTACTTTATATTTAGTTTAGGTGTAATATAAAGCCCATCTCTTCTTTATGATGTCCTCAGCCAAGATAAAGTACAGCTCTTTATATGATTTGCTAGCCAATCCCAAAGGAAAACCCCTCAGTTCTCTCGCATGACCCAATTTCACTTCCGTATAAGGGAAAAAAAGATGAACTTTATAGAAGGAACAGCCAGGGCGGCTCCATGGACACTTACCTCGATGAATGACAGAGAGCTTACTGTGTAAATGTTCTAAAGCTTTTACAATCTGTAAGAGAAACACAAGATAAATTTATTCATCCCATCACTAGGAAAGAAATTGAATGTTAACTAGAACCAGGTTTATTATTTCTGGCTTAAGGTCACGAGGTGAAGTATTTACCTAAATAGCGTTCCTATCAAGGAAAGCACAAAGAAACGTAAACAAACTGGACTCCACCAGTCAGTGAGGTCTATATCAAATGGAAGAGAAGATGTCTCACTCAGCTATCTTGTTTTTTATTTGGCTGCAGCATTTTTTTTCTCCATCCACTAGAGACTCACTAGTCATTAAGGTAGCACCCTTTCTTGCCATTTCTTTTTCTTCTCCTTCCTAATATGTCCATTAATCTCAATTTAAAAATTTAAAAATTTAAAAATGAAAATGGGAAGAAACCATAGCAGAATATAGGTACCAGGGATGGGGTCATACTGGATGAACACACTGCTCAGAAGGCATTTAACTTAGATTTTACCCACACCAGTGGTAGAATCTTCTACACAGTGCTAGGAAAGAAAAGCATTCATTCATAAATCCACGATCCACTCAAGCACTCAACAGACAGCTACTGGATGGTAGCTTTGGCCCAGGCTCTGTTTCCACACACTGGGGATACAAAGACACACAAGGCCTAGACTTCTCACATTCTCCTTGTGGCAGGTTTCACAATGTACTCACGGAAACTGCTATTTTCCCTAAGATGTCCTCTGGAATTGTCTGGCCTTTATCAATGACTTGTTTGTAGAATTTATCTAGTGATGTATCCATGAGTTCCATGCAGATCCACACATCTCCCTGGAGACCAAATAGTTGAGGGATTAAGGAGGTTGGAAGAGGGAAAGAGAAGAAATGGTTAACACCTGTTAAGAAAAAACTGACTATTTATTTCTACCTTTGTTTTTGGAGAAAACGCAGTGTCCCTTCAAGACCTCAAAAGTATTTATAAATAAGCAAGATTATTTCTAAAGTACAAGCCAACAAAACAGAACCTGCCTGCGATCGCCTCCCCCTTAATGAAAACTAGGATATAAATACTATCAGCCACAAGCAAGAGGGTTCCAGAAACCCAAGCCTCTTACCGTCACTACCATCTAGGAGGTAAGTCTAGAAGCCTCCTCCATGCCTGACCTCACACTCAATGAGCACCAGCGATAATCAATCAAAAGGCTGGTTTAAGAGTGCGGTGGAACATCATAATCCATACAAGGGTGAAGTGATAAACAGAGGCAGCACAAACAAATAAAAGTAAGCACACGTGATGCCCAAGCAGACTATATGAAGCCTAAAAAGCCCAAAAGGAAAGGACATTTCAGATATTAAGGAATCTATTCAAATCAGTCTACAGACAATTGATGGATAATTGATCGCTCTATAGAAAGTTCTGTCAAAACAGGCCAACCAAAACAGAAAAGAGAAGAAAACCTCAGCATCTTTCAAAGCGCTAAACACACAGGTAAATATCATAAATTAAAGTTCATTTTTGCCCCAGGGCACATAATCATTGCACAAGCCTTAAATTCCTCTCTGTAAGACATGCCACCAAAGATGAGTGCCAGGAATGTGGATGGCATTTATGCAATCAGAGAAACGTCTGTCTTAAGTTGTTCCTTCTCCTTGGGCTTTGAATGGAAGGATCACCTACCTCCCGAAAGAGTGCGCCATAAAAGGTGACTGTGAAAGGACAATCCACTGTCCTCATGGAAATATCCAAATCCATCAGTAGCCTTTTCTGCTCCTGGCTATTCACCGTAGCCCGGATCCGCTGAATGGGATTGCATGGAAAAAGGTATGGTTACTATTCTGAGGATCAATCAGTTTATAAGGCAGGGGCTTCAAGAAGTCTCATCCTGAAAATAGTACAAAAATTCACAATACTTCTTCTAGCAACAACCTTTCAAATATCTAAGTGTAGTTGCTTGTAACAAATGAAAAGTAAGGAAGACTCTTAATCATTTCACTTCATGAGTAATCCCTGGTAGGAAGCAGAGTGATAAAACATTTTGGAGAGTGGGTAAATGTTTAGGAATGTATTCTCAAGTTATAAAAGCAACATCTGGTCTACTACATTTTGTCTGTTCAGTGCATAGTGGCCACAGTGTAAATTAGGTCCTAAGAAAGAAACAGACAAAAGCCTCTCAGGAATACGTGAGAGTGGTTGTGAGAAAATTGGTACAGCCATAGGAAACAGAAAAAATAAAAAATGAAAATAGAAATGGATAACCCGTTCATTCCACTTCCAGCGCTTTTAAGAGAAGAGAAGCTTGTCTGTCACAAGCAGAAAATGTGGTGCTAAAGAAACACAATTGTGTCATTAAATGACAGGAAATATATAATACTGCTAGGCCTTCACATTTTTTTAACCAACTCAGAAAATGTCAGCTGAAGAACAGAGTGCAATATCTACAAGGTAAGGCAAACATACCTAGTTCTCCAAAAGCCAAAAGGATTTAGGTTATCTGACCATCCACATTGCTAATAATGGCCCTAACTTATTAACTCATCCAGAGACGTTAATTCTCTCATGTTCTTTCCTCCACATCTACTCAAGAAATATGCTTGATTCTAAATTTCTCTTCACAGCTCAAAAATTATTCAAATTCACTCCCTATGAATTTTGCCCTCCTTTTCCCTCAAATGGAGACAGGCTCTTCTCTCTCAATTTCCAGGGACAATTCTTTAAAAACAACAGAATATGGAATAAAAGAGAGAAGGCCTAACAACCAATTGCAATATGTGAACATTAATTGGTTCCTGATTTGAATAAACAACAGGAAAAACAAAACAAAAAAATTCGAGGCAATCAAGGAAATTTTAATTTGGACCAGATGTTGGATGAGGTTAAGGAAGTATTAATTCTGTTAAATGCAATACTGACAGAGTGGTTGTGTAAACAATTAAAAGTGGGTGGACGACGGTAACACAATATTGTGAATGTAACTCATGCCACTGAATTATACACTTAAAAATGGCTAAAGTGACAAATGTTATGATATATATTAAAAAAATATTTTATTGTGGTTTTATATATATAAGCGCAATAAAATTAAAAGGTAAAGGGCGCAGGGAGGAACTTAGGAGTTAAAAACCAAAACGAAACACAACAGTAGATGCAACTTGTACCAAGGAAGCATTTTTCACACAGTTAGGGGGAAATATTGTTCCATACAAGTAATCTTTTCTGCTTCACTCCAGTGAACACTGTTTTGCTTCTTTGAAAAGGACTGATCCACAAATGAGATGAACAAACACACATCACAGCTATAAAATGTGTGAGGAACGTCAACTCTACCTTGACCGCCATGATCTGCTCACTGGGCACGTGCCGCATCTTCTCCACCACCCCGTACGCACCTCGACCCAGCTCCACTATAGGTTCCAGGTCATCAGCCTTCACTTCAAAGTTCTGATAAGAAGGAAGGAAATAATGCAACAGGAAAGAGAAACATAAAATGGACATAGGCCGCACTGTCCTCTGTCTGCTTTCTTTTGGCCAGAAGCTTTCTTGGATGCCAAAGCAGATGCTGAGAGAAAGAAGTGCCAGGAGAAGTTTAGCCTCCCACCATGCACCACATGCTTGTCACAGAGACATACTCAGCTTCAAGATTGCTTGGTTTAAACTAGCTACACTGTGGTTCCTTAGCCATGCCCCTTTAATGATATACATAGTCCATTTTGCCAACTGAGAGTAACTAGATCTATGGGGCTTTGAGAAATGCCCTTCGAAGAACATCATTAGTCTCCTCAAATAGCTTATATGAAGACCACAATATCCTGATTTCAATTCGCCATTCAAAATAGCAAGAGCACCGCATACCACTTCCCCTTAAATTCAAAGCATTTTTGTCCCACCATCTGACAGCAAGTTATAGAAAATACATTTTTCAATGATCAGTCAGAACGTACACATAAAAAATGCCATGGTTTTAACTGGCAGGGATGCTTTTTCTCACCTGATTTCCAATAGAAATGCAAGCCTTGGAGTCTAAATCTCGAGGGGGCCTAAAAAGAAGGGTGAGAGAAGAAAAACATGAGTTATTTTGTCTGTCAAGTGTGTCCTTTCTAAGTCAGATGTGACTGCAGAGAATTTTCCTTAGGAATAAGGTAGAAGCTTGTGAGAAAAAAAAAGTAGGATAAGTGTTAAATCATGGACTTTGGAATAAATATATTTGGATTAAAATTCTACCTGGCATTTAAAAGCAGTACGTGCTCAAATAAGTTACTTGATTTCTTCGAACTTCCAATGCTTTGTTAACGTGGGAATATTTTATTAGCACCACCTACCTCATGGGGTATGAATGAGTATTAAGATAGATATTCCAGGGTTAGGGCATCTGTCTACCACATGGGAGGTCCGCGGTTCAAACCCCATGCCTCCTTGACCCGTGTGCAGCAGGCCCATGCGCAGTGCTGATGTGCGCAAGGAGTGCCCTGCCATGCAGGGGTGTCCCCCGCATAGGGGAGCCCCACGTGCAAGAAGTGCATCCCATAAAGAGAGCCACCCAGCGCGAAAGAAAGTGCAGCCTGCCCAGGAATGGTGCTGCACACACGGAGATGATGCAACAAAAAGAGACACAGATTCCCATGCCGCTGACAACAACAGAAGCGGACAAAGAAACAAGATGCAGCAAATAGACACAGAGAATAGACAACCAAGGTGGGGGGGGGGGGGCGGCACGGGGAAGGGAAGAGAAATAAATAAATCTTTAAAAAAAAAAAAAGGTAGATATTCCAAGTAAAATGCTTACAGTGTAAATATCCAATTAGTATGAGTCATATGTATAGAGTTATATAGATCATTGTAATATAGTGGTAAGCCTCAAAGTTTTTTTCTCATTCAAGGGTATCTATATGCTCATTATTGCAGCTTTTTTTCACAATTGTTTTAAAAAAGAATGATATTTGGCACATGATTTTATTAACTCATAAAATTCATAGCACATAGGAATTTGAATCTAGTCCATTCTTTATAGATGGAAAAAAGATGCAGGGAGAGGAAGTGATTTGCCCAAGGTTACACAACTCACCCAGATCCCCTAACTTCCAGGTCAGCCTGCTTTCCATTCTAGCAGGCTAGCTAAACCAATCCAGTGGGATTTCTTCAGTACATACTAACCAGGGGTCATCTCAGGAGCCAGAGGTTTGCCGGTGTTTAAATGTCTCCATAGGAGAAAACACAGTCTTCATGGGCATTTATTTCTGCTACTTCAATGCTACCTCAGTTGTTATCAATCAATGAACAAGAAAGAGGTTTGGCCTTGGCTTTACACCTACCTAGGAACCTAGTAAAGCATTATCTTGAAGTAAATGCACCCAAACTATCAGGACAAAAGTAATGAACCCAATAAACAAACTGACAATATCATCAAACAGAGCAATTGGAGGCTAAAGACAAAAGGAGCTCTGAGCTAACAGAACATAGGGTAACCAACATCCCTATAGGAACATTCTGCATCAGAACTGTCTTTAAAAGATAAAAAGGAAAATGGAAGAAAGGAAAGAAGAGAGGGAGGGTCTGGAGAAGAAGAAAGAAAAAGAAAAGAATCCTTAGCCATTGACATTTTCCCCAAGCATAATATATTCTGATTCTATCCCTTTAGTTGTAACTAAACAAATGAATACAATAACAGATATAAAAAGGAACCTAAGGTACTCATTGCAAGCCTTCCCCCACTCAAACTCCCTTTGACATGCATAGAATAATTACAGTTTTTCTATACTAACTTAAAATCAGGGACTGGAAGGCAGAGAGAAAAACATACACGCGCACACACACAAACACACACAAATTGGCAATGATGTTTTAAATGTATCTTATGTTTTTGAGTCAGGAATTTTTCTTCAGAAAAGCTTTCCAGGGGTACCCTATTTCTAAAATCTAGTTTCTCATTCTTAAAAGATTCAAAGCTGCTCATGTCTTCACTTTATATTAACTGCAATGGGATTTGGAAACAAAGGCAACTCTTTGAAATGTGACTTTTGCAATTATTTAGCGCCCTTCCTTTTAAAAGTACCAAGTGACAGAAAGGTCACTAATTACTTGGGAATGCTTCTGTTTTCTCGCCCAACCAGTGAGGGCATTGGATGAGATGGCTTTCAGGTCTAACATTCTAGTGTTCTGCACCAAGGGCTGGAAAACTATAGGCTGTGGCCAAACTAGGAATCAGAATAAGTTTCACATGTTTAAATGGTTGTAGAAACAAAGAATATGCGACAGAGGTCATTATGGCCTAAAATATTTACTATCTGGCCTTTCCCCCAAAAAAGTGTGCTGACCCCAATTCTACACTAATCTTGCATTATACCTCTACCTAAGGGAAGAGTACCACGCCACTTTCCAGATTGAGAAAAATAAAGCCCAGAGAACCTAGGCAATTTGCTGAAGCCATAGAGTAGTCAAGAGAGCTGAAAACAAAGCACAGGTCGCCAAAAACTCAGTCTACCTAAGGAGATAATATGGATTGAATTATGTCCCCCAAAAAAGGTATGTACAAGTCCTAACATGAAGTTCCATGAATATGATCTTATTGGGAAACGGAATCTCTGAAGATGTGATAAAGTAAGAGGAGGCCAAACTAGATTAGGGTGGGCCTTAATCCAATGGTGTCCTTCTAAAAAGAGGAAATGTTAACACCGATGGAGGAACACAGAGGAGAGAATGCCACGTGACCACTAAGAGAGAGAACAGGTGGATGGCCGGAGCCACCGCCAGAGCCCTCCGGCCTTCAGAGGGAACATGGCCTTGCTGGCCCCATGATTTCTGAAGTCTAGCCTCCAGGACTGAGAAATAATAAATTCCCCCCACTTTAAACCACCCAGTTGGTGGCACTTCGTTACAGCAGGAAGGAAATATGCTGAGGTCCAGGCTAGGTGCTATACCTGCACCTCATTTAATTCTAAAAACAGAATGAGCAAACAAATCAAAACTATGGGTATCATTATTCCCATGGTCCAGATGAGAAACCGCTGGCACAGAGTTTACCTAACTTGATCCCAGCTTAAAACTGGCAAGTGGTGAAGCCATGATCCTATTCCAAGGCTGAATGAATCCAAGGAACCTGCTCCCAACACCTGGGCCTTCCTCTAAAGAAAACAATGAACGCACCCAAGCCTCAGGCCTTCGGACTCATCAAGTCTGCCAAAAGCATCAGCCCACAGGTCCAAGAGTGACAACTCCCGACTGGATTAGTTGACACTGTGTCCTGTCCAGAGCCGGGCATATTAGTTTACCTGGAGCAATGAAACTCTGCAGGAGGTTTAAACTGTAGGAGGATGCTATCTTCATTTATTGAGTATTTCAGTCCTCTGGGGAAAGAACCAAGTTTATTACAAAATTTCTTTCCCTGGAAGGCCAAAGGTATTCCAAAGGTCACCTAGTGTTTGTTTTTTTATATGAATATCCAGATTTCTGCCCATCGTAATTATTTATTTCTAATTCTAGACGAATTACCAATTCACTGGTTATTATTATAATTATTATTCAATTTATTCAACAATATTTATTAAGCATCTACTTTTAAGTTGTCTACAATTGCCTACTATTAAACAACTACCAAAGGCTGTGGTTTTATAAAAATATATCCTTTAATTTCCACAAACCTAAGAGGTTTTAATATCTCTATTTTAAAGTGAAGCAATTGGCATTTAGAGAAGCTAAGTAAGGTCACTCAAAGAGAAGGCAAGATTGCCACCCAGAGCCACACTTTGAAGCCTTCTCAAGCACAGAGGTAAAGAATCTTGCCTCTCATTCCAGTAGCCCTGGACTGTTTGGCCACAGAATCCACCAGTCAAATGTGTGGTCAAGAGCACAGACTTGAGAGTCAGACGACCCTGGATTTATATGCCACTGCTTCCACTTAAGAGACTTAGCAGTAAAAATATTAATAACATTTGGAGTTACTATTCATTGAATAATTACTGTGTATCAAGATTATGCTTGAACACTTAACATCAGTTATGACATGGAAGCCTCATACCAAGCACATTGTTGTTTTTTTCCCATTTGTCAGAAGAAGGAAGGGGAAACTAAAGCTTAGTGGTATTAGGTAACTAGCCTAAAGTATTCAACTAAAGAAGATTGGAACCCAAATATGAACCCAGGCATCTGCCTCCAGAGCTTGAACTCTTATCTGTCAAGCTATGTTCAACTGCTTCAATTAAGGCATCAGACCCTGGTACAGCTGTTTTCTCACTTGTAAAGTGAGAGTAAAAATAACTGCTTCCTGAGTTTCTTGTGGGAGCTAAATAAAATAATACTGACCAGCACAGAATCAATTTAGAATTAGTGCAAGTCATGCGGTGTATAGTTCAGAAATCTGAGCCAAAGACACAATGGCATCAGTAACTCAAGGAAAGAACTCCAGTAGAGGGACCACACATATTGAACTAAGTAGAATGGATTCTGTGCCCAGGCTATTTGTTTTTGTGTAGCTCAGCAGAAGCAGGCAGGGTACCAATGATAAAAATCATGAGCAACCTCAATGAACTGTCAATGAAAACACAAAAGATAGAAGCCACTCCTTTAGGAATGCAAATTTATATCTTAGTATTACAATAATAACAATAATAACAACAATATGAAGTTAATAACATAAAAATAATATTGCCAATATTAAAAACAACAGTAATAGTAATATTTAAAACAATAACAATAATAATGATATTAAGAGTATAAAGTGGTATTATTTACAATAATGGTGTAATGTTATTGGCTTTATACAATGACACAGAAAAGTAAATTCAACATATATTTGTATTAACATAAGGGAAAGACAAAAGAGAGGTAAATTTTATCCTTCCACAGCCTTTATCCACTTGCTTATATCAAGAAGGATTTAAAGTGGCTTCCAAAAACCATAAAATGTGATATTAATATAAATGGAAAGAAATGAAGTATAAAAAAGAATAAAAGAAAGAGAAAAAATATTTGAGTGGTTGATATAAAAATATATCCCAAAGAAAATAATAATGGTTAAGAGCAGAAATCAATGAATGAACTTGAAGACAGGAAATTAAAGAGAAAGAAGAAAAAAAAAGCCTGGATAATCTGTAATTTAAGTAACTATTTAAGTAATTGAATTTCTAATCAAGAAGCAAGGAATATCCAGGTCCAGAAAGTCAAGAATTTTAGCAAATATTCATGGAGAAATTAACACCAATTTTATATAAACGCTACCAGAAAATAGAAGGAACATTTGTGACTTCATTTCATGAGGTATTACCTTAATATCATAAACAGGTATAAAACACCAAAAAAGTCCATAAAAGACAATATCTCTCATGAACTCAGAAGAAAAAATCCTTAATAAAATTTTAGCAAATAGAATCCAGCAATGTATTGGGAGGGGGGGAAATATATATATATATATATATATATATATATATATATATATATATATATATATAAACCAAACCAAGTGAGGTTGCTTTTGGTATGCAAGGATAGTTCAATTTTAAAAAATCAATTTAGTTAAGCCACAATATCAACAGGATAAAGAAGAAAAATTACACGATCCTATCAATTCATGCAGACAAAGCATCTCACAAATTCAATACTCATTCATGATAAAAACTCCCAGTACACTAGAAGCAGAGGGCAACTTATTCAACCTTATAACTAGTGATTTCAAGAACCCTACATGTAGCATCATAGTTGAGGGTGAAAGACAGAGTGCTTTCCCTCTAAGAGGAACTAAGCAAGAATGCCCATTCTCACCAATCGTATTTAACACAGCATTGGTCATTCTTGCCACTGCAATAAGGCAACAGAAAGAAATTAAATACAGATTGGAAAGGGGGAAAAAACTGTCTCTATTTTCAGAGAGCATGATTGCCTACATAGAAAAGCCCAAAGAATCTACAAAAGCAAACCAACAAAACAAAACAAAAACCTCCTAAAACTAATAAGTGAGTTCAGTAAGACCACAGGATACAAAGTCAACACACAGAAATCACATGTACTTCTAACTACCAACAATGAATAAGTGGAAGCCCAAATCAAAAACGCAATCAATGTCATTTACAATTTCTTCCAAGGAAATGGAATACTTAGGTATAAATCTAATAAAACATCTAGAGGATCTGTATGATGAAAATTATAAAATGCTGATGGAAGAAATCAGAGAAAACCTAAATACTTAGAGAAACATATCAAGTTCATTGACTGGAAGACTCAACATAGCAAAGATGTCAATTCTCTCTAAAGTGATCTACAAGTTAAATAAAATTCCTACCAAAATCTCAGCAAGTTTCCTTGTAGACACAGACATAAATATTCCAAAATTTATATGAAAATAGAAAGGCCCCAGAATTGCCAAAACAATTTCCAAAAATGAAGAATGAAGCAGGAGAAATCACTCTTCCAATGTCAAGGTTTTCCATATAGCTGCAGTAATCAAGACAGTATGGTCCTGGCAAAGAGACAGGCACATAGATGAGTGGAACAGAATATAGAATCCTGACATAGAGTCACACAAATATGCCCAATTAATTTTTGACAAAAGAAGAAAGGCAACTCAATGCCCCATTTAGTTGTTACCCCTGGAACAACTAAAAATGTCAGCCAAAAAAAAAAAGAAAAAATGAAGCTCACTCTAAATTTCACACCTTGTACAAAAATTAAATCAAGAGATCATGGGGAAATGGATGTGGCTCAAATGATAGAGCGTCTGCTTACCATGTAGGAGGTCCAGGGTTCGGTACCCAGGGTCTCCTGGCCCATATGATGAGCTGGCCCAGGCACAGTGCAGATGCACGCAAGGAGTGCCATGCCACACAGGAGTGTCCCCTGCGTAGGGGAAACCCACATGCAAGGAATGCACCCCACAAGGAGAGCTGCCCCACACAAAAAAGGCACAGCCCACCCAGGAGTGGCACTGCACACACGGAAAGCTGATGCAGCAAGATTATGCAACGAAAAGAGACACACATTGCCGGTGACTCCTGACAAGATTGCAAGTGGATAAAGAAGATCACACAGCAAATGGACACACAGAGCAGACAACGGGGGCTGGGAGGAGAGGAGAGAAATAAATAAAAATAAATCTTAAAAAAAAAAAAAGAGATCATGAACTTACAAGTATCATAAAACTATAAAATTTCTGGTAAATAAATAGGAAAACAGCTTCAGGACTTAGACGAGGCCAAGAGCTCTTTAATGACAAAAGCATGACTCATAGGAAGAAAAATTGATCAACTGAATCTCATCAAAATTAAAAACTTTTGTTCTGCAAAAGGCCTTGCTAAAAGGATGAAAAGACAAATTACAAACTGGGATAAAATATTTTCAAATCACCTCTGTGACAAAGTCCCTACATATGAATTATAAAAAGAACTCTGAAGTCAACATTTTAAAAAAGGCAAAATCTAATTAAAAAATGGGCAAAAGGCACACACAGACATTTCCCTGAAGAAGACATACAGATAACAAATAAACACAAAAAGTTGACAGTTATTTCAGAACAAAAAGTTTAAAAATGTATGCTATAAAGTCCTATACAGGTAGCATGGGTAGGATGGTATTGGATTCTCTCTTTTTTTGCTATTAGATTCTAAGCTTGTAAGTAATCAGAATGGAAAAGTACTAATTACATGGTTTACAGACCCATAGGGGAGAAAGGAAAAAACAACCACCAATAGTTTAGAGGGACCCAGAAGAAAAGTCTAAATTTACTATGGCTGGACAGCACGTCCTTGTGCAGAATCTTTGGAAGGGAATCCTTTATGTTGAGTTTGGCCCTTTAGAGCCAGAGTCCAGGATCCTGCAGAGCAGTCCTCTGCTGGAGAGGTTCTTTATATTGCTGCACAGAAAGCAATCACCAGTGGCCTCAGCAGCGTTTTACAACAGATATGACCATTTTTCCTTGCACACTAGGGGGGTGTTTTCTGGTAGAGTGGATCACAGTTAAGAAAACACCTTTACAAAGAGAGGCACTTTCACAGAAATGAGCAAAAGCTGCAAAAACTCAAGCTTCTATTAGGATGCCCTCTCTTGGACTTGCTCGGACTCCCTTGTACCTCTAGAGTGATTTGTTCTCATGCCAAGTCCTCTGGTAGGTAGTCTCACCTCCAGCTCAAGAGAATACACCCTCCCCACCCCTCAGTTAAGACAAAGAACCACAAAGGAGGCTCATTGGATGGGGAGACCTGCTACACAGGATTTGAGTTCACTTAGGGATTTAGGCCAAAGCTTCAGCTAATAAACAAAAAACAAACCTCATTTTGCCCTGTGTTTATTATATAGCTCTCTCAGAACAGAATTTAGGTGTCAGAATGCTGCAGCTTCACCAAATACCCATCTTCCCAAATCCACAAGGGTTTTATAGCTGTGATTCTCACAGGGATTGGCTTGTTTGCTCAAATCTATAGGGAAAAGGCAAGGCGTCCCTGTCCTGGGATCTATCAGGAGCCACCTGGGGCCCCATCTGCCAAATGCATTTGTGACACTCAGTTCTCACCCAACAATAATTTGAGACACTAAATTCTAAGCAACACATTTAATAAAGACTGACTGACCAAATTATTTCAGGTCTCAAAACTGTAAGTCATGGTTTCTTCCTTAAAGAGCTCTTCTTTCTAACTATTTCCAAAGTCAGAACACTGATCATCAATCCAGAAATGAAGCCCCATTCCCTGATATCTGAGATCTTGCAAACTTACGTGGAACTGGTCTGAGGTTGTTCAAAGGCTTCTTTTGGAATTTTAAGGCCAGGATTTCGCTTCTTGCCTATGGGGAAAGATGTAAGGAAAAAGTTAATATCTAAATCACTGAGCAGGGGAAGAGACTGCAACAGAAATGGGGTGACCTGGGAATGCAGCTCTTATCTCCCCTTTCAAAACTCTATTTCCTACACAGGAAGTATGTGAGTGGCAAACACCAGGCAGAGGAGATCTTCTCAAATGCAGATTGTGCTCAGGGATGAGGTTTTTTACCAGCTCAGGGTGAAAAGGTCAGAGCAAGAATTCCAACTCTTTTTCTGACTTTTTCTCCCTGCTGAGAATTTCTTTCCTACTTCTTTGTTCCTTCTTTTACACAATGATGGTGATAGTAGATGGTGTGGGTTATGTTTGGTTGTCTTTTTTATTTTTCACTTTATTAATATCAGTAAAATATACTCATTCATCTCAGTGTTCCACAATTCTTTTAAACTGGTCTGTGAACAACTGCTAGAGTCAACCATGGAGGTATAGTAATTAAAAAATAAAAATAAGCAATGTTCTCACTGTTTTGACCTCCCCATTCCTCATTCACCTGCTATAAATTAAAAAACATAAGAGAGAGATAAGATAATATTTATTTACATTACCCAGTTCCAAAAGGGATTAAGATAACAGACAGGCTAATACAAGGAGGCTATCGCTTCTTTTTCTGCCAGATGGGAAGGTAAAGCTGATGTGTTCATCCCTCGGCTGAGACTATAAGACAGCTTGGCTCAAATACTTTCATTGATGAGTAAAAGTAGAACAGACTGAGAAATGCTAGCTCAGGAAGCACATCAGAGAAAACAGTCTTATAGGACCCGAACTTTTCCTCATCCAAGGAGATCCTGTGTTTCTCCACATTCCAGGAAACCAAAACAGAGCTGAAGAGCCTGCCACGGTTTTCCTTTTCTTCTCACTTCTTCACTACATTGCAGATGAGCACCTCAGAACTGACACAAGCCCTGAACAAGACCTTGGAGAGCGATTCTGAAGTTGTCAAGAAACTTAAGAAAGCAAATAATATAACCTCCTTGTGGGAAAACTACACCCAAAGACTCAGTGTCTTCATCAGTATCACAAAACCAGCTCTCCTGATACCCAGCCAAAGCACTTGCCTCCACAATGTAGGAAGCTGAACGATGACCAGTGAGTGTGGGATGCGGGGAGAATGAAATTTTGGGTTTAAAGAAATAGCTTACACCCTGGTTCTTCTACTCACTAAGTGACCTCAAGCGTCACTCTTCATCCGACTCTCATTGTCCTCAACTGCAAAATGAGGATGTGACCATCAAAACCCACCTTATCGGACTGATGTGAAAATCAAATGAGATAACACAGATGAAAAGGCTCTAAGATGTCTGAAAGAACTGTGAATTACACACTTAGAGAAACATTCTGTACAGTCTATTTTAAAAAATTAATGTCATTTAAGAAATTCATGGACAGAACTGGCCATACTACAATAGCCCAATTTAGTGTATAATTGTGTCTCTTTTTTCTATTCCTTAAAACCAAAATTCATCTAGATCAATAATGCCAAATTATATAAAGTCAAGAAAGAACAGGTCTACCAGTAATCAACATAAAGAAACCCTTTTAGAACCACTTTTGTTATAACAGGTTTTCTCAACTCTCTCCTTATTTGGGCTTATCTATGTATGTGTTGTGTAAGATTTGAAACTCCCCATGCACTCTCCTATCCCTGAAGCTTACATGGTCTTTCAGGACTTATTACCAAGTTAATCAAGGACAATATATAGAGCTTTATTCTGTGCCAAGTGCTACTCTAGACGCTGGATCCAATGTGAGAATCCAATGAGATATAAAGCCTAATTTCAACAATTCCCATTCATGGTCTCAGTCAAATAAACAGGGGATGCTAGTTCAAATGAGATACTTCATGAGGGAGGAAAACTTCAGCTTTCCCAGGTAGCTGCACATATAGTCCAGTGAAATACAGAAACACAAGTGATCCATGGGTTTCCCACCAGAGGCAATCCTATAGCTCTCTCTCGGGTAAAACAAAGCAAGAGTAAAATAAAAATTTATTTTGTTTGCAAAAAAAAAAAAAGGCTCCCACATTGCCATTTAAACAAATCAAACACAGAAATTATTCCTAAATTCCTAAATCTCTCTCTTTGTAATTTCTAAATCAGCTATCTCTTATGAGATAGATGTAAGCAGAATAAGCTATTTATTGAGAAAACCTCCTGTGAAGAACTTTAACATTACCAGCCTCTTGAATCCAGATCCTGGATCCCTGACTATATATAAATAAGTTGGTCAGTTGGAGATTTGCATAGTCTTGAAAGAAAATTTTCTTAATATTTCAAAACATACCAATTCCTGACAGCATCAAGAACAAACAGTTCCAGGAGAAACAAAACCTAGTTGAAAGTAGATTATATTATCCCTTTACACTCTTACCCTGTTAGAAAATAGCCTACTTCCATTTGAAAAGGTAGACCAAATAAAGCAAAAGTCCCATTTACTTACTTGCCCCTCACTGAGAGAGTGTCAGCTATTCAGACCAGCCTGAGCGACTCCAGTGGGGTTTTCACGGCTGCGCGGAGTGCCAGTGGACAGAAACCCCACAGAAGCCATTCTTTACTTAGCTCCCAGAACCACACTTCAGCTGCCAGAAACAGAACTGGACAGACTCCACCCCATCCTCAAGCTCGGATTGCAGCAAAGCTCTGTGTGGTTATTTTCCCAGGAAACTGCAGTTTCAGGAAGGAAGAAGGGACGTGAGTCCATCTGGGCACCCAGGGGTGCCGTTAATCATCAACCAGACCCGGAGGAATAAATCCATAAAGTTAATTCTGGACAGTACAGGCTTCCCTGCCAGCCTTCCTATAAATGCTTTCACTTCTTAAAAGAAAGAAAACAATCTGCGGTCAGTTTCCCTGTGTTTATTTCAAGCAATCTGTTTCCCCTGGGAAGACTGCCAACACCTGACACTAACATTTAACACTGTAAAAAAAAAATTAATGGGAGGGAGGGATATGGAAAATAAAGCTAAGTGAAAAACTACATTAAATGGCCTTTTCCCTTTATATACAAAAACAAACAAAACAAAAACCCTACAACAACACATAAGACAATGGGCTCTATGTTATTCTACAAGCCTTTTCAGAAAAAGAGAATTCTCTATTTTACTGCAGATCTCAACAAGCTCTGCCCTCTGACTGGTACAACCTGCAAAAGGTAAGCCTCTCAACCTGGTTGGACAGATGGAGAATTATATTACATAAACCCATGCCACACCCATGCCTGTTTTCTCTGAAAATATTGTAGTCCTACCACACACATCTCTTTGCAAAATTCATCTTAACCCAAAGCTGGGTCATTATGATCCCAGCCTGGAGCAAAATGTCACCGAAAAACCCTTGCCAATAGTTAGAAAATATTTACCAGCCCACAGAAATGTTTGCTAACTTCGACAGTACCGAAAATGATGGGGTACACAGACCTCTTGCTAAGCACCCACTCAGAGAGGGTAAGCACAAAGGGCTTCTCTCATGCTCCTTATTATATAAAATCAGAAGATTGGGTTCCAGGGCCAACGCAAACAGCAAGAGAATCCCACACCATCAACAGATGGTGGCATCATAAGAATATGCTGACATCTGGATATATGCCAGCTTGGTCAAGGGTTGGGGGTGGGGGTGCATGATTATGCGGTATTATTTTTATTGACACAGCTTCGCAAAAGGATGGCAGTGTTTCTAGTGCCAGATTTCTTTTAAAAATCTGTTTCCCAATATGAATGGGATGTCAAGCCAAGTAACTGGCAACCTAGAGACCTTGGCTGCCCTCTCCTTACTACTTGCATCTGAACTTGAGTTGCAAGGGTATTTGGCACTCAAATCTGCAGAGAACTGTCATTAAATATTATTAAATCGCAATGATCATATGCAAAGCAACTGACAGAGCAGGGCAGAGGGAGGAGACTACATGGTGAGAGTTGTCTTTACAACACTGATGTTAAAGTGGATACAGACCCTTCCATTCCCCCAAACCGCTGGATCTCACAAACCCCTGAGACTCCAGCCAGTATGCCAAATTTCTTCAGAATGACATAACATTTATATTTATAGAAGAAAAACTGAAAAGCTCATTTTAAACCAGGCAGTCATTTTGATCTCAAGGGGGCAGAAAGAATCTCCTGAATCTTACCCATACTGTTTCCTCTGCCGGAGGGTTCTATCCCTTGACCACTTGTAGACTCAAACGCCACTTTCCAAATTCAGCTCACTTATCACCTGCCCCCGAGAACCTTCCCTGACCTTCTTGAGCACTCCTAAAGGATCACTGCCCACGCATTCTTGCTTTCATATCCCAGCATCTTGCCTGCCTGAAACACAAGGTGAGCTCAAGGTAATGTTATTGAACCTTGGACATTTTAGTTTAAAATGCCTACTCTCTCTAAAATAAAGCTCCATGACAGACTTCCATGAATTGCCCTCACAATCTGTCATTATTTTATTGTTCCATTTATTTATTTACTTAATGGTGTGTTTTTTCTATCTTCTCTATGTGAATCTAAGCTCCACACATGGCAGCGAAGTTGTCTAGTGCCTGCAGGTCATAAATATTTGTTGAATGAATATCTGCTTTTCTTTTTCTACTGTTTTGAACATTAGTATGGAAGTCTTTCCAAAAAAAAAAAAGAAGAGAATGGAGTGGAAAGACCAAAACCTAAGCATCAATAAGAACTCATACCAAATCCCAGCTCAGTCAATTATTAACAATGTGATCTTGAAACCGTTACTTATCTTAAGCGTAGCTTCCACACTTGTAAAATGAAGATGATATAATAATTTCATGAGGTCACTGTGAGACCTGGTTGGCACACAGCATGTGAAAAAGTCTTGCAGTGCTTAGTATAGAATGGGGGCTTAATAAATACTAATTTATTTTCTTCCTTCCGTATTTCAGATGATGAGATATAAAGAATGTCCAGTGTATAAGCAGTTAATTTTCTTCAGATCCCATCCTCTGTTCTTCCTCTATGGATGTTTGGAAATGCTGACATTACATTTTCCAAACTTTCCATCTTTTTGGAACCTTACTCTTGTGGTTGCTGTTAATCATGGGAACTACTCTAGATTCATGGACTCAGGATCTCAGAGCGAGTCCTCAGAATTCTATTTATACTTTTTAGGAGTCCCACAAGTGATTGAAATGACAGCTCCTATCTAGTGTATGTCTAGATAAGGGTTTTCTTTTTTTTTCCCCAGCCATTTCTCACTTTATGATAACAAAGTCACATTTCCCCCCTAAGCCACCAAGACCCTGTCACTTCAAGGAGTCACAGAACAAGAAAAAACAACTCCTATAATATCAGGGAGAACGTGTGGTGTATAATACAAGCATTGTACCCTGAAGACGCTGGAGGTTCAAAGCAGGAGGAGGCTTAAGACTGTACCTAATAATCTTAAAATTTCAGATTTAAGAAAAGTCATCCACGTTTTTCAGTAGGGTAGCATCACACTGAATCTACTATATCAGAAAAATGAATCTAACAAGAGTCCTACAGGATGTCTGAAATTATGGTAGAAGGCACTCATACACATACACATACACAACACACGCTCCCTGATACTTCAAGTCTCCAGGCCTTGGCTCTTATATCTCCCTGAACTCCCTTATCAGCCATCTCCACCAGTGAACCTGAAACTCAGCTCAAGCATGTTCCCTGAGAAGCCTTCTACAAAAGCCCCTCCTTTGTGCTACCTGGCACCTGGACTTATCCTGAATGTCTCCCTTCCTATACGATTGAACCCATCATTTCACCCTCTTGTTCCACTACAATGCAAGCTTTCCAAAGCCAGACCCCATGTCTGATCCAGGTACAGAGTAAGCCCTGGACAGAAGAAATACGAGGCAGAGACTGCAGCGACCTGGCCGGCAAATAATCTGTTAAAACTTTGCAAAAGAAAATTCTACAGAATCTGGTAACTTACTGGATAAGGGGTGCAGAAGAAGAGAAGCAAAGTATAAATAAATTAAATAATAATGTAATCTGACTGTTCCATGTCTAGGTGAAAGTACCTGAAAAAGGAAAGATGGATAAAAGGATGTGTGGTGGGAGAGGAATTCCAGTTTTCCAACTGAGACATGCTAAGTATAAAACACTGGTCGGATAAGTGGCTGATTTCAAGCAGCTAAGCAGAGCTTAAGAGAGGAATCAAAAAAACAATATGGACATCTGGAAGGGGTGAACAGAGAAGTGAAAGGTGAATGAGAGAGTCAAGGAAACAAGACGGGCAATTTGGAGAGAGTGAGAAGCTAAGAAGAGTCCGTGAAGGACACAAGGACTCACTGAACTGCTGGAAGGACAGTGAACCAGCGTGTGCACAGCAGTATGGGGGACTGGGGAATGGGCAGGATTTCAAAGAATAAAAGCCTTCAGCTTCATGTGATTAAAGCTTGTTTGTAGGCCCCGAAGAGCCGACACACAAGTACATTTTCTCGTGTGAACAATTTGGTGCTGACTACATGCTCTTGAAAGAACCTAAAAGCAAATCACGGCAGTGCCCTCTGATTGTGGTCTAAGTCCAAAGTGCAGGGAGGAGGCCGGCAGCGGTTAGACGGGGAATCCCCGCTGTCTGAGCTCATCTCCTTCCTCATTTATGTGCTGCTTCATTCATGAGTCTTTATCAAAAGGAAATGTAGTCAGAAGGGTGTTAAAGATACCACTTTTTTTTTTTTAATGGCTGCAAGTTGCAAAGGAATTTGGTGATGTTTTGATAATTTTGAAATGTATCCTGGTATTTGGTTAGGTTTAAAACTAGTATTCATTTTTCAGAGATATACACAGAAATGGTTACAAATGAAATAATAAGATTCTGGGATTTGCTTCAAAATAACAGATGGAGGTATAGATGAAATAGGATTGACAACGAGTTGGTAATTGTGATTGTGCTAGATACATGGCGTATTTACTTATGAACATGCTTGATATTTTCCAAAATCCAAACCAATTTTTAAATAGCAACAGAAGCACAGAAAATTCTCTTTAATAGTTAAAAGAGAAGAATGGTGAGTAAAAGGGTTGGATTTTTTTTCTTGGAAGAGGTGATTCCTTTTTCCCTCCAGTCCAAGACCACAATTTTAATAGTACTGCGACCACCCCACCTCTAGCCAAGAAAAACTACAGGGAGCAACTTTTATTCAACCAGATGTTTGAAGACCAAGAGACTGCAAGGAAATGCCTAAGGAAGTTCTTCATCTATAACCCTTCTTAGAATGCTATCAGATGTACCGTCTCTCCCCTGTTGCATCCAATTTTTTCCGTTGAACTGCATTCTACATGATGCCACTGACCCATGTTGAAAAATACCATAAATAAGGCCTCTGAAATTCATTAAATTACACAATACCTTCTTTATAAAGACTCTTAAGGGGGGAAAATGTTCAGGAAAAGGAATAACTGATCTATTTCTGCTTAAGGATGATAGGAATTATAATACTCCACATTTCCTTTCTTGGGCCAATGGCTAAAATGCTCAGGAACAAATTGGAGGCCCATATTCATATTGATTTCTCAATCTGTGTGGTTTTTGTTTTGTTTTTGTTGGGTTTTTCTTTTAAATTTTTAATTTTTTAAACTACCTTTTTTTTTTTTAAAGATACATGGATCACATAAAATGTTACATTAAAAAATATAAGAGGTTCCCATATACCCCACTCCCCACACCCCCCACTCCTCCCACCTTAACAACTTCTTTCATTAGTGTGGTACATTCATTGCATTTGATGAGTACATTCTGAGGCATTCCTACATAGCATGGATTGTAACTTATGTTGTTGTTTACACTCTCTCCCAGTCCATTCAGTGGGTTATAGCAGGACATATAGTGTCCTGCATCTGTCCCTGCAATATCATTGAAGACAATTCCAAGTCCCGTTAATGCCCTAATATTACACCTCTTTTTCCCTCTCCCTGCCTTCAGCAACTTATGTAGCCACTGTCACCATATCGATGATATAATTTCTTCCATTGCTAGAGTCACAATATTTCTATAGTTAAATACCAGTAAGTCCACTCTAATCCATATATTTTTTTAAAGATTCATTATATTTATTTCTCTCCCTTTCCCGCCCCCCCCCCCCAGTTGCCTGTTCTCTGTGTCCATTTGCTGTATGTTCTTCCTTTTGTCCACTTCTGTTGTTGTCAGCGGCATGGGATTCTGTTTCTTTTTTGTTGTTGCATCATCTTCTGCATCAGCTCTCCATGTGTGTGGGGCCATTCTTAGGCAGGCTGCACTTTCTTTCGCACTGGGCGGCTCTCCTTATGGGACCCACTCCTTGCACGTGGAGCTCCCCTACAGGGGGGCACCCCTGCCCCTGCATGGCATGGCACTCCTTGTGCACATCAGCACTGTGTGTGGGCCAGCTCCACACAGGTCAAGGAGACCCAGGGTTTGAACCGCGGACCTCTCATGTGGTAGATGGACACCTTATCCGCTGGGCCAAGTCTGCTTCCCCTAATCCATATTTTATTCCTCCATCCTGTAGACACAGAGATGGTGATGGCCATTCTACCTCTAAATCGAGAGGGGTCTTTAGATCCCACATGACGGATGGAATTCTCCTGCTTACAGCTATAGACTCTCTCGGTTCCCCGGTGTGGTTGCTAACCATCCTTACCTTCCTGTTAGCTGACCTGGGTAAGTCCAATGAACCAGAGAGCAGGTGTTGCAACTCTGCCAAGGCTCAAAGCCCAGTTGGCACATAGATAATCCAAAGATTCAAGTCTCCTGAGCATACACCAACCCAGTGCCAAACACAGGTTCAGTAAAAGTGACAGATAAGGCACCTACTTTGTTTCTATCTTGCTACCTTTTTGATAACATTTTACTATGGAACATTTTAAATATATGCAAAAGTAAACAAAAGAGTTATAATCAATCCCAATGTAGCCACTACCCTGCTTCAACATTTATCAACTCACGGCAAATCTTGTTACATCTATTTCCCCCCACTTTTCCTGACATCAAATCATTTTATCCGTAAATATCTTACTATATTATATGTAAAAGAAATCAATTATTTATTTTTTAAAACACATAGCCATAATACCATTATCACACCAAAACAAATAATAATTTCTTAAAATCTAGTTAGTGTTCAAAATTCAACTTGTCTCAGATATATCTTAAACAATTTTTAATTGACTATGTGTTGGCTTCAGGATCAAAGATCAAAATTAAGTCCATGCCTTGTGACTGGTTGAAAAGTTTAAGTCTCTTTTAATCTAGAGGTCATTTGGTATTGCCCCTCCCCAAACCATGCAATATTTTGGTTGTTGTTGAAGGGATCAGGTCATTTGTCCAGTAAAGTTTTCCCACTGGACTCTGGTGATAGTATTACCTGTTGATGATTTAACCATTCCTGCGTTGGTTAGAACTTGATCAGATTCCAGCTTGACATTTTGCTTGGCAAGGCTACACCATAGGTGGTCTCACTTGTAACTTATGTTACACTGATGAATTGTATGTGCCTAGCCAGCTATCTTAAACTGTTAATGGAAACAATACTTGCTATTAATAAGCTTTTCAAATCTTTGTCAATTTAATTAGTAAACATGAAAATCACGTTTTTGTCACATTTTAAAAGTACTTAATGAAGTTTAATATTTCTTATATGTCTACTGACATCTATATTTATTTTTCTGTGAACTGCTTGTTCAAGCCATTTGTCCATGGTTAAACCATGTAGTTGTTTTTTTTAATTTGTAAGAAAGGATATTGCCTCTTTCATAGTTTGTATTGCAACACACACATACAGGGTCTTTTCATTTCCATAAGACAAAAGCTTTCCTCCCTTTCCTCCAAAGAGTTAGACAGTTGTCCCAGTATTATCAACCCATTTTTTTCTCCATTATTTTTAAATGCCTTTTTAAAATATTTATGTCTCTTGTGCAGTCTTCTTGTATAAATTTATTGGACGCCATGCTCAAATATATGAAATATTCACAGACCTTGCAGGCATTCCTGCTTGATCCTGACATTAAGAGAAGTATTTCTAGTTTTCACTGTAAAAAATGATATTGATTTTGGATTCAACCAGATAGATAAATTGAATGATTTTATCACATTGAGGAAATATATAACTATTCATATTTTATCTAGTTATCTGAAATGGACACTGAATATTATCAAATTCCTTTTCAACTTCTGTTAAAATTACTCGGTGTCTGTCCTACCATTACCCAACTGTCATACACTTTAACAAATGCATTTCTTATTTTTCTTTCTCTCCTCTTTCCTTCATTGCCTCCTTTTCACTCTCCTTCCCCTTTTTCCTCATTAGCCCCCCCAAACTGTCCCTGTCTCTTTTTTTAAATTTCCTTCTCAACTGCTTTTGCCATTGCCCTTCCAGAACACCCAGTGGTACTGGATTGCCACTGGTGACAGATAACTTGAAGAGTTTGCTAATCCCTGGGCTCAAGAAAATCTGGAAAGTCTCTATTTGACAATATAAGGGGCAAAAGAAACAAAGTTGAGATTTAGCTGCAAACTAGAATATAAGCATTAGTCGATGGGTCCATCCTGCTCCTCAGTGGAAACTTCACTGGAACAAAGAAGGAGGAGATGGCTTCCTCCCAGGTCTTTCTAACTCCATCTTGGAAGGGAAATGGTAAGGAAGTAATGTAGCCCTTGTCCCAGGCTTTGGCACATCCCAAAATTTCTCACATTCCCCTACAACAAGAAATAAGAAGGGAAAGAAACCATGGCCAAAGCAATGTAAAAAATTACCCTGAAGCCCAAACGCTCCGCACTGGAAAACCTCAGTGTAAGCCTTTGCCTCACAGCTGGTTGTGCAGTTTCCAGTCACCTTTCTCTCCAGGGAGGCTAGACATTTTGAGAGTGGTGTTTCGTAAACCACAGCCTGGGGAGACTTAAGTGGCCTTGCCTTTTGTTCTGCCACGTAATTTCTTGGCTGAGCGCATCCCCCACTGGTCACACTGTTGGTTAGGGGCCCATGATGGTCAATCAAAAGGAAGACAGAAATAAGCTTCAAGAACACCACAACATTTAAATGTGAGATTTTCTGAAAAGAGAAAACTAATCTACAAAAGCAAACAACTGATTTCCAAAACAGTTCGGTTTATGCTTTAGTTTATGCAAGTGGGCTCATATCACAATATGAACTATTTCAGATCCCCATGTAACCCTGGAGGGGGGGGACGGACTCCACAGACCTATAGAGAGCCTAAGTATTCTCCTGAATAAACCATCATCATTATATTAACAAATATTACTTCAGGCAGTCCCAATACTCAGGGTGTAAGAAGAAGTAGTGTTCTCTAATCTTAGGTAGTAAGTCTGGAAATTGTTCCAGGCAGTCAGTCACCTTGAAACATGTAAATCAGTTAACCTCTGAGACTGAGCACAAGAAAAGTACACAAATTCCCTATTGTACTAATAGAGCATTTCATCTACCTACATTCTGACGTCCAAAATTGTGAGGGGAACGTGAAGTCTTCACTGTGCTCTACATTGTCTCCTACACAGTAACCTATACGAATTCCCCAAAACGGTTTTAATGATCAACCAAATATACCAGGAGATAATTTATGATGATGTCTAGATACAATCTTTTTTAAAATTTTCTTTAAGATGTTGGTTTTTATACTGGATTGATTTTAACTGAACACTATTGGTAGCAAGTCTCACAGGTCTTCATTACTGGGGAGCAGCGTGAGAAGCTGAGGAAGGTGTCCAGTCATATCTACAGAGGACCAGATGTTTTTAAAGGACCAGGCAGGTTAGCTATGTTAAGCTGGAAAACAACTAAGCGTGACTCTGAGAAGAGAGGCTTCGTGTAAAGAATCCCAGTCACAGTACTCATGTATATCTGGGGAATTTATTAAGCTAAGTCTCATCCTTAAAATGGGAATAACAGGATCTACCATGGAGGGGGTAAAGGAGCTAATCAATATGCACTCTGTCACTCAATAAATACATGTTGAATACAGGAATGGTGAAAAGTTGCCAGGCCAGCTGTCTTTGGCACCTGCGGTCTTTGGCAGGTGATTTCCTATTAACAGATGGCCACTCATAAGGATTAGAATAACAACTAATATTTATTGAGGATTTGCGCTAATGCAAGGCACTGTGCTAATTTACAGTGCTCAGTACACAGTCCTCATTTATATAAATGATTTTATTTAATGACCACTACCATGGCATGGGGTATTATTTCCTCCATTTCAAGGACCTTGCCCAGATACACAGGGCTCATATAGAGGAGAGCAGTCATTATTATAGTATATATAATAATTATATATAATTATATATAATATATATTTATATAAAAATATATATTATATATAATTATATATAAATATATATAAAATATATATAATTATATATATAATTTCAATTGATGAACTGAATACAAATGTATTCAGTTCATCAACTGAAATTACTCCTCATCATAACTCTATTTCCAATAGCTTGTATAAGGATTATTGCTGAACTGTGTCGGGACTTTAAATACATTCTGGGATCCAAAGGAAAAACTTCTGGCTTAAATTTCCTGTACAGGCTTTCAACTCATTTGACCAGACATCTCTAGATAACAACTGCAGGTTAAAAAGCTGTTTATCAGGAACTGTTGTGATATGACCTAGGTCTGCGGGGACCCAGACTCAATTCAGAAGTCACTTTGCCACGACCTTTACCCAAGCTCTTTAACTTCTCTGGCCTTTAGTTCCCCGATGCTAAAATGGAAACCATTCTGCCAAGAAACTGGCTAATTTCCTCACTAAATGATGCTCTGGTATTTGAGAGGAGCACAAGGCCAGCTTTATAGACAAGGTCATAAAGTTTTCTACTCTGCAATAGCTCTGCGGTGTGTTTATAAACCAACACATCTGCCCCCAAAGGGATTCTGATGAAATTGGTAAGCATTATTCCCTACTAGCATAAACTACTTTAGCAGGTGAGTATTGGTCAAGTAACTATTTGAAAAGTTATGACTGTGCCTCCTATTTGCAAGATGCTATATCGTCATAAGATGTGTATGTGTGTGTGTGTGTATGTGTGGTGACACCCCTCTCACTATCGTACAAAAGGGCTCTTAGCCCATTAACAGAGTCAATGATCAAGTCATTCTGATTGTAATCTCCAACTGATGCATCTCAGTTCCTGGTGGAGAAATCACCAGCCCCAGACTAGACTAAACATTCAAGGTTACTGAGACTCTTGAGTCTGGCTTCATGCCAGAAACCTCAACACTCAAAATAAAATAAATGCACAAAACCCAATACATCTCAACAACCCTCCTGAGTCGTTTTTTTGGGTGCAAGAACTCCAATCTTTTAAGACCAACGACAGTCTTTTCTCTCCATGAAACCACCCCATTCTCTAACACCTATAAACAAAGAAACAAGGCTGACACCAAATAACACTTACTGCATCTGGCCGTGTAACCAGAATATGAAGCCACTTGTGGTTGTTATGTCTGGGGGAAAAAACATACAGAAAATTTGTTTTCCTCCCTATTCCAATGTCTTTCTCTTTCACATTCAGAATTCTTCTTAGTATGATATGTTCTAGATTTAATTTTAGCACAAAGCTTTTAACTTTGTAACCTCAGCCTCTTCATCAAAAGTGCAAAGTAAATGAAAACTGCACAATACACAGATTTTTTTTTCAAAGGAGTAGAGAATAATGAGGAAGAAATAAGGGTCGAGGAAAAGATTTGATGCTTGAGCTTTTCTAAAAAACGATGGGTAATGTGAGCAACAATCAAGCCAACAAAAGGCAGTGGGTGAGGGGACAGAAGAGGGCAAAGAAGCATGCAGAAATGACAGGCAAGGTCGCTGTGGATGCAATAGAGGTGGGACCAAGGAGAGATGTTAGCCTTAGAGGAAGGAAAGGAATATCTCGCTTTAAGATGAGAGAGCAAAGGGCAGTAAGGGTGAAAACAAAGAGAGAGTCCAATGTGAAGGGAAGCTGAGAGAGGCACTGTATTGATATATAACAGGGTGTTCTGCCAAGATTTCCCATGGGGTCCTTGAAAATACAACGCCAAGAACTACTGGAAGCATCCACAATCAGTCAGCAAAAGAGTTCCTCTAGTTTCAAATGTAATGTTACCAAGGACCCTTGCAGTATATTAGCTTCTGGGGAAGTAACTAAAGTTCTGTGAGAAATTAAAAAGAACATTCAAATAGGCAACCAAGCCATGTAAGGCTGGAAAGCAGGTATGGCCTAAGACTGCCTTATTTCTTCTACCAGCCTCCTCCATTTCAACGTTGCTGTAGCTCATCTTAAAACCTGGAAAGCAACGAGTTAGAAGCAGCTCCCAGCTCAAAAACTATCTGTTTGTCCCAAAGCTCACATGTGAATGTATGAAGCACTTCACTACCTTAGACAGTGTCAAAATTCACCACAAAAAGGACTTGAATTCTCAGTCTCTGGAGTTGCAAATCCCAAGGTCTAAAAATTAGATCCATGACATGACCTTTGCCCTCTGATTTTTTTTAAAGCAGCTTTACGAAGCTATAACTTACATATCAAACAATTCACCCATTTAAAAGTGTACAATTCAATAAAAAATTTAAAAAATAAAGTGTACAATTCAATGTTTTTAGTATATTCAGAGTTGGGTAATCATCACCACAATCAAATTTTGAACAATATCTCCCTAAAAAGAAACTCTGTGCCCATCAGAAGTCATTCCCCACATCCCTCCAGTGGTGTCCACTCCTCCCTCTCAGCAATCATTAATTTACTTTCTGTCACTACAGATTTGCTTACGCTGGATACTTCATATAAATGGAATCATATAACGTGTGGTTTTGTGACTGGCTCCTTTCACTTAGACTAAGTTTTCAAAGTTCACCCATGTTGTAGTATGCATCAGTACATCATTCCTTCTTATGTCCAAATATTATTTCATTGAATGGAATAATATTATTTATTCCATATATTATTCCACTGAAGGTGGGTGAGCCTGCCTTTACAAGGAGGCCCTGGGACGCTAACCCAGGGTCTCCCATATGAGAGATGGGCCACAGTCGCTTCCCAGTAGTAATATTTTGATGATGCTCTTGCATACTTTGTAACAAATGTATCACAACAATGCAAGGTGTTGGTGAAGGGGTGATGTATGCTTGTTTATTTTGTAAGTTCACAACTTTTACTACATACTTACTGTTTATATATGTTCATGTATTAATGATATACTTCAATAAAAAAATCAATTGACTATAAATGAAAGATTATTTGTGGACTCTCATTTGCAATCCATTGATCTAAATGTCTATCCTTATGCTACTACTACATTGTCTTGATTACTGTAGCTTTGTTGTAAAATTTGAAATCAGGAAATAGAAGTTCTCTACTCTTTTTTTCTAAATTTTTTTAGCTTTTCTGGGTCCCTTGCATTTCCATGTATACTTGAGGATCAATCTGTCATTTCTGCAAAAACCAGTCAGCTGGAATACTGACGATAACTGGATTGCATCTGTACATCAACTTGGGAAATACTATCATCTTAAAGTATTAAGTCTTGTGATCCATGAACATAGAATGTCTTTCCAATTACCTCAGTCTTTAATTTCTTTTAACAATGTAACTGCCAGGATATAAGTTTTGCACTTAAATCATTAACTTTATTCCCAAGTATTTTCTTCCTTTTGATGCTTATAAGTGAATTGATTTCCTTAATTTCATTTTGAGATGATTCATTGCTGGCATACAGAAATATAATTGATTTTTGTATATGGATATTATATCCTGCAACCCTACTGAACTTGTTCATTCACTCAAACAGCTTTTTAGAGGATATTTTAAGGTTTTCTATATTCAAGACCATGTCATCTGCAACTAGAGATAATTCTTTTTTCTTCTTTTTCAATGTGAATGCCATTAACTTCATTTTCTTGCCTAACTGCCCTGGCTGTAACTTCCAACATGATGGTAGAATAGAAATGGTGAGAGCAATCTCCCTTGTCTTGTTCCTCATCTGAGACAGATGCCCTCCAATTTTGCCTTGACTCCTACCAAACCCTCACATAGACAGCCCTTATATGATAAAAATCATCATCATCATAATAAAATTAATTATTTAAAAATAGAGCCAGGTCTAGTATAAATAAGGAATATAAATAAGATGAATAAAATGAGCCCAGTCTATTACAGTAATTTCTCCTCATTATTTAAAATGCCCTAAGATTATGGTGAAAGTGTAAATTGGTACAAGGCAGTTTGACAAAATCTATTTCACAAAAGCACATTCCCATTATCCGAGCAATTCTAACATTAGGAATATATCCTACAGCTATACATTACACTCATGCAAAATGATATCTGTACAAGTCTGTTCAACATAGCACTGGTTGTAACAGCAAATGCCCTATAACAGGGAGGACACATGAACCACAGGATGTTCACACAATGGAATTCTATGTAGCTGAAATAAAGATTGTGGAAGTTTTTTATGTATTGATATGGAAAGATCTCCAAGATATATAAGTGAAAAAAAGTCAAGATGCAGAAGACTTTATGCTACCATTTGCATTTTTTAAATGGCAAAAAAATACTTTGTACTGTAAAACTTCGTATGATTTTTCAGAGTTGAACCATGTCAATATGTTACCTATTCAGAAAAGTAAGCCTTCTGCTTCTCTCAATTGTCTCAACATCCAAACACTGTCAGACCAGAGGCTTTGGTCTCAGTGAAGACCAAACTAGCACCCTCCTGGGGGTAAGACGGTGCAGAGTCCTGTTCTCCCTGCTTGCCAAGTGGCGAACAGGTTGGGGCTGGTGGGAGGAATGCAACACCCCGTGGAAAAGAGGAGGAGCACAGAGAGGAGCACCAGCAATAAGGGGAGCTGCTGTGGGGGTTCACATGCTGCGGAAAGAAACCAAAAGAACTCAAAGAGGCTGAGCACAGAGATTCAACATTCTAGGAAAGAGTGCTGAGTTCTTTAGAATGCTTAGCTCTGAAGAATATCAGCCCCTAAACTGCTGAGTGGTAAAAAGAATACATTTTTTTTTAAATTAAAAATAAATAAATAAATAAAATACTTTTTCTTAAATTTTATAAATAAATGTGGAAACATTCTTCCTAAGCACAGCAGGTTAACTCTTCATCACCTTCTGTATTTGCAAAGAACAAAGTGCCAAGTCACCATGCAGCCAGAGATTTTATAGAAAATAAAAGCACATTTTCCAGGCTTAGCTCCCCGTGTATTATCACAGTTAAGTCAACATCTGTTGCATAAGACTCAAAAACGTGTTCAAATTCTATGGTGCTACTGGAATTCTTTTATATTTAATTCTGTTTGTAATAAGTAGGTCATGAACTAGGGCTAAGGCATACTTTATAAAATAACTAGCAATGGCTATTGTAGTAGTCTCTTTCCCAGCAGAAAGCAACTTATCCTTGATATTCTATCAGAGGCTGTCATCAACAGACACACCAAGACATGTTCTGAGTATCTGCATGACCACATTATTTTCCAGTAAATTTAATACAGTGCAAATACAGATTGAATCCCAGTTTGAGGTGACCTAGGAAGGAAAATGTAAACACGTGCATTCAACATGTATCTAAACTTAAAACGCCTCACAGTCTTTATCTTCAGGACTTAGGAGAACTCTTCTCTGTGCAGCTGGCCTTTCCCATGCTGGCACTTAGCATAAAGAGGGAGAATATCTTCCCCAAGGGGCCACAGAGGCTAACAGTGCTCCAAGAAGAGAACTGGAAGAGATAAACACACAAGGCTTTCATTCATTCATCCTCTCCTCATATCTTTACTGCATGCTATGTGTCAGCACCTGGCTATGCCCAGAAAGTAAGAAATGAATTAGAGCTACCCCCTTAGGCCTTCTCCCGTCTCCCTAGTATATCTTTCTGGAATGATTACGTTAAATTGTAGCATTTCCAGAAGCAGCAAAGACAAGTCCAGTGGTTATTTCCTACATGGGCTAAATGAGGTAGGACAGGGAGAGGGGAGGAGAAAAATGAGGCAGCTTCTTTGGTTGAATTCCCAAACTATGAAGACATTTGTCTACATCTCCTTTCTAACTGCCTACCAAAGTTCAAACTTCTAAAGCTGGCATTCAAGGGCCTACCCTAGCTGTACTATCTTTTACTTTCACCTCTAAAAAGTAATCTAAGAGACAGCCAAAAGGAAGTACCTTTCTGTTTCCATGAACATATCTAACCTGAGTCTTGATTCCAACTCCTGTGGCCACTTCACCGGAATACCTTCACCTTTAGCCCCCACTCCCACCTCCCCCTGCAAGGCCAACACATTGCCCTCTCCTCTGCCCATTAACATCTCCTCCTCCTGCATTCCAGGTCCAAGGCCTTCTTCCTAGGAATTCCTCTTTCATCTCCTCCCTCATTCCCTTCCTCAACTCTCACTAGCCTGGAAAGTGATCTGTAACATGGTCAGGTGATGGGGCACTCACATTTACAACACACCCAAAGAGAGGAACTTAAATATCACCTCTGCTAACTTTTCCAACTACATAACGAGTTGTGATCTTCACTGTGCAGATAAGAAACTGATGTCTACAATGGCCAGGTAAATAAATGAAGGTACTGCACCTAGATAAGAGTGGAGCCAGGTGTGTCTGGTTGGAGGCCTGCATTTTTCTCCCAAGACCATTTATGAATAGTATGGTCATGGGACTCCTCTTGTGCACCACTCCCAATTCCTCTCCAGCCCACCTCTTACTTCAGTCCAATTAGCATAGGTTTTGATCAGCTGCAGATACAACCTGACAGCACCTCATCTCCAGCTGTTAACATCTACCTTCTTCTATATTTGGATCTCTGCTCTAAGACTTCTCTGATACCTGAGAGAACCTGCTGGGCCCACTCACATGTACAACCCATGTGGGAGTACCTGTGATCAACAAACAATAGTGAACAGGAGCCAATGAATAACCCCTTTGGTCCCCTGTGCACACAGTTTTGGGACATATTCCATGAGGCTCTTAGAAGATCCTATGGGATCCCACATCAGTTGTTTCTAGCATCAACAACACCAGCTTTCCCCCCCAGCCCTGTTTCATCTCCTTTTTCCTCACAGCTGCTTCCTGGGAACACACTGCCAAACAAATCTGCACACAGGGCCCTATCTCAAGCTCTGCTTTCACAATCAGTTAGTACCAAAAATGTGGTGCAGAGCAGGAGGGCTCAGCAGCAGGTCAGTCTATGGTGGCCTCCCCTGTTTTATGGGCTCCAGGAGAATACAATACATGATTGGCTTAGAGCTGCACCTGCAGCAGGGGTCAGGGCCTTCTCTCAAGCACAAGGTCACATGGAAGAGGGTGAGATGCCTAAAGAAAGGGGTTTCTAATAGGAAGAAGAGAGGAGGGCTGCAGGGCATGGATAATGGGGAGGCAACCAACTCCATTTGTGCTCGGTTAGCCTAAAATCCACAGATTGGATTGGGAGACACACAATCCTTTGAAATTTTATGTACGGGTTTCTTTCCGTGTATACATGTTTAATTTTTCTGGGGTGAGAATCCTCAGTTATCATCAGAATCTCAGAGGGTTCAGTGACCCAAGAAAAGTTTAAAACCATTTTTGTTTTAAAGAGACACATTCCTTAATCTTAAATTTAGTGAGCACCCCAATGCACAAAATACAAGTGTTTGCCCAATCTCATTTATTACTTTTGTTCCTAGGACAGGAATCAGAAGACAGCATGGCCTTTGTGGAAATGCAAATATTTGTCTCAATTTCAGTCCTCCTTGAGCTTGTTCCTAGAGACCAATGTTTCAGGCTTCCAGGGCAATTAAGAGGCACTAAATCCTCTGTGAATTAGCCCACCTTTTAAATGCTCATTCTTCTAAAGAAAATGGGGATTGAGAGGGAGTCCCTGACAGAATAAAGGAAACAGAAGTGCAAACTGCCATAAAGAAGTAAAGCCACAACTTAGATGCCAAAGAGCACATGTCAAGGCAGCTTGTCAGTTTTAATGTGCTCCCAGGATTTTATTCCACTGCCAGCAAATGCAGTGTTCAGGGCCCTACAAGTATTGCTAACCATCTGGGACAGCTGTGGTAGCAGAAAGAGATCAACTTGTCCAGAGCTTTAATCCTCTAGGGCTCCTCCAACAGTTCCATTTATCTATCTGAAAGGGCTTAGTACAAAGGCATCTACTGCAGCCATTCCTGGCGGGGGTGGGGAGGAGTGGGGTTGGAGCATTAAAAAGCATGTGCCCTTGGGCGTGGCCCTTAAGATTTTGCCAGGCAGACAACTGCTGTGCAGACAGAGATGAAATCACACAATCTGGAAGATGTTACTTAGCCAACTCAGTCACAGGGTAACCCTCTAAAATGATCATCCAAATGGGATACTCTTGAGAGTGGAAGAGGGGGTGTTAGTAATGATTACACCAAGACAAGGGGCATAAAGCGGGGCAGTCCCAGGAAACCGGATATACTGGCAAGTACTCCATAATAGTCTGCGCTTGGTCTCTGTCATTCATCAAGTACTATGTACGAGCCAGCATCAGAGAGGGTGAGAAAATATAGTAAAGTAAAATAGCATAACAATATGACATCACATCAGCCATAACATAACATAAAACACAACATAACAATATGTACTCGTTGTCCATAAGGAGGTATCTCCATGACTCTAACTTTGCTCTGTCTGCTTTAAGCAACAGCCAGTTTGGCAGCCTTAGAATCAAAATGAACTAAAGTTTACCCTGAGATAAGGCATTAGCATCATTTGCACGCTTTGGTTTTAAGTCTTTGATTCAGAATATCTCCAACTGACTCACTGGTCTATTTTGGTCTTGGGAATGAAGCTGCATTCAGATAACACATGCCAGGGTAGAGAAAACAGTCACCTGAGGTGGGGAGATGAAACACATCTCATATAGTGCACCTTGAATATTTCTCAAACCCTTGAACCCTGATCACATTTTTACATTTTGAGTCATCTCCAAATTCTCCTCTGGATCAATAACCATTTATTTAAATTAACTTGGCTAAAAGACATTTCAAATTTAGGACTCCCGATTTCTTGCTCTCTTTATTGTAAGATGGAAAAAAAAAGAAAAAGAAAAAGGAATCTTACCACTGATGCTTATGGAATAAATTACTTTTTAAAAATAAATATCATAAATTTCCTAAGTTCAAAAGTACAAAATATTTATTAGAAAATTTAGGGCATAAAGAAAAGTATAAAGAGAAAATCTAAACTACCCCTAACTACCCCCACTCATAATTAAAATTCTGGTACATTACTTTCCAGTCATTTTTGTACACATACCTATAACCATATATACTTAAATAGATGCAGAATGTTCTTGTGCTGTTAAGAGAATGTGGTATGTATTTCCTACTACTTTTATCCCTTAGCATTTCATTATGAACATTTTCTCCTGATATTAGTTATATTTTTTTAAACATTTTTTGAATCGCAAAATATTCCATTCAAAATACTACAAATGCAGGTCATGAATACAATTGGTTAGTGACCAATTTCATAGCAACGTGCATTATGAAGTATGTTTGGCTTTTAAAAATAATATAATAATAAGTTGAAAAGTAACATGCTAAGTCACTTAGCTTATAGGACTTAAATGAAATCAGCTCACTTTGAACAACCCACAGTCTCTGGATTAGATCAAGAGATCAAATTCCGAGTTCTATCAGACTACTTTTCTCTAAAGACTGATCAGAGAACAGAGGAGTGTGGTCTAGAGAGGAACATTTGCTAGAAACAGACAATAATTATTTTGAAATCATTTATCTAAATATTTTCATGCTTTCTAATGGGCTTTGCACTGGGCCAAGTACTGGCAATACAAAAATGAAAAGGCCATAATCTTTCTTCTCAAAGACTTTATGGCCTACAGGATGATTCAGATTCAAAACTGACACTTTGAAGCTTGAGCCAGTTGGAAACTGGTTGTTGAGAGAGGGCAAAATGAAGTTATAACAAGTCATTGAAGACTATAACAAGAGTTCATGTATACCAGACAGGTTTATTTTCTACCTCTCCTTTGAAATAGCCTGATACATGTAAAATCAACTAAACAGCCCTCTATGATACTATTATATTCAACAAACATTTATTGCACTCTTATAATGTAAAGGCACTGTGCTAAGTACTATGGACACAAAGATGAAAGAGACATAGCCCCTGTCCTCAAAGAATTCACATTGGTAGAGACTACAAATAAAAATAATTTTATTATGAATAACAGAAGAAAGAAGCTCTGAGAGAACTCGAGCACAGCAGCTATCCAGCCTGGGTGAGGGAATATTTCAGAAGCAGGCATTGTTTTGGAGGGCAAAGGGGGAAAGGGAAAGTTAGCAAAGGTAGTTCTAGGCAGAGAGTGTCAAGAAAGGAAGCAGAGGTAAATGGGAGAACACCATTGAAAGGCCTGAAGCAACAGACTGGCATGGTCACAATTCTGTTTTATGTGATGGACCTGCTTTATATACTTCATTGAAGAAACAGAAGATGTAAGATGGGACTTCACTCACCTTCCTACCATGGTGTCACCTAGTATCTGTCGTCTTCTCCCCTTGTATTCAAAGATGGGTATTGTCATTTGCTAACAACTGCTGGGAGCAATATGCTGGAAATGGGGTGGCTTTCATAATAGGAATTTTTTTTTTTTTTTTTTTTTCAATTTCAGTATTTGCTAAGATTTTCTTTTAATCTTTCATAAGGAAACTTTTTTTTTTTAATTTTTTTATTTTTTATTGACTTTGTAATAATATTACATTAAAAATATATATGTGAGGTCCCATTCAACCCCACCCCCCCACCCCCCCTCTCCGCCCCCCCAACAACACTCGTTCCCATCATCATGACACATCCATTGGATTTGGTAAGTACATCTTTGGGCACCTCTGCACCTCATATACATTGGTTCACATCATGGCCCATACTCTCCTCTATTCCATCATGTAGGCCCTGTGAGGATTTACAATGTCTGGTGATTACCTCTGAAGCACCATCCAGGGCAGCTCCATGTCCCGAAGACGCCTCCACCTCTCATCTCTTCCTGCCTTTCCCCATACCCTTTGTCCATTATGTCCACTTTTCCCAATCCAATGCCACCTCTTCTATGTGGACACTGGATTGGTTGTGTCCATTGCACCTTTATGTCAAGAGGAGGCTCAGATTCCACCTGGATGCTGGATGCAATCCTCCCATTTTCAGTTGTAATCACTCTAGGCTCCATGGTGTGGTGGTTGTCCTTCTTCACCTCCATCTTAGCTGAGTGTGGTAAGTCCAATAAATCAGATTGTAGGTGCTGGAGTCTGTTGAGGCTCAGGATCTGGCTATCACATTGTCAGTCCAGAGATTCAAATCCCCTAAATATATCTTAAACCCCAACATTAACTGCACCTCCAGCACATTAGCATGAAAGTCTTATGAAGGGAGATCCCATCTGAGTCCAGATTCATCACACATAAACACCATTTCCAAAGAGGGGCCATCTGCCCTGGTAGTTAACCCCATCGGCCATGGCCATAACTCTCATGGGTCTCTTTAGCCTTCAAAGGAACCAATATCTGGGGGTTGTATCTGCTTTATCTGTCTCTCTGACTCTGCTCAGTTGTGCATAAGGGCAATCCTTCTGCCAGCCTCCAGACTCTTTTTTAGAAACTCGTAGCCATATAAACTCATTTCTCCTTTCCATTTCCCCCTTACTTTAGGTCAAACAGCATTTTAAAGTCATGTTATTTTATGTAGACAGGGAATATTCTGCTGATCCTCATTGAACCTTCCGTATAAGGTCATTGTTAGGTTAAAAGTTTACAGTTCAGAGGCTGAGAAAATGTTCAAATTAAGGCATCACCAGGATGCTTTCTCACCGAAGGCCAGCTGCTGGTGATCCTGGACTCCTTCCACATGGCAGGGCTCATGGAAGCATCTACTTGTCTGGTCTCTGCCCCCTTCTTTGGGCTTACTTTCTCCCTGAGCTCAGCTGTGTGTGATCAGGCATGTGGCTGACCACCCCTCTCCTCTGGGCCTCCTCTCTTTGAGCCTCCCAGAGGCCTCTTTCTGAGCCTATGGGCTTCACTGATTCCGACCTGCAGCCTCTGGGACCTCTTTCTTAGCCTCTCGAGGTTTTTGTTTCTCTGCTGCCTTTTTCTGTACATGTCTGCTCTCATCCTCCATTTATAAAGGGTTCCAGCAAGAGGTCCAAGAGCCACGGATCATGTCTCACTGAAGCAATCCCATCAAAGGGCCCCCCAGCTGAATCCAATCCAATCAAAGAGTCCTACACCCAAAAGAATGGATTAGCTCCAAGAACATAATCTTTATGGGATCCACAAAAAGCTTCAAACTGCTGCAGCAGGCATGTCCCTTTCATCAAAGGCCAACCCATCCACCAGGCTCTGGATCCATCCACCCTTGTCCTTGAAGGTACTTGAGGTGTCCCTCCCTCTTGTCATCATCATCTCACTGTTGCCTAGTTTATTACTATCAGTAAATAAATAAGCTCTTTTATTTGCCATAAAACAAGCTTCACTTTGTTCCACATTCTCAAGCTATAACCCTGTTTCTCTAAAAATTTGTCTACATACTGCATTGTCTCTACTGTCTTAATCTCCTTTCACTGCTCAACCCACTAGGTTATGGCTTACCTTTGCTGTTACATTCCTGAAAAAGTACTTGTCAAGGTCACTAGCCACCTGGGATACTTTTCTTATTTTACTCAAACTCTGTGATAGGATAATGTCTCGCTTCCCTCCACACAGCACAAAGATGTCCATGCCCTTAACCCCGCAACTTTGTAGATGTGAAGAAGGTTAAAGATCCTGAGAGGATTATCTTGATTATTTGGGCAGACCTACAATCTAATCACCTGAGTACTTATAGTAAAAGAGGAATGTAGAAAATTGGGTCAGAAGGATGCCCTTCCTGGCTTTGAAGATACAGGAATGGAATTGGCAGCCATGAAATGGCTCTAGAAACTGGAAACAGTCCTCAGCTGACTGATAACAAGAAAACAGGGACCTCAGACCAGCAATTGCAAGGAAGCAGGACCTTTCACACCTAGAGCCTCCAAACGAGAAGGCAGCCTACCAAAACTTTGCTTTGAGGCTTGTGAGACCCTTACAGGACTTCTGAACCACAGAACTGCAAGCCAGTCAATGGCTGCTGTTTTAACTCACTAAAATTGGGGTAGTTTGCACAGTAACAATAGAAACCTAATAAACTAATACAAATCCTCAAAAGCTTTTGCAATATTTAGCCACTCTCTCCCTAAAACAGTCTACTCCCAGGGCTTCTAAAACAATTCTTTTTCCTTTTTCCTCTCCTCACTCATGGGCTGCTCCTTCTCAGTCTCCTATGCTGGGTTCCTCTACAGCTGACACTAAGTTTCTCAGGATTTCTCGAGGATCCTTGTCATCCTAGCTGATCTTACCTGTTGCCATAGCCTTAAATTCCAACTTCCAAAGATGGCTACAAGATTAAGTTGTCAACCCAGGCATCTTCTCTGGTCATAAACCACTTGCCTGTCATTTCTGCTTGGACATCTCATAGGCAATTTAACACATCCAAAATGCAACTCTTGGTTTCCTTTTTATGCCAAAATCATCCTCAGGTCAATAAATGACACCCTATATTCAGTTGCTCAAACCAGCCATCCTTAATTTTCACCCAATCTTTTCTCCCCATGTCTAATCCAGTATAAAAGTCCATTGATTTTACAGATATCCAAAATCTGGTGTCTTTTTTTTCCATCTCTCTTGCTAACACCTTATTCAAAACTATCATCATTTCTTCCTTGACTTCTGCAACCATCTCCTACTTAACCTCCAAACTTTCTCTTTCGTCTTCCTCTGATATGTATTTCACAAAGCAAGAGTGACAGCAAAATGTGAATTGGATAAAGGTGCTCCAATGCATAAAATTCCTTGGTGGCTTCCCATGGAAATTATAGTAAAATGCAGTTTTTATCATAGCTAAGAGATCCTGCATGATATGATTTTTGCCCATGTCTCCAATCCCATCTCAAATTGCCCTCCTTCACTTGCTGTGCTTTAATCATCCTCATCTTTTTTTTTTTTTTTTTTTTTCTTTTTCTTTTTCAGTTCTTTGACCCTACCAAGTTCTTACACATCTCAGGGTCTTACATAAACTGTTCCCTCTCTCTAGAACACTGATTGCTCCAATTCCTTCCACTATGGTCCCTTCTCATCATTAGTGTATATACCATCCCAGAGAGCTTTGCTTGTCTTCCATATGCAAAGTATATCTCCTCCTTTATCTCCCATCTCAAACCCTTGTTTCCTTTGTGACACTTAGAGAGTTCATAAGTATGTTAGTTCTTTGTCTGTGTACATGGCTTTGATGGCCTTTAACACTAGGAAATAAGCTCCATGAGAGCAGAAATAATAGTTGTTCACTGTCTTATCCACGGCCCTAAGAAGAGAGTGAAGGGCCCATAAACTGTTGCTCAATTACTTACATACTTCTGTACTTATTCTGGTAGCAGAAAGGAGGATAGATCTAAATCCGGACAAGGCTGAGGCAGGAATAGCAATTAAGACACTTCTGCAGAGTCTAAATGAGATAAGGAAGAACCTGGACTTGATTAGTAACAACAGAGACGGAGATCAGGAAAACTGAATTATATTGAAAAGGTTGTTCTAGGCGGGAATGACAAGCACAGGAGGGGCAAATTTGGAGACGCAGGAAGTGATGCACTTGTGTTGGAGAAGGTTGAGGTTTAGGCACCATCCAATTAAAAAAATCCAACAAAAAACTGTCTACTCAAGTTTAAAGCTTCGAGGAATGTGCTGGAACAGGAACTGAGATTTGAGAGTGCTGTTATTGTTAGATTCAAATATGTATATTAACATTTATTATTGTATAGTATTTCCAGGATGTTCCAAGTTGTCTCACAGGAAAGTCCAAGTTGAAAGCCATTGTTTAATGGCCAAACTGGCAGTTCTGAAAAGGGAAAAGGATTCAGTCCAGAGCCCTCCTCTCGAAGAGCCAATCAACACACAATGAAAGGAAATACAGCACAATGGCATTTCAGAACTCCATAAAACTCCCTCTTCCCCCATCTTTCCCCTCCTAATCATCTTAAACCTTCCTGGCTGCAGATGGTCCAATTCCTAATAAAAATCAGCCTAGGAGCACCAAATGATCTGCTATGATCTCTGCAGAGCATACCAACCAGATATATTTAAGTATGAAGATTTATCAAATCACAGTATCTCTCTGGAAAATGTGAAAATACAGATTCCAAGATTTTCTAGACTCTCCCTGTCTATATTCATCATATATGGCAACTCTACTTTATCCATACTCTCTACCCTTTGGAGAACCCTTTAGTACTGTTGGGAAGGCATGTAGGAAGAAACAATTGGTTAAGGAATACTTAGCTTCAACTATACCACTGTTTACAAAGGTAGACAGGGGCCCAGTAAGATTCCAGTTGATAAGTCATTACTGATTCTTACTGTAGACAAGTAAATATTAACATGTACTTTTCTACTTTGTTCTAATTAGCCTTGCCACAGACTCCATGGCAGAAACCACCTTAAGAAACAGATGGCATGGCAAAAGTTTCATTGTTAATCCGATTGCTTAAAACTTTGAATACATTTTCACAGATGCACAATACTCCAACTAATAAGGGTTTTCCTAGACCAGCAAACCAAAACATGCAGTTTTCCAGTAGATCAAGATTGTGGCATAAGACCCACAGATTCTTTGACCAAGTAGCAAAAACTGGCAGAACCATCTTCCTCAGAACTTCAGGAAACAAGGAGTTGTGGTAACTTAGTAACTGCCAATCATAAAAACACAGCTTTAAAAAATATGGATTAGAGTGGACTTACTAGTATTCTACTATAGAATTATTATGACTTTAGCAATGGAAGAAATTTATCATTGATGTGGAGACAGTGGTCATGGGAGTTGCTGAAGGCAGGGAGAGGGAAAAAGAGGTGTGATATGGAGGCATTTTCAGGACTTGGAGTTGTCCTCAATGATATTGCAGGGACAGATGCAGGACACTATATATCCTGCCATAACCCATAGAATAGACCAGGAGAGAGTGTAAACTACAACATAAGCTATAATCCATGCTGTGTATCAATGCTCCAAAATGTACTCATCAAATGCAATGAATGTACCACACTAATGAAAGAAGTTGTTGATGTGGGAGGAGTAGGGGGTGTGGGGAGTGGGGTATATGGGAACCTCTTATATTTTTTAATGTAACATTTTTTGTGATCTATGTATCTTAAAAAAAAGAGAGGGAAACGGACTTTGGCCCAGTGGTTGGGGCGTCCGTTTACCATATGGGAGGTCCGCGGTTCAAACCCCGGGCCGCCTTGACCCGTGTGGAGCTGGCCATGCGCAGTGCTGATGCGCGCAAGGAGTGCCGTGCCACACAGGGGTGTCCCCGGCGTGAGGGAGCCCCACGCGCAAGGAGTGCGCCCGTGAGGAAAGCCGCCCAGCGTGAAAAGAAAGAGCAGCCTGCCCAGGAATGGCGCCGCCCACACTTCCCGTGCCGCTGACGACAACAGAAGCGGACAAAGAAACAAGACGCAGCAAACAGACACCAAGAACAGACAACCAGGGGAGGGGGGGAAATTAAATAAAATAAATAAATCTTTAAAAAAAAAAAAAAAAAAAGAGAGAGAGAGAGAAGTTTATGGCACCCTTGCTGAACCCTTGCTGGACCTTCCCTGCCTACCTCCTTGGCCCAGTGGGGAGCCAGGATGCACTTTCACTGTGGGTCCCTGGATCTGTTTCAGAAGAAGAGAGAAACCTCTATGTACATACCGCAGTGCCTGTATCTAAGTGCCAGTCTACTGGGTGGCAGCCTGAAACACTGAACCAGGAAACTCAGCTCTGGCTCAGCTAACCTCCCAACGCTTGCCTTGCAGACAGAAGCAGATAGCAGACAACTAAAGCAGAGTAAAAAACAATTAAGTCAAGGCAGTCCAGAGCAAACCCAGGCATTACCTGCTTTAAGTCATACAACAGAGCACCCCAGAGGAGGAGAAAGTCTATTTCACAGGGATTAGAGAAGGAATTCGAATTCCTGTAAAGAGGAGAGTTTTAAGGCCAGAGCAAGCATAAGCCCAGGACAAGACATAGGCTCAGAAAAGACAAAGAATCCGGCACTTCACGTTCACTTCAGGCTGATCTGTTTGATAGGAGGGCTAAACTCCAAAGAAGAGCCCCAGCCAACTCAGAGCCCATTTTCAGACTGTGAAAGCTGTTTGCTCCTTTGGTTGATTTGTTTTTGTTAGCTCCTGGAAGGCAAGAAAATCTCTGTCATATCACTAGCTGAATACAAATTTAAGGAAGAGACAGCTCAGGGACCAAATCTGAGAGTTAGCACTTTAAATTATTAAAATATACAGTGTACATCAAAAGATTACAAGACTAACAAAAAATAGAAAACAATGGCCCATCTAAAGGAACAATATAAAAAATCCAGAATCTGTCAACAAAGAAGATCAGACTTTGCAGGACAAAGACATTTAAAAAAACGACCTTCAATACACTCAAGGATATAAAGGAAAACAGAGAGAAAGAACTAGAAGATTTCAGGAAAACAAAGAAAGAACATTATGAGAAACACAATAAAGAGAAATTTTTAAAAGGAACCAAACAGAAACATTGGAGTTCAAGACCACAATAACAGAAATAAAAAATTCCCTAGAGAATTTCAACAGGAGATTGAACTGGCAGAAAAAAAGAATTAGTGATTTCAAAGATAGACAATTGAAAAGTCTCAGGCTGAAGAGCAGAAAGAAAAAGAATGCAAAAAAAGGGAACAAATCTTAAGAAACTCGTGGTAGTACCATCAAGCATACCAATATATGCATTATGGGGGTTCCAAAAGGAGAAGAAAGGGGCAAGAAGAATATTCAAAGAAATAATGGCAGAAAACTTCCAAAATTTAACAAAAGACATGGATGTGCACATTTGAGAAGCCAACAATTCCCAAACAGGATAAACTGGAAAAGACCAAGCCCAGACACATAGTAGTCAAACTGTTGAATGCCAAGGATAAGGAGAGAGTTCTGAAAGCTGCAAAAGAAAGCACACGTTATTGGACAATGTAGTCCCTATAAGATTAAGTGACAATTTCTAATCAGAAACCATGGAGGCAAGAAGGCAGTGGGATGACATATGTAAGTGCTCAAAGAAAACAACCGCCAACCAAGAATTTTATATCTGATGAGACTGTCTTTAAAAAATGAGGGAGTGATTAAGACATTCCCAGATAAACAAAAGCTGGGGGAATTTGTCTCTACTAGACCTGCCCTACAAGCCATACCAAACCAAAAGAACACTAGACAGTACATCAAACAGGCATAAAGAAATAAAAACCTCTGGTAAAAAGAACCACATTTTTTTTTCTTTTTGGTATGTAACTCACTCCACTTTTTATTTCTTATAGGTTCTAAAATCCAAATGCATAAACGTATTGATTAATCTATGGATTTGGACATATAAGATATAAAGATATAATTTATAATATTTAAAACATAAAGGTAGGGGGGCAAATGGATATAGAAATAGTGTTGTAGATATAGAAATAAGCTGTTGAAGTTAATTTGGTAACAAATTGAATGTGATTATATAGATGTAGAATATTAAATAACTATAAAGAAAGTATATGAAAAAAAATAAGAAGGGGCTCACAATGGTACACAACAAAAAACCAAATAAATATTAAAGCAGGCATTTATGGAAGAATTGAGAGACCAAAAAAAGTATAAGATTTACAAAGACCAAAGAGCAGAATGGCAGAAGAAAGTCCTGCATTATCAGTAAATGAATTTAACTCTCTAGACAGAAGGCAGAGGTTGGAAGAATGGATTTTAAAAAAAGCATGGCTCGGGAAGCAGATGTGGCTCAAACAGTTGGGTGCCCACCTACCACATGGGAGGTTCCGATGCCTCCTAAAGATGAGCAGATGCTGCACCTGCCACAACGAGCTAGACTCCGCACCACCATGAGCTAGATGCTGCACCACTGCAATGAGCTAGACGTTGTACCACTGCAATGAGCTAGACTCCACAGCTCCACAATGAACAGACACCTAAACAAGCAGATGCCACAAGACAGCAGACCCCACAGCTCACAGGGAGATGGTGTGGCTTAGGCTGTTGCGAGGTCCAGGGTTCAGTTCCCAGTGCCTCCTGGAGAAGGCAAGCAAACAATAAGCAGACAGACAAGAGAACCATCTGGGGGAAGGGGGTATACATAAAAATGAAATAAAGTAAATAAGTCAATCTTAAAAAAAAAAGCATAACCCAAGTATATACTGTTTGCAAAAGACTCACCTTAATTTAGACATATCTACACAAAGGTCAAAAAGGAAAGAGAAGACTTGACCCAACTATCTGCAATTTACAAGACATTACAAGATATTTGCAACTTCAAAAATAATGAAATCTTACAATATATTTTCTCCAGCATGATGGAATGAAGCTAGAAATCAATAAAACGGGGAAAAGTGAAAACTTTACAAATAAGTGGAAATAAAACAATGTAATCAAACAACCAATAGGTCAGAGAAAAAAATCAAAAGGAATATTAGGAAATATCTTGCAGCAAATGAAAACAAAAACACAACATACCAAACATTATGGGATGCAGCAGAGGCAGCACTGACAGGGGAATTTATAGCTCTAGAATCTAGAATCAAGAAAAATAGAGAAAGGTATCAAATCAGAGACCTAACCTCACAATGGGAGGACCTATAAAAGGAAAAGTAAATGAAATGCAAAGTGAGCAGAAGGAAGGAAATAAAAATTAGAGTGGAGGTATGTGAAATAGAGAATTAAAAAAAATACTCCACAAAAGTTGGTTCTTTGAAAGATCAATAAAATTGACAAATCATTAGCTAAATTGACAAAGGAATAAGAAAGGATGAAAATAACTAAAATCATAAATGGTAGGGTGGACATTACTCCCAACCCCAGAAATAAAAAGGCTTATAAGACGATACTATGAACAAACGTATACCAACAAATTAGATAACTTAGGTGAAATAGAAAATTTTTTAGAAACACACAAACTACCTATACTGACTCAAGAAGAAATAGAAAACCTCAACAGACCAATTACAACTAAAGAGATTGACTCACTAATCAAAAACCTCCTAATAAAGAAAAAGCCCAGGACCAGATGGCTTAACTGGTAAATTTTACCAAGCATTCCAAGAAGAATTGTCAAATTTTAAACAACCTCTTCCAAAAATTGAAGAAGAGGAGATTCTTCCTAACTCATTCTATGAAGACAACATCATCCAAATACCAAAGCCAGATAAAAATACCATAAGAAAAGAAAATTAAAGACCAGTATTTCCGATTGCAGGTGTAAAAATCCTCAACAAAATATCCGCAAACTGAATCCAACAACACATTGAAAGAATTATACACTATGATCAAGTGGGGTATAATCCTATATATGCAAGAGTGATTCAACATAAGAAAAGCAATTAGTGACACATCTCATTAATAGAACAAAGGGAAAAAAAGCACATTATCATAATTGTTGCAGAAAACGCATTTCACAAAATCCAGCACCCCTTCTTAATAAGAACACTTTTAAAACTAGGAACAGAAGGCATCTTCCTCAATATGATAAAGTATATATATGAAAATCCCTCAGCTAACATGATACTCAATGGTGAAAGATGGAAAGCTTTCCCCCAAAGACATGGAAAAAGACAAGAATGCCCACTGTTACCACTGTTACTCAACATTTTACTGGAAGTTCTAGCCAGGGAAATTAGGCAAGAAAAAGAAATAAAAGGCATCCAAATTGGAAAGGAAGAAGTAAAACTTTCCCTATTTGAGATGACATGATCGTATATATAAAAAATACCCCAAAAATCTGCAACAAAGCGACCAGAGCTAATAAATGAACTCAGCAAAGTGGCAGGGTATAAAATCAACATGCAAAAATCAGTAGTGTTTCTATACACTAGTGATGAACAGTGTGAAGAGCAAATCAAGAAAAGAATTCCATTTGCAACAGTATCTAAAGGAATCAAATATCCTCTTAACCAAGGATATAAGCAACATATACATGGAAAATACCAAATGTTGCTAAAAGAAATCAGAGAAGATCTAAATAAATGGAAGGACACTCTATATTCATAGATTGGAGGATTAAATATTGTTAGATATTAATTCTACCCAAAGCAATCTACAGGTTCAACACAAATCCAATCAAAATTCTAACAGACTTCTTTGCAGAAATGGAAAAGCCAACCATCAAATTTATATGGAAGGGTAAGGGGCCCCAAATTAGCCAAAGTCATCTTGAAAAAGAACAAAATTAAAAGGCTCACACTTCCTGATTTTAAATCTTATTTAAAAGTTATGGGTTCACCAATTGTAACAAATGTACCACAGTAATGAAGGATGTTGTTGATGTGGGCAAGCGTGGGAGGGGGAGGGAGTGGGGCCTATGGAAATCCCTTAAATTTTTAACGTAATATTTATGTAATCTAAATCGTCTTTAAAAGTTTTTTTTTAAATGTTTTTTTAAAAGCTATGGGGAAGCAGATGTGGATCAAGCAGTTGAGCGCCTGCTTCCCATATGGGAAGTTTCAGGTTCAGTTTCTGGTGCCTCCTGAAAAAACAAAAAACAACAAACAAAGCAAACAAAAAAACCAATCATACAAGGTCCCAGGTTCAATCCCCAGTTCCCAGAACCTTAAAAAAAAAAAAAAAGCTATGGTAATCAAAATAGCAAAGAACTGGCACACCACAAGGACAGACATATAGACCAATGGAATAAAACTGACAGTTCAGAAATACACCCTCATATCTATGGCCAACTGATTTTTGACAAGGGTATCAAGTCCACTCAATGGGAAAAGAATAGCCTCATTAAGAAATGGTGCTGGGAAAATGGGATATCCATATGCAAAAGAATGTAGGTAGACCCCTCTTTATTAACTCAAAATGGATCAAAGACTCAATATAAGAACTGATACTGTAAAATTCCTTGTAGAAAACATAGGGAAGAATCTTCAAAATCTTGTCTTAGGCAATGGTTCTTTAGACTTTACACCAAAAGTGAGGGCAACTAAAGAAGAAAAAAAAAGATAGATAGATGGGATCTGGCAATCCCACCACTAGATATATACACCCAAGAGAATCGAAAGCAGGGACTCAAATAAGTATTTGTGCACTGATGTTCACAGCAACATTATTCACAATCATCAAAAGATGGAAGCAACTCAAGTGTTCAATAACATCTGAATGGATTAACAAAATGTGGTATATACATACAACGGAACACTGCACAGCTGTAAAAAGGGATTAAGTTCTGTTATGTGCAACATCATGGATAAACCTGAAATCACCATGTTGGGGGAAATAAAGCAGACACGAAAGGACAAATATTGTATGATCTCACTGATATGAAATAACTGGAATAAGCACATTCATAAAGTAAAAAACTAGAACACAGATTATCAGGGACTGGAATGAGGAGTTACTCTTTACTTGGTACAGAATTTCTGTTCAGGGTGATGGAAATATTCTGGTAATTTGTGGTGGTGATGGTAGCACAACATTTGGTAGCACAACATTGAGAATGTAATTAACACCAGTGAATTACATTTTTGAACTGTGGTTAAAAGGGAAGGGAACTTTTTAGGTTGTATATATGTTACTAGAATACATTTTTTTTTAAAAACTGAACTGTAAAACACAAAACATGAACTCTAATGTAAACTATGATCTACAGTTAATAGAAAAATTATAATAATATTGTTTCATCAATTGTAACAAAGGTAATGCACTAATGCAAGGTGTTAATAACAGGGAAAAATGTGCATGTGAGTGGGGGGTATTCAGGCACCCTGTATTTTCTGCATGATTTTTCTGTAAACTTACAACCTCTCTAAGTAAAAGAAAAAATCCATTTGACTGATAACATAAGTGAATGATAGGTCTTTGACACTGGAACAGGCCTTGGTAAATGGAAGTCAGCTTTTCATTTATAGATGAAGAACTGAGTCTGTTCCAGGGCATGTAAGTCTTCCTGTCAAAAACACTTGAAACCTACCCACCAAGTCTAACTTGTATCTATGAGAAAATGCTATCAGATTTTAACTGTCAGCAACAGGAAGACATAATTTCCACTTTTGCTTTGACAGTGGATACATTGTCCTTCCCAGTGTCCAACATTGGGAGGGGATGTGGCCCTAATGGCTTGAAAGATTAATTCCGGAAAGATGGAAAGCGGACATGGCTCAAGGGACAGAGTGTCCACCTACCACATAGGAGGTCCAAGGTTCGAACCCAGGGCCTCCTGGCCCATGTGGTGAGCTGGCTACACGCAATGCTGCTGCGTGCAAGGAATGCCATGCCATGAAGGGGTGTCCTCCACGTAGGGGAGCCCCACGAGCAAGGAGTGTGCCCTGCAAGGAGAGCACAGCCCATCTACAAAGCACAGCCCATCTACAAATGGCACCACACACACGGAGAGCTGATGCAGCAAGATGACACAACAAAAAGAGACACAGATTCCCAGTTCCACCGAGATTGCAAGCAGACACAGAAGAACACACAGCGAATGGACACAAGAGAGCAGACAATGGCAGGGGGGGCGGGGTATAAAAATAAATCTTTAAAAAAAAAAGGTGACGAGAAGCTAGAGGGAAGACTGCTGGAGGAGAGGCGAAAAAAAGAAGACCTAAATATTTCTAAGGAGAGGAGAAAAGGGCTGGTGGGAATGTGGAGCAGTGAGATACATTGCTGCGATATGCAAATCCTCCCAGAGAGCCCCCTACTTCACCTGACCAGTTAATGAACCAGCAATGAGGAAGCATCAGGAGGTGGCCTTTCTTCTTCAACCTGCTGAAAGCACACAGTAGCTGCTCAACAAACATCTCCTGCATGAACACTCAGACACTGGCAATCTTAAAGTACAGAAGAAGAAATGTAGGCCTATGCTTTAGTATAAAGGTCAGATTAGGTGGCATTTGATAGAAAACGCAAGAGGACAGTAGCAATTTAAGAAAGAGAAATAAGTGGGCAGGCTATAACTCAGAGATCAATAGAATGTAGTAATATTTTATCCAAGACTTTTATGCTTGATGTGGCCATCTCAGTAAAACCATTTGGGGTGCTAACTAGGCCAGGATGAATCTGGAACCCCTTCATGGACTCTGCTCAATCCCATATACACAGAGTCCAACTCTAACCACTCCAGCTGGCTCAAGGCATCTGAAAGATCTATCATTCATTCACTCATTCAAGAAACATTATCAAGGAGCTACTGGGTATCAGGCTCGATGGAGGGCTGTAAAAATAAATACAACACATTTCCTCACTTAAATGAGGATATAATCTAGTAGAGAAGATTAAAAAGGCCTAGAGTTGGGAACGGAGTCCAACCTCTGAGTCTATGCTCTTGACTATTAAGTAGGGTGACCATATACTTTTATCGCCCAAATGACTGTAACAGGAAGCAGAGGTCAGAAGGATCCACCACAAGGAAGGTTCAAACAAGTGTGGGGAAGATCAGTTATAGTTTGGCCATATGCAAAACCTTTTTCTTTTTACCTTTTATTATAGGAAATCCCAAACATATACTACAGTAAAGAGAACAGTATAATGAGCCCGTATGTACCCACCACCCAGATTAAACAATTATCAATTCTTCGCCAATCTTGTTCATCTCAGCCCACATCCCTACTTTATGGAAGTGAATCCCTAACATCGTGTCATTTCATCTGTATGGGCTTCTTGTATGTGTTCCTTAATGGTTAAGGATTCTAAGTACTATCCGCTAGGTCTTAAAAAAATGACTTCTTAAAGGTGAATATAGAGAAAAGGGCATCCCAGGGGCAAAGGGAAAGAAAGCAGCAAGCACAAGAGTGTGGAGGTAGGAAAATATGAGAAAATGTAGTTGTGAGGGAAGGAGGAAAAGCAGTACACCTGAGACCTGGAAATGAGGTCAGGCCTGAATCATGCAGGGTGTCATAGATGTGAGGCAAAAATATACATGGCATACAGACATACAGAAAAAGAAACTGGTTCAGAGTAGTTTAAGAACTTTACTCAAGGCCATCAAACTACTATGGGGTAAAATTATGATTCAAACCTACAGTTCTTTAGACTGCTGGTCTAAAATTCTCTCTAAGAAACCACCTATGCCATGGCTTTAGGGGAAAGAGTAGATGGCTTAATACAATCCTGTCAGCACACTGTGTTCTTGGGTCATTTATGGAAGGACTGCATGTTCTGGAACCCATAGAGACCTGCCAAGAATCTCTTCATGGCTGGAATGTACTTGCCACACCAACCAGCTGACCAGATTCCATCCCCTAGACAGAGGAGATGCTAACTGGCTATGCTAACCCAGGTTGAGACAGCCAAGTCATCTCTTGCCGGAGTTCCCCTTGCTCTGTTCAAAGCAAGACTGTGAAGGATGTTGCAATGTATCTAGGAGTACCAGATAAAGCAGGAGGGCCTGAGAAGGAAAACTCGGCATTACGCTTACACATTACAATCCCAAATATGTGTAATTCATTCCAAATGTGAACTTGAAACCTCACTAATTTTACCTTCCTTTTCAAATTGCCTCCTCTCAAAAGTCTACACATAAATTTGAACTAGAACTGACATCGTATTTTCTGCAAAAAAAAAAAAAGCAATCTGACTGCCAACTGTGGAGAAAAGTCACGAAAAGTAGTTCACAGCTGCTGCTTTTTTTTTCTATTTCTTTTTTTTTAATAATGTGTGATTGATGATTAAAATGGAATCTTGTTGGCCCAGATTATTCCCATCTACTCTTAAACTGGTGAAGTTGGCGACAGTTTCTCTCTCCTTCACTCTCAAACTTAGCCTTGGGACAAGGATATAAAGGCCTCAGATGACCTTCACTGGGCAGGGTCGCCTTCAAGATGTTAAATCACAGCTCTCTGGGGGGCCTTGGACACAGCTCCAGAGGAAGCTGGAGGCCCGCAAGCTTTCTCAGCAGCCTGTTTTCTCAAACTGGCTCTCCCCAGAACAAAAACGACCCTGTTAGCCATCATAAACAGTCAGAAAAACATGCCGGCAGACAAAGCCAGGCTATTCAGGGGTCCCAGAGCTATCTCTTCCTCCTCTGGGGCTCAGTGACCCAACAGCTCACAGAGTCTGCAGTAAAAACTGAAAGAAAGAAATCTCCATGGAAGGAGGAGGAGACAATGACAAGGGCATTTCTGTTCCATTTTGATCACATGGTCCTGACAAAGCTAGCAGTTCAGGTAAGTGGTTTAGAAACCACATCACATAAAGACCAGTGAGGGCACCCGGGAGTATGTAGACCAGAGACGAAAAGATGAAGGGAAGCCATGAGTGTTTTCATGCAATCATTGCAAGGGCTGTCACATCAAAAGGGCCTAAATTTGTTCTGAGTTACTCTAGAAGGCAAAAGAATAAGTGAAGCCTTTTTTTTTTTTTTTGGCAACTAGTCATTAAGGGAAGTGAGCATTTTAAATTTGTGTCAAACAGGTTCTCATCCTATTTCTTTAAGCAACTCTCCTTTACCCACCCATCCAGTGTTGACTTGACCTACGATTCTGGCTTTGGCCTTTTCACTCCCTGAGCCTCTTCACTCATGGCAACCTGTTTTCAAGGTTTCTATGGCTCCAGGTGACTCTTCAGTACTGAGCCCTGGTCCATCAAGCCTCAGTGAGACCTTTGCACTGGTTTTCTTACTGGTCTCCCTCTGCAGACTGCACCGCTCCAATCCATGGTCCTCTTTGCTGTCAATAGACACACGGTCATGCTGCAACCCACATTAAAATCCAAACTCCTTAGCACAGCACCTGCAGTCCTGTTGATTCCCCTACTTCCCTAGCCTCATCTCTCAATATGCCATCAAGCCACCTCAGGTTATCTCATGCCTGCGCCCTGGCCCACGCAGCTATACAACCTGTGCCACCCAAGACACCTACTCACCTCTCAAGATTCAGCTCAGGCATGTTCCCTTCTCTTGGGAGACTCAGGCCTGTCCTCCACTCACCTCATTGTCTTCATCACTCCCTCCTCCTCCCTCCCCGTTTGGCTCTTACTTTGCCTGTACATTAGGCAATCAGTTTCATTTATTTGTTCACAAGACTGCCCCAAGCCAAATGGGAAGCATCTTAAAGGCAAGGAGCTGTATTTGTTTCATTGCTCTACTCCCAGAGCCTAGAGTGCTACCTGAGAGGTATTTGCTGAACATGGAAAAGGAAGAAGGAAGGGAAGGAGAGGAAAGGGAGGGGGGAGGGAGGGGAGGGTGCAGGGAGAATGGGAAAGAAGGGAAGAGAGTCTGAGGGAAGAGGTGGGAGAGCAGGGGAAGGAAGGAAAGAAAGACGCTGAGGTTTTTTCTTTTAGAAAGATCTCCCGCTTTCAGTGTATTTCTTATTCTATTTCTTTTTAATTTTAGTTTAATCCCTTATATTCACTTTTAAAGATTTCCCTTATAGGTTCTCAAAGAGTAGATGAATCCATTTAACTACACTGAATATGGGTGCATTCTATAAAACAAGGGAAAATTCTAGTCAGAATCAACTACAGAATTTAAACATCACAAGAATAATGCAGTCCAAGGCAATTAGTTACGTAAAGGAAATCCTTACTATATTAAGATAACTATCTTAATGCTAATGCTTAAAAATTAAAAAAAAATTTTAAAAACTGCAGCAAAGCTGAATTTGTAAAACATGTTTTTTAGAATTAAAACCTTCAGTGACTGCCTACTTCCTACCTTGGGGGTTAGCAGGTAAAGCTGTCAGGTTCAACTTCTCCCTGGCTTAGAGGATGACATTCATGCTCAACTTTGCACACCAGCAACAGAAGTCTGGAACCATAATACATGATTTTTAATAAGGCTGCCCAAGTCCAAGAGTTTGTTTTAAAGTACTCAAAAAGGTCAGTGAATCAGAAAGTAAGGAAGTCCCTGATAACCCTGGAGAGAAGAGCTGCAGCGGGGGAGTGAGGAAAGAAGCCAACCGCAGGCAATAAGAGAAGAAGGGAACCTGAGAAAATGGAGACCGCCACAACAAACCATGGAACTTGACTGAAGAATGACTCATGCAGAAAGGACGATGATAACTAGAAAAAGCGGCAGATGTAAACAAAAACTTCTTTTTCCCCAAACTCCAAGACATGTACAGTTTTAAATACAAGGTAAAGGAGTATATGAATAATGGGAATCGAAGCCAGGTAGAAATTTGAAGACAACAGAGGGATGACAGTGCTATTAAGACAATCAGGGAAACTGGAAAAAAGGATAGAGAGATGGGGAGAATTTAGAGGGTAGGTCTTCTCAGTTCAACAGTTTGGAGGAAATCAGAGACTCCCCAAAGAGTTAAGATTTGCTCTGGGATGTGGTTCTTAGATTTCAAGGTGATATGATCCTACTGGGTATTTCATAGGCAATGACTCTATTCCCTGGGATTCTGATTCTGTAAGTCCAGGGCAGGCCCAGTGAATATGCATTTCAATCAGCACCCCAGGGAATTGCACTGTAGATAATAATGTGACCATACTTGAAGAAAGATTGGCCTAAAGCAGCACTTCTCAGGCTTTAATATGCTTGCACATCTTCAAATCCCCTGGAGACTATTGCAGAGTACAAATTCTGATGCAGTCTGTCAGGGGTGGGATTGGAGATCCTGCGTTTCTGACAAGCTCCCTGTGCTGCTAGGGCTGTTAATCTTCAAGTCCAGGGACCACACTTGGAGGAGCCAGGACCCAGGGTAAGATGTACTTTAAAGAGGAGAGGAACCAATCCCTGTGAAAATCACAAATTGAGCTCCTTCGTTCATTCAAGCATTTATCCAGAGCACTGACTATGTGCCAAGAACTAAGGATTTTCAGATGAAAACTGCCAACACAGGGGACCAACATGTCAACAGGCATTGGTTAAGACAAGGAAAGCATTCATGGTTGTCTTTCCTTAAATGTTTATCATTTGTGCACCAAAGTAATTAGAGACAGAGAAGGGAGTCAAACCTCATTCTCTAAACTTCCAAACTGCAAACTTCAAAGGAAAAAGCCACCATTAGGGGAAGATTAACTAGGATAAAGACAGAATGCAAGGCTGGGGAGACCTTTAGGTATAAGGAATCATGGGGAAAGATCATTTAGGACAGACATCACACTGAGAAAGCCATTAGTCCAACCAAGTATTTCTCTGTAAACAATGATAACTGACTCCTCACCCTCCAATTACTAGGTCCACCTGAGCAAAGTCAAAAATGTGTAGCTCTCAGCAGACTAAACTCTACAATGAGTTTAAATATCTGTTGACTGCAATGGAGAAAGTTAATTCAAGCCAACTGCCAGAATCAACGGTTTAAAGTTGTAAAGACAGAAAATTGTTTTATTTACCTGAAACTAACACCCCACACAAACCTCAGGCCAAGCACTTTCCCTGTAAAAGGACAGAAGATACATCTCAAAACCTATTATTTTCCCCAAAAGAGGTTGAAAACAGGCATTAGCCCAGGCCAGCCAAAACCAGGTTCCAACAAGTAATAAGGTCCACTAAGTAATAAGAATAACTCACCTTGGTTTGCCCCAGACTTTCCCTTTTCTAAAACTGAAAGTCCAGCATCCCCAAAACCCACTCAGCCTCCAGCAAATCAGATAGCTGGCCATCCTAAAGTAACAAAAATTCCAATAACAGCTCAGAAAAGTCCACGTTAAGAGGTATAAGGTTAAAAAAAAAAAACTATCAGGCCAGGAGTTTTTAGGAACTTTGCATTCATGTTCATTTAACTTTCACAACATTTCTATCATGTCCCCTTTTTGTTAACAGATAAGTAAACTGAGAATCAGGAAATGAGGAAGCTTAATGACATATTAGGCTAAATAACAGCTGGTCACACAGGGACATCACTTAGGAATAACTTAATTCATCTCACCCTGAGTATGGCACATTCTAAACCTTAAGAAATGTTTAGTGAGCAAAGAGATTCATTACTCCACAAGGGAATTTGAAGCAGGAATGAGAACTCCATTCTCCAAACTCCAAACCTAACGCCTTCTGCATCACCAAACTGAAGGGTCTAATCATGATACTAAAATGATCAATGGGTCTCTCTCATTACATACTTTTCACTTGGGACTGAAAAGCACCCAAATGTTTCTCTATGTAATTAATATGCTTCCCCAAACAAAACTTTTTATTATTAATAGCAATTTCAAAACTAGAATCTCCTTTAATTCAACTTTTCATCATCTTTCTTTGGTTTTACCATCCCAGTTGAGAGCAACTAGATTAGAAGGAGTGTTCAAAAGGTAAAGCAGGGTACTTTTGAAATTTCAATGTTAAATCCTATTGAGTTTTCATAGTGTAATAATCTGTTTATGACACACCTTTTCACTTTTATCATTATGTCAGATAGTCACTCTAACTTTAGAGACTACTGAGAAGATTCTAAACCATATAAGAAAAGGAGAAAGCATGGGAAAAGAGAAGAAAAGAATGTAATCCAAAGAAAGTAAAAGAAAAAATAAATAAAGGGTGGGAGAAACAAGAATTTCTAACAAAACAGAAAATAAAGGACTAGGAACTACAGGGTTTTAATGCTTCACCTTGATCAATTTCCTCCTTTTAGGAGACTATATAAGCAGGGGGATTGTGGCAGGGACAGTAACATTCATCCAATATTTCATTTGCTCCCCATATTTCCCAGTCTTCCTTGTGGTTAGGTTGACCTGTGTAAGTAGTTCTAGCCACTGCAATATGAGTAGAAGTGAAATATGTCACTTCCAGGCTGAGGAAGCAAAATCTTGAGTGGTTTTGCAAATATCTCTCTTCCCCTTGCTCTGATGATTCAAAGGCTATGTGCTGCAGATGGTGCAGCCACCAGGTGGTGGCACCTACATTACACTGGGTCTCTGAGTGACTGGGTGGAGGGGGGCTCCCTGCTGATTCAGGGTGGGTGGACATACAGCACAAGTAAGGAATACAACTTTTCTTGTGTTTTAAAGTACTGAGATTGGGGGATTGTTACGTAGTCTAATCTGACTAACACAGCTTGACTAGTATTCCCATTCTACAAAACAATACCAAAATCTTTGAACTCTTTTCTTTTTTTTTTAAAGATTTATTTTTTATTTATTTAATTCCCCTCCCCTCCCCCGGTTGTCTGATTTTTTTCTGTGTCTTTTTGCTGCGTCTTGTTTCTTTGTCCGCTTCTGTTGTCGTCAGCGGCACGGGAAGTGTGGGCGGCGCCATTCCTCGGCAGGCTGCTCCCTCCTTCGCACTGGGCGGCTCTCCTTATGGGTGCACTCCTTGTGCGTGGGGCTACCCTCCGCGGGGGACACCCCTGTGTAGCAGGGCACTCCTTGCGCGCATCAGCACTGCGCATGGGCCAGCTCCACACGGGTCAAGGAGGCCCGGGGCTTGAACCGGGGACCTCCCATGTGGTAGACGGACGCCCTAACCACTGGGCCAAAGTCCGTTTCCCAAAATCTTTGAACTCTTATCCCAATTTTTCTTCAAACCTATCCACTGCCAAATTACTTTAAAATTTCATATAAATGAAAAAGATATAACATTTAGAGGGCTGCACTTCCCCACAATAGCGGGAAATTGAACTAATTGGAAATTGTAAAATAATGTTTTATTACAATCTAATTGGAATTCCGGGCATACAAGTGAGAAGAGTTTAAATGGCAAAATTCCCCAGGGGTCATACAGGAATACTAAAAACAAAAAAAAAAGTAAGAATAATTAAATAAGTTATTATTTGCCAAGGGCCTATGCTGTGTCTATAACTACAGTAGTTGCTTTATTTAGTGACTTCATTTAATAACCATTACAACAATTTTACGAATTAGATATTGAGGCAAACACAGCTGCCCACTCAGTTCAGAAAATGGGTGCCAATGTGCCTAGGGAGGGTGGATCCCCACCAGCCTCAGGCTATGAGCCATAATTCTTTTATGCCAGGGGCCATGGCCTTGCATACACCTGTTGAGCTAATAATGGCTCTTACTCACTTCTAAAGGGGAGTAGAGGAGAGGAGAGGAGAGGGGAGGGGAGGGGAGGGGAGGGGAGGGGAGGGGAAAGGGGAGGGGAGGGGAGGGGAGGGGAGGGGAGGGGAGGGGAGGGGAGGGGAGGGGAGAGGAGAGGAGAGGAGAGGAGAGGAGAGGAGAGGAGAGGAGAGGAGAGGAGAGGAGAGGAGAGGAGAGGAGAGGAGAGGAGAGGAGAGGAGAGGAAGCACAACAGAGAGAACATTAAGTGTTCCTCGAGCCTACAATAGTTAGTCTCCAGTCCTTTACAATAAAGGTTTGTCAACCCCTACTTTATGCCAATCATGGTAACCCCCTCTGCCAGGATAGGTCTGAGGGTGAATAAATGATGCAGCTTTGGGCTCCAGGTTTGAAACCTGAGATGAAGTCTGCTGAGAGCTCCCGGAAAGATTTTCCTTCCTGATTAAAGTAATAATAATAATACCCGGGGCCTTTGGATATAGTCATTTTAAGTCATGATGATTAGGGCTACTTGATGCGACCAGGAAGAAAATGTCTAGGGATCACAGGGACACCATCCCAGAGCGTGGGGATGGCCACATTGCTGAATTAACTGACCACTGAAGGGTACCTCTCCAGTGTCTCCCTAGAAGTGGTGATAAACCTGCCTTGTCACAACCACTTTAGTTAGGCATCAAGTCACCTGCAGCGGGGTTTCCGGCAGCTGACAGAATCGGATTCTCCTTCCATCATCTCTCACTGAACAAGCAACTCCTATCTCTCTCATAAAATGGAACCTGAGAAGCTGCCGTAGCCCTTAGAGAACGTTTGCTCCCAACTGGAAAACTCTTTAGAAAATTGGACATACCTGTTCCCCTCAAATAAGACCATGATTCTCCCACTCTTGCTCGGGAAAGGAAGAACTAAGTCTTAGAAATTCTGCCTATTAAATGCTTGAGTGTTCCCAGAGTCACCAGACCAGAACCTTCCATTTGTAAAGGGAAAAGAACGATGCTTGTGAACAAAATGCTGTGAGTGGCTTTATAAAATATTATGAGGCCCATATCTATACTTTGACATCATGTTTATAAAAGCTCCTTAAATTGGCCTTTTGAATTAGGCTATGCCTCCCTATGTTAAATAAAAATCACCTTTACGTTGGTCAGTTAGGTTCTCTTTAAGAAATATCAGACACGCATGTGCGCATGATGACGCTAGAAGGTCACTCCCCCCTGGACACAGTCAGAACATCTGACCTGATCATTTACACTGGTAAAATTGGCTCCTGTGGGTAATGACTTAATCCCTGGAACCTGGAAGCTTTCATAGCATTCCAAGATTGCCACCACACTCGCTGATGGAAAAACGCTTCTAGCTAGAAATAGAGACAGCCACCAAATCCCAGTGGCTTCCTGATACTTCTTTTGTTATCCCTACCCAAGCACAACAAATACTCTTCTACTTGTTAGAAGTCACTTGGAAATAAGTTTGTCTGAATACCGCCCTTAAAACCTGAAGAATCCTCCTTTCACTTTTACCACCTGAATGTTATCGAAGGTTACCTACACAGGGAAATTTCCCTCTTTTATGTCAGCATCTAAAGCAGGGGTTCTTAACCATTTTTGTTCTAAGGACCCCTTTGCCAGTCAGGTGAAAACCACAGACCCCTTAATTAGTCCACACTATACTCTGTATTATTTAATGAATGTATCACACCTGCACCAACATGTCCCCACAAGAATAATGTATTTTTGATTTTCAATTCAAGCTCATAGATCCCTTATTAAGAAACCCAGATCTAAAGCAAATGTTGAGGATATTTTTTCCCTTTAAATCCAAGGCAGTGGTTCTCATCTATGAGATGGAATCACCCAGGGAGCACACTGGAATCACCCAGGGAGCTTTAAAATATAATGACATCTGGGTCTATCCCCAGAGTTCTGAATTAATTGTTCCAAAATGCAGCCTGGGCATTGGGATTCAAAAAGTTCCCTGGGTGATTCTAATGTACAATCAAGGTTGAGAACTGCTGACCCACAAAGTTAATGACAAATAGAAGAATATGTAATTAAGAGCTATACACAAGAGAAAATAACTAAATTGCATTTACAAAGGACTAAAACAGAGAATTGGAAAAGGTTCCTCCCACTATTTAACACTTCCGAAAAGTTACAGGAAACCAATCATTATTCAGTCAACAAGCAACTCAAATATATATACATTCTCAATTATTGTTAAAGGAAGGACAGAGAAAGCCAGGAGAAAGGACCAAAATAAAGGAAAGAAAATCAATATGTTTGACCCCCTTAGACATAAATTGTACAGTAATATCCATGCCTCAATATCCCACACCTTCTTCAAACAGCACATTAAAACCATTTTTTCAGTGCACCCAGCTCCATAGGTTTGCTCCAAGGGTAAGCAACCTGTGTCCTGTGGTCCAAATCTGGCCCACCACCTGTTTCGGTAAATAAAGTTTTATTGGAATACAGCACACTTAACTCATTCATTTATGTCTTATCCACCTGCTTTCATTCTACAACAGCAGAGTAGTTGTACAGAAACCATATGGCCCACAAAACCTAAAATATTTACTGACTGGTCCTTTACAAAAGTTTGCGGAGCACTGCTCTCATCTGTAATCTAGGCTTCTGGCATCAGGAATTAATAGTGAACATCTCCCTTTTATTCTTGCCCCAGTAAGGGCTGCCCACTAGTGCTCATCCAAGAAACCTGCACCTTCTGTTCCTGTCATGTACCTCTGTTCTGCCTCATCAGAACCATCCAGAGACAGTCAGAACATCTCCTGCAGTCGCTTCTCTCTAGCAACTTGGCTAAGGCTGTCACTCTGCAATACCCAGCTTTCAGCAGAATGAAACGGACAGCACCAAATCTCTCTCCAACTCGCTCTAATTGTATGTGCTAATGCTAAGATGTAAAGTAAGATATTTTACAGAGTGCTTCTCTACCACCTAAATTTTAACCTCCCTTTTCTAGTTTTGACTAATTAAATTTAACTTTTTATTTGCTTTATGATTTTGCTAAAACCTATGTATTGTATTTTAAAATAACCCCTTATTTCTACAATTTCTTTCCAAAACTTTGGTTACAGTAGAATAAAGCAGTAGTTATTCTAACAGCCCTCCTTATTTGCTAGCGTTCACCTACTTCCACCTCCTTGTATTTTCATAAAAGAATGAAGCTCTGATTTATTTCACTCTTCTGGAGAAGAAAGGTGAAAGAATGACATGGGAATCTATTGCTACCTAAAATTAAGATTTTCATATAAGAGAGGCAGGGTTTTACAGACAAGAGGATAAATTTGCTTACAAGCAAATTCTCTGTCCATCAGCAAAGTGTTGTCTCCATTTTTAGTTACCTGGTACTGAAATGTGGGTTTGATGCCTAGACACCTGGGCAGGAATGGAGAAAAAAGGCATCTTATACTTCTTTTTGCTTACTCCTAATATCAGCAGGGCAGGGTTTCTCAATAGGCACTACTGACACTTGGGGTCGGATCATTCTTTGTCATGGGGCTGGCCTGTGCCTTGTAGTATGTTCTGCAGCATCTCTGACCTGTACCCAGTAGATGCCAGTACCACAGCCAGAAATGCTTCAAGACATTGCCAAGTGTACCCTAGGGGGCAAATCTCCCACTTCCAGTTGAGAACTACGGCACCAGGGGAACCAACCCTAGTAGGGAAACTTACCCTTGCTGCCCCACTCCCTACTCCATTCCTATTGGGGCTACATGAGTTAGACCTTCATCATCTTTAACCTGGCTGGACTTTCATCAGTCTCCCACAAGTCTTCTTGCCCCCCACCTCCCACAAATCTCATATATTCTCCAAACTGCAATGGAAGTAGAGAAGATACTGGGCTTGGGCTACACCACCCAGAACCACTTTCAGAGCTGAGACCCTCCCGTCCGCAGCTCCCTAGCCTTCTCCAGGACCCCTTGCCACAGTTAGGTGCCATGACACCAGGGCAGCCTGTACCCAGGGACCAGTCATTGCAGGGGTAAAATGGATGGACTCTGTGCCTCAGGGTGGGGCCCCTTGCAGGACCATTCCAGCTTCAAAGTTTCCCCATGGGATGGGATGGGCCTTTTTTACAGCTGCTTCACCCTTCAGCTCCTTCTGCCCAACCATGCCTCATTCCCTCCTGCTCAGATTTTGATCCTAAGAACCTCCCCAATAAACCACCTGCGTGCAAACCTCCCCCTCTGAGTCTGTTTCCTGAGCGGCATGACCAGAGATACAAAGTTATCTTTCTAAATTACAAATCTGATTGTGTCCCTCCCCTGACAATGATTCTACACTTATCTCCCATGGTCTATACCATGTGGCCCTACAGAACCATTTTTGGAGTGGCCAATGGCCTATACCATGAGTGGCATACTGGTAAGGCAGCTCTTTGGAAAAATACAATAAAACCCTGATATGTGTAGCTTTTGCTAATTTCCATGGTGTAAATACTTCTGCCACTGTTGATTTCAAGCTGCCAATGGTTTAACAGCCAGCTTACAAAATTACTGGCTATTTAATAGCTGGCTCTCATGAAGCAGGCACAGGCTGGCACCAGCATGCCACTGAGAGCCCTGACTACTCTCTATTCTTAGCTCTCATTGTTCTCCTTCACTCCTACTTCACTTTGGCCAGGACAAATTTTTATAATTCTCAGACCACCAGGGCCTCTGTGCCTTTATTCATGCTATGTTCTCTATCTAGAGTATACTTCCTTTCTCTGTCTGACTCATGGAAAACCTACTCAACATGCTGGATTCAGTTCAAATAAAACCTCCACCATAAATATTTTCAGGATTCACCCCTCCCCTCCCCTGCCCATCACATTTGAACCTTCTTTTCCTTTGTGTCAACGTGTACCATAAATACTTTCCGACCACAGTGGTTCTATTATATTTCATCATATTTATGTGTTTACAAAACTCTACTGTCTAGCCTGTAACTACTCTGAGACTCGAGTCTTGTTTATATTTTTATCTGATGTCTGGCACAGAGGACGCTCATAAAATGTGCTTGCTGAATTAACTAAAAAACTGGCTTCACTTCCTAGCTCAACTTTATCATGAAATACAGCTCTTCATAGAAAAGCATCTCAAGGAAAAGATGCATATTCTCTTACCCCAAATTTGAATGATGGGTGTGATGCCCCCACCCTGGTGAATGCTGCAGAGAGGAAAAGGATGGATAGAAGCTGCAACTTGACCTCTGAAGTCCCATGGCAAACCCAAATCAAGCATAGATGCCATTACAGAAACAAGAACAATATTTGCAGACCCAAAGGGACAGTACCTCTGGACCAGAGCAACTTGGAGACCAATCTCTTCAAGTGCTACAGCCTCTGACGCAGTCACACCAGGCACTCACAGTCCTTCAGTTTTACATCAAACTTCACATCCTCGCTCAGGGCCTACTACTTGCAAAATACTGTATCTTTAAAATAAGAATAGAAATGACAACCAACCTCTCTGGGGAACCTAAGAAATAATAACCAACCTTGCTTTTAAGTCAAACCCAAAAAGGGACCCTCCCTCCAAACTCCACAAAAACCAATAACAATAATGGTAAGCTCTTATTATTAATGAATCTTATTAATTGATTTTCCTGGTCAGCTAATGCTCATGCTTCTGAGTGCCCCCAATAGTCTGTGTGCCAATGTAAAGCTGTTCTAAATGCTCTACGTTATATTAATGCATATACAATCCCTGCATCAGTCTATGAGCTGAGTACTATTCACCCCCATTTTACAGATTAAGAAACTGAGATGTGAAGTAATTGGCCCAAGGCCACTCAGTCAGTAAATAGAAGAGCCAGGATTAAACCTGGACAGTCTGGTAAGAACTCCATGCTCTGAATCACACCTGGAGGAGAAAAACAGGCTTCTTAATAACTTTTTGCCACTATAATAAAAGGATGGGTGCCGTATCTTTCAAGGACTGTAACCTGGGAATGCTGTGAGTAACCTTGGCCTTGACCTTGGCACACAACTCATGGCTGGTCACCTGCAACAGTCATGCTCAGACAGCCTTACAGCACTTCAGCTGTGAGGGGAGCGCCTTTCTTTTACCAACATCGGCATGTGGAAAAGCTATGACCCCCAAGGGCAGAAGAAAAAAGAGAAAGAAAGAAAAATTTAAAAAGGAAAGGAAAGCACCTCCACCTCCAGTAATGAAAACAAATCTGAGCAATATTGCAAAGAGTTGAGATGAGGTAAAGCCCCAAGAGGACTTCCTTCCCTGCTAACATTCTGTTCACTGCCCAGAAGGGAGGAAGCATCTCGTTACCTGGAGTGGCTGAAAAGTAAACTGCAAGGGTTAAGCATAGGGATGTTGCTGAGAAAAAAAAAGAAGAAAAATACAATGGAGGGAAACGGACTTGGCTCAGTGGTTAGGGCGTCCGTCTACCACATGGGAGGTCCGCAGTTCAAATCCCGGGCCTCCTTGACCTGTGTGGAGCTGGCCCATGCACAGTGCTGATGCGCGCAAGGAGTGCCCTGCCACGCAGGGGTGTCCCCCGCGTAAGGGAGCCCCACGCGCAAGGAGTGCACCCCGTAAGGAGAGCCGCCCAGCACGAAAGAAAGTGCAGCCTGCCCAGGAATGGCGCCGCCCACACTTCCCGTGCCGCTGACAACAGAAGCGAACAAGACGCAGCAAATAGACACAGAGAACAGACAACCGGAGGAGGGGGTGGAATTAAATAAATAAATAAATCTTTAAGGAAAAAAAAAAAATACAATGGAGAACAAAGAGTAATGGAAGTGGTCTTGGGGCAGTGAACAGCAGCACTCTGACTGCAGCAAGTCAGCAATGGGGAGACCAAGCTCACCCCAGCCTCCGGCTGGGAACAAAAAGGACCCACACCTTGGTAACCTCTAATGGGCTACCTGTGCACTGCAGACCAGCAAAATTACAGTTTTTTCTACACAAAAGGTTAAAACTACGTAACTACATTAAATACCAAAAGAAGTTAGTACCTTTCAGAAAGAGCCCCAAGAAAACTCAAGTTTATCTTACCATACAATTCATTTCCCTACAGGGTTAGATAACTGAGCCATCCCTTGATTTTATGGCATGGTAAGGAGCCCTGAGGATATAAATTAGAAACAGGAAAACAAATTAGATATAGTAACAGTATTTCAAGGACTGTGTCATGGTTTACCGATGGAATGGGCTTTTAAAGAAGCCCCCTGTTTTGGTGCTAAGCAAATGGACTTAACTCCCTGCTTCCCTGCCCTAAGAGTCACTGGGTCCTCTTTCTGCAGTGTTTCAGAAGCAGTCTCTCAATTTCGGGTTGAAACTGCCCCGTCTGCCAACTGACCTCAACAGTCTGGCAGCTTTGCATTTCCCTGGATTCAGCCCAGTCTCTTCCTTAGCAAGTCTCCCGAGCCTAGACTCCCTAGATTCCCTGCCTCTGCCTGGATACTAGCCCACAGCTTCTGTCTGCTCCATTTATGCCTTCATTAACTGATTCCCCTGGTCAGTTAATGCTCATGCTTCTGAGTGCCCCCAGCAGTCTCAAATGAAATCATTGCTTTGATTCTTCCTTTCTTCCTTTCCTTCCTCTTCCAACACCTACCTTTTTTACCAAACTGCCTTGCAAGCAATCACCAAATTCCATTTCCCAAACCTACCTTTACATATAACTCCTTTGTATGTAAGGAACAAGGATTACAATAATATGTGCAGGTATATAAATCACCCACGCAATCAAATGCACTTCAAATATAAAACTGACTACTTGACAGAATTGCATAATTCAAACCCTTTTTAAAAAAAGGTTGTGAAATCTATCCATTATGTTTACAAGCACATATCCCCAAATAGCCCCAACACAGAGCAACTGTAAAAAAAGAGGTGGAGGAGGCATTCACACCTGCATTTTAGCATGTGGGGGAAATACTAAAATGGTGCCCCAAAGGCCATGTGCAGAAGTAACAAGGCTGAGGGGCTCTGTAGTGCCCTGATCGAAGTTTGCATCCTCATCTCGTACCTGACAAGCTCCATGACTTGAAAGAAAACTATTTGACCTCTCTGAACTTCAGTTTCCATACTTGTAAAATAGACGACCAATGCATACTGAATAGGTTCCTGTAGCAGGATCTAAAATTAGCTAACACACATGAAGGATCTGGCACTTAACCCATAAACGCTGGTGGAGGAAACTGAGGTACAGCAAGTGCCTTGGCTCAGTCAGTACTGCTACTTCTGATTTAGCTCGTGTGTAATGCGATTCTTAGCCCCGCAATTCAATCTCTCGGCACTTAGCAGTAGTTTAGGCTTCCCGTGCGTCACTCAAAAACCTTGTTGACTAACGTAAATCCAAGCTGTATCCTTGTACTGTGCTCTCCTTCCCTGGGAGAATGCTGGAGTTCTGTTTCTTAATAGTAAACTGTTGATTACTGGCTTGCTTGTGTAAACTTGATATTCTTAGCAAAGCGATAGAACCACCCTCCCTCCACCCCAGTTTGTATTAATCATCAGAAGAGACTAAAGCAACAAAAGCTAATCTAACCCTAAAGGAGGCAGCAGCTGGTAAGACAACATGCTACATACCCAAAATACCTTTGCTGCAGGGTAAAAAAAAAAACACAAATTATTTTTTCTGGCTTAAGCTTTTAACTCCTTAGATTTGTGTGTACCTGTCCTATTATGCAATGCGACAAACCTATTTTAATGAATTGGAAGAAATTTCCACTAAACCTAAGATTGATACATTTAAAACTGAAGTTGATAGTATAATATTTCAAAATAAGAAAGGGAGAGTTTTTACAGGTTGATTTGTTCATGTCTGAGTATAAAACTATAGCATATCGCCCACCCAAAAAACCACCTGTAACAAATAAAGCTAGTTTGTATAACCACTTTTTTAGGGATTTAGAGACAATTTACTTGTTACCCAAAGAAAAGGGAATTCTTACAGGGAAATACCCTTGGTACAATGGGAAGAATACTGAAAGAGAAATGGAGAGACTGGGGGTCCCAGTCTTGAGTTTGCCACTTGGTACTTATGTAACTTTAAAACAAGCTACGTCATTTAAATGTGCAAGTTTGCATATTCCAAAACAGGAAAAATACGTGTTCTGCTTCATCATGTTTTTAAGGAGGACAAAGTTTTATCTATAATTTTATCTGACTTGTGAAAACAGTTCACAAATGAAGGCAATGCTGTTCACATTTGAAATTTTACTTTGTTAAGTGAACCAGAATTAACTCACTGACAGATCTAGCTAAGGCTGAGCCAGCCCTTTAGCTTTTGAGGTCAGTAAGTAATACAAGACACAAGCGTTTTCTTCTCCCCACTGCTTAACTTCCCTGAGTCGAGTTTCTTTCCCCTACCTCAGGGTCCTTCATCTTTTTCTGATGCAAACGTACTTTTGATTCCCTGTAAGTCTCCAGCTATAGGAAGCTGGGAGCATGCTTGCAAGGGCCAGGTTGGGGTTGCAGTGGGGTGGCATGTGTCATTCATTTGGCATCCGGGTCCCCTTTCTATATTTGGAGAATCCCCCACCTCAAGAGGCAGAGCCTGCTGTCCAACACAGAACCTAAAAATGCCGAATACATACTTTCCCAGGTTCCTCTGCCGCTAGTGTGGGCCCAGGACAACCACTTTAGACTTGGGATAAGCCCTTAGTGATGCAGTGAGGTCAACAGGCAGAGACAGCAGAGAATTCATTTTAACACCCAACAATGGTAGCGAAGGCAGCTCCATCCAGTGTGGGGAGGCTTCAGGGTCAGCAGTTCTGGTGATGGCCATCATACCCTGGGTGATCCTTGCTGGGTATCTGTATCCCCTGGAGGTACCAGAGGTATCTACACTAAATCTCTTTTAGCCCCACTGCTTCTAATTCTAGTTCTCCAGTCCTTTGGAAGTCTTCTGTGAGCTATGCCAAATTCCTTCAATGAATTCCTTTCTTGCCAAATCAGCAGGAATCCATCTCTGTTGCCTTTTGATAAAGAACTCTCATTTATTCCATAACATCCTCAAGGCTAAGAAATCAGCCAAGGCCAGCAAAGTACCCTGCTCCATCCAGAATCTTCCAAAGGAGTTGCCACTAAATCTCATGACCCCATTCTATCTGTTAATAATATAAATCACACAAGGGGACATAGGAATAGGAGGAAAATATGTGCAAGTAACCAAATTGTAACTAAATTTTGATATGATGGCATGGAAAGACAAACCTCGGAGGTTAGAGTATCTAAAATGTTATAGGAACAACTCCACACAGATCTTTTTACATGGAAGTTGAATGGGGTATTAAGAGAAGAGAGTGGATTTACAGTAAAAAATATGAGTTCTAGCCACTTCCCTTCCTCATCTCCCCTACTCTAATGCTCCAAGGACAATATACCCCAGACATACAACAGTCATGCTTGTTTTTCTAAGCTCTTTACTCCAGTAACTCTTACTCATCCTTCAAAACCTGGCTCAAATATCAATTCCATTATGAAGCTTTCCTAATACCCGATAAACTAATCACAATTCCACTGTGTTATTGGAACCTATACTGGAGCCCTTACACTGACTGTGTATGGTTTTGAGAGTATCAATCATGACCAACCACCCACCCCCAAAATTTAAGTTCCTGGAACAAGTGAAGGTCCTTATCAGGCAAGCAAGGTACCAATGGTAATTAAGTGAAATTTAACAAGGCCCTCATTCTCAAGAGCAAGCACACAAAACTGCCTTCTTATCCATATTTCTTTCTGCAATAACTAGCTCAGAGCCTAGACATTCAGCCCCTTGTTGACTGAATGATGAGGCATACAGAGAATATTTCTATGTATAAGATATAGATAGGACAGTGGCCTGACACTGCCACCGATAGATTGGATACCCTTTCTGAAGCCACTTAACCTGGCCAAGAGGGAGGAACTACACCACCTCTACAGTACCTTCCGATTGCCACAGTGTCTGGCTCTGTGACTCCAAATTCAAAGGGAGTTCTTGGAGGAAGAGATCAGGTCAAGAGATAAGAGTCACAGGACATTTCAGCACTTGAGCTGAGGCTGACTAGTGCACAATATGTCCAAAGGAAATAAAGAGCCTGACTAAAAGAGGGAATCCATTTTAGGAAGTGAAAAATAAGCTGAGTACTAATTAGATGATTTAGATGGAGAGAGACAATGGAGGACCCTGGTAAATCCAGCAAGGCAATTCTGGGGCTTTGGACTGAGCAGTAGGGTAGAAAATACTATTTTATACTGATAGTTAGAGACCAAGAGGTACAATTGTTGTCTATTATGTGTCCTATATGTTTAGATATGATGCATGCATTATCCCAATTAATCCATGAATGGAGCCTCTGGGTTACTATTTAACATCATCCCCATTTTATAGATGGGGAAACTGAGATTTAGTGATATTAAGGAAAGTATAGGGCCACAGAGCTTACCAGTAGCAGAATCAGGATTAGCTTGTGTTTTTTTTGTTCTAAACACACCCTTAAGTAAGGCATGTTGAATGATGAATGAATAAAAGGTAATAAGAAACAAGATAACATAATGTCCACAGCCTTAAAAGATAATGTTGCTCTCAAGAGAAGTTGGGAAATTGGAAAGGAAAATGAAATTGAGAATAAAGGGAGAGCAAAGGCAAGGTGTTTTGTTTTATATTCATCAAGACTGAAATGGTGGCAAAGATCCAAATGGAAGCATCCTTCAAGGGGTGGGCCCAGCTCCAAGGACAGGTAAACTCTAGGGAGAGAAATTTGGCATTCACCATAATTAGAGGTAAAAACTAGAGGTCTGGAAACAGTGGAATATTCTTAGAAGAAAAGAATACTTCAAAAGAAGAGTTACTCTAGGAAGGGTCCACCTTAGAGAGGTAAAAGAAATAGGAGCCAAGGAAAGGAAAAAGAAGGAATAGTGTATTGATAAAAAAATAAGAATAGCATTGTCTTTTTTTTTAATTAACTGATTTCCAATAAACAGGAATACACAATGCAAATCAAAGGAGATGGCAAAAAGAAAGTCATTCCCTCTTCCATATGAGTTAGTTTCAGAAGAACCCAGTAGAAAGTCAGGACTACATGGCGGGGGAGAGGGGTGACAGTAACAAGGTATCTCTCCTCCTCCCAACCAAGGGGTGCCAGTGGAGGCTAGTGGGGATCCTGAACTCACTCCTTCCCATGCAGCAGTAAAAAGGAGGTCCCACTGTCAAGATTCCAACAGAGGCTGAGTGGAGAACCTATACTTCCACCCCCACAATAATGAGGTGGCATCCCGTTTTCCCCCACCACAGTGGTATTAGAAAAGGACTTTTAAAACAGAAGGATTAAATATGCTTCAGAATCACCTAAAATAATAAACCAAATATCCAGGTTTCAATCAAAACTCACTCATCAGAGCAAAAACTAGAAAGGTCTCAAATTGAATGAGAAAAGACAATCAACACCAAGATGACATATCTGTTAAAATTATCTGGCAAGGCTTTCAAAGTGACCATTACAAAAATGCTTCAATGAGCAACTAAATACACTTGTAGTAAATTATAAAAGAGGAAGTCTCAGCAAAGAAACAAAGTATATAAAGAAGAACCAAATCAAAATTTTAGAATTAAAAAATACAATAAGCAAAATAAAAAAGAAAATGGATGGGCTTAACAGCATAATGGAAGGGAAAAGAAAAAGAATCAGGGAAGGAGATTTGGTCCAATGGATAGGGCATCCGCCTACCACATGGGCGTCCAAGGTTCAAACCCAGGGCCTCCTGACCCACATGATGAGCTGGTCCGTGCACAGTGCTGATGTGTGCAAGGAGTGCTGTGCCATGCAGGGTATCCCCCACATAGGGGAGCCCCACGCACAGGGAGTGCGCCCCATAAGGAGAGCCGCCCAGCGTGAAGAAAGTGCAGCCTGCCCAGGAATGGCGCCACATACACAGAGAGCTGATGCAGCAAGATGATGCAACAAAATGAGACACAGATTCCAGGTGCCACTGACAAGAATACAAGTGGACACAGAAGAATACACAGTGAATGGACAGAGAGAGCCGACAACTGGGGGGCGGGGAGGTAGGGAAAGGGAGAGAAATAAATGAAAAATAAATATTTTTTTAAAAAAGAAAAAGAATCAGTGAACTTGAAGACAGAAAAATAGAAAATAATAAATCTGAACAAGAGAGAAAAAGAAAAAATGGATTGAAAAAAGAAATGAACAGTTTCATGGTAATGTAAGACTTTAACAAAAGATGTAACATTCATGTCACTGGAGTTCCAAAATAAGAAAAGAGATTGAGGCTGAAATAGTATTCAAAGGAATAACAATGGAAAATTTACCAAATTTTGCAAAAAAAAAAAAAAAAAAACTATCTATCTATAAACCTACAGATTCAAGAAGGTGAGCAAACTCGAAACAGAATAAACCCAAAGATAACCATGCCAAGACACAACATATTGAAACGTTTGAAAACTAACGACAAAGAAAAAATTCTTGAAAGCAGTCAGAAAGAAAGAAATGCATTAACTACAAGAGAAAACAAGCTGAGTGACAGCAGATTTCTAATCAGAAATGATGGAGGCCAAGAGGAAATGGTATAACATTTTACAAGTGCTGAGAGAAAAAAACTGTAAACCCAGAATTCTATATCCAGTGAAACAATGACGACATTCTCAGATGAAGGAAAATTGAGAATTTGTCACTGGAAGACCTACCCTAAAATTAAAAAAAAAACAACAGATAAAGGAAGTCCTCTAAACAGAAAGGAAATGATAAAAGAAGAATGTCACAAGTAACCCAGTGTCAGTAGTGCAAGGAAAGCCGGTTCTGGACTGTGAGAGGTTAGAAGACAATGAGATGTTAGAAGATAAAAAAGAAGTGGCCAGAGGGACCACTGTAAACCCAAGAAGAGAGGATTCATGTGGGATGGGGTTGAAGAGGGGGGGTAGTACAGGCAAGTATGTAATAGAGATTAAAAAGCATGGAGAAAAAAATTCCAGGAAGATGACATTGGAATAGGCAGGCAGGATTCAACTCTCATAAAAACAACAGAGAAAGGGCCAAACGCTGTTTACAGGGCCTGTTTTGGGAGTCAGCAGATTAGGATAGTGCTGTGCAACCCCAAGCGGGGCAAGGGACAGAAAGACAAGAACCCAAAAAAAAAAGAGTTACTAAGCCTCCCTACCCTCCCACCCACCCCCCTGTAACAACCAGGAAGGGCACCCACCCCCCACCTTCAAGACATTAATCCTGAATAAAACCCCTGGAAAACCGCAGCCATCTGAGAGGGAACAGATGTCTTCTTCCTTATCAGCTGTTACAAGGGAAGAGAGTATGGCATAGGAGGAAAGAGAGTGGTTTCAATTCAGCAAATTTGGCCAGCAGGGCCCAATTTGAAACTTGGCTCTGGCCAGACCAGAAACGGGCAAGAATAGGTTGAAAGGAGCACCTCAGTGGAAAGGTTCACTGACAACTGCCATCTGCAGGCTGCTCAAGAAAATGCAAGGAGAAAAATGTTTTTAGGTCTCTCTTTAGTATCAACTCCTGGGAGAAAAATCTGCACCCATTTGTGAATCCCTGGCCTGATTTTGATAACTTAAGCTGGGCAATTTTAAACATTCAAAATAAGTTGAACCAAAAATCAAAGGAAAGCTGTGGAAAAAAAAAATTACCACTAGGGAAGAGGGAGAAATTGGCCATCAGAATAAATTCACCAACATATTCAGATGCCTAGACATTGAAAAAAAAAATTACAAGCCATACTAGGAAACAGGAAGAGATGGCCAAGCAGAAAGAACAAACCAAATATCCTGACAAGATACAGTATTTAAGACAACTAATCAATCTAATCACAGAAATCTCCTAAATCAATTAAAAGAATTGAAGGAAAACATGACCAAAGAGAAAAAGGATATTAAGAAGATACTGGGTAAGCATAAAGAACAATGTGAAAGCCTGCAAAGAAAAATAACAGAGTTTACGGAAATGAAAGACACAATGGACAAGATGAAAATACATCAGAGGGGGAAGAAGCTATGGCTCAAGCAACTGAGCTCCCATTTACCATATGGAGGACCTGGGTTTAAACCCTGGAACCTCCCGGGAGAAAAAAAAAAAAGAAGAAAAGGCATCCCAGACTTGCATGGAGAGGCACAGATCCCTGTGCAGCACATAGAGGTGCAGGCCCCCACACGACAAAACAACGCACCAAAATGATGACAGAACCAGATAGGAAAAAAATACATTAAAGGGTGCAGATGTAGCTTGGTGGTTGAGCACTGCCTCCCATGCATGAGGTCCTGGGTCCAATCCCCAGTACCTCCTGGGAAACTAAAAAAAAAAAAAACTAAACTAAAAATGTATTAGAGGCACATAACAGCAGCTTTGACTTGCTCAAAGACAAAATTAGTGATATCAAAGTCAGAACATCTGAACTGGAAAAAACAGGAGAATAGAAAGAGAAAAGAATGGAAAAAATGGAGCAGGGTGTCAGGGAGTTCAATGACAACATGAAACATATGTTATCAGTGTTCCAGAAGAGGAATAAAACAGAAAAGGGGCAGAAAGTATATTTGAGGAAATAATGACCAAAAACTTCCCAACCCTTATGAAAGACAGAAATATCAATATCCAAGAAGGACATGCACCCCAAACAAAATAAATCCAAAAAGACATATGCCAAGACATCTACTATTCAAAATGACAAATATCAGATATAAAGAGAGTCTTCCAAAAGAAGTAAGAGAAAAGCAAAGCATCAAATATAAGTGAACCTCAATAACACTAACTGCCAACCCTTCATCAGAAACCAGGATGGTGAAAAGAACATGGTATGATGTATTTAAGATACTGAAAGAGAAAAACTGCCAACCAAGAATTCTGTATCTGACAAAATGTCCTTCAAAAATGAGGGTGAGTTCAAAGTCTTCACAGAGTAACAAAAAAACCAAAAGACCAGAATTACAAGAGCTACTAAAAGGAGTGCTGCAGCCTGAAAGGAAAAATAAGAGACTTGGAGAAGATTGTAGAAATAAAGACTATTAGGAAGGCTAAATTAAATGGGTAAAAAGACAGACAATAGTAAGATATGACAACTGAAAGTCAAAGGATAAAATGGATGAAGTAAGTAATTCTCTTATGGTAATAACATTGAATGTTAATGGCTTGAACTCCCCAATCAAAAGACAGAGACTGAAAGAATGGATAAAGAAAAAAACATGAGCCATATATATGCTGCCTACAAGACACTCACCTTAGACATAAGGACACGACCAGGATGAAAACTAAACACTGGAAAAATATATTCCACCCAAATAGTAAACAAAAAAGAGCTAGAGTAGTGATACAAATTATGGGCAAAATAGATTTGAAATGCAAAACTGTTATAAGGGATGAAGAAGGTCACTATATATTAATAAAAATGACAATTCACCAAGAAGAAATAACGATGATAAATATTTATACACCTAATCTGGGTACCCCAAGATACATGAGGCACACACTGGCAAAACTGAAGGGGGAAATAGAAGTCTCTACAATAATAGTTGGAGGCTTCAATACACCACTCTCAGTACTGGATAGCACACCTGGACAGAGGATGAAGAAAGAAAGAGAGCTTAAAGAATATGACACATGAACTAGACCTAACAGACATTTATAGAGCAATGTACCCCAAAACAGCAGGATATGTGTTCTTTTCAAGCACTCAAGGATCCTTCTTCAGGATAGACCATGTGTTGGGTCACAAGATAGGCCTCAACAATTTTAAAAGGACAGAAATTATACAAACACTTTTTCTGATCATAACGGCATAAAGCTGGAAATCAATGGTGGATGGAAAAAGGGGAAATTCATAAATATATGGCAATTTAACAACATACTCTTAAACAATCAGTGAGTCAAAGAAGAAATTGCCAGAGAATTCAGTAAATATCTTGAGACAAATGAAAACAAGAACACAACATACCAAAACCTGTGAAACACTGCAAAGGCAGTGCTGAGAGCGAAAATGATAGCTCTCAATGCTTGCATTAAAAAAAGAAGAAAGACCTAAAATTAAGATCTAACTGAACACCTGGAGGAACTATAAAACAGCTAACTATAATCCCAAACCATGGTGAAAGGAATAGCAAAGATCAGAGTGGAAATAAATGAAATCAAACACTAAAAAACAATAGGGAACCATCAAAACCAAAAGTTGTGTCTTTGAGAAGAATAACAAAATTGATAAGCCATTAGCTAGACTGACAAAGAAATAAAAGAGAGAAGATGTAAATAAATAAAATCAGAAATGAGAGGAGAGATATTACCACTGACCCCGCAGAACTAAGAGATCATAAGATGATACCATGAACACCCATTCGCCAAAACACTAGACAATATAGTCGAGATGGACAAATTCCTAAAAACACAAGACCAACCTATACTGACTCTGCAAGAAAAAGAAGACCTCAACAAATCGATCACAAGTAAAGGGATTGAAACAGTCATCAAAAACCTCCCAAAGATGAAAACCCCAGGACCAGATGGCTTCACAGGTGAATTCTACCAATCATCCAAAGACAATCTAATACCAGTCTTGCTCAAACTCTTCCAAGGAAAGCACTGAACAGGAAAGAACATTACCAAACTTATTCTATGAAGCCAACATCACCCTAATTCCAAAACCAGATAAAGAATCAAATATTTAAGAATATACTTAACCAAGGACATAAGGGACCTGTATTCAGAAAACTGTGAAACATAGCTAAAGGAAACCAAAGAAGACAATTGGAAGGATATTCCGCGTTCAGGGCCTGGAAATCTAAATATCATTAAGATGTCAATTCTACCCAAACTGATTTACACATTCAATGCAATCCCAATAAAAATCCCAACAGCCTTGTTTTCAGAAATGGAAAAGTCAATTATCTAATTTTCTTGGAAGAGTAAGGGATCCTAAGTAGCCAAGAATGTCTTAAAAAAGAAGAACGAAGTTGGAGGACTCTCACTTTCTGACTTTAAAGCATATTAGCCACAGTGATAAAACAGCATGGTACTAGCATAAAGACAGACAGATTGGCCAATGGAATTGAATCAAGAACTCAGAAATAGAACCTCAGATCTACACTCAGGTTTTTTTTTAACTAATCAGTTTTACTGATACATATTAATAAAGCATAAATCCATCCAAAATGTACAATCAATGGTATTTGGTACAATCATATAGTTGTACATTCATCACTTCAATAATTCATAGAACATCGTCATTATTCCAACAACAATAACAATACTAAAAAACAAAAACCAATCAACCACCAAACAAACAAAACTCATTATCTCTCAATCTCTCTGTGCTTCCCCTGCCACATGTAGCTGCTATTCTGTTTCATTCTCTGTAATTTATTTGCATTTATATTTTGTTAAAAAGTCTTATATATATATCATCCATATTCATATTTTACATGAGGTCTCACTATGTTTTACAGTCCCAAATTACAGTTTTAGCTTTCCTTCTAGCAATATAAGTGTCCTTAGACTTCCCCTTTCAACCACTGTCATACCCATATAATAGCTCTACTAGACACAAACAGCATAATGTGCTCTCAACATTTCATTTTACTTCCAATGATTTCCAAACAACTTTTTAACCAATTCTGCACATATTAACTATCAGCTTTCCATTCTCTACCCTCATTCTATTTTCTGGTGACCTATATCCTAATTATTAATTCCATGAGTTTACATAATATATTTAGTTCATAATAGTACAATCATACAGTATTTGTCCTTTTGAGCCTGGTTTGCTTCGCTCAACATAATGTCCTCCAGGTGCATCCATGTTGTCATATGCTTCACGACTTCATTTCTCCGTACCACTGCATAATACTCCACCATGGGTATATGCCACAGGTTGTTTATCCACTCATCAGTTGATGGACACCTGGGTTGTTTCTAACTTTTACCTCTTATAAATAATGCAACTATGAGCATCAGTATGCGAATGTCTTCTGGGTATATATCTAGCAATAGGATTGCCAGGTCACATGGCAGGTCTATATTCAACTTCTTAGGAACTGCCAAACAATCTTCCACAGTGGTTGTACCATTCAACATTCCCATCAACAGTGAACAAGCATTTTTCTTTACCTAGTGGTCCCCCTTTTTTTTTTTTAATTAATCTTGCATCTAAAGAACAACATAACCTTGGGTCAGCTCTTCTTCTGGCTAAAATAGCTACTTTAGCTACTAAGAATAGGAACTACATTTATTGTACCATCACAGTCACACTAGACACTTTGCTAAACACTGTATAAGCATTATCTCATTTAAATCTTATAATAACTTTATGAGGTAACGATTAATACTATTATTATGACAATTTTTAAAAGAGGAAACCTAGGCTTAGAAAGAATAAGCAATTATACAAGAGCACATAGGAAGAGATAGAGCTGGGATTTGAACCCTCTATGCTTTTGTTTTTAAACAAATCAATTGTATTGATACATATTAATAAAGCATAAATCCATACCTCATAAAGTTATTATAAGATTTAAATGAGATAATGTTTATACAGGGTTTAGCAAAGTGCCTGATATGAATGTGATGGTGCAATAAATGTTGTTCCTATTCTTAGTAGCTAAAGTAGCTATTTTAGCCAGAAGAGGAGCTGACCCAAGGTTGTTTTGTTCTTTAGATGCAAGATTAATTTTTAAAAAAAGGGTGGGGGGAACCAAAGGTAAAGAAAAATAAACAAAGAGGGAATTCATAGAGGAAGTGGGGGTGAGGGGAGCTTTACTATACAGAGGGAAACAATAACACCAGAAAAGAAAAATATCCCTGGGATCAGTAAGACTGGGGTTCAAACTTACTGCCTGCTATGTCCTGGAGAAGCAATTTGATCTCTCTAAACTTTAATTCTCTCATCTCTAAAATGGAATTAATAAACTTGACCTTACATATATGATCTCTGAACCTTTTCCACAGTCCTGCTAAGTGTTTGAGTATCTCAGGCATCTAATAAAAAGTACATTTTGATTACTCAGAACAGATGAAACAATGGAAGGATAGATGAAGAAAGAGAAATGGAAGTCAGAGCACAGATGTTTGAAGGATTCTATTTTAAGTAGATTCAATCTTTTTTAATGATAAGGCAACTATGCAGTCTCAGAATATTAAAGCTGAAAGGGACCTCAAGAATAATTTGATATAATTATTTCTCTTCCCCCATGTTACAAATGAGAAAACAAACTTATTCTATAAAGAGCCAGAAATAAGTATCTTAGGCTCTGTGAGCCATATGATCTCTGTCTCTGTTGAAACTACTCAGCTCTGCCACTGTAGCACAAAAGCAGGCAGAGACGATAGGTACACAAAACAACAAGGCTAGGTTCCAATAAAACTTTATTTGGACAATGAAACAAATTTCATGTTATTTTCACATTTCTTGAAATAGTCTTATTTCAATTTTTTTAGCCATTTTTTTTTCTTTTAGATTTAATTTTTATTTATTTCTCTCCCCTCCCCCCATCCCCCCAGTTGTCTGTTCTCTGTCCATTCGCTGTGTGTTCTTGTGTCCACTTGTATTCTTGTCAGTGGCACTGGGAATCTGTGTCTCTTTTTGTTGCATCATCTTGCTGCATCAGCTCTGTGTGTGCGACACCACTCCTGGGCAGGCTGCGCTTTTTTCGCATGGAGTGATTCTCCTTGTAGGGCGCACTCCTTGCGCATGGGGTTTCCCTGTGTGGGGGAAACCCCTGCGTGGCACAGCCCTCCTTGTGTGCATCAGCACTGTGCGTGGGCCAGCTCACCATACGTGTCAGGAGGCCCTGGGTATCAAACCCTGGACCTCCCATGTGGTAGGTGGACACTCTATCAGTTGAGTCAAATCTGCTTCCCTTTTTAACCATTTAAAAATATGAAATTGATTTTCGCTCGCATGCTGTACAAAATCACACAGTGGGCATGGTTTGCCAACCCCTGCCCTATAGTGATTATGGGCTTAGACTAAAGATTATCCAACAGGAGATTGAGCTTCACCCCACAATTTTTTAGAAGTGACACTTCGGCTATGGTATTTAGTCTTCCTACATCATTTACAGATTCCTCATTCATAAAATGTGGATAAAAATTATACCTATTCCACGGGATTTTTGTGAGAAGTAAGATAATGCATGTAACATAGCTTAGTGGGGGCCTGGTACATAGATAAGCCCAAATAAATCAAAACCACAAAATGTAAATGCTGGATCCAGGGAAATTATTTGTTGCAGGTCACAGAGTTTGTCCACAACTAAACCAGGATCAGAACCTGTGTGTGTCAGCCTTCTCAATTCAATGCCTTTTCTAGTCCCATAGTTATACAGGAAAACTTGACTTTACAAGATGTCATCCATTCATGAATATGTAATTCAGTGGCACTAAAATTGTCCCTTGTCCCCTTGGAAATGTCGCCCTCATCTCTGAGATTCCACTATTAGAAATGTGTTTATTTTATTTTAAGCCTTTTTACATTTGAACAATGCAAATTCCCCTGAATAGTTCTCAATTTAAGTTCTATTACACTTATATATAATTTATTATACTTATATATAATTTAATTTATTAACTACTTTTAGAGCAGGAGTTCTTAACTAGGAGTCTATGAGCTCGAACTGAAATTCAAAAAAACATTATTCTTGTGGGGACGTATTGGTGCGGGTGTGATATATTTATTAAATAATACACAGTATTGTGTGGACCTAAAAGGGGTCTGTGGTTTTCACCTGACAGCAAAGAAGTCAGGTTAAGAACCCCTGTTTTAGAGCTATTCTCTAGACACTAGATTTTGGTAGGAAATATGGAGAGGAAAAACATGATACATCCATACAATAGAATATTATTCAGTCATAAAAAGGAATGAAGTTCTGATCCCTGCTCCAACATGGAAGAACCTTGAAAGCATTATGCTAACTGAAAAAATCTAGACACAAAGGCCACATATACATTGTATGAGTCCATTTACAGGAAATATCCAGAACAGACAAATCCACAGAGACAGAAAGAAAATTAGTGGCTCCCAGGGGTTGGGAGGAAGGAATAGGGAGTGGCTGCTTAATGGGTACAGGGTTTCCTTTTAGGGTGATGAGAATGTTCTGGGACTAGATAGTGATGATGGTTGCACAACAGTGTGAATCTTCTAAATGCCACAGCACTGTATACTTTAAAATGGTGAATTTTATGTGATGGGAATATCACCACAAGTATGTATGATATATATTTTGTATATATATATATATATACATACAAATAAAGAGGAAGCATGAGGATTCTGTGGGTGTGGCCAAAAGTTCCCATTTGAGAAAGAGAGGAAAGGCTAGAAAAGGGAAACTGAATTCACAGAACATTACCTTAGCTGGCCTTACAATTTTGCAGACGGCTAGCCCAGGATACTGGGGAAAATGATTAACAAATGCAAAAGATACTTGTTGAGTACCTGCTACGTGCCAGGCTCTGAAGATAAAACAATAAACAAGGTAGAAAAGGCGGTGGACTTGGCCCAGTGGTTAGAGCGTTCATCTACCACATGGGAGGTCCGTGGTTCAAACCGCAGGTCTCCTTGACCCGTGTGGAGCTGGCCCATGCGCAGGGCTGATGCGTGCAAGGAGTGCCATGCCAAGCAGGGGTGTCCCCCGCACAGGGGAGCCCCACGTGCAAGGAGTGCACCCCGTAAGGAGAGCCGCCCAGTGCAAAAGAAAGTGCAGCCTGCCCAGGAATGGTGCTGCACACACGGAGAGCTGACACAAGATGACGCAACAAAAAGAAACACAGATTCCCGTGCAGCTGACAACAGAAGCAGACAAAAGAAGACGCAGCAGATAGACACAGAACAGACAACTGGGGTGGGGGTGGGGAAGGGGAGAGAAGAGAAATAAATAAATAAATCTTAAAAAAAAAAAAGGTAGAAAAGTATTTCCTAAAATTCTATCCAAACTATAAATAACCAGAATAAAAGCCCCCAAACCGCCATTTATATTGAAGTCTATGCTAAATATTTACTGTCCAGTTATAAGCATAACATAGTATTTTTTCAGCAATTCTAAATTTAATACTACCTGAAAATTAGCATATCTCAACTGTAAGAAGAAGGAAAACAAAAGTCCTTTGGATCCAGAGAATCAAAGAGCTGGGTTCTTGCTGGAGGAAGGGTTTGAGGGTAGCAGAAGCTCCAGGGGAAAAGGATCAAATTTGATGAGATCTGTTAATTTGCAAACTTATCTTTCCAAGCTAAATCTCTGCAGAGGACAGAGAAGTGTGACAGCTGTTCACTTTTTAAAAAGTGCTGTTTGCAGTCTAACAATCTAATGCTGCTGGCAGCACATCTACTGTTTTTTAATCAATTCCAAATGATTGGAATGTATTTTAGATATTTTTTTTTTTACTTTTCAGAACATCAAATCTAAACCAACTCATAAAACTGAGTCTGTCCTTTTCTTGAAAACTACAGCCTCTCTTAGTCACACATTCTAGCATTTACAGCTTTTATACTTTCTCAATCTCCGTTATTTATCTTCTATTGTTAGCAGAGTGAAAATGAGGAAACGCATTTTAGGAAAAAAAAAAGAGACCAGTGGTGTATAAATTCAGGTTATTTTTTTAGAGTATGGCTTACATACTCTATCTTTCAAATTTCCACCAAAAGCAACAAAAGCATGGATGATTTCCTTGAGCCCACTGGGGTAGAGGAAGGGTGAAATGTTTGAACTATTTCACCCACTGCCATTTGCCCATCTTAATTACACCGTATCTCTGTATCCTTCACATGCTTTAGCTTTCATGTTACTTCCCAATTGAATTAGGCAATTCTTTAAAACAACAGAATGTTAGTATTCATCCAGGTACAAAAAAAGGAAACTGAGGCCCAGGGAGGTAAGATGACTTGTGTAATATCACAACGTCCAGTTAAAAAGACAAATGCCTGCTCAAATTTTTTTTCAGATTTGCTGTTAGTTTTGTTACTAAAAGCCATGCAAGGCTGCGGATACAGACTTTGGACTTTTTAAATTCAAAAAGAATAAAGTTGACAAATAATGCTTAAGAAGTATTAGTTGCTTATGAAATATGGGAGAGACCACCTTAGGTTTGGTCTTGTTTCATCATCACCGACTTGATTACCCAAAATAAATGCCTTGCTTAACAGGTTCCCTCCAGCACTTACATAAGACTCTGGAACACCCTTCTCTTCCAGCCATTAAGACTGACTTTCAAAGGTCTGGAGAGTTGTACTCCAACTCTAGAATACAGAGGCTGGGTTTTGTGTTCAGCAAAACCTCAAGAAGGGCAGGCACTCAAATGTGAGTAGCATAAGCATGACCTCATGGAGGAAGCAAATGGGGAGTGCAGGCAAGCTCCCCAGTTCTTGGCAGGCAGGAATGTCACCTTAGATAACTAAAAAACAAAAAGCAGGGAGGGAAACATGCCCGAATGAATGAAAACCATAGAATCAGACCTCAAGGCATGCCCAGCACACGGCAAGTACAAGTTGGGGAAATGCCAACAAAATGTCACAATGAGTTGAGTCATCAAACGCTAGTTAAGGAAAACTACATTCAATATTAATCAACCCATGCACACACTCTCTTCTCCATAAAGGTTGGTATTTTTTTTCCCTAACTGATAAAGTTCATCATAGACTTGCCAAGGGAAAGCTCTTCAAGGCCAATTTGGCTCTCCATTCCATACTGAGCTCAGAATATTAACAAAAACTTGTTGCTAAGGGACATCGATGCATGGTTAAGTCTAAAATACAAAATTATGCTAAGCTAGCTGCTGGAAGAAACCTTCGCTCAGTAGTACTTCATACTGTGTATCCAAGTTGGAAAATGCCTCCTGAATTGCAAATCCTTCCACACGCTGGCCCTTGCTCCTTCTACCTCAGCTCTCACTGTTCTGAGAGAAGACCCCCTCCCAACCTTCCAACCACGCAGAGCCTTGTGATTCTGAGTGCACTGTGGGCCATTCCACACCGCCCCACAAACAGCTTGGTCTGCTGGGACTCTCCTCCCCACCATCACCACTACTGACACTCCCATTCATCTTTCAAGATCCAAGGAGATAATCACATTCACTTTGAGCTATCATTAAATCACAAATATCGGTATATATATTTGTCCCTCAATAGATTATGAATTTCTGGAGAGTAGGAACCACCTCTCTGCATACTCCCCATTGCCTAATAGTGAACTATGGAGCAAAGCATCAAATAAATCATGAGGGAACTAACAATTGGATGAATGGCTGCATGCATGATTGAACAGACCATTCAATTTTTCTAACGGACAGATTAAATGGAAGTCCTGATTTCCACTGTGCTTGGTGCTCTCGTTTACTTTTTTTTTTTAAAGATTTATTTTATTTATTTATTTCTCTCCCCTCCCTCCAACCCTGGTTGTCTGTTCTCTGTGTCTATTTGCTGCATCTTCTCTTTGTCCGCTTCTGTTGTTGTCAGCAGCACAGGAACCTGTATTTCTTTTTGTTGCATCATCTTGTTTTGTCAGCTCTCCGTGTGGGCGTTGTCATTCTTAGGCAGGCTGCACTTTCTTTGGCGCTGGGCGGCTCTCCTTACAGGGCGCACTCCTTGCTCGTGGGGCTCCCCTATGCGGGGGACACCCCCGCGTGGCAGGGCACTCCTTGCGCGCATTAGCACTGCGCATGGCCAGCTCCACACGGGTCAAGGAGGCCCAGGGTTTGAACCGCAGACCTCCCATGTGGTAGACGGACACCCTAACCACTGGGCCAAGTCCGTTTCCCTCCTTTACTCTTTATCTTTACATCTCAGGGTTAGTTGCTAACTTTATAGAAAGAGTACAAGGGTTCCTCAGAGAATGAAGGCTTGACAAAGCATCAAGGTGCACCTGGGATGATAACAGCCCAGGTGTGTCAGGAGATCTGTCTTCCAGACCTGGCTCACCACTATCTTGGCCTTTCCAATTACCTAATTTCGATGGGCTTTAATTATTTCATGTATTAAATGAAGTGGTTCACCTATATAATTTCTAAGGTCCATGGTAGATGTAACACTCCATGATTCTAAACTCTTATGTTTACATTCTACCAGAAATCCATTGCCCAGACTCTCTGTACTAAATGTACCTGGGCAACTGTCACATCATGTGTATTTATTATTCAGCCATTAGAGAATATCCATATGACTTTTCTGTTGCTCTCTCAGTTCAAGGGCATTGACTCAGTTTGTTCACTAGATGGGATCACTGCTCTTTTCACTGTTCCTTATAAAGGCCATCAAGAATAGAACAATAGAAACTGAGTCTCTTCCACTCACGGATAATATGAGCGAATCCAAGGAGATGCTTCTCCTTCCTTAATAAGCAGCTTCTTAATTGCTTGCAACTTTATAATGAGTTTTTATTAAAGGAATGTTGTAAATCACCACAGGGCAAAATACTGCCATAGCTTCACTCAAATATAAGTCTAACCAGTCACATGCAGTTTCATCATGTCTTTCTTTCTAGTTGTCTTACTAGGTCAATCCATTTGTCTATCCCACCGATGCCCCCTACTCAGATAACCTGTTCCTAAGACATCTCTAAGTAGGCAGTGGGTTACATGGTTAGTCCTCATAAAACAAGGTGGACACCTATTCAGATCTAGCCAACTTAGCAGCTGCTCCAGCATCAGATTTTATTTTATTTCGGGGGGGGGGGGGGAGAGAGAGAGAATTTGACCTCATACCAGAGAGTGTAACTAGCCAAAGGGTGATGGGCAACGAAACTATAAAGCCAGGTAGATGCAAGGCTAGTGACTCTTTTAAATCATGTGCACATAGGTAAGTTAGCAAAAGCCTGGTCTGTAGAGAGCAGAGAGGACTTGCAGAGAAAAGCGGCTTAAGAGACTTCGCAAAGGGAAAGCAATAAAAAGGGAGAGGGGCAGAGGATGCAACCAGCACCATCAGTTACTTCCAGGCCCAGCTGAACCTCCTGTAACTAGATTCTATGAAATCCCCCCAAGAAAGTCTCTTTTACTTGAGTTGAAACAATATTCACTCAAATAAACAAACATATTTGTAATCACACTGCATACATATTTATATGCTTCCTTACTGAGTCATTGCATCCTTCCATGAATGTTATCACCTTTTCTTCATAAAAATGTTCCATTGGGTGGATATCTGATAATTTACTTAAGCTATACCCTTATTATTATACAGTAAGTATGTTTCTATTTTTCACTCTTTTGGCATTGCAGTGGCAAAGTGAATAGCATGAACTTTGGAATTTAAGTGAACTAGATCCAAATGCCAGTTCTGCAACCACTAACTGAGCGATCCTGGGCAAGTTATTAACCCTGAGTTCCAATTTCCTCCTTTGTAAAACAGGGATTAATGCAATTTACCTCTCAGGTTTGGGTGAGGATTAGAGCCGGTACATAAAGCACTTCACACAAAGCCTGGTCATCTAGCAGACACTCGATAATCACCAGTTACTGGAGGACATTCTCTAAATGGAATGGCTGAGTCAAAGGGTATTAAAGTTGCACAGGTTCTGGATACTGCCCAGTGGCTTTCCCAAAGCTCCCCCGATAGTCCCTGAGCCTTTCCTCTAGCATTTGCAATTCTTCTTCCCAGCATTGTCTCAGACTTTGATGTCCCAGGACTCAGGGATGCTTTTTCAAATTAGACTGTGTTCATCTCCTAACCCAGGAGAGAAAAGCAGTAGCTGGTTCCAGCCTTAAACCCAGTGGCCTGACAATCCAGTTGATTTCCTACTTCCTGTTTTCTTTGACTCTCTGGTCTCACGTGAGGAGCTGCACGCAGGTACTCAGCAGGGAGGTAAGTCTGGACTCGCTTTAAACAAGCCCCAAACTAGTTTTGTTGCTCTTATTCTCTGTACCCTTCTACACCCTTCACCTCCCAGGTGTCTTATGAGTACATCAACACACAATAGCCAGATGAACTAAACTTCTTGAAGTAGAAACAGGTGAGGTAGATACTCATTTCTTATATGCAGGACTAATACGGAATAAAAACAAATATTATTACCTGGCTTATGAACCCCAGTTTCTTAGACCTTTCATCCTCTGATCCCTATTTCCCAATTAAGCTCCTTGTTTATTATTTCTTTCTGCCCCTTCCATGCTGACTCCTCTAGTTCTTGGCTTTCCACCTTGCTTCTGCTGCCCACCTGCCCTTTGGACATTCAGATCACCTGTCTCAGGACCACCCACCCAGCTCTGGCGGATGATTGCGCCTGAACTGGCAGCTTACCTTTGTCCTGTGGCTTACTCTGAGTTGCCACTGGCTCTCCACAGCCCCCTATGACCCCCAACCCTACATCTAAGGTCTGCTGACATCTACACCCTGGCAGGACAGTTTGCCAGATGACGGCTGCCTATCCTAAGCTGGAACGTTCCTTCCTGCTGACCTTACCCCCACCACCTCACACAACACGGCCTAATGATTTCTTTCCTTATCATCCCCTCTTATACTAAACGTATTGAGACCACATTAGAAAAAGAAACCTGTATATTAACTCTAATAAGTATGCACACAGACCAAAAGACCTATTGTAATCATCACTACTGAGACACCTTGGTAATACTGGAGCAGCACTTCTTTAAAGGCTTACAGACCTTTTAAAAAAATAAGCTTTGCCTGGCTACAGATTGTCTGTTCTTATTCCTATGCCCTCCTAAGCTTTAAGGTGTCCCATCCCTCTGCCCTCCAATCCCAACCCGTTTCTTTACATCAAAGCTGCCTGTGACAACCAGTGAGAGTATTTTGTTTTTTTTTGTTTTTTGTTTTTTTTTTAAGATTTATTTATTTATTTAATTTCCCCCCCTCCCCTGGTTGTCTGTTCTTGGTGTCTATTTGCTGCGTCTTGTTTCTTTGTCCGCTTCTGTTGTCGTCAGCGGCACGGGAAGTGTGGGCGGCGCCATTCCTGGGCAGGCTGCTCTTTCTTTTCACGCTGGGCGGCTTTTCCTCATGGGCGCACTCCTTGCGCGTGGGGCTCCCCCACGCGGGGGACACCCTTGCGTGGCACGGCACTCCTTGCGCACATCAGCACTGCGCATGGGCCAGCTCCACACGGGTCAAGGAGGCCCGGGGTTTGAACCGCGGACCTCCCATATGGTAGACGGACGCCCTAACCACTGGGCCAAAGTCCGTTTCCCAGTGAGAGTATTTTGTAGGGCTCCTTACCATTAAACACTAAGTTTTTGGAATAAAAAAAGCAACAGCTTTTTTTCTTTTTCTTTTTCTTTTTTCTAACTCAACACCCCCCAGTTTAGAATCATCCAGTCTCTCATTATACATAGAAAACCAACAGAAAGAGCAGGTAATCTGCTCAAGGACCAGATGGCAAGTCTCATATTTTTCTTCTGTATTCTCCTGAAAAGAACCACACTTAAAGCCATATTATACCAGGTTAACATCCACCCTGTACCACCAGGCTTTCCTGATCTCCCCAGGTTGACTTATGGCCCTCACCTTCCTCTGAATCCTGGCTGCATCTTATACCTATCATACAGACAGCATTAGTTTGATGACATATCTGTCTTCCCATTAGACTGTGAGCTTCTTGAAGGTAGACATGAAATTCTATTCATCTTTGTATTCATGTAACACAGTGCAAGGTGCAGATTATTTAATTGCTCAATAACACTTGTTTAAATTCAACCAAGTAATATATAAACATGCATATGTATGTATGCATGTCTATATGTGTGTATGCCTGTATATGTGTGTATATATAATGTTTTTTCCTCCCTCCAACACTAATTATCCCTCTTGTCCTCAGATACATCACATTAGAAAGAAAGATTGGAATTTGGAATAGAAAAAATTATTCTAACACAAAATGTAAAAAAATTTCCCAATCAAATTCTTAAACCCATGTCAGAATTACATCTTCAGATTTTTCCTACTTTCCCTAAAAATAGAAGCTCATTCAGAAACAAAATCCTGAGAGAGAAGAGTTGGCAAGCCACTTGAATGAGATGATGTAACTGGCAGGTCCTGTCTACCTGGCTGGGTCATCTGTTCTCTTTAACAGCACAGCAAGGTGAGGCTAAAACTGCCTTGTGGCTTAGCTACTCTGACTGAGGGTGATTCAGTTCACCCACCCACCTTACCCACACTACTGACTCTGAGCTGAATGAAGACACTGCGGGAAAAGAAGGTGACTAAGAACTAGGTACATAGAGAAAGTGGTAGAAATTGGAATAAACACATGCTGGGAAAAAGAGTGAAAGAAAAATATAAAAACAGCCTATTGTGAACTCAAGAGTTTGAAGGTCACTGTGGTTTTGAAGAAAAGAAAATGAAAAAAAAATTAATTTCATCTTTCAATTGTATTAAGCATATTTATCTTTTAAGCTCTCTTTTTCTGAAATTAAAAATACAAAAAAAAAAAAAAAAAAAAAGAACTCCCTTGCCAGTATCTAATATCATGCTTGAGAAAGTAAGTTTGGTAAGCCATAGAGAACCTTCTGGAGCTCTTCTTCTGCAATAAGTAAAATGAAAATTCAGAAGTACATTGAAGAGTTGATTTTCTTCCACTTTAACTGGCATTAAGGAAGTCTACGAAAGGGAAAAGCGGGGAAGCGGATGTGGCTCAAGCAACTGGGATGTCCCAGGTTCAGTTCCTGGTACCTCCTGGAGAAGGTGAGCTGGCACAGAGGTAGGCACAGCAAATGGATGCAACAAGATGATGCAAAAAAAGAGACACAAAAAAGAAAGACAATGAAAGTCACAACAAACCAGAGAGCTGAGGTGGCTCAGGTGATTGAGTGCCTCTCTTCCACATGGGAGGTCCCCAAATAAATCTTTTAAAAAGGGAAAAGCACTAAGAAATGCAAAAGGCAGGTAAGTAAGTTATAAAGAAATGAAAATTATACCTGTGGCCATACTTCGGAAAATATTGCTTAGCTTAGCTAGATGTTGATTAATGAAACAACAGCTTGCTTATGTAATTACAGTGTACCTATAAATCTGGTCGATATGATACACTTGTTTAACTATTAACCTTTAGGTTTCCTGGAGTTTTCACAATCCAAAAAACACCTGAAAGCATGAGGTATGACATATTATATTTATTAACCTGTCATGATCATAACCAATGACTACAGTATATATCTTGGTAAGAAAAAGGAAGTTTTAGAAAACACAAGGTCTTTTAAAATCTAGATATTTTCCTAAGCATCTTCTCTCTTTTATTCTACTAAGGAATTGTTCTGCCTGTAACACATTCTCTTGCTGACACTGTATAGTTGTGGTCAAGATTCCTTCTCCAAAACTACTTTGGATGCAGGACACAATTTCATCAGCAACTCCGGAAATCACAATGATCCTTCCACACCCATTGTAAAAGCTTTCCTAATCTCCCTCTCATTCATAGAGCCTCCCTACTCATACCACCTCTTCTAGAGCATATCTAGGATTCTATTGTATATTTTAGCCATGCCTCTTCTTTCCTTACCTCCTACTAGAATATAAGTTCCTTAAAAGCAGAGTGAAGCAAAATTTATGTTTAAGGAGAGCTATAGCGCAGTGCCTCAAACGCAGTAGGGCACTCAATAAATATTTGTTGAATGCCAAGCCCTGGCCAAAGAATATTACATACACGACCTTGCTTAATTTTCATTACAACCCCATGAATGAGTCAGTCTCTCCATTTAGCAGGTGAGGAAGCTAAAGCTCATGAGGTTGAGTAGATTTTCCAAAGCTTTGTAGCTAGTAAGTACTAGAGCAGGGTCAAATGCATTTGTCTTATTACTACCCAGCACAATGTCTTAAACATAACAATTGGTCAAAAATATATTTGTTGAATTTATCTGAACAACCTCTTATACAAGTTCTCTCTTTAGGTATGTTCATAGTCGTTGGGATTTTTCCTTTTTTTTCAAATGGCAAAAGAATGGTTGGTACAAGAAAATGTAAATAAAGTGAGGAGAATATGCTAGCAAGGTTTTCAAATATCACAGAAAGGTTGTCTTTATATTCACTGTAAAATACTTCCCATATTCTACCATTCTATTCCCACTAGCCTTCCTGTTATCTCTAACTCATCCCATCCCATTTGGGGTTAAAGGAAGAGAATAAATATCATGCCATTCAATGTCCAGCTCTTCCATTCCCATGGCTTCAGCATGGGAACATAGAAGACAACAGAAGCATGAGTGTTACTGTTCCACTTTGGATGGGAAGAAAGCCTAGACAGAATTCATTAGTTTAAAAGGAAATTCATTCCCAACCCAATGCACACAACCCCAATCCCCCACTTCTCCTGCCCACAACCACCACCACCTCCTCTACTGCAAAGACAGGCAATTCCAGTTTCCTCCATACTGTCCAGTACAAGAGGAAAACAATTGACTGGGTTCATTCACAATTTCAAGGAAACAGCATTTGTTACATTTACATAGAAATAACCAGGAAGAAAGGAAATCAATCACTAAGCTAAAAAGGGGCTGCAGTATTACACTCCTTAGGTATGCTGCCAAACTGGCCATGTTCTCATTACTATATTAAAACAATTTAACTCAGATGTATAGGGAAACACACAATGTTTGGATCTGTCTCAGTACCTATGTGACAGTGTCTACATATGAATATTTAAAACACAGGCAATAGAACCGATAATTGTCACTGATACCTTAACATAAACTTCCTGCACATACAGACGAGTACATATCAGTAGCCCAATTGTAACCAGCTTTCTTTAACCAACAGGCAGTTTGGACTTGGAAATTCAACCTTATGAACTTAGAAACTGTCAGATTGAGTCAGATTCAGTATTCTGTGGTTAAGAGAAACTTAAAAGGATCAAGTAAAAAGGAGGCCATAACTAAACATAGGTCAGTCCCTTTTAATTACTGTACCTGGCTCTGATATGCCCCAAACTATCCAAACTGTCTTGCAATCCTTTCATTTTTCTATCTCCAACCATGTCTCTGGGTAATGGGTTTCATAAATAGTTATGGAGGAGCTCAGGTTCTGGGATCAGAGAGACGTTGATTAAAGCCTCTGTTCTGCCACTTAAGGGCATTGACATGTAAGGCCAGTTCCTTTTAACCTCTCTGGGCCTCAGTATTCTCATCTATAAAACGGGACCATCATCTCACTGGACTCTAGTGAGAGTGGAAAGAGATGATTCACATCCATTGCTAAGCACAGCATCTAGAACACAGAATCATTTAGAGGTAGCACCATCAGGGACTATGAGAATTGAGCACTTCCGTGAATGTGACTTTAAGCGCCCCACACTCTGGATACAGAGAACAAAGCCAGACTCATCCTGTCAAAGATACTCTTGAATTTATCAGATCTGCTCAGAGTTCCTCTCAGCCTTAGCCTTTGTGGACAGGAGTGTCCTAATCTAGTCAGACTGCCTTTGAAGCTTCCACCACTCCTTCACTCCTTCCCATCTTCAGAAGCTTTATCATACCTTCACCCCAAAATACACACAAAACCCATGATTTAAGTGATTCTGTAAGCAAAAGGTCACTCATACCTGCCCAAGAATTGCCAATCTAGGGACAGGAGGGAGGGGGGAGATGAGGAAACTGCTCTAACTAACCCAGGCAGTGGATGATTCTGGAAACCTCTCTGGGTAAGACGCAGGCCCTTACCATGGAGGAAGGCTTCCACCTTCGCTCCACCTAGAAGGAAAGATGGAAACTCTAGTTTGGGTCACTTACCATAATAATCTGCAAAGCCTGCGAAATGTAGTAGCATGAGATTTGTTTTTAGTCTGTTCGCTTTTTAAACAAAACTGTAGGATCAGGAAAGGGGCTAAAGAAGGTACTGGGGGAAGAACTAATGGACAACTTCTCAGTGGGAAGAGGAAAAGGAAAAGAAAGGGAATATAAAGCAAACAGGAAGAGCCTAGCTGAGGGGAAAGGATGCCAGGATGGACCCCAGGTCTCCACCAGTAGCTCAGTTGGGGGGAAATGAGCAACGGCCTACAATTCTCGTAAGTAGCAGAAATACCACTCAGATTTCCTGTGGGCTGAGCCCAAGAGGTCACAGGCTGAGAGGCAGGCGAACAGTTATCCAGGTTAACAACTTCCAATTAAAGCCATGAAGGAATGTTATCTGAGGGTCCCTTACACAACTGAGTAAGGTCATAAAAAACAGTGGTTGGCTGCTAAGAATTCTTGGCTTTGTGAGCCATGTGGTCTCTGTCACAACTACTCAACTCTACCATTGTAGCAGGAAAAGGAATCATACATAAGAAAGGGCTGTGGTCCAATAAAGCTTTATTTCTGTATACTGAATTTGAATTTTATGTAATTTTCATGTGCCAATATTATTCTATGATTTTTTTCTCAGTCATTTAAAAATATTAAAAAAAAAAAACAAAAACAGAAACACATGGGGCAGGATTTGGTCAAAGGACTACAATCTGCTGACCCTAGTTTGGAGCACAGGCTCTGTGGTCAGCCAGGCCTGACTTTGCTTTCTGCCGCTGCAGCTTCCTGGCTATCTAGCCATGGGCAAGTTGGCTAACTCTCTTGCACCTCAGTTGCCTCATTTGTAAATTAAGGATGATACAGTATCTGCCCCATTAGGTGTATATAAACTTCATAAAGATAATATATGAAAAGTGATTGGCAATGATAAATAGTGATGACAATGATGGTGTTTTTGGATGTGCCTTCTAAATTTGGGGCTAATGGGCTATACAAAAAAGTTAATTCTCTGGATCAGACTTAAGGAAGAATGTACAGAATAGAAAGAAAAGCAGATGGCAGGGGAATCCCACAAGTGTCCAGTTAACACTTCAACCCAGAGCTGAGCTGCCTAATCACCACTGATTTGTGATGGACTTCATTTGCCTGGGTTATAAACTGATTAGCCTATTCAAAGTAGAAAGACTGTGTACTGAACTGAATGGGCCAGCACAGGTAAGAAAAGCCAATTGAGTAGATAAAAAAAAAAAAAAAAACCAAGGCAGAGAGGGGTTGGGTTGTGGCCATGGAAGTGGGGGAATTGTTTTATTTGGTTACTCCCCATCCCCACCCAGAGTTCCCTGCTTTGCCACAGGGCAATTAGCTGTTGAGAACTTTTTGGACAACCTTGGATGGAGGCTTAAAAGACTTAAAAACCAGCTCCTGAAATCAGCACAGAACCAAAGCACTCACTTCAATCCTATCCAATGGATGCTTCAGACAACTCAACTTTGTTCTGCAGATTTTTAAAAGGGGAAGTTAGCAAAAGCTCATGGAAACCTTCATTCTGTTTAGAGGGCCACATAGGAGAAATGACACATCTTCAGCCATCGAAAGTTGTTTTTATTCTGTTATTGCAACTTCCAAATAATCAGGGCAACATATAATGGGAACATTAATCCCAACAAGTAAGACAATTTCATGTTAATTTAATTGCCCCAAGGCTTTTGGGGGGACGAGGAATGATGTATTTTCCCCCTAATGAAAAATACTTTCATCTCAGGTATTTATTGAGTTCCTATTATTTATAAGTGCAACACCAAAAGGGCTAAAAGATGTATGTCTAAGAAGAAAGGCTGACTACTCAGCAGGCGCTTTCAAACTAGATAATCCATAAAAGGCAAACAACAATTACAGTGGTTAAAACTTGCAGCTGTAAAACATAGGCACTGGGAATTAAGAACATTTGCAAAATAGCCTTTGGCAGAAAACTGGTGAAACCCCATAGCCATGATTCATGTGTCACCATTTCTTGGGCACAGAAAAATAACCCCTGCTGGTTGAACCTTTGGCATCCCCCCACCTCCACCCCTTGCCAGCCTGCTCCCCACAAAAACAAATGAAAAAAAAATATGAAATATACCAAAGACTCTGAAGGAAAAAATACTTTTTTTTTTAGAAATGTGAATTATTACTGTTTGTGTGTGGTTTAGTGAAAAGAACTTTGGGATAGAGAATTGAAGACTTAATGTCTCTGGGCAAACCATTTACTTCCTAGGTCTCAGTTTACTCATTTGTAAAATGAGCTTTAAATTCTATCATTTAATATCAGGATGCATAAATAGGCACATTTACTAGGGCTATGTTAAGAACACGAGTCTAATTGACTTATGTAATTTGTGAGGCCACCAAAATTGATCCCAGCCATAATTCTTCTAACAAACCTAATAAATTAAAGTCAACCATCTTTTGTGATTTGGCATTTTACATGATGGAAAAAAAAATCTGCAACAATGCATGTAACACAACCAGGTGCTAAGTAAAAATTATTTACGAAACTAGAGAAAAATTAATTTTGCCTGTAGAATTAACTGAAAATGCAGAAATGCCCAGAAGTAAGTTATTGCCCAGCTGCAATACTAATTCAATCATTACATTTTTCTTATTATTTTCACATGGGTCTGGATTGTTAGAGACAATATAAAGCAAAATGAGTTTATAAAATATATGATGTTTGGTGCCTCCTGATAATGCAAGCGGACACAGAAGAACACAAGGCAAATGGACACAAAGAGCAGACAGCAGTGAGGGAGGGGAGAGAAATAAATAAAATAAATCTTTAAAAAAATAAAATAAAATAAAATATGTGATGTTTAATTAAGACATTTTGGTTGAAATAAAAATTAGGACTCACCAGGGAATTAAGCTGTTTAGATGCAGGGAAATCAATTTTCAAACCATGATTAACTAAGCTCTGCAATCTTGGAATTTTCTGGCCTAACTTTGAAATTTATATGATCCCCAAAATCAAATTTAAAAATACATTTTATGAAAAAAATTCAAACATATGAAATACAAAAACATAAAAAATGTGAAAGATTCAACTTTATACTAAAAATGCAAATGAGAGCAAAATATTATCTTTTATGGAATTGGCCAAGATTATTTCCAATTATTACAGTACGATGAAGGAAAGTAGGATTATAGTTGGCATAATCTTTCTGGAGAGCAATTTATTTGGCAATATTTACCATAATTCTTAAAAGAAGGGAAACTGGCACTCTCACTGTTATTGGTGGGAATGAGAATTAATGTTACTTCTCTAGATGGCAATTTGCCAATACTTTCACGCATGCCCTTTACTCTAACACTTCCATGTTCAGGATTCACCCTAAAAAGATAACTGGACAAGTGTGCAAAGATGTATGTTCAAGGTATTCCTTGCAATACTGTTTAGAGCTATAAAAAAAAAATGGAGACTACGTGAAATGAGAGATTGGGTTTAACTGTTACATTCTTATAAATTAAAATGTACAACTGTTGAAAAGAATTATGTAACTATGTATTCTAAAATGGAGAGATGTTTTAGAGTATAAAAAGTTGCAAAATATCATATATATTGTACATCTGTGCATGTACATATGCATAAATGAAGAGATAGTCACTAAAATTTAAGAGTAATTACGTCTGGATAATGTGACTTTGAGTGAATTTTACATTCTCATTCTGAACTCATCTATTATTTGAATTTTTCTTATAATAATAAGAGGTATTTTCGTAAAGTGAAGCAGAGAATGGAATTAGGGAAGAATTGGATATCCATAATCTTTACTTTTGCTTCCTAGAATTTAGGAGTTTAAGGCAATAGTAAGCACAATAATGTATGAACTAGGATGACCATGACAACATTATTCATAATATTGAAAATTAATATACAGTAGAATTCCAGTTACAAAATTAGATGTTATGAATGCTAAATATACTAAATTGGAAATATTTCATAGTATATTGATAAATGAAACAAAAGATAACTAAATAAAGATGAGTTTTAGATAGATTCTGGATTTTAAAAATCCATATATAGATAGGGGAAAAAAAACCCAAAAGGATCTATACCAAAATGTGTATTGCAGTAAGTCGTGATTTTTATTTTCCTCTTTCCTTTTCTATATTTTCCAATGTTTCTTTAATGAACCAGTATTACTTAATTTTTTTCTTTTAAGTTTTAAAAATATTCCATGCATATCTCTCAGATTTTAAATACTAGGGAGTAAATTAACACTAAAGTCTGAAAAAGGGAGATTCTCAGCACTTTTCTCTCTAAATCTACCACCAAGAGACCCTCTGAAGTCCCCTGCAGCTAATAGGCACACGCAGTAAAGGACTACACTAATGCAAAACAAGCTCAGGAAACACAAGGTAACTATTCTGATTTTGTGTCCCGAGATGTACGGGGGTTATAAAACATACTGGATCAAATTACAGGCTAAGCATGACAAGTCAGTCTGGTATAATCTAAGAAAGGAATTTACACAGAATGAGAAATTTACACATTTCATTTCCCAGGGTAGAATGAATTACAGAAGCAAAAAATTAGGGTTAAGCCTTTTCCTTCCACTCTTCTACAAGCCTGCAAATTATGCCTTAAAGGCATTTCTCACAACATGATTTATTTACCTATTACTACATTAAACTCAGATAAACTTTTTTTTTTAAGGTGGATAAGGGGAGAAACAGGAAGAAGTTTAACAGGGGCAAACTTTTTGTATATTTTCAGGTGAAGCAGGAGATGCCAGACCTCCCTCCCTCCCTCAGGAGATCATTATGGCTGATAACAATGGGTTTTCTCTCCTGGGTGGTGTAGATGACACATTTTTCCGGTAGCCTGTCTTCCTGTAATGTGCAGGAATTCCTGCACTTTCTGGGTGCCCTTCCTGTTAACTTACATTTCAGATTTCCTCAAAAGGTATTCTACCACTTTAATATTTGAAAAATGTCAGCTCAACCCCAGACAGCTCACATAAACAAGCTGAAAAGCCTACCACCTAAAGTTACAACTGTGAAAAGCAAAATTTCTTTTTAAGAAATTCTTTCTCGGAATCTCACTGTTGGTAAGGCTGGAAAGAACTAAGCCAGTCCTTCCAGCTTCCAGGCAGTCTCTAATTTTTTGCCTCTGCTGAGCCTGAAATTAGAGGTCTTTGAAACCGAATTACAGTGATCTAGAAAGTCCGTAAAGGTCCTGGAATTGAACATGTTGTTAAATTCTTCAATACTGTGAGGTTGTATCCACCTTTCACTTTCCTGCCATTTCACTTGGCGTATTAAAAAAATTTTGGCCATTTGAGAAGACTGTAGCTGGATTAGGCCAGTTCCACATTTAAAGCCCAAGCAAAGCCTCCTGGCCATTTCTGAAATGGTCGCCCACTTCTATCAGTAATTTCCTTCTGGACAGGAACCCCCGTGCTCACACAAGTTGTACCATCCAAAAGGGACCCAATTAAGAAAACTCATTTGGGTAAATGGAAATTGATTTGAAAGACCACCAGTACCTGATTCACTATAGACATGCCCATAAAGGAAGAACTGCATGACAATATCTCCTTTAGCTTCCCAACTCAAAAACTTGCTCTACTAGGAGGGAGCTACCTTAGGAGCAAGCCCCAAAATAAGCGAAAAGGAACCCGATTTTATTTAGACCTTAAGGTCCAAAGGCTTAAAAGCATGGTAAACACTCCGGGACTATCCCCCAGAAATCCCTTCCATCTCTAAACTCCAATAGTGCCATTTCTCGTCAATGCAGTCAAATTATCTGGTGTTATAATGACTTGCATGCATGCTCTCTTTCACCAACCAGAGGGTAAATTCCCTGAAGGCAAGACTGCATTTAAAATATTTTTGTATGTCTCCAAATCCCATGCTACGTGTGTGTGTCCTATATACATACTCTAATATGCATTTATACATGTATTAAGTGAACTGAATGAGTGAATGTTTACCAAATGCGAAGCAACTAGCTTTAATTCATTGAAATTCAAAAAATGACCTTTCTAAGCAGTTATTTCTCTGCTCAATTAGGAGATTGTATGTTTCACCCACATTAAGGTATATCTCTACCTTGTAATGCCAATAAGTTCCAAAGCACACTTAACTTTTCCTCCTGTAGTACTCAAAGAAAAGCAGAGCCCTATTTCAAACTCTTGAGAATATCACTTCCCTTTTGGGCTGCTGAATTCCATGATTCCTACCAGCTAAAATTAAAAAGTGGTGCAACTCCACAAAAAGTGGTAAAGATTGTTAGGGAAAAAAAAAAAGCTTATTAGACACCTTAATTTTTATCAAGCCTTATTCAATAATGCCCCAGATGGTAATGATAGCTGGAGTGTCTAACTCACCTCTCTTTCATTCCATACTTTCTCATGTGACAAATGTTTTCTGTATGGTAAAGAAGGATTTGTTCTGAAACAAGGGATGTAGCTTCCTAGAGGGTCCTGGAGGCACCTTAAGGCACCCCTGTAGCTAGCTCTCTGATGCCATGGTAGGTTTTGTTTTTGTTTTTTAATCCCTTCCCCAGGATGACACTAAGTCTGCAAAATACAACTGTCTAAAGAAAACTAAAAAAAAAAAAAAAAAAAAATTGAAAAAAAAACACAAAAGCAACAATAACTCTGAATTCCTAACCTATTATATCTAACTAAATATATGCAATCACACACTTAAAAGATTTCATTATAGTTGTCAAAGACATAGAGTACCTCCTGCCCCCCACATTACACTATAATGCATAAAAGTACAGTTTTTCTCCCCCAAATTTCCCCCCTGGAGATGCAAAGCATCTCCAAATGAGCAGAAACATAAATATTACCTATGTCCCCACTGCTTCTAAATACTGTAAGCCAATAAGCACTTGGGAAAAAGTGCAAAATCTCAGAAAATCAAGACTTCTTGTCTGCTTTTTCACACTTCACCTTTACTTCCTTTAAAAAAAAAAAATTAAAAGTTCCCTAAATGTTCAAAGCGATATCAGTAGAAATTTAGCTAAACACTGGCACCACAACAGTTTATTCCCAGAGGAATATAAGATTACATTAATTTTCTCGCAGTTCAATTCAAGTTTTACCTTTCATCTTCACCTACCGACTTCTTTAAAAGTTGGTATTCCTGTTGCACATAAAATTGCTTACGTTATATGTGCACACTAAAGAATTTTACAAATATATAAAGCATTGCACATTTAGACACTATCAACCTGCTCTATCAGTCCTGACTGTGCAAAAGGCAAAAAGAGCTCAGTAATCCTAGCAGAAGAATGCAAATAACGTCAATGCACAGCTGAACTGCAAGCCCTGCCTTACAGGAACTCTGTGTCTGCAAAAAAAGGACACATACTAAACAGGAAATGCAACTGAGCTGTGGAAAACCTCAAACTTAAAAATGCATTCGCCAGGCGAAAATTGCATCCATGCATTCATAAATGCATGCACAACCCTTTGCATTTTTGCAAGTAATGCAAATAGGCTCTTACCTTTCGACTGAGACATTTTCCCCTTTTCTTTGATGGGGGAGGGGAGCACAAAAGACTTTGCCTTGCTTCTCTTCTGTAGCTAGTTTTGCAACAAAGATGCAAGCTGCAGGCGTGCAATCTTCATGCAAGTGGAGTTTCTCTTGACCGATGCAGCAGATGGACTTTCAGGGAATCAAGATGGAAATGCACACCTTACAAAACAGACTGGAAAGTGATTTTTCCCCCAGTTGCAACGTTAGGGAAGGCTGTGCTGCAGCTACATGATGGGCCAGGGCTGGCAGCTAAAAGCTCCAAACTTGGAACTGAGTATCTTAGTGCGCAGACGTCCTTCCTGCGAAGGGCGTGGGGGCCGCTGGGTAATGTAGTTCCAGAGTGGAGTCCACGGGGCGCTGATTTAAGGAAACGTGGTCGCCCGGGTCTCTGAGCCAGAAGACTGGGTGCGACAAAGATTGCGCGCCGATAAAGATTCAAACACGCACTCGGTAGTAAGTGAGGGGCGAAAGACGGCATGGCCAAGGGGAAGGGGCATTTTTGTGGTGGTGGTTCTCGAAAAGCCCCTGAAACAAAGCTAACAGAGTAGTAGGTTATCTAAAGAGAATTTGGCCCGCTGATCAGGTCTATTTGGGTGTTTAGTGTGTTGATTTTGCAGCGCAGCACCTGTTGTACTGCTCCTGCCTGTGGACCTTTTTTACCCTCACACCTCCATTTAAAAAAAAAACAAAACATTTTTCTCGAATGGAGTTTTTTTATTTGGTTGGTTGGCTTTTCTTTGGGTGATTTGGCTATCTAGAGGTAAGGTTGCCTTTGCACTGCAGAGAAGATGCAAAGTTTTAATTAGTAAGAAACCAATCCAGGTCAGTGTTTTCAAGGAACTCGAAATCCAATATTGGGTAGATGTGCGGCTGGGGGTCATGGTTGGGGGTGCTCATTTCTTGCAGAGTTAAAGGAGAAGTTCTGCTTTTTCTATGGCGGAGCTAACTTTATCTCACTTAAAATGTTTGAATGCTTGTCCTCAGCTGGGGGGAGGAAAGTCCCTGGCCTAGGGGAGAGAGTCGGTGGTTAACAAATTAACAAAGTCACATATCTTGAATTTATTCAATAAGATTAACAAACATTTGTGCAGCCCCTGGGATGTGCCAGGCACTGTGTAGTGCCTTCAGTCATCCTTTGTCACTTACTGCTCACCGGTAGGGGATGGGTAGCGTTGTGGTGAAGGAAATTGACAAACACACACACACCCTCAATGGGGAAGCCTGAGATGCACAGAGTAATTCCAGGCAAGTAATAAAGGAATTGAGAAGAATGGGCAGGGCATGGGCTGAAATTAGCTCAGACTTCTATGACACTGAGTAGATGAGACCCAGAAATGTGCTCTTAAGGTAGAAAGGAAGGTATTGAAGAGTTCAGGCTGCTGAGGGGTGAACCAAGCCCAGTGCAATGAGAGGAATGAGGATGGCCTATTCGGGGGACCCTGTTGCCTTGCATACAGTAGGAAGTGGGTGGGGAATTTGTAGGTGGAGATTCTATGGGATCTTAAAAGGAAGGCCAGAGCTTTGGACTTCATTCTGCAGGTAGTTGGGAGGCAGGAAAAGGGTTATAGAAGGGTGTATTTGTCAGCTAAAAGGGGTACGGATGCAAAGTACCAGAACTCTGTTGGCTTTTATTTGGGATAAAAGCTTACAGTTGCAGGACCCTAGAGAGTCCAACTCAAGGTACCATAAGAGGTACTTTCTCACCCAAAGTCTGTTTCCACTTGTTGACACAAGATGGTGGCCGATGTCTGTGAGGGTTCAGCCTTCCTCTTCCTCTTAAGGCTTCTTCCAATCTCTGCTGTAGGCTGGCATAAGTTTCATCTCTCTTCCTGGGGCTCATTTCTTTCCAGGCTCAGCTTCTATGGTCTTTTCACGAGGTCAGCTCTAGACAGTCAGGTGAATGGCTCATCTCTCTTCCCAGGCCGCAGGATCAAAGTTCATTCCTCTAACGTGTCTGTGGAGCTCTATTTCTCTGTGTATTTCTTCTGCCTTCTTGATTGAGTATCCTTTTATATAGCCCACCAAGGGGGCAGGTACTCAACCCTGCACACCCTAATGACATGGTCAAATCAAAGCCCTAATCTTGTTTTAACCAAGTAAATGTAAAGCCTTTGAATTTAAATCAAAGAGAATCATACCCAGAAGAACAGACCAGTTTACAAACATAATCTATATCTCTTTGTGGAATTCATAAATAATATCAAACTAGCACAAAGGGGCACAACCTAATCAAAGCATTGTTTTTAAAAAGGTAAATTTACCCTAGGTTATCAGATAAGGTGGCTGGGAGCTGGGAAGGGCTAGAGATAAGTCAGGCCTGCAGCAAAAGGAATAAGGAAGAGGCACATTGAAAAGGAGGTAGATCCCATGACTGGTAATGACCACTATTTGAAAGATCTTTTCTGAAAGATTTAACATTTTATTAAGAGTTGTAGGAAGCCAGGAACTTCTGAGTAATGGATGAATCAGAGGGAAAAGGCCACCATGTTTTAGCGGCAAAGCAGCAAATCAGCTCTAAAAGCAAATATACAATAGGTCATGGGACTGACCTGTATTTACTTAATTTGAGTCCCTTTACTGACATTAACATTGAGAATTAATCAAGGCCACCTCATGTCCATATAAGTTTCTGCCCCTAAGAGAAAGGAGCCTGTCCCACAAATAGGGGTGCAGGGGCTTACGAGCCTACCTTCTTTCACTGTCCTTGGGGCTTATTCATGATTTCCCTTCTTCCCTTTCTTGCTGCCCCTAGCACATACAATCTCAGAGTCTCATTGAACCAGCTTTTTTTTTTTCTGATCTTATATAACCAAGAGGTATGTGATTGGAGATCCATTCAACATATCCAGTTCACTTTGCCAAACATTGATGGAGCACCTGCTGTGTGCCAGACCTTTGGATAGCTACTGAGCTGTGCATAGACTTACTGAGCGAGGGAAGGGCCTGAACAGCTGCCTAGAGCTTGCTCCAGTTTATATTTTATATGGTCAACTGCATTGCTCCTAAACTGTCCTGGACTAGTTCTTTATGGGAGAGTCCCATAGTCCCATCACAACTTACCTGGTGCATTTGCTACTGTCATTTGTGTGTATATTTTCTCTGCATAGGCAAGTACAGTTCGCAACTGGCTAATGGATTGTGTTTTGAAAGTCAATCTGTAATTCATTTTCCTATATAAACAAAGATATGTTCAAAGGCTAATGCATATACACAAACATACACACACACCTGCAAGACACCTCTGGTCCATAAATCAGCTTTTTTAATTTAAAAAGAGCAGCATTTTATCATTTTTCTTTCTGGAAAAAATATATCCTGAATTTCAAGTGGGAAATAGGGATGACTGGGAATTCTACCTCTGTGAAGTCTTAGGTTCCAGAAGAAAAATTTAATCTTCCTTTGGTGGTCGAAAGTTTCCTCAGCCCCCCATTCTTGGGTGGAGGCCAGAGGCACCTTCCCTTTCTGTCCAGTGCTGGCCTTTCCTCTTCTTGATGGTCTTCATGGAAATGGTCCTAAGGAAAATCCCTCCCATGGTGGGATAAGAAAGAAAGAGCCTGTTCTGACACAACTGTTCTCTTATAAGACAGTCCCTCAGGTTTTCATCTTGAGATGGCCTGTTCTACTTTGAACCTCCAATCTTTATAATTTTCAGGATTCAGATCTTTCTAAAATGCAAGCCTGTTGCACTCTACTCTCAATTTGTAGTTACCATCAGGATCAGTACCCAACTCCTTGGCAGGGTGTGATTGGTGCCTTAAGACCCAGTACCTGCCTGCTCTCCAGGCCAGAAGAAACGGGATTTTCTTCCTTTCTTGCTTCTGGAGACACTCCTCCCTCTGCCTGGCAAGCCTTTTCCATTCTCTCCTTATCTCATTCCAGTTTGTCTGTGAAGGCTAAGCTTAGTTGGCACCTCTTTACAGATGCCTACTCTGACCCAAACCCCTTGTCCCCCACTGTCAGCATGTATTAGGGGTATCCTCTGTCATTTCCCTCAACACAGGGCTGACCGATGGTCACTGACCTATTACTTTCCTCCAGGAGGCTGAGCTGCTGACCATCAGAAATGTTACCTACTCCCTCTGCATCCCAGTTCCTAGGACAGGATCTAGATATAATGAGCATGCAGATGCATGCTAAAATAATAGATGCAGTAGATGAGGAAAGGATCTGTGACCTGCCTCCCCAGGACTAATTAGATTCTAGTGATGGACTCAATACCATCAGGAGAAACTAGAGCATCTGGGGAAAGGCCTCCTCTGTTAGGATAGAGAAGTCAGATTCTTGGAAGGAGGCCCTTTGGTTAGGTCAGACTCCCCTCTGAAGGAAGGTTCTTAGAAATGAACTCATTCAAGAGATCTATGCAAGGTGGGGGATGGGGTGGCAGTGGCATGTGTTCATTGAAGGTAATCACATGTTCAGAAAAGGATTAGGGGAGAATAGACCCCAATTACCAGGAGAAATGTGTCTGGAACACTAACAGTGGCCTCATACCTCAACAAGGGACGATTTTGCCTCCTAGCAGATATTTAGCAATGTCCAGTGATATTTTTGATTGTCATACATGGGGGATGCTACTCAACCCTGCACACCCTAATGATGTGGTCAAATCAAAGCCCTAATCTTGGTGGATATGCTGCTAATCATACTATAGTGCAAATGACAGTCCCCCACAACAAAGAATTATCTGGTCCAAAAGTCAATAGTGTCGAAGAGGAGCAGCCCTGCTATATAGTGATGCCCAGAGAAGTTACTGAACAGTCTATTTTTAGATCAATTTGACAGTAATAAGATTTGGTAAGATATAATATTCTGAAGGGAGAAAAACACTAAGATCCAGGAAATTTATATTCTAAGTTAACTGTCCGCCTAAGGCAGGAGTTCTTAACCTTTTTTGTTCCCCGGACCCCTTTGCCAGTCAGGTGAAAACCATGCACCCCTTGCTAAGTCCAAACTATACAGTGTATTATTTAACAAATGTACCACACCCGCATCAACACATCCCCACAAGATTAATGTTTTTTTTTTGAATTTCAATTCAAGCTCACCGGACCCCTTGTTAAGAACCCCTGCCCTAAGGCAAGTCACTTCTCCTTTTGGGCCTCTTTTGGTTCCCCTGTAAAATAAGATGGGACAGACTAGGCCCCTTCCAATTCTAACATTCCGTGGATCTAAACCTAGCTCACTGTCTGATTAAAACTATTAGTTATTTAAAGAAAGAAAGAGTTGTGATCACACAGTCTGACGGTTAAATTGGTTAAACATCTTTCTGTTTACTTATTAGAAGAGTCAATGATCCCATGTTGTGGCAAGACTACCAACGACCACTGAAACATTGTTTGAAAAATGAGACAAGAACACATTTTCATATATTACAGTTTGAAATGTTGATTGCCCAGTAGCAATGCTAATTGGCACATGGCATTTACAAATGTTTTCCAGCAGAGTCTACTAGATGTCAGGAACAAGAGAAAAGAAGGCTCCAATGTTAAAAGTTCAAATCTTATATCTACTTTGCTAGATTCTAGAAAATTATCATATACATGTATGTTCTACATAGTGAAGTATATTGGGAAGAAGCATGTGGGAGAATAGCTTAGGGGGCTAGATGGTGAATTTGGGTTGCGTGGTATATTTAGGTATGATTTTTTTAACTGGCATTAAACTATCACAATGAACTATTGATTTATTGGGAGAAATTTTAGAAATCCCAGTATGGATTCAGCTTAGCTTTCAGTGCCCTCCTGAGTATGGCATAGATATATACCTGTTTAGCCTCATCTCCCACTTTTCTATACTATATTATTTCTTTGTTCAAGAAGTCTGGCCAAAACAGAATTGTATATCCTACCTGTGTCGTAAATTACACTTTACAATGTCTGTACATTAATTCATTCTGTTCTATGCCTTTGCCTGTCTTTGAGCCCCACCTCTGTCTTCATTTTTCTAAATTTTACCCTTCACTTGAGATTCAGGGTCATCTTTTACTTGAAGCTTTCCTTGATCACATCCCTCTGTCATGTAAAATAGCTTCCTCCCCTTTAAATTCTGACAGTACTCATTAGCTCTTAGGGGCCATATATCTTATATTGTCTTGTAGTAATACTACTTGAGCACAAGTCTCTCTTCTGCTAAATTGAGTGTTCCTTGCACAGTTCCTAACCTACTCCCATGGACACCTCTTCTTGCTTGTCTTTATTTGACCGTTGGCCCTAAACTTGGGCAAAGACAGTTTCATCTTCATGTCGCACCAGGTCTAGCAAATGCCTTACACATAATGCATAATCAACACTTGTTTATCTGATACATGGATGGATTTATTACAGCATAAATGATTCATCTAAAGCTGGTTGATAACCAGGACTTAGCATTTTTGTAAATGAAAGAAATGCACAGGGACTTGCTAGAAAGCATTTTTTAACTTAATTGTGATAGCGAATTAAAGATGTTTCAGGTGAAAATTTAATAAGACACCTATTAAGATTCTGGATTCAATAACCTTTAAAAATTAATGGTACCTGGTATATTTTATGGAAATGCTAACAGACTGTTCAGAGTCAAATTCGATTACAACCTCACTGAATGAAGAAATATGTAATATGATTGTTACATGTTTCTTAAAAATCAAAGAGTGAGGTAGATTACCTGTGATGCTGTTTCAACCTTTCCATAAAGCCATATTAACAGTGTGTTTACCATTCACCTGTGCAACATATGGGTGTTACCAAGTGGTTGTCTATTATGAGTCAAGCTGCTATCATATTCAGGTAAAAAAAAAAAGCTATATTAAGTGTTGGCCAGGCAGTATAGCATGAGCCAACTAGTCAAAATACATAGGTTCTAGGAAAGTAAGAATAGAAATGAACTCAGCCTAGCATTAACCCTATGAGAATATTGTTACATTACCTATGCAGTGTGTTAAAACACTGGCAAGCAGTGAACAACATCAGATTAAGTAATATTGGGCACAAATCAGTTGTTTCAAATCCCATTAAATTAAGAGAGAAAATTGGATTGGTCTATAATCTAATATATAACAGGTAGTTTTCTCTTCCTTCCACCTTAATATTCCCCTCTCTCTATCTCCCCCTCTCCATATACGTGTGTATATGCCTGTGTGTGTATGTGTGTGTATGTCTTTCTCTATACAACACTCACTGTACACCCACTCACCTTCTGTCAGGCTTTGGTCCTACCCTGTCTGGCTTTAAAAATCTGAAGAAATCAGAGCTATACAAAAAAACTCAATAAATGGCTCTGCTCTATGTTTGAGGGTCAAGTTACACATAAATTTGGAACTCCTTTGTAACACACCTAGTCCATTCCAGATTTAATTACTCATATTATACATGGTGATTCAAAAGAATTGAACATTGGCCTCCCAAACTGCCAGATATCTTGATTTGCAACATCTTCCAGAGAGGATACTTCTAGAACCTTGCATTTGTACTGCACCTTCCTTTCCAACCTTGAAGCAACAAAGGAATCATCATGGCTGCCATTTCAATTGTCGAAGATGATATGCTATGATATGAAGGGTGCATATTGAACATTTATTAAATTATAAAAAGAGCTGGGAGAAATCCCTTATAACAAGGGAAGTCAAATTACCACCCATGCTCCAAATTGCACTCGCCACCTGTTTTTGTAAGTAAAGTATTATTGGAACACAGCCACATCCATTCCTTTACAAATTGTCTGTGTCCTACAAAGGCAAAGTTGAATAGTTGCAACAAGAGCTTCTGGCCCACCAAACCTAAAATATTTGCCATATGGCCCTTTACAGAAAAAGTATGCAGACCCCTGCTTGGCAAATTGGTCTTGCCTGTATGTTTCCATAATCAGTTATACTGATTAATGCATTTCTAAATATATTCAGTTCTTTTGGAATCACACTATACATGAACTGTTTCTAATGTAAAGTCTTAACTCACAATTATACTGTAAAATCCTTGAGGATACTTCTTTATAGAACCTAGAAATCCAATATAGCACAGCCATGGGTGCATAGCAAACTGACCATAAATAATTCTTGATAAATTGAGCATCTGTCATAAGAATCATGCACCTTGTAACATAAAAATAAATTCTGTTTTCCTCAAGTATATCTGACTTCCACCTATTTTACTTTTTCTACTTATTTTCTCATGATGTTTAAGTCCTAATGTATTTGAGTACAAGGTATGTGAACTTAGAGAAAGCTTAAGAAAAATCCAAATATAAAATACAACTTAAAAAATGCCAGTTAAAAAAAAGAAATATCTCACAAATTGGTTTTCTATGCCAGAGAGCAAAATGAAAAAAGAAGAGGGAAGCACTCTGGTTTTTTATATCACAGCTTAAAATATAAGAAGACTTTTGTCAAGTAGACCTACAGTTGGGATAGTTATGGTATGAGTTATGAAAAATGACAGAAGTATGATACCTGGCCTCAAGAGCTTAAAATCCTGTGACTAATGTTAATAAGATTTGTGTAATGTGTACGCTCTTTCCACATGTACCAACCATATCATCTATCCTTACAATCCCACTGTGAAACAGGTAGTCCTGACATCCCAGTTATCATCCCATGTCATTGCTTTACTTTGACAAGATGAAAGGACATTTGATATAAAAATGTCTTGACTGCAAATATAAAAACTTTTCTGAGTCCAACTTTCCTACCTTAAGCTATCCAATCTAGTTTCACACAAGGTACCTTTTAGTAAATGCTCTGGAAGTGTGCCCCCCTCCCTTTTTTTTAAGCAACGAGTAATCTGGTAGCATTTTGCCTTGTTTTATAATAATTATTAATGGACAAGTTCATTCAGGCCTCAGCCAAATCCACACTGTGTACCTTGGCCAATACACTAACAATTCAGTAAATGCTGTACTATTTGAGGATGAGTTAGAAACACTGATACAGGACAAAGTGGTGTGCCCTTCAAGGCTCCTTGATCTGTTTGCATTGATATTAATAGATGGCCCTGGGCTTCAGTCACAGACCTGAATAACTCAGGTCATACTGACCTTCTGCACTCAGAAAAAAACCAAAACTGTGAAATATTCTTGGAAATACTTTAGATAGGTAATATATGAAAGTTTTAGAAAAAGTTTGAAAGTCCACAGATAATTAAGAAATTGGCTGTCCCACAGTGGTATAGAAATAGTCAACATAATGTGTAAACTTGTCCTTAAATTGTTCCTTATGAATTAATGTACAAAGGGAAGGTTTTATCATTATTAACAGCAGCTAAGTAGAAAATAATACTGATTTTCCATATTTACTCTCTTTTGAGACTGATATGTTTATGGGCCAAACTCAAGAAAACAGTGTGTTCTTTATATTTTGTAACTAACACATCATGTAACTGAATAGTATTCTGTAAGTATTATGTATTTGTATAATATAAGAAAGTCGTTATTTGAGAATATAGTGAACCTCTGGTGGCATTTTATAGAGTGGACTTGCTACCATCCTTTAGGTTACTCTTAACCACTTTATAGTATAATAGCATGAGTTACATTCTCCATGCTTATTCATGATTCTGTTGCCTACAGTATAAGGAGCAAAACTGCAGGGACATATTAGATTGTACTCTACTGACTCTGGAATTCTTTGGAAGTTTTTCCTAAAGCCCTTTCTGGTAGCCTTACTTTGTTGAAAAAGGAATGTAAAAATCCTAGAGGTTTGCAAAAGAAAACAAGAGATTTGCATTTTGTAGGCACATTTTTATCCTTTTGTTTCTGGTTTTTTTTAAAAACCAAATAAATATCAAAATGCATTTATTAAACATTTGTTAGGCACGTTGCCAACCCGAATGCTACTGTATATAAAGAAACTGTGGATTGTGGTAACACCATCTGGCACTGTGAATAAATTTTGGAATGCTTGTGAAAATTTCAAAGAATAATGTAGGAAATTTTGTGTATAATTTCTTGGATTTACTTCCATTAGTTCCATGATATAGGAAGTTCTTTCTGTAGGTTTTCAGTCAGACCTTTGGATGATTTTTTAAATACGTTTACAACCCTTTTTGAGGGAAAAAATCCATAATGTTTGCTGTTAACTTTTGGCTGGTTTATTTTGTGTATAATAGGAGTTTCTAATAGTTGTTATTTTAAAATATGCTTTGTAAAAATCTCTCAAGGATTTATGCACAGCATGGTATTATTTCTTACTGCATATACATGAGTAGCAAATCAGAGTGCCTCCCAATTTGAAGCTATGGAAACTGAAGGTGGTCTGCAGTAAATGTTAGTGTAGCATGGGTAGCATCTGGAAAGGAAGCAGGGTACTATGTCAGCTTACTACTCACTATACATTGCTTTTGATGACCTCTAACTATCTACTGAGGTAGAATTAAAAAAAGTATTATGACTCAAAAGTTGTGAGCAAAAAAGCACCCAAATTTTAAAATGCATTGCTCTATTTATTCCTGTATCTATGGATACCTGTTGCTTTGTTGAATATTGGAGGAGTCAGGTTTATTCGGGTTTTAATTCGGTAGCCTGGAGACACTGTTATAGTTTGCAGACTGAGAATGCTCATTGTCACAATTTTAAGTGACCTAATTTATTTGCTATCCTGGGATAAATACTATGGTGAAATGAAACCTATTGCCACCTATTCTCTTTTATATATGAAATTTAGTATCAGACAATGAAGGGTTTCTAAAATATGATTAAAACAAAATTATACCTACTTGGATTTTACCAACGTGTTAACACACCTCCCAACCCAGGTACATAAAGCCCGTGTTCTGCAGGGTATTTAGTAATTTCAGGTTCAGACCTTTCTATACCAATAACAATGTATTATTTTTCAAGGGGAATGGTAAGGATAAAGTATGGAATTTATTGGCTTATGATGCTGCTAAAACTTCCTTCTACCTACTATGTTTTCTTTGCTCTGTTTCAAACCCATTTTATATAATGAATCAGCAAATTATTTGAAAAGTTTCTAAAGTTCCTGTTAGTTTCTCAGCCATTCACATTTAGTTTGGGAGGGGAATTTGAGTAACTGTTTTTAAAACTTTATGTTAATAGAAGAGTCAAATATAATATTTCTTTTTTTTTTTTTTTTTTAAGATTTATTTATTTATTTAATTTCCCCCCCCTCCCCTGGTTGTCTGTTCTTGGTGTCTATTTGCTGCGTCTTGTTTCTTTGTCCGCTTCTGTTGTCATCAGCGGCACGGGAAGTGTGGGCGGCGCCATTCCTGGGCAGGCTGCTCTTTCTTTTCACGCTGGGCGGCTCTCCTCACGGGTGCACTCCTTGCGCGTGGGGGCTCCCCCACGCGGGGGACACCCTTGCGTGGCACGGCACTCCTTGCGCGCATCAGCGCTGCGCATGGCCAGCTCCACACGGGTCAAGGAGGCCCGGGGTTTGAACCGCGGACCTCCCATGTGGTAGACGGACGCCCTAACCACTGGGCCAAAGTCCGTTTCCCTAATATTTCTTAAAGTCATGTGTTTTATTAAAAACAAGTTAGAATCTTGAAGACCTTATGTTGAGTGACATAAGCCAGGCACTGAAGGACAAATATTACAAGACCTCACTGAAATAAAATGAGAAAATTGAGCAGACTCACAGACCTAGAATCTGGAAGACAGGCTTACTGGAGTCAGAAAGGGAGTAGAGTGTGGTGAGCCAATGCCCATATGGGCAAAATCTATGATAAGGTAAAAGGGTGTAGTTGTGTAGTGGATGAGTGTGACGGTGCAGCGTCGGTGCTGGTCTGTGAACAGGTTAGGGTGGAGGGGTTGGGTTGGACTATGTATGGAACTGGGAGAAGGGTCAGGGGAAGTAGCAGGTGAACTCTGGGAATTTTCAGGTCTGTGCTTAAAACTACAATGTTTGGAATGTTCTTTTGGCAAATATGGCAGGGGAGTGTTACTGGTGAAGGATATCGGGTGTGGGGGAGGGTATACAGGACAGGGCGCACCTGGGGCAGCCTTCTGTGGAATATGTAAGTGTTCATCATGTCATAGTATGTTAAATTAGTGGGTGGAGACCCACACAATAAGCAAGAAAATATTAAATTCCCATTCTGGGTAGTCCTGCTCTGTTCTCAATTAGAGGGACAAGAATACCTGGAGAACATAGGCTGTGCCAAGTAAAAGAAAACAGACCAATATGGCAAGCCCTCAGTATTATTCCAAGTAAATATGAATCTTATTCTTCAAAAATTGAAACAGTGGTCACCATAGGTTCTGAGGGGAAGGGGAAGGATGAATAGAATCGATGGAACATAGGGCATTTTTAGGGCATTAGAATTCTTCTGCATGATCTTGCAATAATGGATACAGGCCATTTTAAATTTCATCAAAACCTATAAAAGTGTATAGTCCAAATTGTAAACCATTAATGGCAATTAGTAGCAGTGCTTCAATATTTGTACATCAGTTGTAACAAATGTACCATCAGCATGTGAAATGTTATTAATAGGGGAGAGGGGGGAAGGGGGAAGGCATTGCTTATATGGGAATCCCCTATATTCTCTACGTGACTTTTCATAACCTAAAGCTTCTTTGAAGATAAAATGAAAAAAATAAGACACTGGGAGAATATATGGAAGAAAATGTCACTATACATATAAGACAACAGATCTTACAGTGATATCTAAAAAACTTTATTATTTCAAGTTTTTTGTATTTCATTTGTTATTTTTTAAATTTTATTTCAATTTCCTAATAATTTTATTTGGTTATTTTGTTGACTTCATTTTTGGAGAGGTTTTGCCTCACAGAATGGTCACAACTATGGCAAGGGAGGATTGCTGTTATGGGGTATTGGTGATGGAGGGATTCATGGCAATGGGTTCACCTGGGGCATGCCTCTAAGGTATATGATATGTTCAAGTGTTCATGGGGCATTGTCTCAGTGGGTGGGGAGCCACACAATAGCCAAAAGAAGATTGAATTCCAATCCTGGGGAGTTTTGCTACATTCTCTAGTAGGTGAGTAAGAATTTCCTGCATACAAGGGCAGTGCCTAGTGAAGGAAGACAGACCATTACACTAGGCCCTTGATATTGATGATTGTACTTATGAACCTTCTCTGGTCAAATTGAAACTTAACCTAGTATTATATATTTCATAAGAGTTAACCTCCTGAAAGCCTCTTTGTTGCTCAAATGTGGCCTCTCTCTAAGCCAAACTCAGCTTATAAATGCACTACCTTCCCCCTGGCATGGGACATGACTCCCAGGGATGAGCCTCTCTGGCATCGAGGGATTACTACCAAGCACCAGCTAGCAATGCATCTGGAAAAAGACCTTGACCAAAAGGGGGAAATGGTAAATACAAATGAGTTTTTATGACTCAAAGTGAGTTGGGAGGTCATTCCAGAGGTTACACTTATGCACATCTTAGCAGGATCTCATTGACTGCCACAGTAAACAGTGCCTCAAATAGTGGGGAACCTGAGGGCTCTAGAGACATCCAGAAACTATAAGCAGGGCAGACAGCTCAGGAATCTGGCACACCGTCAGTGGGCCTTGCTTTGTAATTTATGCTCCCCAGTGTAAAGAGTTAGACTCATTTATAGTTTGCCTACACATGGCTCTTCTACCCCTTTTATTTGAACCTATAATTAGCACTTTACTTGATAAGTACATGTCTCAGAGAATTAAATCTTTAGTCCATACATGTGCCATTTAAGCCCTAAATCACAACAGAGTTGCAACACCTACTCTTCAGTTCATTGGTCTCACCTAGAACAACCAACAAGGAGATGATGGTGGACAATGCCTATCCCAAGGAACAGAGAGTGTCTGCAACTGCAAGCAAGAGAATTCCATCCATCTGTCCCATGAGATCTAAGCCCTTCTTAATTAGAAGCAGAACAGGCATCACCATTCCAAAATCTTCAAGATTGGAGAATGATAAATGGACTAAAGTAAACTTATTAAGATTCTACTATAGACTTATTATTGTTCTAGCAATGGAAGAACTTATACCAGTGGCCACCAGAGGTTCTGATGTATGGGAGAGGGAAGAAAAGATGTAATATGGGGGCATTTTAATGACATTTGATTTGTCCTGCATGACATTGCAGTAACAGATACAGGCCATTATATATTTTGTCATAACCTACAAAATTGTATGGGACAGAACATAAACTATAATGTAAACTATAGTCCATGTTTAGTAGCAATGCTTCAATATGTGTTCATCAATTGTAACAAATTGTAACTACACTAATAAAGGTTGTTGTTAAGGTGGGAACGTGTGGGAGGGGAAAGAGGTGGGACATATGGGAAAAATGTTACATATTTTTATGTAATATTTTTATAATCTAAAACCTCTCTAAAAATTAATAATAAATAATAATAATAACAGTAAAAAGCAGATTAGGGAGCCAATGTGGCTAAAGCATTTGAGTGCCCACCTCCCACATGAGAGGTCCCAGGTTTGGTCCTGGTGCCTCCTAAAGAAGACAAACAAATGAAAAGCAGACAATGAGCAGACATCCAGAAAAACAAACAAACAAACAAGCAGACAACTAGCAAAAGCAGTGAGTAGACAACAAGCAAAAACAAACAGGGAGCTGATGTGGCTCAAGCTTAAGCAGTTTAGCACCCAACTCCCACATGGGAGGTCCTAGGTTCCCTAGTGCCTCCTAAAGAAAAAAATTACAGAAAATGAGCAGACAACGAACTGGCAATGAATGCAAACAATGAGCAAACAGACAAGGGAGCCGAGGGTGTGTGTGTGTGTGTGTGTGTGTGTGTGTAAATAATAATTTTTTAAAAATAGATTAGGGAGTGGTTGTGGCTCAGTGGTTGAGTGCCTGCTTCCCATATACAAGGTCCTGGGTTCAATCTCCAGTACCTCCTAAAAACAAATGAAACAGGTTAGGTTGGAAGAAGTAAAACTTAAGAGTGATAATATATTGTATCTAGTATATTGCTTTCTATTACAAAGGAATATTTCATGTGAATTAACGGTTATGGTCAGACATTGATAGAGAAAAATAAAAGGGTCTCATAGTTTGGGGGGTGTTTTAGTGCCCTTGCTGCTAAAAACAAATACCATGCCGTGGGCTGGCTTAACGATAGGAATGTATTGGCTCAGGGTTTTGGAGGCTAGAAGGTTGCTTCCTCCTGGGCTCAGTATCTTCTGGCTGGCCAGCAGTGTTTGGGGTTCTTTGACTTTTCTGTCACATGTCAGTGTACATGGTAGCGTCTTCTCCTTTCTCCTCTGAGTTCCATTGGCTTTGGGTTTCTTGCTCTTCCTGTGACTTCTCTTTCTGTGTCCAGTTTCCTTTGCTTATAAAGCTCCAGCCATGTTGGTTGAAGGCCCACCCTCATGCACTCTGGGCACACCTTAGCTAATAACGCCTTCAAAGGTCCTGTTTCAGATGGGTTCAAACCTGCAGGACAGGGGTTGGGTCCTTAACATGCCTTTTGTAGGGGACATGATTCAATCTCCAACAGAGGATATTGGGTTTTCGATCTACTTATAAATCTGCTTGTAATGTATATCTTTAACACTAAATTAATATCCTTTTCTTCCATAAAAAAGCAAAGTAATCAATTTTAGATTAAATGAATAATTCCAGGTCAAACTTGTGAAAAATGATTTCCCCCTGCCTCATATTCATGGGAGCAGATAAACCTCTCAGTTTCTCAGCTCCACTTTTAATCATCATTGTTTTCATTTAGCAGAAACAGTTGATGATTGAGGACTTAAGACAGTTCAGCTGATAGTATATGATATATTGTGATTTAGACTGTAAATATTGTGAGGAATTATGTGCAATAAAATTTCAAGTAAACACGAACTTTGGACCCCAGTTTTATGTTCTGAAGACTTTGGTAGAGATCATAAGTGTCAAATGCTAAGAATATACCATTGAAAAATGCCATTTTCCTGTACAAAAGTCTCTAAGAGCAGCTAAATTGGTATAACTCTACTTCCTTTACTTCCATGACCACCTCCTGTCTCTATTATCTTCCCCCCCTCCCAATTTTTCAAAGGTATAAATTGGCTACAATGTGTTTTATAGTTGTGCCATAATTGTGTGGAGTTTAAAGCACAGGCTCTGCAGCCAGACTACCTGGGTTGAACTCCCAGCTCTTCTAATTAATATTTCTGTTTCTTTGGGCTAAGCAAATCACTTCTCTAAGCTTCAGTTTCCTCAGCTGTATAAAGATGATGATACTAGTACCTATATCATGGGTTCATTGAAAAGGCTAAGTAAAATAATATGCTTACAGCACTTTGAGCAGTGCCTGGTACGGTTGTGTCCAATGGCTAGTAACTATTGAGGTTGTTATTGCTACTATTAAATTTCAAGACCTTGGCTCATTTCTTGAGAATGAAGATACTGTATTTGAAATTGAAGAAAATTGGGACATAAGAAGATATGCTCTACCAAGTGATTAGAAAAAAAATTTGGGGGGGAAAGCCTGATGATAGGAAATTAGAGCAGTATTACCAATGTTACCATGGACATAAGGAAATTTGAATAGAAATAGTCTATGGAAGGGAAGAGAGAAGAAATACTTTATTATTGCAGTAAATCAAAACACTGTTGGATGCTTGTTACGAGTAATGGAGGCCATCTGGAGAAAACAATTCCATTCCACAGTGTTTCATGGACTTAAAGGACAGCTGAAGAGCTAGGGCATGAATTATGCAGGCCTTTGGCCATATAATGGCACAGATTAACAATGTGAACGGCAGGGGGCGTGGTGTGGTTAATGAGAGGTGGCAAGAGTTCTGGCTTCAGTGATCTCTGTCTATTTTCCTTATTACAGAAATTATACTGATGGCATTATTTTAGTTCTTTACAATCATTTGAATGAATTAGAACCTTAAAATTCTAAAACCTTCCCATTTTATTTCTTTTTAACTATACGTTTCTTTATCTGATTCATTGCCTTTTATTAATATTTTTTGTGTAACTGTTACTAGTGGTTGCTGTCATTTTACTAATTAATTCGTTATTTTCTAATTAACTCAGTTTTAAAATTCATATTAGGCAGATGTTAAAAATCAAAACATGTTTTCTTCCACAGTCTGGTTACCTGATGACTAAATGCTAAAGGGATTTAAGCATGTGTTGGGAGTATTTTATTATTTATTATGTAACATTGATAAATACTTAATAAAGATTTATCATTTTATTCTACCTTTAAAATAATTGTCTAACATGTTAGCAAACTGAGCTACATGGATTAGTTGGATTTAGGCAAGGATAAAAGGAAAGAACCAGAAAATAAATATTAGCCGAAATATTTCACTTTCCATTAAAATCAGTAAAAGTACATATATAGAGAAAATAAGTATTCTCCCTTATCGGTGATGAGAAGTCTAAACATGAAAATCTTCTTGTAAGCATCTGAAATTCAAAAGGATAAATAAAGAGGATTACATTAAAGTTTTAATGTGTTAAAAAAAATTTAAAGCCCAACTTATAGGTAGCATCTCTATTGCTTTCTTTCCACATATTTTTTTATTACCTTTTTCTCCAGTTATTATGGATTCTAAATGAAAATTTTTCACTTGACTAAAAATGTAATTTATTTGAATGAGCAATTTTAGGAATTTATGATCAATACTGATTTTGAGTAAGAGCTGAGAAAAAAGGAATTATTTTTATGATTTCATGTTTACAGCGACTAAGATTACTTCAAAGAAAAGAGCTTTCTGCAGCAAGAGCTGAGCAAATATCTATCAGTGTGCTTTCCCAAAAAATGAGTTGAGCCTTGTGTATTAAAATCAGCACTTTAAAAATAAGTCATGAGGGAGATGAAGAGCTGAGCAGTAGCTCTCCTCCATAGTAGTAATATTCCAGTTATCTCTTCAATCAGTTTTGTATAATGCTTTGGAAGCAGAATAAAAAGTAATAGGAAATCATTTTTCAAGATGTTGTATATATGTGCACTCTTAGCTCTATTTCAGTATTGATTGGAACAATTTATGCTATGCACTCCTAATTCTCCAAGACCAATTTCCTGACAGTTATGAGCACTCTTGAATTTTACAAATGCAAGAAAAAAATATTTTCGTGGTGTCACTTTTAGATAAGGAAGTGTGCTAGAGTTACACAGTCTCCCTGATGAGTCTCAGGAAGTATGCCTACTGTGGTTTTATTTTATTCCTGAGGTTCAGAAAGTGGATGTAGGCAGTTCTTAACAAGCTTTGACAAGCAGTAGTTAACAGTAGGTGTTGTGAAAGAGTCAAGGTGGAAAGGATTTGAGCATCAGCTCCTGAGGATGAGTATCTTTCATTCTTGGGAAAACAGGTATTCATTTTATCTGTTTATGATCCTTGGACTAGGTTCGAAGATCAGAGCATGGATCTTTCTGCAACTGAAATGAGCCACTTGTTGTCTTCAAGTGGAAGTGAGAAAAAGGCTGAGTAAGGACACCACATTAACCCTTTTGACACCTCATAGGCGTTTTGCTTGTTTTGTTTTACTTTGGGGAGATCTCTTGGGCTGAGCATGAAAACTCCTCACTCATTCGGACCCCTTCGTGTGAGTCTAGTTGCGACCATGTGACCAGGGCAGGCTGTGGTGCAGGTCGATAGCCTGGTAGGAGATTCCAAAGTTCAAACAGAAGGCCTGTGTCTTTGCTCCCTCTGAGTAGTCCTTGAATGTTCACGTGGTTTCGTTCGTTCTTTAATTGAACCAGGGGAACCTCGCTAGTAAACCAGTTCCTGCGCCAACATATGTAGAGATAGTGTTTGTGTTTGAAGTGTTCCTGTCTGCCTGATGAATATTCAAATGTGGAAATCCAGGTATTGCAAGAAGCACAGATATTTGACAGCTTTCCTCCCTTTTCATGAAATCTAATCTGCATGAAGATAACACAGAAATTGATTGATCACACTTTCCACCCATTACCACTGTAGTTCCCCCATCTTTAGGGACATGGTCCTGCTTAAACTTGCCTCTGTGATATTCAACTCCGCATGTGTTCACACCCCACCCTTGCCGAGTTCCATGTTATGTAATGGCCATAAATGCTTTTGTGTGGCTGCGTATAAACCACGAGGAGGAACGAAATAGTTAGAAAGGAAGTCGTGATATAATTTTTTCCAAAAAGAACACCTTGTGGGTAGCAACTCAATATTTACGCAGAGGCAGAAAAGCACTTTTTTCCATTTTTACTAAAGTCTCGAGACAGGGAAGGGTTAGACTCCATAAACCCTTGTCTGTTAGAGCTGAATGAAGAAAATTAGGGCTGATATTTAAGTTTTATTAATAATTTACTTTATTAGCTAATCTTTGGAATGCTGCTGTCAGATTCCAGCTGGTAAGTGACCAACAGGGTCGTGTGAATATATCCAACTATTGGAGTCATATGGCTTTCACCTCATTCAGTGACTTAGTTTGGTTAGGGGATAAAAGGAGAGGAGAGCGAAATGCAAGGACCTACATGGGGACTAGTGCTGGTGGTTTGTGTGTTTGTTGTGGTGGTGGTTTGGTTTGGTTTTTATATCCCTTCTAAGGGAAATGGAAAGAATGCCTTTTTGGTCTGTTAGTGTGAGGTTTTAGTTATAACTTCACAGATAGTCCAAACCGTTGAAATAGGCAAAGGATGGCTACAGAGATCTAACAGTCAGCCTCTCAAGTTCTGTCACTCATTTTAATTCTGGATTGATTGATTGATTGATTGATTGATTGATTGATAGTTTTCAGGTTTGGAGGGAAGATGAAGTGGGGAGAAGAATGAGTTTGGGCATCTCACATTACATGCTCATTCTTCCCGAGATTTACTTATCTGCCACAAATAGGAAAAGCTTTGAATAGTGAATAGAATTGTGGCTCCCAAAAAGATAGCCTGTATCGGAATCCCCAGAACCTGTGAATGCGAACTTATTTGGAAAAAGGGTCTTTGTAGATGTCATTAAGTTAAGGATTTCAAGATGAGATCATCCTGGATTATCTGGGTCAACCCTAAATTCAAAGTCATAAAAGACACAGACACAAAGGAGAGGGCATTTGAAGACAGACTCAGAGGTTAAAGTTATCAGCTTAAGGGAAGGAACATCTGGAGCCATCAGAAGCTGGAACAGAGAAGGCAGGATTCTCCCCCAGAGCCTTCAGAGGGAGCTCAGCACTGCTCACAGCCTGATTTCAGACTTCTGGCCTCCATAATTGTGAGAGAATAAATTTCTGTTGTTTTAAGCTACCAAGTTTATGATAATTTATTACAGAAGCTCTACAAAACTAGCTTGTAAAATTAATTTCCGGTAATGGTATTTAGATGGGTGGTAATTTTGGCAATCATTTTTCTTAAAGTTTGCATTCTAATATTCGTTTTTTTTACTTTATTTTTATTTATTTATTTTTAAAGATTTAGTTTTTATTTATTTCTCCCCTCCCTGTTCCATCCGTTGTCTGTTCTCTGTGTCCATTCGCTGTGTGTTCTTTTGTGTCTGCTTGTATTCTCATTAGGCGGCTCTGGGAACTGATCCTGGGACCTTCCAGAGTGGGAGAGAGGTGATTACTCTCTTGCGCCACCTCAGCTGCCCAGTTCTCCTACGTCTTCTTTTTTTCTCCCTCTGTGTCTCTTGTTGCGTCATCTTGCTGCACCAGGTCTCCGCACTGGCCATCACTCCTGCGTAGGACAGCTTCTCCCGCATGAGGTGGCATTCCCTCGCAGGGTGGCTCTCCTGCATGGGGCCACATCCTGCATGGGCCCACATTCTTGCATGGGCCACTCTGCATGGGCCAGCTTACTACGTGGGCCAGCTTACCCTCACCAGGAGGCCCTGGGCATCGAATCCTGGACCTCCTATGTGGTAGACGGGAGTGTAATCGGTTGAGCCACATCTGTTTCCCTACTCTTTTTTTAGAGTGTTAGATTTATATTTACAGAAAAATTACTCCAGAAGTATAGGGAAGTCCCATATAAGCCCTGTCCCCTGCACCCACACACATAGTTAGTTACCCCTATTACTGACAGATTAGTGTGGTGTATTTGCTACAAATGATGAACCAGTATTGAAGCACTGGTACTAATCAAAGTCTATAGTTTACATTATGGTTTACATTTTGTGATTTATAGTTCCATAGGCCTTGAAAAATGCATAATGTCATACATCCATCATTACAGTATTATACAGAAGACTCTCACCATCCCAATATGCCCTGTCCCATCCATTCATCTCCCCCCTCCTTCCTGAACCCCTAGTAACCCCTATCTTTATAGCAAGCAAGGCTACAAGTTCTTCTGCCAACACAAGATAACATCCACAATAATAGCTGTTCAGTTTTGGCCCACAGTCACACACACACCTCCCTGCCTCCTCTGATTGTTCATTCCCCAATCCTGAGGGAACTGGGACACATCTGCACCAACAGCTCCAGGTTGAAAGGGGACCCAGATATCACAGGGCAGATGAAAAGGATTATCCTGTCTGCAGCTGTAAACATTCCCTGTTTTTTGGGATGGGACCTATCCATCATCGTTTTATTGGTTGTCCAGAGAATTAGAGAGTAGGAGTTGTCCACTATTCTGCTGGGATTTAGGGCTCGACTGTATAAAGTGGGCGACTGTATAACTCAGTGAATTCTGGGGTTGCTGAGGATTGTAGTTAAGAATACAAATATAAGAATATTCTTTCAGAATCTGTTACAAAAATATATCACTGGTACAGGGTGTTGATAATGGGGTGATATATGGGGAAAAACACCCCTAAAACATACTCCTATGGGATATGAATGTGTTCATGTTGATATAGATATGTTTTCTAAATAGGAAGAGACTCACATAGCAGTAAAGAAAATATTAAATTTCCATCCTGGGGAAGCCCTGCTACTTTCTCAAATAAAATAGCAAAAACCTCCGGAATATATAAGCCATGCCTAAGAAAAGAAAACAGGCCTATATGCCAAGTTTGCAATCTTAATATTTGTACATACGAACGTTATTCCTGTAAAAATGAAACTTCGTCTAATTATAAGTAATACCTAAGAGTTACCTCCTGAAAACCTCCTTGTTACTCAAATGTTGTCTCTCTCTAAGCCAAACTCTACAAATAAACTAACTACCTTCCCTCCAACGTGGGACATGAATTCTGGGGATGAGCCTCCCTGGCACCGAGAGTTACCAAACATTAATCAGTGATGCATTTAGAAGAAGACCTTGATCAAAGGGAGAAAACATTAAATAAAAAAGGGTTTTTATGGCTAAGAGATTTCAAAGTGAGTTGGGAGATCATTACAGAGGTTATGCTTATGCATGTCTCAGAAGGATCTCACTGACTGCCACAGCATACAAAGCCTCAAACAAGAGTGCTCCTGAGAGTCCCTCGGTACAGATGGACAACAGAGGAAAGGCACACAGCATTGTGAAATCAGCACCCCTTTAGCAGACCCTATCTAGTAATATCTGAAAATCTATTTTCCCAGTATAATGTAATTATTTATAATTCCTCTAATCACAATTCTTCTACTCCTTTTATTTAAACCTTAATTTTCTATGTACCAATTATATATATTTCACAGAGACTTAAATCTTTGGACTGTTATAATGTTCTTTTTTTAACATATACTTTGAAAATCCAAGAAGCCATCAATGCCAGTGATGTTGCAGCTGAACTGAACCTTTGGTAAAGGAAAGAGAAGCAAAATCCTGGTTGAAATCTTAAGGCTGTTTTAGTTCTATATATTCTTTCACTATTAAAATTGCTTAATCAATCGTCTTCTATACTCATGGATGTATGCCAGTTTTAGTAAACATTCTCATATTTTTTGGAAGCAAGCTAGGTAGAAATTCTACATAAATAATGAATAAACATCCTCATAATTTATCTCTTCAATTAGAATCATCTTCATCTCAGTTCATTTCAGCAATCCCGGACTTCTCAATCTCTTTTTATCTCTAGGGCAGGGTTTCTCAACCTGGGTGCTATTGACATTGTTTAGACAAGAAAATTCTTTATCTCAGGGGGCTCTTCTTTGCATCCCTGGCCTCTTTAATCTCTACCCACTAGATGTCAGTAGTAGCCCTAGTGGTGGCAACCAAAAATGTCTTCACACATTGCCAGATGACCCCTTGGGAGTAAAATCGCCATGACTGAGAACTGCTCTAGAGTGAACAGCTTTTCCAAGATAGAACTGGTTTGCACCTATTTCTGTAATGTATGGTATCCCCTTTTACTTTTAAAGGTTTCACAATGTGGACAATAAATTAAATGGTCACCCAACATATGTCTCAGTAAACAGCAGCTCCATATTTCTAGTTGCATATGCAGAATATCTTGGAAACATTCTTAACTCTTCTTCTCTCATACCTACAGGTAACCATTAACCAATCTTGTTGAATCCACCTTCAGACAATATGAATAATCCAGCCACTTCTCTCCACTTCAGTTAAAACCACACTTGTCCAAGCCACCTCCTTTCCAATGCAGATTACTTGCCCTTTTTCAACCTGTTCTCTACACAATTGCCGAAGTTATGTTGAATTAGCAAGTCGGAACCTATCACTCCTCTGCTCAGAACCTTCCAGTGATTTCCCATCCCACTCAGAGTAAACGCCAAAGTCATTACAATGGCCAAAAAGCAACCTTGCAGGATCTGCCCCTCTCCCTACCATGTTGAACCCCACCTCACACCAGGTAGCCTCTCTGACCTTATTCCTGGTCTCACTGTTCCAGTCACACTGGCTTCTTTGCTATTCATTCAATACCTGGCATACTTCTGCTTCAGGGCTTTCCTCTGCCAATTCCCTCTGCCTGCACCCCCTACCCCCCAAACCCAGATATCCATAGTGCTTGCTCCTCATTTTTTAGGTCTGTGTGCTAATGTCAGCTTCTCAGGGGAGCCTTCTTTGAACACCTTATTTTAAATCGCCTTCGATTCTTTTCCCCTGCTCTGTTTTTTTCCATAGCCCTTAACACCATCTGACATAGTAAAATTTTACCCATTTATTTATCCATTCATTCATTCATTTATTCATTTATTGTGCCAGAATTAGGAGGAAAACTCTGAGGGCAGAGATTTTTGTGTTTTGTTCACAGTCATATTTACAATGCCTATAGCATTTCTTAGGGAGCATGAGGCCCTCAATAAAAATTTATTAAATGAATGAAATAATGAATTTATTGAGTATTGGATTTATTCTAGGTGTCATGCTAGACACTGAATATACAAACGTGAGTGCAGTATGATCCTTGCCCTCAAGGAGTTAATAGTGAAATAAATGAAAATAAGCACAGCAGAGTGGCATGTATGCAATAAAGAGAAGAATGAATGGCTGTAGTACAGAGAAGTAGAAGGGTTTAGTGGAGCTCAAGGGATTGCAATGCATTGAGGAGGAAATGGAAGAGGAGCAAGTAGGGACAGTGAAGGGATACTACTTAGGAAGTCCTTTCTTGCCACCTAGTCCCAGTCCATTGTCTGTATGGCTGCTGTAATATAAATCCAATCATGGCATGCTCCAGTGGCCTCTCAGCCTGTATACACCTGCCTACAGCATGGTAAGGTTCATTATCTGGTTCCCTTTCCAGCCTTTTCTCCTGCCACTCTCCTCCAAACAGCCTCTCCCTCTAACTCGACTGTGGGAATGAGATGTGTTCTCAACACTTCCAAGCAGCTACAGTCCCATTGGAAGTGCTGGGAGTAGAAAACCTACCACCATTGTGGCCACAGAAACGATCAGGCCTGCTATTGAGTGAGGAGGGAATCCCAGAAATGAAAGAAGGGGAATTCCAGAGTCTCTGTAAAAATTCTGCCATTTTCTGGCGGACCCTGGGTTCATGCATACACAGAACTAACTGAAGTCAGTCTGAACTGAGATAGAAGGCACCGCCCAACACAGGAGATTTTGCAGTTTGAGTTGAACCAAGCCAATTGCCTGCTATATCGAAAATGTCAATACTCAGGAGGAAAGTAACAGAAGCCACAACATTCAGGATACACTGCAGATACCACTCTATGTACGAAGAGCCAGGAAAATGTAATCCATTTTAAGGGAGAATACAATGAACAGACACCATCCCCCAAAAGACCAAAGTGTTAAAATAATAATTACAAGAACTTCAAAGTAGCTATTGTAACTTCTCATCAGAAATCCTGGAGGATAGGAGAAGGTAGGACAATATCTTTTAAGTGCTGACAGGAAGAAAAAAGTGAACTCAGACTTTATTATATCCAGCAAAAGCATTCTTCAGGAATAAATAAATTATTTTAAAAAAGAAAAACAAGAAAATTTGTTTCCATCAGACCCACACAATAAAATAAAAATAGTAAATATCTGGATCAATAGAAAAACTTACCTTTTCCTCTTAATTTCTTTAAAATATTTATGACTTTTTTTATAAAGCAAAAGTTACAACATTGTCTTGTGTGGTTTACGTTAATATAATGCATATGACATGTATAGAATAATGATAGTGTGTGTGAAGGGGTGGACCTATATGATTATATCTTCATTTTACATGAGGTTGTAGAAAATATTAACTCTAAATAAATTTAAAAAATAAGGATAGCTATTGCAGCCCCTACATAGAGAGCAACCTCTGAAAAGAAACACAGAGTTATGCTATAAATCTGATAAATTAAAATGGAATTCTAAAAATTAATTTAAATATCAAAATCAAGGCAGGAAAGTGGTAATAGAGAAATAAAAAGCAGAGAAGACAAATAGAAAACAGATGTAGGTATAAATCCAACTATATTAATAATTACAATACACGTTAGATGCACTATATACTCCAGTTAAAAGGCAAAGATGACCAAAATAGCTAGTCTGTCTATAAGAAATGCATCTTAAATATAAAGATACAGATTAAAAGTAATTGTTTGGAATGAGATATACTATGCAAACAGTAAGTATAAGAAGGCTGAAGTGGCTCTACTAATATCAGATAAAACCAACTTCAAGACAAGGTGTATTGCCAAAAATAAAGAGGTATATGTCATAATGATAAAGTGGGTATCTTTAAGATGTCATAAAAACTATGAGTATGTGTTGAATAACAATGCCTCAAAATAAAACTGTAAGTGAATATGTGTTTAATAACAATGCCTCAAAATAAATGACAGAATTAAAGGTTCTCAAAGAAGATATATTAATGAACAAGAACCACATGAATAAATGATTAACATAACCGTCAGGGAAATAATTATTAAAATCTCAATGAAATAAACAGCAACAGTCCATTAGCATGGCTAAAATTAAAATGATGGGTAATATCAAGTTAACAAATATGTGCAACTCTCGAACTCTGTTGGTAGGAATATAAATTTGTGTCATCACTTCAGAAAACAGTTTAGCTGTTTCTGAAAAAAACCAACCACACACCTAACATACAATGAGGGCATTTAAGACCCAAGAGAACTAATAGCACACATCCACGTAAAAACTTGCACATGAATGTTCAAAACAACTTAATTCACAATAACCACAAACTATAAACGATCTTAATGGCCATCAGTACTGAATGGATAAACAAAATGTATATCCATACAATGAAATACTACCAAGCGATAAAATGTAACTAACTATTGGGGTGAAGTGCAGAGGGAGGAATGGACTACAAATCTTTTTGCAGTTTTAGGAATACCCTGTACCTCTACTGTGGTAATGGTTTCTTGGATGCCTATGGTTGTTAAAACTCATGTAATTGTATATTTTGGTTCATAAGTTTTGCCTCAATTAATTGAGTTGTTTAAAAATATTCCCTTCGAATACAAAACCCCATACTAAGGAGATAATCCTAAGGGTAGAATAAAAATAAGTGGACTAGAGGCAGGTAAAGGAATGAGAAGATCCAAATAGAAATAACAAATGGGAGCAGAAAAGACAGGTATCAGAAAATATGAGGTCATGGTTTTGGTCACTTTACAGAAATAGCAGAAGAGGGAACTCGGTAATTGTGAAAAGATAGAAAACTATTCTCATTTGGCCCTTCTCTCTCCTAATCTATAGGATACTCATTTGTCTTAATGAACAGAAATAGACTGCTGTCAAATCCCATAGAAAGTTATTATGAGAAAAGCAGCATAAGTCACTTGCAAGGAAAGATCAGATTGTCATCAAACTTTTCAACAGTAATGATTTATGCCAGAAGACAATGGGGAAGCATATATCCAATACTCAAACAACATGTGAACCATGGATTTTGTACACAACCAAACTATTTCCAGAATGAAGGCCATCTACAGATCACAGTTAATATGCAAAAATGAAGGAAAATTATCCCAATGAGCACTTTCTGAGGAACATAATACAGAGTGAACTCCAAACAAGCAGTAAGATACTATACTATACATGTGGCACAATTAGATCAAAGGTACTATTATTATACATTTGTTATAGTTCATGAGAGAACACTCTGATATGTGTACTGTTTTTTTTTTATTTCTCTCCCCTTCCCTATCCCCCACCACCCCAGTTGTCTGTTCTCTGTGTCCATTTGCTGCATGTTCTTCTTTTGTCCGCTTCTATTGTTGTCAGCGGCATGGGAATCTTGTGCCTCTTTTTTTTGTTGCATCAGGTCTCCATATGTGCAATGCCATTCCTAGGCAGGCTGAACTTTCTTTTTGTGCTGGGCGGCTCTCCTTACGGGGCACACTCCTTGCGCATGGGGCTCCCCTACACGGGGGACACCCTGTGTGACACGGCACCCCTTGTGTGCATCAGCACTACACATGGACCAGCTCCACACGGGTCAAGGAGGCCCGGGGTTTGAACCGCAGACCTCCCATGTGGTAGACGGATGCCCTATCCATTGGGCCAAGTCCGCTTCCCCATGTGTACTGTTAACCACAGTCCCTCTTCCACCACTGTGGAATCACTGTGTTATGCAGTCCCATGCCTTGTACAGTCTATCTAAAGTATACACTGAGTGGCTCTCACTTTCATCACAGAGTTGTGCAGTCATCACCTCAGTAATTTTCAGCAAGTTTTTTCATGTTTTCCTTAGTCCAAAAGAAAACAAAAATCCCATACCCCCTATTATTGACCCCTAGAATTGATATAGTACCTTCCTTAACATTAATGCAAGAATATTACAATAGTGCTGTTAACTATAGCCTGTAAGTTGTTAACCATGTTTTCCCCAAATGTCACCATATTCTTACCACCTTGTAATAGTGATGTATATTTGTTCTATCTCATAGAGGTATGTTCATTGATTTGTACTATTAACCACAATTCTCATCCACCTCTGGGTTCACTATGTTATTCAGTCCCTAGATTATTCTCTAGCTTTCTTTCAATTGACATTTACATCCCTAGACTACCCCTTTAAGGAACAATCCCATTTATAAACCAGCTGTCTTAGTTATACTCACTAAAATGTGTTACCATCAACTCTATCCATTTCTGTACATTTACAGTCATGCTAATTAAAAATTCTACATACATTAAGCAGGAGTACCTCTTAAGATTGATGTTTTAAGTAAGGAGTATTGTAATACCTGAATACACATATGAAAAATGTTAAGGTATTCATATTGTTGCATGTAGCAATAACTTGTTCACTACCATTGTTCTATGTTAATCCATTTTCTAAATATGCCACAATTTACATTTCCATTCTGTTGCTGATGAGCATTTGAGTGTCTATCTGGTTTTTATTTTTAATAATGTAGTATAAACATTTTGCATATGTCTTTCATTGCACATATGTATGCATTTCTGTTGGGTACTTACTGAATGGTTGAACTGGGGTTTCAGGTAGTACTCATTTATTAGTTTTAGTACATCCAACAGTTTTAAAAAGTGATCATATGAACTTACACATTCACCAGCAGTATATGAGAGATCCAGTTGCTCTCCACCCTCACCAACATTTGGTATTGACAATCTCTTTAATTTTAGCTATTCTAGTGGCTTTCCTTGTTCCATAATGAGGTTGGACACCTTTTCATAATTAGAAGCCAGGGAGTCCATTGATGTAATCCATCTGGTGAGCTTCCTCAGGCAGACAACAAGGTGGACAGTGGATCTGATAGGGCAAACAGTAAACATTGTTAAGAGGTTTTTCCCCTCCACTAATTTCTAAATGCTAATTACAATACGATTGAAGAATGAATGCTATGTGACTTAAAGATTTTGAAGTTTCTTAAGACCTTTTGTTGAGTTCTGAGGTTATTATATAGTGCATCAGTTTTTTGTCAGTGTTACTTATGTTCTTATAAAGAATGTTCCTACTGTGGTGGTTGTGGGCAATTGTCTACAAATCCCCATTAGTTCAAGTTTTCTTAATCGTGTTGCTCAAATCTTCTGTATCTCTCTCTCCTGACTTTTAAATTTGTTTCATCAATTACTAACAGAGGTTATAAATTTTTTTCACATTATGATTATTGATTTATATTTTGTCCTGTGGTTCCTTTTTTCCTTTATGTGTCTTGAGGCTGTGTTATTTGGCATACGCAAAATGAAATGGTCATCTTCTGTTTAAATTAAATGTTTCATCCTTAGTAATTGACCCACTTTATCCTTAGTAATGCATTTTGTCTTAAAGTCTACTTCCTCCGATAGCAATATGACTACCCCAGCTTCTTTGTGGTTAATACACTCTGATGCATGAATACATTTCTCTTTTTATTTTTCCTTCCTGGGATTTGCTGAGCCACTTAAGTTTGTAGATTGGCGACTTCTTTAGTTCTGGAAAGTGCTCGGCCATTATCTCATCAAATATTTTCCTCTGTTTCTTTTTTCCTTCCCTTCTGTAACTAATCAAATATATGTTAGGCTCCCCTGTGTCTCTTAAATTCTCATCTATATTTTTCATGTTTTGTCTCTCTGTGCTGAAATTCTGAATAATTTTTTCAGTCTTCCCTTTAAAGAATTCTACTTTATCTACATCCAAACACATCTATTAAGCTTTTACACTTTCAGCTATTACACTTTCTTATTTTAAGATGTTATATTTGGTTCTTTTTCAAATGTGCAAGGTCACTTTTTTTGTTTTCTGCTACCTGCAAATATTTTCAAACTCATTGTTTATTTCTTTAAACACATCGAGCATATTTGTTTTACAATCTATCTGGTGATTTGTAGAACTGTTTCTACTGGTTCTCATTCATGCTGCCTTGTTAAATTGTATCTTTGTTTTAATTTACAGAGTGCTGGCCATTGTCCATAAAAATTGTGGGAATTCTCCAATGCCAGTGATGAAGGTGCACGCTTCCTGAGAGATTTGCCACCTGCTTTTGCCAAGTACCTGAGTGCACTGCCAGTTAGAGATCATCTCAAACCAAGCTCATATTTTGGGATTCCCAAATCCATCTTGGCTGTGTATACTCAGGGTACAAATCTGCATAAGGGCTGGTTTGTGGCCGTCTCTTGTCAAGTACAGTAATTTTATCTCCATTTCTTTTTCTTGTCCATCATGACAAGATAATATTTATGCCAAGGCAACTCTAGGTTTGGATGTCTGCATATGTCAGCTGTAATTCATCTTTACCCTGAGAGTCTAACCTTTTGGGGTTCCCAGTGTAATATGAAAGGGTCTTTTTTTTTTTCCTCAGGAAGTACGGGATTTGAACCCAGGTGCTCGTAAATAGGAAGCAGGTGCTCAGCCACTGAGCTTCATCTGCTCCCCAATGAGAACTGGTTTTTTCGTTTGTTTGTTTGTTTTTAGGAGGTACCAGGGATGGAACCCAGAACCTCATACATGGGAAGCAGGCACTCAACCACTCAAGCTACATCTGCTCCCAAGAGAATCGTTTTTAACACTCTAATTTAGATATGCTCTGTGCCTTGACTTCCGCCCCTTCCCACTCAAGACCAAATATGAGGGACCAGCAAGGACCTTCTTGAGGTAAAAAATGTCTTTTCCACTCAAATACAGTTTGGCTAAATTTTCTTTGGAAATTAAATTCCAAAGAAGAAAATTAATTGACCTTATTCCCATCACCTACAATTGACTGCTATTTATATCTTCTCATATTTGTTTTGCTATATTATTTTTTAATTAGACATGCTCTTTTAAATTAATTTAGACAGAAAGAAAAGTTAAAAATTGGACATTTAAAAAATATTATTGGGAGTTGATGAGGCTTGAGTGGTTGAACGCCTGCTTCCTATGTGGGCAATCCCAGGTACAAACCACCGTGCAGCCTAAAAACAAAAAAGCAAACAACAAGCAATCACATGATAAAACCAACTCAGGAGAGCCGATATTGCTCGGGGGTTTAGTGCCAGCTTCCCACATACGAGGTTCCAGATTCAATCTCCGACCTCAGTACCCTCCCAAAAAAATTTAATGTCAACATTATACACCATTCTAGACGCTATTGATGTATGTGCAATGTCTTATGCATATGTAGAGATAAAAATTGATGGATGGATAAATGGATAGATATATAGAAATATAAAGGTAAAAAGACTTAGAATGATAACTATAATGCAATTTTTATTAAAATATTAATTTTCCTGAATTTAACATAATAAAAATAAAAGGAAGCAAAACTGAGGGAATTAACTAAATAAATGTCTCTTTACCACATGGAAACTCATTCCTTGAAAGATCTCTTTAAGATAATTAATATATAGGAGTCAAGATGTCTTTTTTTAAAAAATTGCACATTTCAATTTTAGATAATATTTTTAGACTGCTGTGAATGATTGGCATATTTTTCACCCTATATTCTCTCTCTCATCTACAAAGTGTTGTGAGTTTTATCATTTTCACATCATTCAGGGTATTGTACTCATATTCAGGTCTGTAACCTTAATTTCCCTGGTTGTTTTGCTCTATGTTTAAATGGACTCAAAGTTAACACCAGTCCTTTCACTTGTTTCTTCATTCCTGAATTCTTTGTCTGAGGTATTGGAATTTTGTTGTCAAACATTTAGAAGGGCTGATGGGTGCTGTTTCCCTGAGTAATTTAATATTTGACATAGTAATGAAATAGAATATTCCTGACAATATCGCCTTTCCTTTAGAACTTTGTAGATTACTGATTCTCAAATGCTTAGAAATTATCTGAGGAGCTTGTTAAAAATGCAGACCCACTAGGTGTGACATGGGGCCTGAGAATCTGAATTTCTAACAAGCTTTGCTGTAATGCCCATGTTACTGATGCCAACCCCCACCATGGCAGCAAGTTTATAGACTTGACTTTGCTCCATTATCTTCAGACTCTGAAGGCTGCTTTAGAGAAGTCTAATACTAGCTTTATCCCCTCCCCCCCAAAAGTAATTTACTTTTTCTACCTGAATATCTGAAGAATTTTTCTATGCTTTGATTTAAGCACTCTGAGACTTTGTTGGGGGGGAAAAAAAGTGTGTTCTTTAAATTTGGAGATGCAGTTTTTTTCTTTTGTTAATGGGCTATTCTCTTGAATTATATTTTTAATACATCTTCTGTTCCATCTGATGGGTTCTCTATCTCATGGAGCATATTGTCTTTATTGGATTAACTTGTTCTGTGCTCTGGATCTCTTAACTTCTCTTAATAGATTTGTTCTCTCTGTAGTCTGTCTTTGCATGCCCTCTGATTATCCAAAGTCTTTCTTCTATGTCAATATTTCAACTTTCAATAGTGTGTATTCTGGTTTTCTATTTTTATCATCTCTATTTTGTATTCATTCTTTACACTATTTTGGACCTTATGATGGTTTTCCTTAGGCCAACATATCCCTTTCATTCCCTTCCTGAGCTATGTTGTTTTTTGTCTCTTGTCTGCTATACTTCCTCTCCCACCCCTTCAAGCCCCATTAGATATTTTCCATTGCACATTTGTGTAATTACCAAGCTATTGCTTTTGATAAGGCTTGGATGGTTTTGTCTGGACATTGCCTTTGCTCTGGTTGATGAGGTGACTTCTAGACTCTCTTTTCACAGTTCTTTCTACCTGTTTATTCACCCTTTGGAGCATTTGCCTCAATTCAGCTTATGGCCCTGGAACCTTGATAATTCATCAGAGAAAGTGAGCCTCATTATTCATTTCTCTACCTCAATCTCACCCCTTGCCCCCAACGATAGTTTTCACTAATCCTCAATCAGAAAAGAAAAAAGTGAATGAACCAATTTGGTTTGATTATTGTAGCAGGTTGGTGTTATTGATGAATTCCAAAAAGAAATATGTGATTATATTTGTAAACTGATCTTTTCCTTTGGGCATATTAGATTATATTGGATTCAGAGGTTTGCTTGATTAAGTAATCATGTAAACCTCTTGGGCCAGTAAGGTGTTGAGTCCCCACCCACCAAAGGGTAAAAGGCATGGCAAAGGACAAATTTGGGGGTGTTTAATGTTGGAGTTTTGATGTTGGAGTTTGATGCTGAAGCTGAAGCCCCAGGGAGAGAGACAGAGCCATTCACCTGATAGCCTACAGCTGACCTTGTGGAGAGAGGCAAAGCCTAGAGAGCCTCATAGTCTATAGCTGACCTTGTGGAGAAAACACAGACGCTGAGCCCAGAGGAACCCAGGAAGCCTGAACCCTCGCAGACGCAGACGTTGATAGCCATCTTGCTCCAACATATGAAAATAGACTTTGGTGAGGGAAGTAACTTATACTTTATGGCCTGATATCTGTAAGCTCCTACCCCAAATAAATAACCCTTTATAGAAACCAACCTGTTTCTGATATTTTGCATCAGCACCCCTTTGACTGACTAATACAGTTGTCTACAGATCTGAGAGTATTAGGGAGATGTCACAAAATTTTGTTTCAATATGGTTTTGTTGGGAGAGGTAGAGGTAGGATTTAGAGTCAAGTGTTGCCCTGATTCTTTATAGAATCTTCTGTTTCTTCTTTATCTTTTACATTGATTGGAGTTGCAGATTTCTTTTTCTCCCCTGGAGATCCTTTTTAAGAATTGTCAGGTCATATCACTCCATTATTTAAAATTCTCCAGCAGCTCTGCATCTCTTTGAGAGTGAAAGCTAAAGACCTTACACTGGCTTGGGAGGTCCTTGAGGGCCACCTCCATCCTTCTCTGCTTTACCTCCCTGCCCTTATCCATGTCACTCTGTCTAGCTCTTTCTGCAAAAGTGCGCTGACTTCCTTGCTATTCCTCACACACAGCTGGTATTTGTATCTCAGGGTCTTCTGCAAAGAACATTCTGTCCCCTTCCCCCTGTCCTCAGGTCTTGCTCCTTCTCCTCCTTCTTTAACTCTTTGCTCAAATATCACCTCAAAGTGGCAACTGACCAAGCTATTTAAAACTCCGCCCTTGGTCCCCATCCCTGATAGTTTGCCATTTTCTCCAGAGTCCCCATCAGTCTCATGTACCTTATAATTTATGTCTTCATTTTATTTCCTGCCTTTCTCTCCCGCTTCACTCCCTCCTCCCTCCCACAGTAAGTTTCAAGAGGGCAGAGGGTTTTTCCACCTAAAAGAGTACCTGACATACAGTCAGTATTTAATAAAAAATTGTTTAATTTATTTGTTTGTTGGTTTATTCTGTCATCCTGATATTGGAGGACAGTAATTCTTTGAAGGTGTTTCCCCTGTTGCCTTCACCCTTCTTTCTCCTAGAATATTACTAAAATATACAGAAACAGATACAAAAAAGCTTACTTCTAGCAGAGCTTAAGTTCCCTATTCTTGTTTATGAACAGGTTGGAATGTACAAAGAGAATGATGTACCCAAATTTGAATAGATAATACTCTAAAGGGGTATGCTTGACTCAGAAGCAGAGCAGTCACATTAGATGTAGTTCTAACAACTATGAAACTTTGGGTGTGGCCTGACTTAACCTTCCTCTGAGAACACTGCTGTAAAGGCCACATCCTTGGCAGACCACCTAGGTACAGATAGAATGATCTACCTGAACCATTTGTTACCTGCAAGCAATGCTGTTGGCAGTTTGACTTGGCTTATATGCGCTACATTATCTTAGTATTATAAATTTTCCCCCAAGCCAGAGGCCATCACCAGCACCTCCGAAGCAGCACGGTGATGGCTCAGCAGGCAAAACTGGGTCGTTTCAGTTTGCAACCCTGGGTTGAAGGTAGATCTTAGTGGAACTCTTTTCACTGCAGATGCTAAGTGAAGACTGTGGCCAGGTAGCTGCTCTCTTCTAACCAATCACTAGTCAGGTCAGTTCAACTGGGCCTTTGACTTTAAAAGTTCCTGCCATCTTGCTCTAGAACATCCCAAGAACTCTGGTAACCATGCACTGGCGTCAGTGCTTTTCTTGAGTATGTCAGATTCTGTCTGTGGTGTGGCAGCTGATACCCTGTTCTGACCAAACATTGTATTCTCTGCTTTTGTACATTCAGCACAGGTGGGCCAGGAACCTGTCTGGTTTTCACTAACTGCCTTCCAAGGTAGAGATTGGCATGATCAAGTAAAGAAAGTGATTTTTAGTTGAAGTTAAAATTCATTGCAGCCCTATTTTTAAATTGTTTTATAGTGTTGACATATGAAATTGTAACCCACCACATCAAAAATGGCAGAGAAGAGTCAGCAAGGAAAATTATACATTTATAGAGAAAGTATGGGCAGGTGTTTATACATAATACTTTTTTAATACAATTATTTATACAGCATTCCTGTTATTTATGGAAACCAGATAAGAACCCAGTAATGGAGTTCTCCAAAAGCTTTACATCTGTTATACGAAATGAATATATAATGGGGCAAGCTACTATGTATATAATTGCCATTAATATTTTATTATATAGCCTTATAGTATGTATAGTATATATAGAAATTTTTATACAACTTCAGTAAGCAGTTATGGAGCTAAAGTATTGTCATCTAAAGTTGTATACATTAAAAGAAAAACTGGTTTCATTTTACCTTTCATCATGTTTTATCATGTTTTCCGAACTGAGAATTTTATTGAGCTGCCATGGGTTTTTGAGCGGAAAGTTGAAGGTATCTAGTTAATGAAAATGTATTTTTTTATCTCAAATTTATCGAATCAAATGTATTTTATAATAAGTTAGAAAATTTTTAAGTCTGGCAATTTCAAGTACTTATTCATTTAAGTCTTTGTTTTCCCACTCCTGCTCCTACTAGTACTATTTCTAAGATAATATTTATTGAGTATTGGCTTTGCATGCATTGTCAGGCCATGCGGTGCTCACAGTAAACTTGTGTGATAGTTTCTATAATAATATGCAGTTTACAGATAAAGATATTGAATAGTAAATTACCTATTCTAGGTCACATAGCCAGAAGACTGTAAAACTAGAATTCAAACCAAGCAGTTTGTTTCTAGAGCACACACATTCTTAAGAATTGTATAATAACATAATGAAACCTGACTAGCAATTATATGTATGTGTACAAATATATATACACACACTTGTGCTCTCTCTCTATATATATACATGTCCACATACATATACACACATAATATATACATATGTGTATATTTAATGTGACTGTCTTATTAAAGCCAAATTATTGGGTTTATTGACATTTTTTTCCCCAGACCTTTAGTAAGGTACAGGATCATCTTTACAGTAAAGAGCACCTCTCTTCTATTTGGTTATCTTTTTTTTTTTTTTTAATTGTTAGATGCTTTAGGTGAGAAATTAGCAATGAAATAGTTCATAGCAGGAAGTACTTTCTTCCTCTTCAGAGTGCCCGAATATTCTATTTATATCACCTTTATGGAATTTCCTCCCTGTTTTGCCTTATTTGTACAAATAACTTTTTGCCTCTTCTAGGTAATAATGATTTCTCCCTGGGTGAGGAGCTCAGTCTTGTGTATATCTTCTATCCACCACAATAGTATACACATAGTATACTTAGTATGCTCTATGAATGAACAAACCTTTTCTATAACCCTTTTTTCTGTACACACATATACCCATACTTAACTGTAGCAGTTTGATATTATTGATAAATTCCAAAAAGAAATATTGGATTATGTTTGTGAACTAGTCTTTTCCTCTGGGCATATTAGATCATATTGGATTCATAGGTTTACTTGATTAAGTAATTATAGAAACCTCTTATGCCAGTAGGGCATTGAGTCCCCACAGATGGGGACTAACAGATAAAAGGCATGGCAAAGGACAGAGTTAGAGGCTTTTGATGTTGGGGTTTTTGATGTTGGAGTTTGATGCTAAAGCCTTAAGCTGTAGCCCCAGGAAGTAAGTGCCCAAAAGAAAGAGAAACAAGCCCCAGGAAGAGAGGAACCCTGAGCCCAAGAAAAAGAAAGTCCTGGGAAGAAAGGAACCTTGAACCCAGAGAGAAGCAAACCCCAGCAATGTAGGAACCCAGGAAGCCTGAACCCTCACAGATGTTGGCAGCCATCTTGCTCCAAGACATGAAAATAGACTTTGGTGAGGGAGGTAACTTATGCTTTATGGCCTGGTATCTGTAAGCTCCTACCCCAAATAAATACCCTTTATAAAAACCAATCAATTTCTGGTATTTTGCATCAGCTCCCCTTTGGCTGACTAATATATTAACTCAGTGCATTGGATATTGGGGGTGGGGTTTATGCATAATACAGGAAAGGGAAATGAAAGGGGGTGAGAGAAGGAGGGAGAGAATGAATAAGAATATTATCTTGGAAGTGAAATACGAGTTTTATAATAGGTTATATCAACTTGGTCAGGAATAAAGGAATTAAAACTCCCCAAAGAAGACAAGGATTAACATTTTCACACCTACTTAAATATTTCCTAATCAAACTGACCCACTTTTCTTGACTTTAACTCCAAATCCACTCGATTAGAGGGTAAAGGAGTAAGTAAGACATACTTCCTACAGATAAAGACTCGCAGTGTAACAACAGAATTAAAACAAGCTCCTAGGTAACTCCAGCCCAAGATGGAATTGTTAAAGGGTAATTTTTAAGTGAATTTAATGAACATGTGCCAAAGATTCTATTTAACTCATTAATGAGGCAACTAGTAATCTATTAGAGGCAGTTCAATGGAGTATCCAAAATCCCATCTATATATAGGCTATCAAGAATGCTGAAATAAATTTATAAACAGATGCAGAACTAGCAAAACTTATCTATAGGGAAATAATTGCATTTCATCGAGACACAATTCATTTGTATTTCTATGGACAAGAATCTTTTGCATTATTGTTAGTTCTCTACAACTTCCAGAGTTGTGAATGAGCTCAAAGAATGAAAGATGGAGATAAACCAGAAGGGTATGCTAGACAGGAAACCCAATAGCCTTTCTCTTTTGCCCATTTCAAAGTCTTTCACAATTCTTCCTGACAATCTCCACCATTCATGACCTTAATAATTTTAAATAAAGACTATTCTTGGGAAACGGATGTGGCTCAAGCAGTTGGGCTCCTGTCTACATATGGAGGGTCCAGGGTTCAATGCCCAGGGCCTCCTGCTGAAGGCAAAGCTGCAGCAAGCTGGCCCATGTGGAGTGTCAGCCCGCATGGGAGTGCCGGCCAATGCGGAGAACTGGCACAGCAAGATGATGCAACAAGAGACACAAAGGAGAGACAAGGAGAAGACATAGATCCATCAGGGGAGTGGAGATGGCACAGTAGAAAGATTGCCTCTTTCCCACTCTTGAAGGTCCAAGGATTGGTTCCTGGAGCTGCCTAATGAGAATACCAGCAGACACAGAAAGAACACACAGTAAATGGACACAGAGAGCAGAAGGGGGATGGGAATGGGGGAAGAAATAAATAAATAAAATAAATCTTTTTAAAAAATAAAGACTGTTCTTGATTTTTTAAAAAACTTGTTCTCATTAGGTTTGCTCTAATAATTTACAGAGGTTCAGCAAGATTGTGAATTAACCATAGAGGCATTCTTGAGTTTGCTTTTGCAAGTCTAGCGCTATATAGTATTGAACAGCCACTAAGACCACAAAATAAACTCCTGAAAGAAAGTTTTCATTAGGAATCTCATATTGGACTTTTAAAAGCTTCAATTGGTTGCCCTCCTGAAGCAAGGAAATCCAGCCCAAGAAACTCTCTTCACCAGATTTCACCTGCAGCAACTATAAATTTTGATAGATTCCTCTCTTCTTGAGGTCCCCCAAATTTGTGGCCTGTTAGGAAGTTTCATTCCCTACCACCTATAAGGCTGGACTGCTTAAGCCAGGACACTTCCAGGCCAGTTTTCCTGTGAAGGGTTTGTAGGCATTGCCTCTGTAAGTAAAGTCTAGATTTTTTCTGAAAAGTGGCTTGTTGAACCTGATTTAATGAGAACCATACTCAAATCTAACATTCTAGGTAAGGCCTTGGTTGTCCAATGGATTTGTTCAGTTGTATCCAGGTGCAAAATAGTATAGATTCTTATCGAACCTATGCAAATAGCTATATTGCCAGGAAGAACAATGAGACTCATGTCTGAGAATCGGATATTTTGCTATGTTCGTTTTACTTCTTAAAAGAGTAGTTTACTAAACGTCTGTGGATTGTAACTAGCTTAAAAGGAAAGAGAAAGAATATCCAGAAAAGAGGATCTTAAGAGAATATTGGGATGCAGATGTGGCTCAACCAGTTGGGTGCCTGCCTACCACACAGGAGGGCCCAGGTCAGGTCCTGGTACCTCCTAAAAGAAAACGGGCAGATGCCGCACCTACCGCCATACTGTTGCAAGGAGCAGATGCCACAAGCCAGCAGACACTGCAGGCCACAGGGAGTGGATGTGGCTCAGGTCTTTGGGCACTCGCCTCCCATGTGAAAAGTCCTGGGTTCGGTTCCCCGTGCCTCCTGGAAAAGGGGAGCAAACAATGAGTGGACACATGAGAGAACAATCTGGAGAAGGAAGGGGATAAATTTTAAAAAAAAGATTAAGACCACATGAAGAAACAAATATCTCTGGTAAAGATAATGACATGAGTAAATATAAATATCATTACTATATTTTAAAAAAGAGAGAACATTAGCAAGTTTCCACAGAAACAACCACAATAAAATGTCCCTTCTCAGTTCATTCAGTCCTACGTAATTAATTCTTGTTCTGCTAGACCTTGGGTTAGCAATCTGCTTTCATGAAGCCATGTGCATCTGGACTAAGAGTCCTAGAAATCCTAACAGTTCACTGGTACTGTCAGAAAATTGTCTAAGTTATATCAGCTCAGAAGCTGATCTGTTCGTTGACTTTTAAATAGTTTGAAGTACATAGTATAATCTTTTTCCATAGGATTCTAAGACTGTTCTTTTTTTTTTCTTTTCTTTTTCTTTTGCAACACAAACTCTGGCCTGTAGCTTATAGTAGAGCCTTTAGGTAAGCATCAGAGTAAAACAAAATTCTCTGCAAATAATGGATCTTTAATGACTGTTAGTTTATTGCTATAGCCAGTAACATCAGAATAGAGAATACTGAATTTCTCAGGACATTAAATAAATATTACATAAGAGTTTGGATCATCAGTATTCATTCAGAGCGTAAAAATATTATGGACAACAAGGGCATTGATAAATCTCAAGGGGCTTTCCATAAAGCATTCGATTTTTGAAATACTTAATAACGTTTTACCTATATAAATTTAATGTAGGGGAGGCTGAGCATATTTTGTGACTTGACAGATATTCTCCTGCAACACTTAACAATTGTAACATCAAAAAAAGAACACTAAAATTATTTCTAGCATCACTCCTTTTATAAAGTAAATGCTTTTCTAAGGGTCCTCTAGGAAATCTCAAAAGATAGTTTTAAGTATAAAAGTATCAGGAATGTTTTAACTTTTTTCTATACTTAATATTTGTTGTGGGACTACAAAATCCAATGTCAAAGGAAATTTGAAGACTTGAGATAGGATAATGGGTGCCTGAGGAACTATTTAATCAAAGTTATATTGTGACATTTAAAAACAAATATAGAAGGTAATATGATTGTAAAGAATATTAGCTCTTTTATAAATGAGGAGCATTTGTTTTCCTTTTCCTTTAATTAAATAATAAAAAAAAAGTCAACATAAAGCATATTCTGGTAAAATACAGGATCTTTGCTATCCAGGTAAATGATGCATAAGGTAAATAATGAACTTTAACATTCTAGGTGAAGGCAAGACATTGGTCAGTAAATCAAGGAAGCAAGCCCATTGAAACTGAGCAAATAATTTTTAATCTATTTGATAGCTTTTATTCAAACTTAAGTATTAAAAATCAACATTAGGAAGCAGAGTTGGCTCAATGGATAGACTGTCTGCCTACCACATGGGAGGTCCACGGTTCAAACCCAGGGCTTCCTTGACCCGTACGGAGCTGGCCGACGCCCAGTGCTGATGCGCCCAAGGAGTGCCGTGCCATGCAGGGGTGTCCCACATGTAGGGGAGCCCCTTGCGCAAGGAGTGAGCCCCAGAAGGAGAGCCGCCCATCGGTAAAGAAAGTTCAGCCTGCCCAGGAGTGACGCCACACACACAGAGAGCTGATGCAGCAAGATGACGCAACAAAAAGAGACACAGATTCCCGTGCCGCTAACAAGAATAGAAGCAGACACAGAAGATCACACAGCGAATGGACACAGAGAACAGACAACTGGGGTGAGGCAGGGAGGGGAGAGAAATAAATAAAAATAAATCTTTAAAAAAAAACAAAATCAAGGTTAATAAAATTCTCTAAGTATTATATGTAGTTAATTATGCTCCTTCATATTCTGGAACATAGTGACATTTTAGGACAGTGGTTCTCTCTTACGGTATCTGTGATGTTAAAATTTTTTTGTAAATAATACTAAAATGATATTTATTTATACCATGCAATGTGTTCATCATTGCTATCTTCAAATAAATCAATAAATATTTTTAAAATTTCTCAAATTCAATTTCCAATACAGGAAGTATTGATAGTTATAACCCATCTAGACAAAAGCTCTTTGAGATACATAATAATTCCTCAAAGACTAAAGGGGAACAGGCACCAAAAAGAGTGAGAACTGTGGCTTCAGAACAAAACTATTTTCCATGGAAAAACAAAGGCACATACACAGTTGTATTTCTCTGTCATTGTTGCTTCTAATTTAGTCTCAACCTCTTGTTTATAACTCTTCATAAAAGTGACTACCTTCTATTTCATAGAGAAAACTAGAGTGTGAATAATCAAGGGCTATCTTTCAGGGACAATTAGTATTATTAAAGAGTCAAAAAATGAATACAAAGGCCTTGTATTTATATATATATAAAAATAAAAAAAGTGTGTAGTGATTATCCATTATTTAAACCAATTTATATCAGTCCAAAGTTGGGGGAAATGTGAGCTGGAAGGGGATGGTGGGTGAGAAGCAATAGTCAAAGACAACTTTAAGGTTTTCAGTTTGGTGATTCCAGATGGGAATGTCATGAAGATAGAGATCACAGGGTGGAAACACATTTCCCAGAGGGGGATGATTTCTGTTTGGGACAGAATGATTTGAGATGTCAAAACAGCCACAGGGGAATGGCCAGTAGTCATTTAGCAGTGCACCTCCAGTATTTGGAAGACAGGTCAGGGCATTTATTTGGGCTGGGTCTTGAAGGTTACAGATTTGGGAGTTTTCTTTGTTGAGGTGATAATTCAGACCATGCAAATAGGTGAAATAGGCCAAAGAGAAGATTAAAAGAAATACATTTGTTTCAGAACTCAATTGTTATTTTGACTGTACAAAGGTATTACTTCATTTGTTTCTGAAATAGTGTTGCTTATAACTGTTTAGAAAGTGTAAAGCCAAAAGAGGTTATTGCCAACTATAGCACTGGCTCCTTTATCTGATCCCAGCATGTTCAAACCGGAGGACACCAACACAATGTAAGAAAAGTTTAGGCGACTCCTAAAATGCAGCCTTAGAGAATTGCTCCAGTTTCACCTTTCTTCTCTCTACTTTGAACTTCCTTATGCGTTAGGTTCCGCCTTGTTTATGACTTCCTTGATATTTTAGCTTGTCAATCACTTCTTGTTTTGCATGGTTTGAATTTGCAATGGCTTTCTGGACTGGTTTATCTTGATGCTGGTTTAGAAATGTAATGAGAGTCTACTTTTGTAACTGGTTCATGGTTTTATTCAGGAGATAGTATGCCCAGTTTCCTTGCCCAGAGCCCTAGATCCTTGTCTCCAACCATCCTTGGGTTAATCTAGTACAACACTCTGTCAAAATGTTTCAGAGAATTTATAAACATAATATATTATAAAACCAATTTTATTTTTATCTTTTGAAATATACAAGTCAGTATGTAGGACAGTGCCTGGCACATAGGAAGTGCTTAATAAATAAATGTTGAATAAAAATGAAGGGAGTCTTGGATACACAGGTAAAAGTTTAGTTATGTCTCAGGTTCTTCCTATTCCCTTTAAATTACTTTATGAAACCCTACTACTCAGTATGCTGGCATATGTATGGAACAATCAAATTTTTACTATTTAATCTCCAAAAGAAGCTCTTGAAGCAGACAAATGAGGAAAGGGTCTTGAAAGCTTAGACTTTTAGTTTTCAGAAACAAGCTTTTTGAGAAAAGAATAGTGTTCCAAGTTTCAAGCAGATCAGGATTTAAAATTTATTTATTAACAATAAATAAGGGGAAATGAATGTGGCTCAAGCAATCGGGCTCCCGTCTACCATATAGGAGGTCTCCGGTTCGATTCCAGGGCCTCCTGGTAAAAGGCATGCTGGCTCACATGGCAAGCTGGCCTGATCAGATTGCTGACCCATGCGGAGTGCTGGCCCATGTGGAGTGCTCGCCCATGTGGAATACTGGCCCATGCGAGAGTGCTGGCCTGAGCAGAGAATTGGTGCAGCAAGATGATGAAACAAAAAGAGACACAGAGGAGAGACAACAAAGAGACACAACAGACCAGGGAGCTGAAGTGGCACAAAAGATTGAGCGCCTCTCTCCCACTTCGGAAGGTCCCAGGATTGGTTCCCAGTGCTGCTGAAAGAGAAGACAAGCAGACACAGAAGAACACACAGACAGCAGACAGCACAAAACAGCAAGGAGGGGGAGGGGGGAAGGACACAGGAAATCCTAAATTGCCTGAGTTATACCTGAATCAGATGATAAATTACGGAAGTTGTTGACTTCATTTGGCATTTATTAGATTAAATTTTCAGGCATTGGGCAAAATGAGGACTATATAGCAATTAAGTGCTCAGGAAAGCAAATTACAATTACCAACACCTCAGTTTTGCAACCTGAAAATTCATATCTTCTCTCTCTAATGCATTTATTTAGACCAGGGATTCTTAACAAGGGGTCCATGAGTGTGAATTTAAAGTAAAAAATCATTCTTGTAGGGATGTGTTGGTGCAGGTATCATATATTTATTAAATAATACACAGTATAGTGTGGACTTAGTAAGGGGTCCGTGGTTTTCACCTGACTGGCAAAGGGGTCCGTGGAACAAAAAAGGTTAAGAACCCCTGATAAAGCCAACATACCCACCAGAAGATTCATAACTAAGTAATAGAGTAGCAAGACTGTACTTGTTAAATCTTACAAGGTTAAAACTTAAAATGATCCTGAGGTACTCTCATATATCACTTATAAATGCAAATACTTATAAATTATTTTCTGAATATGCTCATATAGAAAAGCTGGAGAAGATTAGGAGGAAGGGTACAAGGTAAAAGAAAAACCAAACCACCATAACCAAAGATGCATGTAGTATCACGCGGAACTTTTAGTAATACTAACGAAAGTTTATTTTCAGATGGTAACCCCTCAAACTTAAGGTTAGGAAGTAGGAAAGAGCTTTTTCCAATAGATTAAGAGCAGGTTCATTTTTTTAGAAAGATTTATTTTTTATTTATTTCTCTCCCCTTTCCCCCCCCCCCACCCCCCAGTTGTTTGTTCTCTGTGTCCATTTGCTGTGTGTTCTTCTGTGTCTGCTTGTGTTCTTGTTGGCGGCACCAGGAATCTGGGTTTCTTTTTGTTGTTGTTGCTTCATCTTGCTGCGTCAGCTCTCCATGTGTGCAGTGCCACTCCTGGGCAGGCTGCACTTTTTTTGTGTGCGGGGTGGCTCTCCATATAGGGCGCACTCTTTGTGCATGGGGCTCCCCTATGCGGGGGACACCCCTGTGTGGCACAGCACTCCTTGGGCGCATCAGCCCTGTGCATGGGCCAGCTCACCATATGGGTCAGGAGGCCCTGGTTTGAACCCTGGACCTCCCATGTGGTAGGCAGAGGCTCTATCAATTGAACCAAATCCACTTCCCAAGAGCAGATTCATTTTAATTTTCACTAAAGCCTGAAATTCAGCTGTGTTGTTTAGAAAATTTTAAGGGTCCCTATGTTGGAAATAAGGCAAAACATAAAATACTAGATGCACATGTGTACCAAAAAAGTCTGTTTGTGTTTCACTCAGCAGCCCTATTTGAGAGAGACGTAAATTAGATTTACAGATTATAATTTAATTAATCCAATAATAGGCAGTAAATAAAAAACAGAAGAATTTCTCCTTATTATCCTATCTCCAACATGTATACATGGGCAGAATAAGGAAAGAAATGCCCCTTTTGGAGTTACAAAAAAAGAAGGGTTTAAAAAAAAAAAGGCCCAAATTTATTTTACTTAGATATTATTATACAGTTCTTTAATTTATTTTATCATTCAGGTTGGGTTGGTGAGTTTCCTCGGTAACACATATTTAGCATTCTTGTCTTTGCTTTACCCCACACTACGTATTCACTTTAAAAAATTTTTTTTTTTTTAAGATTTTATTTATTTATTCCCCCCCTCCCCCGGTTGTCAGTTCTCTGTGTCTATTTGCTGCGTCTTGTTTCTTTGTCCGCTTCTGTTGCCATCAACGGCAGGGGAAGTGTGGGCGGCGTCATTCCCGGGCAGGCTGCATTTTCTTTCACGCTGGGCGGCTCTCCTTACGGGGCGCACTCCTTGCGCGTGGGGCTCCCCTACGCGGGGGACACCCCTGCGTGGCAGGGCACTCCTTGCGCGCATCAGCACTGCACATGGGCCAGCTCCACACAGGTCAAGGAGGCCCGGGGTTTGAACCGCGGACCTCCCATGTGGTAGATGGACGTCCTAACCACTGGGCCAAGTCCGTTTTCCCTTAAAATATTTTTTATCAACCTAACATAATATATAGAAATTTGAAAAAGATGTGTATAATCCCACTATCCAGACATACATCACTGTTAATATTTTGCTACAGATTCCTTAAGGGTTTTCTTTTTGCAGTTACACATTTATTTTACATAACCTATATCATAGAACATAAATAATTTTTCATCTTACTTTCAAATGACAATATCTTCCCAAGGTTAAAATAAACATTATTTTTATTGGCTGTCTAATTTTCTGTCTTTTATGTCTTATTCTATTACACATGCACCCATAATTCTTTTGAATATTTTTGCTCATTTTCCTATTTTACAATTCTAAATAAAGATGTGATGAATATTTTTAAGCTTTCTTCTAGGCCTGCATTCTGGTTACCACCTCACACCTACTCCCTGCCTCACACTGCCCAACACAGGAAAGATTCCTAGAAGTTGAATTAATAGGCCAAAGAATGAGGACTCTTTTTTTAACCTAATAACACATATTAATAAAGTACTTTTCAAAAAGGTGTTACCAGTGTCTACCACTCCAGTAGTGTACAAGCAGCACTTCGTTCTGTATCCTTATCAGCACAAAAACTTAAAAACTTATTTCTTTTAAGACATGTTGTAAATAAAGAAGGAACTTTCTTTTTTTAAACTTATATATAATCATTCTTTTAAAGTTTCATTTCATCAAAATAGTCTTAGCTTCCACAGAATTGCCTCATGAACATATCACTTTATTTTGAAGTTCCCAGTGCTAGTATTATTTCATAGATCTAAAAAATGTCCAGTTAGGAATCCCCAAACCAAACAAAGCAAAACACATGACAAAACCAAAAACTTTGCAGCATGTTATCATCTCCATTCTTATTTTTATGGAAGGGAGAAGCTAAAAACTAGAGATGGTTCCAAAACCACATAATAACAGGATTAGCAATCAAAGACATAGAGTGAATACTCTTTCCAGTTTTTAAAGCACATCTCTTGGATAGAAAGACATTGTTTTTGTTAGAAAATGTTAATACAGAAAAATTGCCATTGAAACATGACATATACTTCCCTCAGTAACTTTATCATGCCTTTAAACAAAGGCCTTTTCCAGCAAAACATTCTATTTTCCCTGGTGAGCAACCTAAATTACGATCTCTCATGTCCATAAATTTTCTTTCCTTCAGCTTGACAGGAATCAATGACTTAAGAGAGAGGTTGGAATTAGGAACTAAATTCCACTTTCCCATCTAGTTTTATACTAAGAACATTGGACTGTGCGCTCCATAGAATGCAAATATTTGTAGTATAAATTAGTTTACTATTAAATAGAAATTAAGTACATATCCAATAGAAATTTGCCAATTATTGCCATTGCCAGCTATCTTGTGGACAAATCATGTTATGAATTTATGCCTGACTCATTTTTCCATTCTTCACTCACCTGTTCCATTCAGTATTACTTTACAGCACATCATGCACTGTTTTCCTAACTTTGCCCTGAGTTGGCACCCAGTGTGTGGAGATGAAAATATCTGTCATGTCAGTCTGCCCTTGCCTCATAACATTCTCAAGCTGTTTTCCCCATTTTAGCATTTCAAGGGCAGTTCTGTCCTACTGCGTCTCAAAACTGATTGGATTTCAGTGGAAGGGGTACTTGCAGAGTTAATAATAGAACAAAGAAAAGAGAAAATTAAATTCACCTGTCCTGACCAAGAGGGCAAAAAAAGGACAATTCAATGTCAAGCAAAGGTTCTTTCAAATGTCAATCGTAAAGGATTTGTGTTTTTCAAAAAACCCGGCCAAAATTGTCCACAGCTCAGGAAGTTTATCTTATAGTCTTTGAGTTTGCATCTTAATGTTATTTTTATAGCATCTACACTGGTTTTCATTTACTATAAATAGAAAACAAAACACTGAGTTGAGGAGTTGGAACGATAATTTTAGCAGAGTGATGAGTGGGTAGGGTATAGAATTAAAATGCCACTTCTTCATATAGAAAAATGTTCTATTTTAGAAAAATACTCTTGTGGGTTTTTAAAAAAATCATTTCAATGATGCTTGTTTTGTTCAATTTAAAAGTGCGGTATAACAATTCTAATTTTTTAAATGTCTAATGTTCTTTAAATTGAACAGAAAAGATATAATTGTCTGTATAGTTTAATTGGAATAAAAATAGGTTCAAATTGAATTCTTCCCGTGTCCATTTTGGTGTAGAAATGCCAGGTTTTAAATATTCTTATGGAAAAAAAATAATTTCTTAGATTAGGATCTAATGAAAGTGAATTAGTTTAATTGGAATAAAAATAGGTTCAAATTGAATTCTTCCCGTGTCCATTTTGGTGTAGAAATGCCAGGTTTTAAATATTCTTATGGAAAAAAAATAATTTCTTAGATTAGGATCTAATGAAAGTGAATATATGCTGAAAAATAATACATAATTTCAATGGAGATGGTTAGGAAAGATTTGTGTGTAATTCAAGGAACATTTTATGGTACAGCTGCTGTGGAAGACAGTCTGACAGGTCCACAGAAATTAAACATAGAATTATCACATGACCTAGCAATGGCAACTCCACTTGCGTCTGGAAGCTATTGAACTTATTGTAGTCTATATAGTTGGAGTCAGGAAAAGTGGGATTCACTGGAATGATCTTGACTCACTGAAAGAGTTGTTTTGGGAAGAGAAAGAATAAAAGTTCCCTGAGGTCACCCATGGTATGGAATGGCAGCTGTGCTATGATCAGCTACTAAGGAAAAGTTACCAGTGGAATTTAGAAATGATGGTAGACTCAATTCCCAAGGAGTTGGCTCACATAAGGAAATGCAAAGTGACAAGAAAAAAATGAAATATGTAATACCTTGGTTATCTGTAATAGCTAAAGTGAAAGTAAGAGACAGACCAGGCTTAAATCCTGGCTGGTTCTAACTACAGCCTCTAGCTTCAAAGCCCTGCTGAAGGAATGTATTGGGGTATGTCCTGAAGCAGGGCTAAGTATTTAGATTTTGACCATCTGAGATGAGCTATGACTACTAGCCTGAGGGCCAATCCCAAAAGGAAAAATTATGCTGGAACAACAGGTTGCACCTCTACAACCTGTTCACCAAAAAGGTAGTCCAGTGGAAGGGAAGGCAAAACCAAGGAATGACTAAAAATAGCAGTACAATGTGAAGGAATTGTTTCATTTTGTGGATCAGTATCATCAGCTTTTTGAAGAACCTTTACTACGATAGATTGTAAGAGTGGTTAAATTAGGGGACAGAATGTTTGATTTTGGATACTGCAGAGCAGAAGAGCACACTTGGGTTAATGCAGGACCTACACCTTACCACTGAACAATCACAGTCACAAAGCAGGTTATTCCCAAGGGACTAGCTAGTTTGGTGGAGTGGGTAGAGGCTACTGTAAAGTTTGTTTACCCTGAGAAGGAAGATTGTTCTGTTTCTTCTATAAATGCCAAGTGGAATACTCCGAAAGAAGTAGATGATATACTTCATATGCAAGGCATGCTGGATTTGCTTTACAATTGGGATGTTCATCACTGAAAATGCCCTTATCCAGGACATAGTAAATTCTTTTGTGTTTTCATTGACGTTATATTGAACAGGCAACTTGGGCTTTACTAATATTAAAAACCATTAAAAGGCCTTCTAACTCACTGATTGTTTTTATGTATGTCTACATTATATTTTAATAATTTTTTCATTGATTACCTTTTTTCATGTATTTTTATTAGAGAAGTTGTACACATACAAAACAAAAATTCCCATACATCACCATTCCACTAACACCTTACATTGTTGTGGAACATTTCTTACAATTATGAAAGAACATTATCAGACTATTACCAATAACTATAGTCCATAGCACACATTTGGTATATTTTTCCATATACCCCCTATTATTAACACTGTTTATTAGTATTGTACATTTGTCATGGTAAGTACTTTGATTAAAGAAGTCCCTTTTGAAGTCACCTTAGCACTGCAAAATCAAGCAAAGATCTGAGAAGCCTTATTGGATCTGCTGTCTCATCTTTCCCTGACAGATCTTATAGATGATGAGAAAATTAGAGTAATTCACAAAATAAATAAGGACAGAGGGGAGAGTTGAAGGACTCATCCCAAAGAGGCAGAAAATTTTAGATGATATTAAGAAATGGGATGGGGAAGCGGATGTGACTCAAGAGATAAGGCTTCTGCCTACCATTTGGGAGGAACCAGGTTCAAACCAGGTTCGATCACTGGGGCCTCCCAGTGAAAAAGAAGAAGAGAAAGCATGCCTGTGCAGAGAGCCAGTGCCCATGTGGTGAGCCAAGTGCTCACGCAAGTGCCCACGTGGTGAGCCAGTGCCCACTTGGTGAACCAGTGCCTGCAGCACAAACCAAGTGCCCGTGCAAGTGAGTCACACAGCAAGGTGATGACACAACAAAAGAGAGATGAAGGGAAGAGTCAAGGTGAAGTGCGGCAGAAACAAGGAACCAAGGTGGCATAGCTGACAGGGACCCTCTCTCCACATCAGAGGTCCCCAGGATTGAATCCCTCTAAATCTTAATGCAGAACTATCAAAGGTTGGGGGCCAATGGGAATTGGTCCCCAAACTTAAAGGCCCCTTCCAACATTAAAGACTCCTTAAGAAGGCTTCTCTCTGTACCACAATTTGAAGGAATTGAAAAAAGCTGGAAGGCATAGAATTTCCAAGGGTGATGGTTGGGCAGATTAAGATGATAGAAGGAAGGGCCATGGTCTCCTAGCTCAAGCCTCCTGGATACCAGAGACCTTACACACATTTGTGGAGAAATGGCAGAGGAAAAGAGAGTTTTGGGAGCTCTTAGATACAGGAGCTCAGTGCATAATGATTCTAAAACTTGTTGGTGAAATCCTAATGGGGGGTTAGGGTTAGGTCGGGAGATGCAGTGGTTGGTAGTATTAAGACAAAAGTTTGGGGAAGCAGATGTGACTCAACTGAAAGAGTGTCCGCCTACCATATAGGAAGTCCAGGGTTCAAACCCAGGGCTTCCTGGCCTGTGTGGTGAACTGGCCCATATGCAGTGCTGCCACATGCAAGGAGTGCCATGCCACGCTGGGGTGTCCCCCAGGCAGGGGAGACCCACATGCAAGGAGTGTGCCCTGCAAGGAACGCTGCCCCCACACAAAAAAGCACAGCCCACCCAGGAATGTTGCCACACACATGGCGAGCCTATGCGGCAAGATGACACAACAAAAAGAGACTGATTTCCAGTGCTGTTGAGAATGCAAGCGGACATGGAAGAACACAGCGAATGGACATGAGAGCAGACAATGGTGGGGTGGGGGTGGAAGGGAAGAAATAAATAAATCTTAAAAAAAGAAATGAAAGTTTGGATGAAAATTGGAGTTTTTGAATGGAATTCATGTGAAGTAGTTGTGTCTCCTTTACCTGAATATTACTTCTGACTGGGGAACGCTTCCCCTACCTAGTATCATAAAACCAAAATCTGTTGGTAAAGTCCCAATGGAGGGTTACAATTAGATTGGGAAACTATTCCAATACAACAGCTGATGGCATTAAGGCAAAAATGGAATGTTGGAACAGACCTTATATAAAGTGGTAGTGTCTCCCTTACCTGAATGTATTATGGGGATGGATATTGTGTCTGACAGGGAAATGTTTCCCCTCCCTAGCTGTAAATCCTCCCTTAAGCGAAAATCAATTGGATATGAGAAATGGGAACCAATAAGGTTGCCCAAACCCATACAGGTCATTAATTTCAAACAGTATAGGAAAAGTGAAGTGATGGTAGGGATAAAAATACAGTCTGGATGAAGTGTAGACTGGGACTTATGGTAAGATCCTGTGAGCACCACCCAGTGATGACTGCTGGAAATTTGGAACAGAAATTTCAATTTGAAAGACAAAAGGAAGCTAGATTTTGGGCTTTTCTGAGACTACCCCTATGAGTGAAGAATATAAAATTATCTTAAAACCTGAAATATCCATAGTATCTTGGGCGAGTCAGAGAAATACTCTTAATAGGGAAGGCAATGCCTAGAAGATTTCCATAATAAAATGGAAGTGGCTTATTCAGGAACCTGCTACCAGGGGAGTGCAAAGAGGTCCTTACAAGCAGGCAGCCTCTTTTCTCCAAGGATTGGCTTTGGAACCACCTGACCTGCTGCCAGATCCTATTGCCACTCGAGCACTGCCCTATAAACAGCTCTCAACTGACCAACAAAGAGCTGCTTCATTTGTGAATGGCATTCCCACGATTAATAGCATCCTGATTGGAAAAGCATGGCATTGAGACCAGCTGTTGGAAAGACTCTGATCAAAGAAGGCAAAAACCAGTCAGCTTTGGTGGACTGAATTCCATGCTCTGAGCCTATATGTTTGGGTTTTTACTGACTCATGGTCAATGGCCAATGGCCTGGCCATATGGTCTGGCAGAAGGCAATGGATAACTGGCCAATTTGAGGATACCTGTATGGGGACCAGCTCCATGGAAATCACTTCAGGAATGGAACAGATGCATTAAAGTAGGACATGTAGGTTGTGGGAGATGGAATGTAGGATGAGAAAGGGGAGACAATGCTGGATGTATGTAGAATGTTTAATAAGATCAAATGTAAATATGTAGTGATGGTTGGACTTGCTGGTAATGCATTATAATGAATATAACAAACATTTGATTTATGAATGTGACTGTGGCTGAAACCAGTAGTTTAGGGAGATTAATTTTAGTTGGAGGACAGCTGGAGGATAATATAGGGAATATATAACAATGTTCTTGGCAGTAGATGAGGATTGTGGTTAATAATATAAACATAGGAACGTTCTTCTACTACAAGGTTTTAAGAATGTGGTGATACATGGGGAAAACATAGCTAATCTAATTTATAGATTCTAGTTAACAACATTGTAATGATTTGTGGCAAAGGCAAAGTCGATACTGTATTAATGCTAAAAGTCAAAAGAAAGAAGAGTATGGGGTTTGGGTTTGTGAGATATGAATACAATGAAAGCCTTTTTTCTCTTTTTTTTTCATTAATAAGGAGACCTTGACTATGACATTTAATTAATCTGTGTTCATCTATGTATCTTTCTGAACACTAGAGGAACAATTGAGTTAGTACTTGGAATTGGATGAGATAAAAGTGCCTGGACAGAACTTTTTATAACTTGCTGAGCTGCCTTTTTCTGTTTTGTTCTGTTTTATAGTTTGAAATAAAGTTATTTTTTAAAATCCTATCAGAAGAACCCCCTTCCAGGACCAGAAGGTGATTGGAACCTATGAGTACATATCCTTGTGTGCTTACTGAGGTGGCCACCTAGGCCCAGGAAGTGAGTGGATATTGGGGGGCTGCAGCAATGCAAAGATGGGCTGAATCCAGACATTCCTCTTATACCCTTAAAGACACGAAATGCCAATAAGAACTGTTCTGTCTGCCAACCACAGAGACAGACTGCAGATGGCTGTGGGGCACATTCCCCAGGGAGAAGGCCTTGCACATTGCTGGCAAGTCAGACTGATGCCAGTAGCCTTAGGAAGCTACAAATGGTTCCTAACTGGGAGAGACGTGTACTCTGTACTGGATTTTGCTGACTTGATGGTAGATGCAGAGGTTCAGTGTATTCTCAAAGAACCAGAACAGAAGATACTGCATCTGGACCACTGAGTCACATTTTTCCAGACCGAGGAATACATGTTCATTCTCAGGGTAGTGGTTTTATATAGAACTGGAATGGGCAGTTGAAATATTGCTTGTCTAAAACAGGGGGAAATATGAATGAAGGGTAGGTTTACATGCCTCCATGAATGTGTGCTCACACTCAACGTGAAGGGGCCAAGGGAATGTCCCCACTAGGTAGATTGCTCCATTTTTCTGGAGGGCCTTGGGAAGAGGGGATGGGAAAGGATACTGGTATAACTATACAGTTTTTTTCCATATCACCACAACTTTTTTTCCCCTTTTCCCCCACATCACCTCATCTTACCTTTCTCCAGCCTGATGCACTGGTACCTAGACCAAGTCCACAATTGTACTACCCAGAAGCAGGAATATTTCTGAAGCAAAGAACTGTAATATACCTTTAAACCTTGATGTCAGAATTCCTAGGGAACTGATGGGAGAGAATTGTACCTTCACCTCATTTGGAAATATTGGGGTTGAAAGTAAGTGGTGCTGAATCGCCTACAGGTAGTGATAGCCCACTAGTTCTGCACATTTTACTGTACCTTCTGTAAAAGGGAGTGGGCTGAGGGGAGACAATTGCTAGACTAGGATTGCTATCAGCATTGTGGGCCAGTGCAGTGGCTGAACTTAAACTCCCTTCCAAAAGTGAAAAAATGACAGTAAAAATAAATGACAGGGAAGCGGACTTGGCCCAGTGGTTAGGACGTCCGTCTACCACACGGAGGTCCGTGGTTCAAACCCTGGGCCTCTTTGACCCCTGTGGAGCTGGCCCATTTGCAGTGCTGATGCGCACAAAGGAGTGCCGTGCCACACAGGGGTGTCCCCTGCGTAGGGGAGCCCCACACACAAGGAGTGTGCTCCATAAGGAGAGCCGCCCAGCTTGAAAGAAAGTGCAGCCTGCCCAGGAATGGCACCGCACACACAGAGAGCTGACACAACAAGATGACGTAACAAAAAGAAACACAGATTCCCGTGCTGCTGACAACAACAGAAATGGACAAAGAAGAAGACGCAGCAAATAGACACAGAGAACAGACAACCGGGGTGGGGGGGGATGGGGAGGGAAATAAACAAATAAATGAATGAATGAATGAATGAATGATCTGAAAAAAATAAAAAAGATTAGGACTTAAAAAAAATAAATGTCAAATGGAGATAATGATAACTAATAGCTGATGGTAAAGGAATAAATAAATGAGTTATGCAACACAGGGAAATCCAATATTATAATGCCTCAAGAGAGGCTCAGCAAGAGGATAATATTGTATTTTAGCACAATTAAAGATGCCTGAAGTGATTAAGCCATACATTCCTGGGACCATTCCTGCTTTTGCAACCTGACAAGTGGCCTCACTCTGGGAGACCTTTTGGTCGTATGACATGATGATGGACTAAACTGACTGCTAATGACTGAATGACATAAAGGAACTATGGCCAAAGATCAATGAGGAGGTGGCCTGTAGTATAATAAAGAACTTGTCTTTGGCCATGGTCCCTGGAGGTAACTTCTACATTCTTGTAATTTCCCATGATAGGAGTGCTTTTGTTATTCATGGTGGGCCCCAGACCACATCTGATAGCTCATACACTAATGCAGTGACAGTGTAGGGCCAGCGACAGGTAGTCTTAGAGTGGGGGACAGGCCACATGAGAAAGACCAACCATGTGACTAGGGGATTAGGACTTTAAGCCCTATTATATCAGCCCTACCTCCTTGATCTCAGGTAGGGGAGGGAGGTTAAACCATGTGGGCATTGATTCTGCTAATCATGCCTACCTAATGAAACCCCATTTAGACTCTGGACACTTGAAGCTTGGGTTAAGTTTCCATGATCAAGAAGATACATTGCCGAGCTGGGAAGGGAATGCAGTCTGACTCCATGTGGAGAGGACCTGGAAGCTTGCATGTGAGATCCTCCCAGACCTGGCCCTGTGCTTCTCTTCTTTTAGCTTCTCTTTATTTGTATCCTTTTCACTATAACACTATAATGGTATTTAGTGAGTTCTGTGACTTGTTCCAGTGAATTAGCAAACCTGAGAGGTGATGGGACCCCCTGAATTTGTAGCCAGTTCATCAGAAGAGAGGGTGGCCCTGGGGACCCTCAAGCTTGCTTCTGGTGACTGAAGAACAATCAGATAGAGGATTGCCCTTGACCTGTGAAGTTGAGCCTAGCTCTGGGTAATCAGTGAGAATTGAATTGCATTGTAAGTCACTATACATTTGCAGCTGATGTCAGAAGTTACTGCAGTCAATACTATATCCCAAAGAAGTGAAAGCAGGAACTCAAGGACATACTTGTGTGTACAGCAGCATTATTCACAATAGCCAAAAGGAATCAACAGATGGATGGATAAATAAAAAAGGCAGATCCATAAACAGACTATTATTCATCCATAAAAAGGAACGAAGTGTTGATATATGTTATAATATGGATGAATATTACACTAAGTGACAAATGTATAATTCCATTTATATGAAATATCAGGACTAAGCAAATTCAAGACAAAGTAGATTAGAGGTTCCTAGGGGCTAGAGAGAGGGATAATGGGGGTTATTGCTTGATGTACAGAGTTTCTGTTTGGGGTGATGAAAAGTTTTTGTGGTGATGGTAGCATAACCTTTAGGTATAATTAAATGCCACTGAATTGCAAACTTAAAAAATGGTTAAAATGGGAAATTTTTTTGCATGTTAACAATTAAAAAATATTTTTTCAAAGAGCATTAAGAATCCCACAGAAAGTCAGGTACTATTGCTCCTCTTTTTATTTACCAACATGTATACCTCTGATGGATGGGATAGCCCTGAGAAAGCTTTAGCAATTTCAAGTCACTATTTTCTCAAATAATAAACAAATAGGATGTAAAATAGTAACTCACAGCTTTAGTAAGACTGTACAGGGGAATAAAATATGGACTAGAATGGACTTACTGGTATTCTACTATAGACTTATTGTGATTCTACCAATAGAAGAAATTACATTATTTATGTGCAGACAGTGGCCACGGGAGTTACTGAAGGCAGGGAGAGGGAAAAAGAGGTGTAATATGGGAGCATTTTCAGGACTTGGAATTGTCCTGAATAACATTGCAAAGACAGATACAATACATTATATATCCTGCCATAACCTACAGAATGGAGTGAGAGAGAATGTAAACTACAATGTAAACTATAATCCATGCTGTGTGGCAATGCTCCAAAATGTGTTCATCAATTGCAATGCATGTACCACACTAATGAAAGAAGTTGTTGATCTGGGAAGTATGTGGAGTGGGGCATATGGGAATCCCCTATATTTTTTTTAATGTAACAGTTTATGTAATTTATGTATCTTAAAAATAAATAAAAAATATATTTTAAAAAAGACTGTACAAAATATATTTCTTAGACTAGTTTTAGGCAAGTTAGGGATTATCAAGCTCTGATCTACAAGAAAAATAGTAACAGTATGTATCATGTCACCTTTATCACCTCATTTTATTCTCATAACTCTTTGAAATAGTTACTATTATTAGTTCCATTTTTCAGATGAAGGAACTGAGACTGAGAAATGTTCATTTATGCCAGGATTTCACAGCCATAGTGTTCGAACTATGGTATCTTGAAAGCTACTTTACCCTATAACCTCCAGCTCTATGGCAAAGTCCTCTAGGCTAACACAGGAAGTCTGCTTGTGGCAGGGGAGTTGGATTAGTGTTTCTGTGCTAGTGTATTAATAAAATTTGGTAACATTTTATAAACAAATTATACTAATAAATATTTAGCATTCCCTTTATATTGTATAAATTTGATTTTTTGAATGAAGTACATACATAATGTTTCATCATGTTTGATTTTATGACTGAAAAACCAGGTAAGTGGTCTCAGTTTCCCTTATGTAGCTGAAAATACGGGGGCCTGAGCCTCTCATGGTCTTTGAACTATTTTGCAACCTTGTAAATTGTGGAAAAATTAAAGAAATGCCAATGATTCTTGCCCCTAGAAATGCAAATGAATCTTGTCCAGAGAACTACAACTGATCATTACCCTGTAGATAGTGACCAGTTTTGCATCTAGTAGTCAATTCATTTCAGGATTCCTGATTGCATATATATGCATGTGCTTGAATTCTTCTTTTAACCAGTTATAATACCTTACTGATTCCCCCATTTTTTTAATGAGTTAAATAAAATCTTTAACATGTGTTCATTTTGTATTTACATATGACTCATGATTTCACCCTAAAGAAATCCCCTTATACTTCCTTTTTTCCTTCTCTCTATTTGAGCAGCTATTACAGGGTTTGACAAACTATAGCCCATGGGCCAAACCCAGCCCAAATTCTCCTTTTGTAGGCCCTCTAAGAATGATTTTTACATTTTTAGTGCTTGTTGAAAAATATATAGGAAAGAAAAAGGAAATAGTATTTTGTGGCATGCAAAAATAATACGAAATCCAAATTTTAGTGTCCATAAATGAAGTTTGATTGGAAGACAGCCATGCTCATTAGTTTATATATTGTCTGTGGCTGCCTTCACACTGCAACACCGGCAGCTGAGGAGTTGGGACAGACCGGCTCCTGTCTTCATGACTTTCACTCCCTGCCTTCTTTCTATATATTTTAACGCTTACCTAGAACCTCCTTCACCATGCTCTCACTGACTGCAAGCATGTTGAGTTTACCTTAGTGAATAAGGAGAACACTTGAGAACCCCCTTAGGACAGAAGGTGTGGGCAGAGCTGCCTGCAGCAGCTGCTGTCTATTAGGCTCGTCTTGCTTGTCTTCTCTCCCATCGAGTAACTGCATTGCTGCCTCCTCCCTAATCCAGCCCAGCAATACTACAAAACAAAACAAACAAAAAAACCCCAGAAAACAAAAAACACACAAACACCCAAAAAACACATTGTAGTCTATTATTATTATATTTTCAATTTCACCAATTACAAAAGTGTGGAAATTTGTTTTCTCTCCTGCTATGTAAGTATCTACCTAATATCTTCGACTTTGCCTTTTGGCCTGTGTCTTAGATTCCTGGTGCTGCCATAACAAAGTACCACAAACTGGGTGGCTTAAAACAACAGAAATACATTGTCCCACAGTTCTGAAGGTTGGAAGTCCAAAATTAAAGTGTCTGTCGGTAGGGTTCCATTTCTTCTTAAACCTGTAGGGGAGAATCTGTTCCTTGCCATTCTCCTGGTTTCTGGTGGTAGCTTGCCAGCAGGCCATGGCATTCTCTGTCACAGTTGTCATGACGTTCTCTCCTCTGTCTTGTGCTCAATTCTCCCCTTTTTATGAGGATAGCAGTCATATTGGACTAAGGGCTCACCCTTCTCCAGTATGACCTCATTTTAACTTGCCTAACTCCATCTGTAATGATCCAAATAAGGTCACAGTCTCAGGGACTGGTGATTAGGACTCAACACATCGTCTGGGGGAACACAATTCAACCCATAACAATCTGCAAAGCCTAAAATACATATTCTCTGGCTCTCCATAGAAACAAAAAAGTGGCTGAACTCTGTTCTGTAGATGGCAGGTAGTATTCTAGTCCATCAGGATATAGCAGGGATTAAGAAAGAAGTAGTTCCTGGCCTTATGGAGTTTATATTCTTATAAGGGAGATTGAAAGCTAATTAATAATTACTTATATATAGGAGACAATCCTTCTTCTTAGGAAATACATACCAAAATATTCAGAGATGAAGGGCTATGATATGTGTAACTTACTTTCAGATGGTTCAGACAATAAAAATGGTGTGTGTGTGTGTGTGTCTATAGAGTGATTAGGGAGAGAGGATATTACACAAGAATTCTGTGCCCAGTAAGTTACGATTCATGCATCAAGGCAAAAAAAAAAAAAAAAAAAAAAAAAAAAAAAAGTGGCTTTTAAACATGTAAGGACTTAGGAAATATATCACTCATATACTGTTGCTAAAAAAACTCTGTTAGAATGCAAATGGAAAATTTAATACTCTAAACTTACTATGCAGAAAAATATAAAGAGTTCATAAATAAATCTTTTTTTTCACTAAAAAAACTAACAAATTAGATAACTAGTTAGCCTAATGAGGAATAAAAGGAATCAATGAATTTAACCAGAGCTTCAGAGAAAATTAAAAGTTAACTGAGAATATATTGCACAAATCTGTGCAAATACATTAGAAAATGTCAATGAAATGGATAATTTCCTGGGAAAATACAGATTTCCAAGTTTTCTTTAAAAGCCCAAAATTATGTTATCGATAAATAACCCATAAAATTTGACAGTCCTGGACACTTTCAAAGGTAGTTTCTTTTAAATCTTCAAAAAACAGAATATGTGGTGTATCCATCAGGGATCTTTCGGGAAACAGAACCAACAGGAAATATCTGTAAATATTCTGAGATTTTATTAAATTGTCTCATGTGACTGTGGGGATACATGAGTCCAAATTCCATAGGGCAGGCTACAGGCTAGGAACTACTAGGCTAGCTATCATGGGAGATTTGTAGTCTCCCTCCCATAGTATGGAGCTGTTGCTGGGAAGTAGCTACCCATCAAGGAGCAAGCTTTTCCTAGCATCTAGGGAGAGCCTTCTAACCAGTTCTCACAAATGAAATGTGAACTGAAGTGATGAGTATCACTTCTTAAGCCTGGATGGTTAATAAAAAGGTTTGTGCCTTTTTCAGCTTCTCTATCCCACAGCTGGATGTCAATGCCCAGGGCATCATTTTGATTTCAACTGTGTTTTAATCATTGCACATTTTTTGGTATATTGGAGAGTAATTGGCTTAAGTAATATGGCTCATAATGTATATCAGAACACAAATATAAAAGGCCCCTTTATTTTAATTAATGCTTTATCCCTATTTCTTGGGTTTTAAATGAATGTAAGCCATTTTAACACCACCACCACCAAACAATAATTGAGTTAACTTCAAAACAAAATAAGAAGTCTATATTAAAAACCGTATGACTTGCAAAACCACCCATCTGAACTACATAGATTGTCTTTCTAGAAAATGAGACAATAATACACCAAAATAAAATATCAGTGACTTAACAATATTTGGCAACAAATGCAGTATTATGTTTAAAAAATCAAAGTGTCATATTTCCAATTTATAAGAGGTCTTTTGAACCAGCCCTCAAGACTAAAGTGGGAAGACAGAGTAAGTAAAATCAACAGTTTGGGCCTTATCCCACAATTAGGAAGTAAGTTAACTTTATGTTCACCACCACCACCACCCCCAGTGTGGCAGTTTAAGATTATTTTATAAATCCCAAAAGAGAAAGATTATGTTTGTAAACTAACCCATTTCTCTGTGTGTGGATACCCTTTGATTGCATTAAGTTCAGTTGAGGGGCCTTTGATTAGATTAATTGATAAGAGCTCTTTAGGGCTTTTGAGGCTTGACTCAGGTTAAGTCTCGGCCCCTTGCTGGGTCTGATATAAATGGAAACACAGAGAGAGACAGAGAGAGACAGGAGGAGGAAACTACTATATTTAATCCTACTGTGTGAAAGAGAACTAGAGGATGGCTTAAGCATGAAGCTCTAAGAGGCTGGGCCCATGGAGCAGCTCAAGAGGAGATGGTAAGCCCGGAGAGGGAGACTGAGACCTCCACAGAGATTGGTGGCCATCTTGCTATGCCATGTGGTGGCTGACTTTGGTGAGAAAGCATTTCTCTGTGGTACCCTGATTTGGATTTCTCAATGCTTGGAACTCTAAGGTTTTATGCAAATAAGTCCCTTTTATAAAAGCCAACCCATTTCTGGTACTTTGTATTGGCAGCCCTTTGGCAGACTAAAACTCCCAGTCTTCTTGGATTATTTTGTACCACTATTCCTTCTTGGCATCGAATGCTTCCATAAAAGTTCCCTGGTTCCCATGAGCTCTTCCTATGGTAATATCTGTGGTGGCTTGGAGCTATGTACCCCATTTCTGTGGGTTGGAACCCCATTGTAAATCAGAACTTTTGCTAAAGTTATTTCAATTAAGGTCTGGCCCAACTGAATCAAGACAAGTCTTAATCTTATAACTGGAGTTCTTTATAAGCTGAATGAAATTCAGACACACAGAGAGAAAGCCACAGAAAGAAGTGGGGAATCAAGGAAATAGAGAAGCCAGGAGAGGCTGCCGTGTGCACTGCCATGTGACAGAAAAACCAAGGACCAAGGATCACCAGCAGATAGCACCAGAATGCCATAGCCTTCTGGTAGAAAGCATTGCCCTAACGATGCCTTAATTTTAGACTTCTAGCCTCAAAACAATATTTTCCCATTGTTCAAGCCAAACCCATTGCATGATATTTATTTTAGCAGCCAGGAAAAGAGAACAATATCTTTCCTGTTTTACAGGGTTATCCATCTAACTTTTCTACCCTAAGGAAATTTACTCCTAAAGTGACCCTTTTCTTAAGAATTAGAATTAAAAGACAAACAAACAAACAAAAACTGCTATCAAGTAAAATAAAAAGCCACATCCCACTAAAGTATTAATGACATAAAATTTTTCACGAGGGTTCTCAAATCTGACTAAGTATAAGAATCATGTGGAAGTCTTTTAGATTTCCAGGTTCCATATCCTGGAGATTCTTTTTCAGGTCTCAGATGGTGTTCCACGATCAATATCACCAAATATATAAAGGAAAACTTCACAGGTGATCCTGATACACAGCTAAACCTAGAATCTACTGACATCATATTCCCTTTTACAGTTAGTTGCGTACATGGTTATCTCCTCTACTAAAAGTTACATTACTTGAGGGCAGGGAATATGTCTTTTTCAATTTTACATCCTTAGTAGAGTGCCTTGCACATCATGCAATAGGAAATAAAAGACTATTTGTGGAATTCAGCTTAATCATGAATGAAATTTCTTGCCAGTTACAGATATATCATTTATTTTCTTTCCTATGTCAAAGCAAAAGTTATCTTATGATTTGGATTTTGGATTTTTTAAAAAATTTGGATTATGTATTTTCTCAGTATTAGTATTTGAACTGACAGTATATAAAGTATCTTTTCCGCCAGATAGGTAAAAAAAAATTTTCATATAAAAACACTAAACTGAAAAAATAAAACCAAAAGAAAATATAATTGAATTTTTAAAAACTCTATGAAACTATGATGTACCTCTTATGTCTCCTCATTTCCAGTACCTTTGGCAGACATTGCTAGTAGACAAAGGCACTCTTTTTCACTAAATTGGAGCTTGACTTCAGAATCTTTCTTAACCCAGTGTCCTACACAGCCTCTATCAACAGATGTGAGGAGGCATGTGAATGGGATATTAGTTGCACATCCATAAAAGAAAAGGTAGTCAAGTTTGATTAATTAAAAGAAAGTGTCATTTCTTAATTTTTCTTTTATTCCTTTTCTTCCTTCTATTTCAGGTATTTTTTCTACTTTTCCATTTCTCCCTTCCTCTTATTTACAATTTACACATTTTTATCTCTACTTTTTAGCAGTATTCCAGTGGAAAATTATCTTGATACAATGGTGGCCTCCAAGTCCCCTATTAAGGGGTAGCCCAGAAAGGCTCACAAACCAAATTAAGATGCTAAAATCATAGTATTGAATCAATATAAAACCTACAGCTAGAAGCAAGGTAAAGAGAAGAAATAGGTTATTAAAGTACTTAAGATAGAATGCAATTGGAATGGAAGAACCAAATTACCCAAATTCTATATTATGAATTGTTCCTATGTCCAGGCTCCGCTCTTCTGCATCAGCTTTTCCAACTTGCTTTGTGGGAATGAGGATCAGAATCGAGGGTGAGAAATGAAAGCTCAGAAGTTGGAAGGCATTTAGAACCAATTTGTACTTTCTATACCAGAGAGACTTAGGGGTTGGTATGTCTGATATAGTTGTAACAACACCAATAACTTGTGGAGCATCCATGGATTTTATTTAACTCTTGAGCAGAGGACATATGGAGCTAAAGTGGGTTCTCATTAATATTTGGTTTTTCATGTGTCTCATGCTCTACTTAGTTTATCTGTACTGAACATGCCTCACAGCTACTTGCTTCTATACTTTTTTCTATTGATCACTTAATTGTCTCTCTTATTTTCTATAGCAGAACTGGATATTCTTAAATGATGCAGCAAACACAGACGACAGGTGATTACGCTTGAAATTTTTTAACATATGTACTTGATTTTACAGTGACTTAAATTAACAAATAGCTGTAGCCTCTTCTCAAAAAGCAGAATTTAGCAATGGAAATTTTCAACCCTGACCTTCCCTTCTTTCATGTTACAGTATTTTAATTTTTTGTAATAATGTATTCTTGATAGTCATTACTCATTTAATTTCCCCTACATTTTAATCACTTAATGAGCTTCTTTGTTCAGTATTTCTTCTTACATTCTGCTTCTTCCTTATGGATTCAGTTTCTTTTTTATTGAAGTACAGCTATTAGTAATTTTTTCACTCTAGGTCTGAGTGGGGAATTATCTTGGTCTTTGTCTGAAAATTGTCTTTTTTCCCCACATTTACTTTGAATGAGAGTTGGCTTAGCATAAGATTTCCTTAGAACTTTATTTTATTTCAAAGTTTATTTTTACAAATAGGACTTCTGTTGTCAGTCTTGTTTGTGTTTCTTTTTAGGTAGTTTGTTTTTCCTTGCTTCACTGTTATGGGTTTTCCTTGTCTTTGGTGCTCTTCTAGTTTAACTACAAATGTCTAGATATTGTATTCTTCTTTGGATCATTATATTCTTTGGATCATGTCTTTATTTCTGCAGAATTTTCTGTCATTTTCTGTTTGAATTGTGCCTCTCCTCTATTAACACTTTTGTTTTTGTTTGGATCCCCTAATAGATGTGTATTGGATTCTTTCATATTATTCTCCACATTTTTTAAGGCTATATTGGGATTGAACTCAAGACTTTATACATAGGAAGCAGGCACTCCACATTTGTAAACTTCTCATTTTTATTTTCCATCTCTTTATCCTTTATGCTCTACTGTGGGTAATTCCCTCTAGTTTATTTTCCAGTTTAATAAATATTTCTTCCACTGTATCTAATCCATTTGTTCAGCCCATCTGTTGAGTTTTCTGTTTTCAATATGTTTTATGATAGTATGGAATTTGTATGTCTTATTTACCATTTTATCCCAACACTTAGAATAGTGCTAGCACTTTTTGCATGCCAAACAAATACTTATTAAAATAATGACTCAATAAAGTTGTTTTCCAAATATGTCTATTTTTCATCTTATCTTTTTTCTTTTTCTTTTTGTTTTCCTTTTTATATTTTTAATCATTTTATACATTTTCTTTTGCAGTCACTTTCAGGTTGTTTTATTAACTCAAATTATTAGGGCACAGATCTGTTGTGTCTGTTGGCTCTCCTTTGTGGTGGATTGGCCCTTACATGGTACACAAATTTTATTGAGAACTCATCTTCAGGGAAGTTTGCTTACTCTGTGGGATTGTTTTGTGTCCTGAGTTGTGCAAGAGTCTTTATCAAGCATTTTTTTTGCATTTGCTTATGTAGTAGCCCTGGCAGTTTCTCTGTTTCTAAGCTTGGGAAATTTTTTATATCCTATCCATCATTTCTATAAATTTGCAGGGGGATGGAGATTGCATGCTATGATTGTTATATCTATATGGAAGGATGATTGTGTTCTCCAAGTCTCGCTAATGAATTTCATCCAAATTATGCAAGAGATTATCACTAAGAATGACCATCTCATTTTTCATTTTTAGAGTTTTTAGCAAGAATATTCTGGATATAACCTTTCAAATCATTTCAGTATATATCACTGTGCTACATAGTTCAAGAAATATTAAGATTTAGTATAGAAATTAAGAAATGTTCATAAATGGGGGTCAAAAGCCTTTACATGCTATAGAAATGAATATAACTCTTTAGAATAATGCATGATACATTTATTATTAAACAAGTAATTAAACTTGTTAAAAGAATAAAATGGGAATTGAAATGACACCAAAATCATAAGTAATGAAAGATAAATTGGACTTTATGAAAATTAAAAACTTTTGTGTGTCAAACAACATTATCAAGAAAGTGAAAAGGCAATCTACATACTGGTAGAAATGATATATCTGATAAGGATCTAATATCCAGACTGCCTACAACTCAACAACGAAAAGATAAACAATCTGACTTAAAAATGGGCAAAGGACTTGAATAGACATTTCTTCAAAGAAGATATACAAATGACAAATAAGCATATGAAAAGATGCTCGGCATTATTTGCCACTAAGAAAATACAAATCAAAACCACAATGAGATACCATTTCACAACCACAAGGATGGCTATAATTTTTTTAAAAAGAAAAATCACAAGTATTGGTGAAGATGTGTAGAGATTAGGGCCTTGTATATTGCTGGCAGGAATATAAAATGTTGCAGCCACTGTGGAAGACAGATTGGTGGCTGCCCAAAAGTAAACAGAATTACTATATGATCCAGCAATTCCACATGCAGGTATTGGGTATATAATTAAAAACTGGTACTCAAATAAATGTAAATACATGTTCTTGGCAGCACTGTTCACAGCGGACAAAAGGTAGAAACAGCCCAAATGTCCATAAGCTTTTAAATAGATCAATAAGTTGGTATATACATACAACAGAATATTATTTAGCAATGAAAAGAAAAAAGTAATGATACATGCTATAACATGGATGAACTTGAAAACATTATGCTAAATTAAAGAAGCCTGACCAAAAAATCGCATATTGTATGATTCCATTTATATGAAATATCCAGAATAGGTAAATACATAGAGACAGAAAGTAGATTGGTGTTTGCCAGGGTCTAGGGGGAGGGGGCCATGGGCATCAATTGCTTAGTGGTCATGGGGTTTCCTTTTGGGATGATGAAAATGTTTTGGAACTAGATAGAGGTGATGGTGCCATAAAATAGTGAATGTACTAAATGTCACTAAATTGTTAACTTTAAAATGGTTAATTTTATGTCATGTGAATTTATTCTCAATTTTAAAAAGATGTTAAAAAAAGGGTGAGAAATAGAAGGCAGGCATTTTCTAGAGGTGTTTCAAAAATCTCATGAAATGGTACTAATTGAAATGTGTCTTAGAGAATGAGTAGGATTTCTAAAGTAATAATGAAAGGGGAACTGCTGGAAGGAAAGAATTTTTTTCTAAATAGAGTGAAAAGCTTAAGATTAAAAAAGGAGATGGGAGGGTAGAGAACATAAATATGGGACCACAAGTAGTCCAGTATGCCTGGTTGGGATTTCAGAATGATAGCACCATTAGAAAGTAAAAATGTAAACATGAAAGTAAAGCATGGGTAGGGATAGGAAAGTAAAGGTGGGCAGGAATTTAAATTTAAATTCCTTACAAAGGTATTTATCAAAAGGAAAATGATGATGTTGGATTTAATTTTAAGGATAAATTTCATAAGCAGGATCACTTAAAATTTAATTTGGGCCATGTCTTCTTTTCAAGGTCCTGATCCTCTTTGTTTCACTAGTTTCCAGGAAGGTAAACTGAATCAGCATTTTTGTCTCTGGGATATACAGGTACCATCTAGTGGCAGAAGACAGTAATCACAGGAATGAAAATTTAAACCGAAAACATTTGTACTTGTTTTTCACGTTATTTATATTATGATAAGCTAATAACAGTGGACCAAGTTCTAACCTGATAGAGAAATAAAGTAATCTAAAATAACATTGCTCGGTCACTGCATTAAGAGAGTATGGGATTAGATTGAAAAAAAAAGACCATAGAGCAACATCTGCAGATTTCACATCAGCAATAACATCAAATTATATTTTAGGAATGGACCTTAAAATAGGATCTATTTTAGTTTACAGGTAAATTGAGAAAAGGAAAGTCAGTGTAAGTGAGGAAGTGGCTGAAATATTGAAGGCAGCAGTATTCTTCAAGAATAGTCTCCCCTTCCTCTTTGGCTAACTTCTATTTAGCCTTCAGATCTCAAGTTAGACATAACTGCCTTCTGACAGCCTTCCTTGACCCCATAGGTGTGCATTTGGAGAATTGCTTATACATTCCTACAGACCACTATCCTAACAATGCTACTGAACACACTCCATTGTCCCTTCTATAGCTATTTCTTCCCCCCCCTATAGCTCTTATTACAGTTTATACTCCTCACCAGCTGGTATCACATGTCATTCACTATTCCGTCTTTAATGCTTAGCATAGTTTCTGACACATAATAGGCATTCCACAATTTTAACAGAATGAATAGACAGATTAATGAAGACACGGAAATGTATGTGGTACAAATATTGAAAGTTAAATATTTAATATTTTCAAGAAAATTATTAGAAAAGATCCTTTTCTCTTCACTGTATATTGATTCCCTATATGATGTCCATTTATTTGTAATCTCTAGTGTGTTACGGTTTTCAGAGTACTTCTCTCTACCTCAGTAGAAGAAAAAATAATGCATATTCAAAAATAGTAACTGACATTGTCGTTGTACAGATTAAATAAAAGACCACATATAAAGAAGATAGAACAATATCTGGCAGGTATTATGTGTCTAATAGTTGGCTTTTATTATTTCACATACTTCATGTCATATATTCTTTGAGGCAATCTTGGAGAGTCAAAAAAAGGCAGCTATTTTTTAATCCTATTTTATAAATTAGGAAACTTATGATTATGAGGCTAAACGAGCAAGGTCACATTAATAACTTAAGGTTCTGAATCCAGAATATCCAAGTAATAATTCTTTGCTCTTTCTATGGAATCATTTTGCTTTTCTAGAGAGAGAAAAGATAAAGAGCAGTTGAATACTAAGTAATCACAATGTTACACTGCAGGGAATTATAATTAGTTGTACGGGGTGTATTAATTAGTCTTTTATTGCTGCTGTAATAAATTTCCACAAACATAATGGCTTACAACAATATAAATTGATGATTTTACAATTCTTTAGGTTAAAGTCTGATGCACATCTCTCTAAGCTAAAATCAAGATGTTGAAAGGACTGTATTCTTTCTGGAGTCTTTAGAAGGGACTCTGTTTCCTTGTCTTTTCTATCTTCTAGAAGGCACCCACATTCCTAGGCTTGTGGCCCCCTTCCTGTATCTTTGAAGCCATCAATGACTGTCTGGCCAAGTCCTTCCCATGGCACATTATTCCAACATCCTTCTTCCTCCCTTTTCCACTTTTTTTTAAAACCGTGAAATAATTTCAAATTACAGGGTTGCAAAAACAAAATGCAAACCCTATACAGAGTACTCTTAACATACACCTACTTCCATCCCAGATGCCCAGATCCACCAATTTTAACATTTTGCAAACTTTGCTGTTTCTCTTTCCCTCCCCCCTTCCTTTCATCTACCTACCTATCTACAGACATACCTAATTTCATTGTACTTTGCAGATACTGTGTTTGTTTGTTTTTTAAGAAACGGAAGGTTTGTGACAGCCCTGTGCTGACCAAGTTTAATAATGGCATTTTACCAACAGCAAGTGCTCACTTCGTGTCTGTGTCACATTTTAGGTGTCTGTGTCAAACCATTTTCATTTTAGACATAATGCTATTGCACACTTAACAGACTACAGTATATTGTAAACATAACTTTTACATGCATGGAAAACCAAAAATTTTATGTGACTCACTTATTGCAATATTCACGTTATTGAGGTGGTCTGGAAAGACCCACGATATCTCTGAGGTATGTCTGTCTCTTTCTCTCTTCCGAAGATTTGAGAGCAGGTTGCACACATCATTCTTCTTGAACAAATCACCCTTCCGTGTACTTTTCCTATGGACAAGGATATTCACTTATGTAATCACCTTAAGCACAGTTATCAAGAAATTTAACATCGACCTAAAGCTTACATTATAGACTCTATTTTTTTTCTTGTGTCCCAATAATGTCCTTTTATCTTCCACTTTTAAGGACCTTTGTGATTTATACTGGGCCCACCCTGAAAATTCAGGATAATATTCCTACTTTAAATCAGATATTTAGCAACTTTAATTTCATCTGCAATACTAGTTCTCTTTTGCCATGTAATGTAACATATTCACAGGTTCCAGGGATTAAGGTGTGGACATCTTTGTGGGGAGGTGGCGGGGGAGAGGTGAATAGTGCATTCTAAGGGGAACAGTAGCATAGGGGTCCCTCAGATGAAAAGCAGCAGCAGCTGCTTGTGGACACAGAGTTTTCCAATGGAAATGTTAGAGCTGTAACGCTAGTGACCTAAGACATATTATTAAACTCAAATGTGGTAGATAATAAACTCTCGGGAAGTTTTTACACGGCAAAACTGGAATCTATCCTATTTTGCCCTTGTGTACCCTTATTTTTCAACTTGAATGAATGGATGGGATTTTAATCAATTTGTTAGTTTTTATCTTTTATGTTTTAGCTCAGAGTTCAAGTTGTCATCCAGAGTTTTATGATAAACTCTGGATAAAATGCTTTTTTGAAGTGAATTTGTAGCATGTCTATAAAATTCTCATTTTAACTCAAAGATCAAAATATAAAAAGTATGATATGAGTTATCTTTAGTTTACTTAATCTGGTTCCTAGTAATTACCATATTTCTTTCTAACTGTTCATAAAAATATGTAATTATGAAGTCTGGAATTTCACTTTTCTGGTCTATAGTTTCTAGTATCTATCTTTTCATCATTTTTAAAAAGCAGGTGATCTGTCTTCTTTTCCTTTTATATGGTTTCTCTGAACTCATCAACAAATGGAATGGGTCTTAGATGATCTGTAAACAGCTGTGGGATGTAATTTGTGCCTGGAAACATGAACTTATTTGAAACAGATAGGTGTTATCTTACTATCTCTTCACCTATCTCAAGTTTCAGTTCTCTATGTTTGTTTCATCTTTACCAATTTAAAGTCCATTTTCCTTACAGAAGAGGGAAGATAAACACAAACTGAGCCATCTCTTTTTAGCCTTTACAATTATTCTTTTAGGTAAGTTGACAATTTTGTGTTTATAAAAAAATTCTGTGTAGTCTTATTTATCTCAGCCTTCTAATATATTCTATTAGCTAAACCTCCCTAGTTTTAAACTAATCTCCCCATCTTTTCCAACAGAAAGTATCTAGGTAACTACTGCCCTCATTGATTTCTCTATAGCATTTTATTGTTTTCACCATACAATTTAACAGTGGAACAAATATTTTTTCCATTGTTTGATTCTTTCATTTTTGTGCATGTGTTTCTCAGAACAATTGTTGATTTCTTGATTTTTTTTTAATCTAAAAAGTAATGGTTCTTGTTAAGCAAGAACATGTACAAGGCACTAGATAAATATTTGCTGGTTGTTTAAGTGTTTAAATACCAAATTGCCTAGACATGCTTCAAATATTAGTTTCCATAACTCATTTTTCTGGTTGGAGAACACAAAGAAAAAAAAATTTATGATACTTTTTGGGATGCAATAAAAATAGTCATAATAATAGTGGTAATAATAATAATAATAATGAGTAGTAATAAAAACCTAAGAAACCAAAACTAATTCAGAAGTAATTCCCTTAGTGCATTCTTTCAACCCTCCACCAATTATTAATCATTTCCAAAATTCCATAATAACAATTTCAGCCATATTTGAGGTGGGAATGTAGAATTAGATTATTGTTAAAGATGCTAGATTCCTTTTCCACTTTGTCAACCAAGGTTGCATTTCTTTGTTTGATTTGCCACATTCTAGACCACATACCAACTTGAAATTCTTTATAATTATATATAGTTTAAACCCCAAATTTAGAAACCACATCACTTCTCTTGGCATCTTTTCTAGCTTTTAGACATGTTGTTTGTTTAAAAACAAATAATAATAGTGTTAAAAACATTTAAAAAGTGATAATGTAATTTCCAATGTATTGATAACCATGCAAAATAACTGATAACAATTTAGCAATTTTGTGTAAAATAGCATAGATGGTCGATTAAAGAAGACTTTGGTGTAGCAAATAAAATAGTAACACAAATAGAATCTAGTGCTCACCAGCAGTAGGTTAGATTTTAGGTGGTTGTTTAGGGTGGCAAGCATCACTCCAATTCTCTACATTAAGTACTAACAAAATTCTAGTATGCTCTTAATTTTGTATAGCTAGGCAACCTGTAAATCTACCTATGACTTCTATGATCTATGTATTCTCATGTGATTTATTTGTCTAAAAATTCTATTAATGACATGTGGGGATTTGGATTGCCACCATGACAACCAAGCAGCATGTTTGCTAGTTCCTAGTTACAGAAGCTCAAAAAGGCACATCTTCCCTACAGCTGCTTATTTAGTGCTAGGACCTGGTAACTATGGCAATCAGATTGAGATTATGTGGCTAAATTGTTTACAATGTTTAATAAGCACAGGCAGTAAAATACGTGAAAGTGAACTCATTAATTTGTAGTAATCTTTTTTTATCTGAAAGGTGTTATTTAGTATTCCCCCTGTTATGTTATTCCCACAAGCATATTATTATCAGAATTTGTCATTCACCCCATAAGAATTAAGATCTTCCTTTTCTATCATTAGGAAGATTTTAAGTGAGTGCTGACATTTTGAAGGGACAATACTGAAAACAATAACTGTTTCCTCATCTTTACCAGCAACTTTTACTATACACTGATGCCTAAAAACCTTGATATTTAAATTGTTACAAGAAAAAGCTCTTAACCTAGTCTACTTACAATTTAATTGAAGGGACAGAACATAAGTAAAATTATGAACAAGATGGCAGCATGTGCCTAGTTTAAAAGAGAGCAAGGTCACTTGTCAGGGATGATGAGAGTTTTCTAGAAGAAATGTTTTTGTTTTGTTTTGTTTTTTGTTTTTGTCCTGTCATGAAACAAGAGCAGAAGCATAAGGAGACGAATGAATGAAGAAGAATATTACAAGGATAAGAAACCCAGGATATGAATGCCTAAAATAGTGGTAGAAGTGATGAGGAGATTTCTGAAATTAAAGGAGAGCTTCTTTAAGTTACTGAGGTCCATGATTGGAGCATTTCCGTGATCTTTCAGCTACATTTTACCAAGTTTATTTCTCTTGGATTTACACTTACTAACTTGTCCACAAAATCCTAAGATGTTGAAAATGCATTCTTCTGAAATTTTAACTAATATGCTTTAGATATTGCAAAAAAGAGAGAAAATATATAATGAATAGTTTTCAGTACCTACTGCCCTCAGGTTTCTGGTGTCGTTTCTTGGACATTCTATTCCCTTGTCCCCGACTCCCACTGCTAACTCTTTTTTTTTTTTTAATCATCGTGGATTCTGCTAAACCACCTTGGACTCCCTGTTTAACTCATATGCAATAGAATAAATAAAACTTAATTCCTTACTGTTTTTCAAAAAGTAGAATGTTGAGGAGATTTGGCTTAAATTTGAAAAAAACTCTCAAATTCTTGAATTTGAAAAACAAAGATGTTTAAAAATGTACACAGGACTGAAAGAATCTTAAAAAACGTCTTTAAGTAGCTAAATCCCACCCCCACCCCCCAAATAAATAACTGTGCCAAGAGATGTGACTCTCCTGATGTTAGTGTTGTGAGGTTTTCTTTCCCCTGCGGTAACTTTTGACCACCACTTAGGTCACTGAGGGCAATAAAACTCAAAACACCCGATGACATGATTAGTAAAAATGAATGCGGCATGGAATCTCCCACAGATACCATGTCTCAGTCATATGGAAAATCAGGATCCGCTACATTCCCAGACTTTCAGGAGGGTACCTCGGAAACGAAGAGAATCCTCAATTTCCAGATGTCCTACAGATGGGGGAACAAGAGAGCTAGTGAGGGGAGTCAGCAGTTATGAAAATGAGGACACTGCACCCCAGGCGCTGCGGCGGAAGGGAGAAGGGACTGCGGAGGGACTCGAAAACGCAGTCCTCCGAGAGGACAGCGCAAACGCCGGGAAGAGGGTAAGAAGGAATCTTAAAACTGGACGGGACAGTGGAGGAAGATAGCGCCAGGAGAGTTCCGTGCTCGGGGTCACACATTAGGGGGCGCTGGGGCTCAGACTCAAACCCGAGCGCGGGACTGCCAGGAGGTTGTTTTTGCAGTGCCCTAAGCGAGGGTGTGAGGAGATCTCTGCAGAGGCGCCCGGGACGCTGGGGTTGCGCCAAGACACCCAGCGCGCGCCCTCACGCCCCGCCCCCGAGGGCCCACGGCCCCTCCCCTGTCTGCGCCTGGGCGCGCGCGGCCGAGCGGCGGGAGCGCGCCCGTCCCTGGCGCCCCGCCCCCAGGTGTGCTCACGTGGCGCACAAGCCTGGCTTCCGGCGCCGCGCGTTCCCGTCGCAGGCGCAGTGCCCGCTCCGTGCTCGGCCGCGCGGGACCGGGTGGCGGGAACGCGCGCGCGCGACCGTGCCTTCACGCCCCTTTGCGAGCTCCGTCACGCGCGCGCTTCCCACAAACCAGGCGTCTCTGGGCCTGACGGCACCGCTGCCCGCGCTCTGAGGTGAGGAGGGCGCCGAGGGCAGGAGCACTTGAGGGCCGGGCGCGGGGAGCTGCCCCGAAGGAGTGAGGGGTCGGGGAGTCGGCTGCAGGTGTCCGCGGAGGGGCTGCGAGAGGAAGGGTGGGGGCCAGGAGTCTTCGCAGCAGGTGTCGAGTGCTGCGGACTCGGGAAAGGGGCCGAGCCGGAGCTCAGGGAGACGACAAAACCTACTGGACGCCAGAGGAAACGCGGGTTATCCGCGTGCGGCTGCCGGGGATGCTGTTTAGTCGCCTCAGAGGTGGGGTCGTGGAGGAAGGGGCGCCGGGGGCCGGGACGCAGAGGGGGGCCGGCCGGGCACCCGCGCGCGGCTGCGGTTGTGCGCGGTCGTCAGCGTTGGAAGCGTCGGCTGAAGTACATTTCCCTTAGAACACCTGGATAATTAGCTCTCGTTAGTGTTCGGGGATTTCGCGCAGATCATTATCGTGTGTGTTAAAAGGACTCTGGATGAGATGAAAATGCGCAGATCTCATGACACGCTTTTTGGGGAAAACACCCTGATTCCTGAAACGTAAAGAAAAGCTCTAGGCGTGAAAGTAGTTGAGCGTCTGTGCTAGCAAGGTGGGCTGGAGGCCTTGTAATCTATTTGAAGCGGTGAAACCCGAAGGAGGGCTTCTGTGCGCCTTCGGTTTGGATGTACGTTTAAAATAAGTCTGTAAAAAATAAACACGTTTACTTTCTGTGAAGAACGATCTATAGTGAGGTAGGTTTACCAGGCTCTGTACTATCAAACTTTTAATCCTGACCGCAACCCTACGAGGTTGGAGCCGATGTGGAAAATGGATCTCAAAGAAGTTAAGTAACTTAATACGGTTTCAGCTAGCAAAAAGGTGGGCCTGCGATTCCATCCCAGGGATATCACACTCCAAAGTCTGGTGCTTTATGCATTATTTTAAAAATTATATATACGTAGAGAAGACTCCATACAAGAGAACATTATGAAAGGATTTTGGAGGTATTTGGGTTAAAATCAAAGTAACAAGGTGTTAGTGCTGTTTAAGTGTATTTCCCTCCAAGAAGAGTTAGTATAGAGAAATCTTATATTTAGGGTAAAAGCAAATTGATGAATACATATTTATCGAATGTCTTATGTGTGCTGAGATTATCAAGAAGAATACAATTTACAATCTCTGCCTTTGAGTTTTGAAAGGGTGACTGTTGTATAAAATCCTATGAAAAAGGATTTCATAGTATTCTACTAAATAGTATTCTTTACTTCCGTGGGAATAAATTGGAAAAAGAATAGTTTTAAGCAAGCCTTTAGGAACCTATTGCATATAAGAAAAGTTATTCGGTAACTTGTTATATGGGTATGATTGTATTGTTATTTTCCCATTCAGCAAGAAATACTGTCATGAATTTAAGTTAAATTGTATTGGCAATTTATTTTTTAATTTTATTAGAGAGGTCGTGAGTTTACAAAACAATTCATGTATATCATATAAGATTCCCATACATTGTCCTACCTCCAGCACCTTGTATTATTGTGACCCTTTTGTTACAAATGATGAAGGAACATATTCATAGTACTACTGCTCTATATAGTCCATAGCTTATATTTGGTGTATTTTTCCCTCAAACCATCCTATTAGTACCATGTATTAGTACTGTATATTTGTTATAGTTAACCCCAGCTCATCATCCACCACAGAGTACAGTGTGTTATATGGTCCCCTAGCTTGTACCATCCATCCAAGGTGTACATTCATTGGCGCTCAGTTTTATCACAGAAATGCACTGTCATCACCTGTCCATTTTAGAACGATTTCATTACTCCAAAAGGAAAGATCCTGTCCCCCCTTATGTACCCTCATTGTTAACCCTTAGTGATGATACAGTTCCATCTTTGCCATTCCTGTAAAAATATTACAATATTACTGTTAACTATAGGCTAAATTGTATTTTTCCCATGCATCACCATATTCTTAACACCTTTTAATAGAGGAACGTTCTTGTCTTTGTACTATTAAGCACACTCGTCATCTACTACCAAAATCACTATTTTAAAGATCCAGACTATCCCTAGCTTTCTTTAAATTGAGACCTTCCTAGACTACCCCTTTCATCCACAATCACATTTATGAATCAGCAGTGTTAATTTTACTCACTATGTTACCATCAGCTCTGTCCATTTCCATGGTTTCCATCATCCTTGTTAAGCATTCTATGTACATTCAGCATCAGTTCCCCTTTCTCAACCCACATTCTGTCTCCTAATAACCTATTAACTCCATGAGTTTACTCACCGTATTTAGTTCATATTAGTGAGACCATACAGTATTTGTCCTTTTCTGTCTGGCTTATTTCATTCAGCCTAATGTCCTCAAAGTTCATAGTTCATCCATGTTGTCAAAAGTTTTTTTAAAAAACTTTCACATGTGCAGTACTGGAACTGGTATTTTGTTTTATATTTATGCATCCTTTAGTAAATCTTAAACGTTAGAGCAGAGGAGAGCACTTATAATTTATCCCCTGTAAAGTACAGTTGAGGAAGTATGAAGTGTTCTATATAGATGCACAAAATAAGGACATCTAAGCTAGTTTTGCATACAAGGTCTTTCAAAATACATTCCAGTGCCTGTCTTTATATTCTTATCTAGAGCACACACCAGGGGGACTCTTTGACTCCATTATGTCTTGGCCATGCTGCAGTTTTTCCTCCCTAGTCTTTACCTGAGAGAAGCCCTTTTTAATTTTTTAATTAAAAAAAAAATTTTTTTTTAAATGGTACTGGGGCCAGGGAATAAGCCTGGGACCTCCTATGTGGGAAACCAGCACTCAATCACTGAGCCACATCGGCTCCCCTGAGTTGATTTTTGTTTGTTTTCTTGTTGTTTTGTTTTTGTTTTTAGCAGGCACGGGATACTGAACCCAGGACCTCCCATATGGGAAGCAGGCACTCAACCGCTTGAGCCACATCTGCTTCCAGGATGCCCTTTTAAGGAGTCTACCTTTTCCATTTTTTTTTCTCTACCTGGAATTTCCAAACCACTCTTTTCCATTTGCACTTACCACATTATGTTAAGTTTTATCTATATCTCGAGTCATTGACAGTGTATAACTTGTTTTTTTAATAATGTTTGGTGCATAAATGTCTCAGTAAATATTTGGTTATGCCACTTCTCTCACTTCCCCTCCTTTTTCCTCCTTTCACCCATAACATGCATTGGCAAATTTTTCCTGTAAAGAACCATATAGTAAATATTTTAGGTTTTGTGGGCCATATGGTCTCTGTCTCAATTACTTAACTCTGCTCTTATAGCACAAAATTAACCGTAGACAGTATGTAAATGAATGAGCATGCCTGTTTTCCAGTAAAGACTTATTTATAGACACTGATATTGAATTTCATGTAAATTTCACATATCACAAAATATTGTTTAATTTTTTCAATCATTTAAAAATGTAAAAAAAATGCTTAGCTCCTGGACTGTACAAAACAAGCTGCACTCAGGATTTAGGTCCTACCTCCTCCATGGTAGTTTGCAGACTCTTGATAAATAAAGCCTCTCAGGAAGCCTTGATAGAGGAATTTGCACTAAAAGATGATACTGGTTATAATATTACTTTTGGTGTTAGAGAAATAAAGATATATAAGATACTTTTTTTTGCAAGGAGCTCAAGGTCAAATTTAAGATTAAGTAATGTAAACAAACACTGGTGACATAGTATGGTAATCGCACATGCAGTTATATTTACTTGGTATTGGGGTATAACAAAGGGGCAATAATCACCTCTGTTTGAGTGTACCAGAAATGACGTCTGAAGTCATCTGTTGGAGTTAGGGAGCAGATTTTTAATGAAAATCTGTCTGGGAATCACTCAAGGATGCTAAGAAGGTGTGTGACCATATCTCTTACTAAGATTAATATGAACATTAGGATGACTTACTTTTATTATTTTATAGAATATAAATTTAATTCAGTCTTTACAGAGACAAATATGAATTTGAGTTTTTTATTAGGTCTATACATATAGATTTTTGTGTTTTTCAAGGTTATTTTTCCTGTTCTGTAATAAAATGGGATTATTTATGTCACAAATATTTAACCATAACTGTATTATTAACTGTAACTGTATTAGCAGTTTTATTAAGCTGAATTCGAGGAAGATAATGTAATGTTAGATACATACATGTATTTTTTGGAATGCTTTTCTAGGAAAAGCATTACTTTTAACCAAGGCAATATATATAACTATAGGGATACTTTAGACTTTAAAAATATTTTTATAGTTCTCAAATTTCTTTCTTTAATTAAAAACAAACTCATACTTTTTAAGTAATTTTTTCTCTAACAATTATTGGTCATGTATATTTTTTATTCTTTGTAGAAATGTGAAATATGTTTCATAGCACCTGGAATGTAGTAATAAATTTTCCTTTAATAAATGAGTAAATGAAGGGTTTTGTTTGTTTTATTTATTTATTTTTTATTTCTTGAGGTACCCAAGGTGAGGTATTGAACCCGGGACCTCATATGTAGGAACCAGCACTCAACCACTGAGCCACATTGGCTTCCCTGAATTGGATTTTTTGTTTGTTTTGCTTGTTGTTTGTTTTTCTGGTTATTTTTTCCAGGAGGCACTGGGAACCAATTCTGTGGGAGGCAGGTGCTCAACTGCTTGCGCCTCATCTGCTTAAAATGAAATGTTGATATTGAGTTTTGAAATTATGTAACTCCTAGTCATTACCTTAAGCCAATTATTAATACAATACAAAGAGGAAGATGGGCTTCAGTGGGCTTTCTGTTTTCTTGGAATATTAGATTTAGTATGAATTGTTTTATCTAGTTTTGTCTAAAGAAGGAAAATGATAAAGTTAAAAATTTGAGTAAACTTTTAGTAAAGTGAAATATTTAAAGCCCCTCAACAAGCAATATATATTTCAGCTGTGTTGAGGAACAATGGAGAATAACTTTTAAAATAGTTTTAATAATTTTGTACCCTTATTTTTATGTCTGTGTCATCATTCTTCAGCAGTGGGGACTGGCTTTGTTAAAGAGTTTTAAAAGTATTACACTTGCAAGATTTTGAATTGGAACTATATCCATTATTTCTAAGTTTTCAAAACTATGATTTTGAAAATATGCCATTAGAAGTTTTAATGTATTTCAGTTGTTGACTTTTCCAATCCATTTATGTTTCAAGAGAGGAGGTTTATGTGAGTTATCTACTCAGAGAGCTGCTCTTAATGTTGTATAGTCTACCCCACCATTTCCAACTCTGCCATGGGCTTGTATTCTACTGCAGGTGAACTTCTGGTTATGGTCCCTTCAGTAGGATTCTTTTCTCACATAGGCCAACATTAAGTGGAATGCAGGCCAGACTGCCTTTTATTCTTTTGAACAGCATCACATAAGGCTGTAAAAAATTGGAATAAAGGGAATTATAGTAATTGAAGATGAAATTTAGAGCTGTATGCTAAACATGGGGTTTCCCATGGTCTAAGGAAAAGTACCCAAGAAGTTAAGCCCTGTTATTCCTTTTCTGGTCCTATCTCATCTGGCTTTGTAGCCCTGTTCTCAGATATCCATTTCTGTTAGAAGCACCACTTTTATGTCACCTGTGCTACATGAATTTCCTCCTTTCTTTCAGGATACCTTGCTCTTCTACCCACAGGAGTTTGTCTTGTTTCAGACAGTATTCCTTTATGTTTGGATTAGTTTTCACTATAGAATAGTCCTGCCTTCCTGCATCCTTTCTCCATCCTAATTTCAATACTGCCACTCCCTGTTAGGATAGTCATTTAGTCCTTTGGCATTCCAAACCCCACAAAACAATGGGGGATAGGTGAAGGGAGGGGAGTTTTGCAATTACTTTACCAGTATGAGTTGTAGGCACTCCTTTTTAATTTTTTCTTTTTCTCTCTGTCTTCTCAGAGGACAAACATTAATTCTTAGAGACAGTGTGGTTTCAACACTTGAAGTAGAAGCAAAATATTTTACTGAGTACCCAATAATTTCAAAGGAATCTTTTATAATTACAGTTAGTACTTCATGTTATTATGTACCATACTTCTTGCTTGATTTATTTTCTGTATCCTTTTCAAATTGGGCCTTAGACCCTGGGTTGGAAGGGTGAGGTGGGCAAATAGGTTCATTGTTGAGTACATTATTGAAGTCACTGTTTAGATGAAATATTAAACTTTAAAGATTTATGAAGAACCAGTGTTAAGAACATTTGATTCTTTTTCAATCAGCCAAATCAGTCTTTTCATATTATGAAGAAAATAAGGTCAATTGTGTTTTCTTCTTTAAGATGTTTTGTTTTCATAAATTTGAATAGGTAGGCATTAAAGATTATTGAAATTTAGCATTTCCATATGATTAGAGCTTTTTTTTTTTTAAAGATTTATTATATTTATTTCTATCCCCTTCCCCCTCATTGTCTGCTCTTCGTGTCCATTCACTGTGTGTTCTTCTGTGTCTGCTTGCATTCTTGTCGTGTGGGACTGGGAAACTGTGTCCCTTTTTTTGTTGCGTCATCTTGCTGTGTCAGTTGTCAGTTCTCCATGTATGCGGTGCCAGTCCTGGGTGGGCTGCACTTTTTTCGCACAGGGCAGCTGTCCTTACAGGGCGCAGTCCTTGTGTGTGGGGCTTCCCTATGTGGGGCACTCCTTGTGTGCAGCAGTACTGCACATGGGCCAGCTCCACACGGGTCAGGAGGCCCTGGGTATAGAAGCTGGGCCCTCCATATGGTAGGCAGATGCTCTATCTGTTGAGCCACAGCCACTTCCCAGATTAGAGCTTCTGAATATAAGAATCATCAGATTGTTCAGGTCAGTCAATGCTGATTCATCTATATAATTTGATAACAGTTCATATTTTCCTTTCATCATTTTCTTTTCTTTGACCTTTTTTTTTTTTTAAGATTGATTTATTTATTTCTCTCCCCTTCCCCCCACCCCCACCCCCACCCCGGTTGTCTGTTCTCTGTGTCTATTTGCTGCATCTTCTTTGTCCACTTCTGTTGTTGTCAGTGGCACAGGAATCTGTGTTTCTTTTTGTTGCGTCATCTTGTGTCAGTTCTCCGTGTATGCGGCACCATTGCTGGGCAGGCTGCACTTTCTTTCGCACTGGGCGGCTCTCCTTAAGGGGCGCACTCCTTGCGCGTGGGGCTCCCCTACTCGGGGGACACCCCTGCGTAGCAGGGAACTCCTTGCGTGCATCAGCACTGCGCATGGCCAGCTCCACACAGGTCAAGGAGACCTGGGGTTTGAACCGTGGGCCTCCCATGTGGTAGACGGACGCCCTAACCACTGGGCCAAGTCTGCCACCTCTTTTCTTTGACCTTTTGCCATCTTTTCTGGGGGATGTCCTTGACTCTGTCTTCAGTCTAGCTCACTAATTTGCCTTCAGATGCAATTATTCTGTCATTTGCCCCATCTATTGTTGGTATTATTTCTGCCAGCCTATTATTTCTAAGTTTGCTAATTTTTTTTCTTAATTGCCTTGTTTTTGTTTCATGAAAATGATATTCTTTGTTACCCCTTTGAGGATGTTAATTATACTACCTTTATATAGAGTAGCAGTATGTATTACTTACCTTGTACCTGGTATGTTTTCAACTTTACATGTATTGGTGCTTTTAGTCATTGTTAGAAGTGGATGCTATTATTACTCCATTTTATAGATGATAAATTTAAGGCATAAAAAAGTAACTTTTCCAAAGACTTACAGGAAGTATGTAGCAGAGACAGGATTCATATCTAGTCCATTTGGTTACAAAGATCACACTCTTAGACACTATACTATACTCTTTTTGGCATTATTCTTTTTTTGTTGTTGATTTTAGTGCCTCCTCTTCATAATATTGTTTTTCTACAAATGTTTACTGATTCCAGTTTCTACGGTCAATTTTCTATTTGAGATTATCTTTGAATGTGTTTGAAGATGCTGACTGGCTTTACTGCAGCCTGCCTTTGATTGTGTGTGTATGCTGGAGGAGGGGAATATATTGCCAGATCTGTACAGAGCAGTTTCTAGGAGTCAGCACCCATCTTTGAGTTAGTACTACCTCTCAGTATAAATATCCACACTTACTGTTACATCCTGGAATTAGATGATGAACTAAGGTTGGAATTTTACTTGGAGGTCAAGGTGTTCTAACAAGATACTGTTTTAATTCAAAACAAATCTTTTTATATTTATCAAATTATGATGTAGATTTGGTATATTATTTTATTGAATTAAAATTTTAGCTTGTTTTCTTGGCATTGATTTTTTTAAAAAAATTTTTCTTTTTTTACTTTTTTTTTGGTTTGGAATTTTTAAAAAAATTTTATTTATTCATTTTTAAAAAAAATATTACATTAAAAAAATATGAGGTCCCAATTCACCCCCACCTCCCCCACCCCACCACTCCCCCCACAATAACACTCTCCACCATCATCATGATACATCCATTGCATCTGGTGAGTACATCTCTGGGCATCGCTGCACCCCATGGCCTATGGTCCACACCATAGCCCACACTCTCCCACGTTCCATCCAGTGGGCCATGGGAAGACATAGAATGTCTGGCAATTGTCCCTGCAGCACCACTCAGGACAACTCCAAGTCCCGAAAATGCCTCCACATCTCATCTCTTCCTCCCATTCCCCGCACCCAGCAGCCACCATGGCCACTTTTTCTACACCAATGCCACATTTTTTCGATTATTAACCACAATAGTTCATGAATAGAATATCATTAAGTCCACTCTAATCCTTACTGTATTCCTCCTTCCTGTGGACCTTGGCTTGGTTGTGTCCATTCCACATCTATGTCAAGAGGGGGTTTAGATTCCACATGGATACTGGATGCAATTCTTCTGCTTTCAGTTGTAAGCACTCTAGGCTCCATGGTGTGGTGGTTGACATTCTTCAACTCCATGTTAGCTGAGTGGGGTAAGTCCAATAAATCACAGTGTAGGAGCTGAAGTCTGTTGAGGTTCAGGGCCTGGCTATCATATTGTCAGTCCAGATATTCAAATCCCCTAAATATATCTTAAACCCCAGCACCAAACACAATTCCAGTAAAGTAGCATAAAAGGCTTGTGAAAAGAGATCCCATCTGAGTCCAGCTCCATCATGCAGAAACACTAGCTCCAAAGAAGGGCCAACCGACATGGCAGTGAACTCCATCTGCCATGACCATAGAACCTGTGGGTCTCTTTAGCTCTCAAAAGAACCAATACCTGGGGTTGTATCTACTTTATCTGTCTCTGATACTCTGCTCAGGTGTGCATAAGGGCAATCCTTCTGACAACCTCCAGACTCTTTTTTAGAGACTCATAGCCATATGAACTCATTTGTCCTTTCCATTTCCCCCTTACTTTAGGTCAAACAGCATTTTTAACTCCTGTTATTATATGTAGACAGGGATATTCTGCTGGTCCGCGTTGAACCTTTAATTCAGGGTCATTTTCTAGTTATGTCATCCGCTGGTACTTGGTAGTGATCCCTCGGAGCCAGGGAGCCTCATCCCCAGGTGTCATGTCCCACACTGGGGGGAAGGCAGTGCATTTACATGCTGAGTTTGGCTTTGAGAATGGCCACATTTGAGTAACACAGAGGCTGTCAGGAGGGAACCCTTAGGCACAGTGCTGCTCAAGGCCTTGTTCTTATTTCAGGTGTATAGGCTCACAAGCATAGTCATTAGTATCAGGGGCTCACTGTTGGACCCTCATTCCTTCCTGGTCCTTGCCATTGCACTTGGAGGACTGCCGCTGCTCCCCTAGAGACCACGACAGAGCCCCACCCCACCCCCGGCCAGGAACCCAGTACCCCCCCAGCTGTTGTTTTTAATTGTTTCCACTATGAGTATATCCAAACATTTCCATGCACCCTGGACACATGCCCTGTATAACTCCCTGTCAACCATATGTCCCCTGTCAATAACATCCCATACCAGTATTCCTCTGCTGCCATTGTTGAACCACTCTGTGATCCAAAACTTCCTGAACAGTGAAGCCCAATATAATGTCAGGTTCCCTTAATAGTAAAATAGAATATAGCGATGAGTTTAAAGGTTAGATATAGAATATATATTGATTTGGAAAAATTCTGTATCCTATCTTTTTCTTTTCTTTTTCCCCTAATTATTGAGCTTCTCTTCACAAGAGCCTTAGATCACAGTAATTCAAATATACAATGTACAGTAGTCCCACATATCCATTATAAAACCTTTTCCCTTCCACAGAGATAATCTTTTAACTTACGCATATCATATTTACTGAAACTGATGTACAGATATTGAGAAAATAGCTTTCAAACAAGGTAACATTTGTGTTTACATTGTGGTTTATACTCTAGGCTATGCAGTTTTCTAAATTTTTTAGTTATCCTATGTTTTACATTATGGTTTACATTATTAGTCTGTCGTCCCCTATATGTTTTTGGTGTAATATTACATGTTTTATATCCATCCTTGTATACTCTTGTGAAACACTTCCCTTGCCCTCACATTTACTCTGGTTCCATCTATTCAATATCTATGTCCCCCTCCCCTTGGGGCCCACAGTGACAGTCAATCTTCATTTCCTGAGGAGCCATGTTCAGAGATACTTGCAACAGTGCTGAGGGCCTGACCCGCTCAACTGCCCTAATGCCCTGGGAGCCACCATTTCTCTTGAGAGATACAGTTCCCTCTATTTGATGGCATTAGTCCTCCCTAGATTGTGGGTCTACCTTCACTTTCATTATATGGGTCTCTACCCAATGATATAACCCACTCTGGCAAAATGAGCATTCAGATATTCCCTAGGAGTGTGTCCTGCGTCAGATTATCCCCTTTGAGTATCTTAAACAGGTAACTTCCCTAATTATATTTTGAAAAGGTTTTCTTAGCATTATACACTCAACCAACACCTGACAATCTCCTATGTTCGTGTGTTGCCCCACCCTCTCCCCAATTTCTTGGGCAATATTTCCCATCCGCCCATCCCTAGCCCCCCTCAAACCCCCAAAGTCCCACCCAAAGGTAACCCTATGCCCCCATTTTATCCCTTCCTTGTACACATACTTACCTGCAGCTTATCATAGATTTCACCCATGTAGATGTCAGCTTACATTCTTCCTCAACCCCCCGATTTCCTGTAAGCCTATCTTCCAGTCTCTAGCTCTCTGAGGCAGCTTGCTTATTTCATATCATTGAGGTCATGTAGTATTTGTCCTTCAATGCCTGGGTTGCTTCACTCAATATAAGGTTCTCAAGATTCATTCATGTTATCACGTGTGTTTGTAGTGTATTTGTTCTTAAAGCCGAGTAGTATTCCATTGTATGTATATACCACATTTTATTGATCCACTCATCTGTTGATGGGCATTTGGGTCAATTCCAACTTTTGGCTATAGTGAACAATGCTGCTATGAACATTGGTGTGCATATATTGGTTTGTGTTGCTGCCTTCAGTTCTGCTGGGTATATACCCAGCAGTGGAATTGCTGGGTCATATGGCAAATCTATGTTTAGTTTTTTGAGAAACCGCCAAACTACCCTCCAGAATGGTTGGATCCTTCTGCATTCCCACCAGCAGTGGATGAGTGTTCCCATTTCTTCACATCCTTTCCAGCATTTGTATTCTTCTGTTTTTTTTATAGCTGCCAATCTTATGGGAGTAAGATGGTATCTCATTGTAGTTTTGATTTGCATTTCCCTGATAGCTAGAGATTTGGAGCATATTTTCATGTGCTTTTTAGCCATTTGTATTTCTTCTTTGGAGAAGTGTCTGTTTAAATCTTTTTCCCATTTTTTAAATGGGTTGTTTATCTTTTTATTTTCAAGATATATGAGGTCTTTATATATGCAAGTTATAAGCTTCTTATCAGATATATGGTTGCCAAATATTTTCTCCCACTGTGTAGGCTCCCTTTTTACTTTCTTAACAAACTCCTTTGAGGTGCAGAAGGCTTTAATTTTGAGGAAGTCCCATTTATCTGTTTGTTCTTTTGCTGCTCGTGCTTTTGGTGTGAAGTTCATGAAGCCATTTCCTATTACAAGTTCTTGTAGATGTTTCCCTACACTGCTTTCCAAGGTCTTTATGGTCATGGCTCTTATATTTAGGTCTTTGATCCATCTTGAGTTTATCTTTGTATATGGTGTGAGATGGTAATCCTCTTTCATTCTTCTACATGTGGATATCCAGTTCTCCAGGCACCATTTGTTGAATAGGCCATTCTCTCTCAGTTGAGAGGGTTTGGTGGCTTTATCGAATATTATATGGCTATATATATGAGGTTCTATATCAGAACTTTCAATTCGATTCCATTGGTCTGTGTGTCTCTCCTTATGCCAATACCATGCTGTTTTCACTACTGTAGCTTTGTAGTATGTTTTGAAGTCTGGTAGTGTGATTCCTCCAATTTCTTTTTTCTTTTTCAATATGTCTTTAGCTATTCAGGGCCTCTTTCCTTTCCAAATAAATTTCACAGTTAGTTTTTCTAGTTCCTTAAAGAAGGCTGTGTTGATTTTTATTGGGATTGCATTGAATGAGTAGATCAGTTTTGGTAGGATAGACATCTTAATAATATTTAGTCTTCCTATCCATGAACAAGGAATATTCTTCCATTTATTTAGGTCTTCTTTGATTTCCTTGAACAGTCTTGTATAGTTCTCGGTGTATAATTTTTTTGCATCTTTAGTTAAATTTATTCCTAAATATTTGATTTTTTTATTCACTATTGTGAATGGTATTTGTTTCTTGACTTCCTCCTGATCTTGCTAATTATTGGTGTACAGAAATGCTACTGATTTTTGCGCATTGATCTTATAACCTGCGACTTTACTAAACTCATTTATGAGTTCTAGAAGCTTTGTTGTAGACCTCTCAGGGTTTTCTATGTATAGGATCATGTCATCTGCAAATACTGAAATTTTGACTTCTTCCTTTCCAATCTGAATGCCTTTTATATCTGGTTCTTGCCTCAGTGCTCGAGCAAGTACTTCTAAGACAATGTTAAATAGAAGGGGGGAGAGTAGGCATCCTTGTCTTGTTCCTGACTTTAGGGGGAAGGATTTTAGGATGTCTCCATGTAAACAACGTTGGCTGTGGGTTTTTCATATATACTCTTTATCATGTTCAAAAAATTTCCTTGTATTCTGATCTTTTGGAGTGTTTTTATCAAGAAAGGGTGCTGTATTTTGTCAAATGCTTTTTCTGCATCTAAAGATATAATCATGTGATTTTTTTCCTTCAATCTGTTTATATGGTGTATTACATTGATTGATTTTCTTATGTTGAACCATCCTTGCATACCTGGAATGAATCCCACTTGGTTGTGGTGTATAATTCGTTTAATGTGCTGTTAAATACGATTAGCAAGTATTTTGTTAAGTATTTTTGCGTCTAGGTTCATTAGAGAAATTGGTCTGTAATTTTCCTTTCTTGTGGTGTCTGTTTGGTTTTGGTACTAGGGTAATGTTGGCATCATAGAATGAGTTAGGCAATGTTCCTTCTGTTTCGATTTTTTGGAAGAGTTTCAGCAGGATTAGTGTTAGTTCTTTCTGGAATGTTTTGTAGAATTTACCTGTGGAGCTGTCTGGCCCTGGGCTCTTCTTAGTTGGGAGGTTTTTAATGACTGATTCTATCTCTTTACTTGTGATTGGTTTGTTGAGATCTTCAATTTCTTCTTTCATCAATATAGGCTGTTTATGTGTTTCTAGGAATTTGTCCATTTCCTCTCAGTTGTCATTTTTGTTGGAATATAGTTTTTCAAAGTATCCTCTTATGATAGTCTTTATTACTGTGGGGTCAGTGGTGATATCTCCTTTTTCATTTCTTATTTTGTGTATTTGCATCTTCTCTCTTTTTTTCTTTGTTAGTCTCGCTAAAGGTTTGTCAATTTTATTGATCTTCTCAAAAAACCAGCTCTTGGTCTTCTTGTTTATCTTTTCAAGTGCTTTCTTATTTGCTATTTCATTTAGTTCTGCTCTTATCTTTGTTATTTCCTTCCTTCTTCTTCCTGTGGGATTACTTTGTTGTTTTTTTCCTAATTCCTCCAAATGTGCAGTTAGTTCTTCAATTTTTGCTCTTCTTTTTTGATGTATCAATTTATGGCTATAAATTTCCCTTTCAGTACTGCTTTTGCTGCATCCCATAACTTTTGGTATGTTGTGTTATCATTATCATTTGTTTCAAGGTAGTCATTGATTTCTTTTGAGATTTCCTCTTTGACCCACTGTTTTTCTAAGAGTGTGCTGTTTAATTTTCATATCTTGGTGTGAAATCTGGGCCTCCGGCCCTTGCAGATTTCCAGCTTCACTCCACTGTGGTCAGAGAAATTATTTTGTATGATTTCGATCTTTCTGAATTCATTAAGCCTTCCTTTGTGGCCTAGCATATGGCCTATATTGAGAATGATCCATGTGTACTTGAGAAAAATGTATATCCTGCTGTGTTTGGGTGTAATGATCTGTATATGTCTATTAGATCCAGCTCTTCTAATATACTGTTCAAATGTTTTGTTTCTTTAGTGATTCTCTTTTGAGATGTTCTGTCCAGAGTTGATAGTGGTGTATTAAAATCCCCCACTATAATTGTAGATGCATCTATTCTTTCACTTAGTTTTTCCAGCATTTGCCTCACGTATTTAGAGGCGCCCTTGTTAGGAGCATAAATATTTATGATTTTTCGTTCTTCTTGACAGATATTCCCTTTCACTAATATCCTTCTTTGTCTCTCACAATTGTTTCGCATTTAAAGTCTATTTTGTCTGATATTAATATAGCTACTCCTGCCTTTTTTTTTTTGGTTATTGTTTGCTTGTAAGATTGTTTTCCAGCCATTCACTTTCAGCCTCCATCAATCTCTGGGTCTAAGATGTGTCTCTTGTAGACAGCATATAGATGGGTCATATTTCCTTATCCAGTGTCCCAGTCTGAATCTTTTGATAGGTGAGTTTAATCCGTTGACATTCAGTGTTATTACTTTCAAGGAATTATTTATGTTAGCCATATTTTGATTGGACTTGTGTTTGTCATGTTTTGTTTGTTTGTTTTGTTTCTCTTTTTGTCTTTTTTGTTGCTCTTACACTCTCCTCCAACTCTGTCTGTCCTGTTTTTTCCTTTCTTCCTGGAGAACTCCCTTTAGAATTTCTTGAAAGGGATGTTTCTTGTTGGTATACTCTTTAAATTTCTGTTTTTCTGTGAATAGTTTGAACTCTCCATCATTTTTGAATGCTAGTTTAGCTGGATAGAGTATTCTTGATTGGAAATTTTTTTCTTTTAGTACCTTGACTATATCATACCACTGCCTTCTTGCCTCCATGGTTTCAGATGAGAAATCAGCACTTAATCTTATGGAGCTTCCCTTGTATGTGATGGTTCTCTTTTCTCTTGCTGCTTTTAGAATTTTCTCTTTGTCTTAAGCATTGGATAATTTGGCAAGTATATGTCTTGGGGTGGGCCCATTGGGGTTTATGATATTTGGGGTATGTTTTGCTTCTTGGATATGTACATCTGTCTCTTTCAGTAGATTTGGGAAGTTTTCAGCCATTATTTCCTACAACACTCCTTCTGATCCCTCTCCCTTCTCTTCTCCTTCTGCATGCCTATAGTACATATGTTTGTGCGTTTTGCATTGTCATTCAGGTCCCTAAGTCCTAGCTGGATTTTTTCTATCTTTTTATCGATCAATTGTACTATCTGTTTGATTTCCGATGTACTGTCTTCCACATCGTTTATTCTCTGCTCTGCCTCTTCTAATCTGCTGCTATTTGCTGCGAGTGTGTTTTTGATTTCTTGAACTGTGGTGTTCATTCCCATCATATCTGTTATCTTTTTGCATATGTCTGCAATTTCCCCTCCAAGTATTGTCTTCATATTGTTAACCTCTTCCTTTACTTCATTAAATTTGTCTGTGATATATGTTCTGAGATCTTTAATTACTTGTGTGAAGTTCTCCTCCCCTTCCTGGTTTTTAGTTTGTTCATTGGATTCAGCCATGTTTTCTTGATTACTGGTTTGGTTTGTAGATTTTTGTTGCTGTCTGTTCATCATTTTATCTTGATGGGTTTAATCAGTTCCTTAGCTTCTTTGTCTAGTCTTGGGGATTAATTAGCTGTTGTTTTTTCAAAAGTATTGTATCTTCTCTTTGTCACTTTGTTCTTCTTATTCTAATTTCTTATTGCTGGCTGAGTTCACTTTGAAGGAAAGTATTAGGGCCAGGGAAAGGCAATTGTGTAAGAAAGGAAAATGTGTAAAGTAGTATTGGTAATAAATGTTAACAGAGCAACAATATGAGATCTGGGAGGATGGATATTAGATTCATGTAACTTGTGTAGTGGTTTAGCAGTAAGTAGAGTACCTATAATGAGGTAGTCGACTGAATATGGGAGGAATATGGTATCAATTAATAGGCTAGTGTTTTTGTGAGAGGGAAAGAGAAAAGAAAGGCAATAGTTTCAAGAGTGGATAAAAGACAGAAAGCAAAACAAAGGTTTTAGAAATTAAGAGTTAGACGATTTGGGGATCAAAGAAAGGGAGGTGGAATATAGGAGAGACAGTAGATGATGGAGGATATCAAGATGTGGGGGAAAGGGGATAGTGTAGGTAGCCAAAATCAATTCACACAAAAATGAGGCAATGGAGGATGAGGAAACCCAGCAAATGTGAGGTGTTCCCTGCAGCACCTATTGTATAATTAAGATAAAAGGAAATAAGAAGAAAATGAGGGACAAGAGAAAAGAGAGAAAAAAAAAAAGAGAAAAGAAAGAAAGAAAAAGGGGGGAGTGGGTATAGAAAAGGGAGGGGAACACGTAAGGAAAAGAAAAGGAGATATAGAAAACCAACAGCAGCAACAATAAAAAACCCCTAAATAAATGAAAAAAGAAAGAGACCTTGGGGGATACAATGGGAGAAAAGACTAGGAAATAAGGCAATATTAGCAACCAGGACAACAAAAAATTAAAAATTAAAAATTAAAACAAACAAACAAACACAAACATTGAGGGCTAGGACAATCAAGGACCTCAGATGGGCCTCAGGGCGTGGTGGATTCAGGGATGGAAAGTCTGTGATATTGCAGACTCAAGAGGTGTGAGTCTCTGGGGTGTGGGCCACCAGGGTTTAAGGAACACAGACCTGGCAACCTCAAATCTGGTTAACAGGGAGCCTGGGAGCACCGCAGTGCAACACAGCCTTCAGGGATCCCCGCAGCTGGGTGCCAGCCCTATGGGAGTGGTCACGTCCACAAACTCTGACCTATGTTTCCAAAACCCGCAATTCCCCCTTTCACTAGGGTCTCTTCTGTGGCTGTATCACCAATTCGACTTCAGGACACCTCCCGCCCTGCAGGCCCCCGAAACAGCCAGGTGGGGGCGCCTCTATAGTGTTGCCAATTTAAGGACCCTGTAGATCCACAGCTAGGCTTGGGGGCGGGGGCCGGAAGTGCTGTATCAGTGTCCGAAATCAAAAATCCCATCTCTCGCAAAAAATTCCCCTAATTGGCTTCCAGCCGCCTCCAACCCTGCCGTGCCCTGAAATAGCCTCCTGGTGACTTCTCTTTGCTTTGAGCTATTTAAGGCCGCTGCAGATCTCACGCAGCCGGCCTTGGGGGCGGGGCTGCAGTCGGAAGTGCTATTATTTGTGTCCACAATCAAAAATTCCCCGCCTTGCAATAAACCTCCTGTCTATCTCCCCAAATCGGTCTGCAAAGGCCTCCTGCCCTGTTAGCCCCCCAATAGCTCACTCAGGGTTTATGAATTCCCCCATACCACAGAGCCTCCAGGAATTGCAGCCAGGGTGCGGCGGCTCCACCCACCCCAGGAGGGAGTATCCTGTGGGCAGCCCCCACCTCCGTGTAAGAGAGCCTCAATTTTATCTTTAACACGAAATTTCTCTATTACCTTCCCACGAAATTGATGTCCAGACACCTCCTGCCCTGCAAAATCCTGAAACAGCCTGGTTCTGAAGCTTACATTATTTTTTAAAAGTTAGCTTCATTCTCCTTGAAGATGAATAGCATTTATTATTTAAATGTCAAAGGTGTGTCATAAAAGTAATTGTATTTTTATATGTAATTCTCCAAACCTTTCTATAAAAAATGTTCTTATTTACACTTATTACAATAAATTCAGAGGCTGTTATGGGACAGGAGATAGCAAATTGGGACCAATACTTCTCTAATTATTTAAGATAATAAAAATGGGAGTTGGTATTCCTCTCATAACTAAATGAAGGAGATATGCTGCTCTGGAGAGTCTTTTATTCCTGCTGGTTTTGTTTGTTGCTGTGAAGTTTAGCATCGCTCCCCTTGTACCGAGTCTTCGGACCTTTTCCAGTTTTTCTGTTCTTGCATTAAAGTCTGCTTCCTGTATTTGCAGCTTTTTGTTTATCTCCGTCTGCATGCTAATTATGTCCTCTGTGACTTGGCCCAGTACTAATTTTACATCTTCAATGGTGAAACCAGCTAAAGGATCTATGTCTGAAATATTGGTTTCTGCTTGGGACTCATCAGGGCCTTGTTCTTGATCCAACCCCTTTATTTCTGTATCCAATGTTGGGGGGGGGCATTATGAATGTTGAGTAAATATAAAATACAATTCTTTCTTCTAGAGATTCTGGGAAAGAGTCATCTGTAGGTTTTATAGCCTCTATCATTTGCTCAGTTCCTATCACAATTTCTTCTCTGGTGGAGTAGATTAGAAATTCATGTAGCATGTAGCATTGAAACAAGCATTTCAGAAGGTGCAAGAATTTTTACTCCCCAGAGGGTGGTATCTTCTGGCTGGCTGCAATCTTTAGGGTTCCTTGGCTTTTCCATCTCATGGCAACAAATATGGTGGCATCTTCCTTTGCACTGATTTTTTAAAAATGCTTTTTAAAAATTATCCCCGCCCCCCCTGTGGCTTTTTGTTTGCTGTCTGCTCTCTGTGTCCATTCGCTGTCCATTCTTCTGTGTCTGTACTTATTTATTCCCCCTGCCCCTTGCGCCTTGCTTGTTAACTGCTCTCTCTGTCCATTTGCTGCACACTCTTCTGTGTTTTTGCTTGTTTCCCTTTTTGTTGCATCACCTTGCTGAATCAGCACTCTGTGGCACAGGCTGGCGACTCTCCACAGCATGCCAGCGAGCTGCCTTCATAAGGAGGCCCCCAGAGGTTTGCCAGGGCCTCCCATATGGTAGACAGGAGCTCAACTAATTGAGCCACAGCTGCTTCTCCTTTGCGTTGATTTTTAATCTTTTTCTTTCTTTTGGAGGGGAGGGAATAAAGTAGTTGACAAGTGAGGTTAGATCAACTCTTAACATCAGATTGATGAGATTATCTGGTCAGAAGTAGAAAGTATTCCTGAGAGACCTGGACACCAAGTCCTCTAGAACATTTGACTAAGGAAAAATCATTAGGAAAAAAATCCAAAAACAATCTATTTGGAGAATAGAGTCCAGAGGGGAAAAGAAAATAGTGAAAGCCCCTTTTGCTAATGGAGGGACTTTGTGTTTTGGAGGAAGGAGGACATGAACCTGAGGATGTAAAATATGCATTAAAGTGACTTCTTTGGTCATTGCATGTTATATTGGCAGAAACATTTCTCTGTTAATATTATTTTACAGCTACTTTAAAAACATTACTTTGAAAGCTTATCTACCCCTACACTCCCATTAGTATCAGAGGGAAAGCAGACAGATGATTTTAAATATACCCCTTTACTCTTCTCATGTTACACTTTGAAAATCATTCTTATAGCTCTCCTTATGAATAGTCTAATGGTGAAATTAACAACATGTTATACTGTTATATTGATTGAGATTTTTTTGGTTGCAAGAATGGAATTTGATTCTGATTAGCTTAAGTGAAAATGAAAATATATTGGGAGAATAATAGGGCATTTCACATACTCCAAAGAAGGAAAATCAAGTTTAGGGCATAGTTGGTATCCAGACACCCAGGGAACTTCAGAGGCAAGAATTTATTTACTTTCTTTCCAAATGTTACAATCAATGTTCCTCAGTTTCCATGACTTCTGGTCTCTGGATTTCTTAGTTATTAATTCCATACTGCCAGGAGAGAATTTAATTTATACAACTCAGAGGTAGTGACAGTGGTTGTGGTGTTGTGGTTTGTATGTGTGTGTGTGTGTGTGTTGGGGTGTGGGGTGAGGCAGTAGAGTTTAGTTCTGCTTTTAAAAGGGCTGACTAGGGATGGGGTGTGTGGCAGGTTCAGGTAGTTCATATTAGGTTATTAGAGATTCAGCACATAGTTTGTGGAGCAGTTCTCAAAGAAAGAAAAACTGTGAATCCAGCAGCTACTCTACGAGGTACCTATTATATAAAAATGAGGAATTAAGCATGTAGTATTCAATTTCAGTGAATAAGTTAGTGGTGCTCACTAAATCAATGTGTTTTGGCAAAGAACTTGAGAATGTTCCTGCTGAGTTGGTTAGTGTTTCTATGTTGTAGCAAATCATTCTTGAATGAGTGGTTTTCTTTCCTTTTTTGCTGGGGAAGGTAAGGTTATTAGTTCTTCACTGGATCTGATAAAATATCAATGGGACCATTGGAAGAACTTCTTTTTTGGTGTATTCACTACTCTTGTCTGACTTTCAAAATGGAGTTTCAGTTTGCTGTTTTTAGTTTACTCCTTTATATTTTTACTGTATGTCTAATTGTCTTATAACCTTTTTTTTTACTATGTAAGTAATACATATTCATGGAAAAATTGGTCAAAGAGAGTAAAATTTGTCCATAATCCCATTCTTAAAATCTCCTTTGTATATTTTTATTGTTTTCCTTCCTGACATATAAAGCAGGGTGCTTATGTAAGCCAAACTTTAATTGTATATATTTACTTTTTTGGAGAAGACAAACTGCCTCTAAAGTTTTGCTTGCTTTTTTATATAGGTGGAGACAGTCAAACCAACTTGGATCAGATTGTCCTTGTTTTGGAGGGGAGTCACATCTTGGTCGTCATTAGGTAGGTTCAAATAAAAAAAGGTAGCAGGAAGGCTTTAACAGGATCTTTTTTCAGTCTTCCCAAGGCTGTCCTCAGTAGACATCTTAGTATATTAGGGTAAGCAAATTTTAATAGGGACCATGGAGATTGCATTTGAGACTCTGGCCACTTCTCTTTTGAGTTCAGCTTTAATAAAGCCTCTTTGAAGGATTGAGATGGTTCCAACACAGGTCCACTGGCAGAAGAGGGCTCCCAGGGCCAGCAAAGGGTAAATTCACCCTAGAATAGGAAATCTGAACTTGTGACCAATGCACTGATTAAGAACATACAGTTTTTAACTTCCTCTCCCCCACTTGATGTATTATAAATTTTTCAAACTGATCAAGTGATTTTTAATGACTACACATTATTCATTTATATGAATATACCATGATTTATTTTTACATCTTACAATTATAGTACATTCCGTTTATCTACATGTTTTTTCTGTTTCTTTACTTTTAAAAATGGTAATATTTTACTTAATTAAAATTTATAAGCTATACAGAAGCTAATAAAGAAGAAAATGAAAATGTCTATAGATAACAACAGTTGAGTATCTAGCTTTTCTTCCTGAAAATTTTGTCTATATTTACAAACCTTAAAAAAAAAGTAGAGACAGGATCATATTAAACACTACCTGCTTTATAAGTAAGAAACCAGGTGCTTCTTTCTATATCAGTAGCTGTCGTTCTATTAATGTACGTTATTTACATTATGTACTGTTTCATATTTTATATGCATCTTTACTAGTGGATACTTGGATTGTTATTAATTTAATTCAGTGCTTGCATTTAAGTTTTTCAGTCATAAAGCTTTACATCTTTGACCTAGAATTTCTGTTAGATATAAATAAAAAATTCTATTAAATGGTCTTAGATTGTCCTACATAAAAGCTGTGTCAACTTTACAATATTACCACAGTAAGTCTGCCTTTTTCCTACACATATTCTATTAGCCTGTCAATCTTTTAATTACTTGACCGTCTGATAAGCAAAACCATATCTCATTGTTTGAATATATATTTCTTTTATTATTAATAGAGGTGGAGCATCTTTTTTAGATGCAGTTGGTTGACTGTGTTCAGAGTTTTTGCTTAAAAAGGAGCTTTCATTTCTGTAGTTTGACACTGTCACCATGGGATTGCTTGGGGGCTGGGGCACAGGAGAATGTAGAAAAGAAAAAAAAGGGGGGGGATATTTCTGTATTCTCCCTGAGTATTAAGAGCTCTCAAGCCAGAATTAGATCATTTCTTTTATAGCTCTTTAATAGCCCTAGCATTTAGTGCACTGAGTTCAGTCTGGGGGACATTGAGGAGAAAAAAATAGTAAACTCACTGCTGGTTCGGTATATTTTGAATTCCGGTCTTTTCCAACTATTTAGCTTGCTGTTATTTATTTTCAGAGTTCTCAAATTGCTGTTCCATGCATTCTGTACAGGTAGGAGAGACAACTTAGAGTGTTCTTAACTCGATCTTAACTGGAATTCTGAAACCTCTGTCTTTTTTTGTCCTTAAAAATGGCATGTGCTTTACCATGTGGTTCCAGTAATTTTTTTAAAATAGGTTGATCCAGAAAACATGGCCACTGCAATTAGGGAGGTAGGAGTTTGGAGACAGACCAGAACACTTCTTCTGAAGAATTATCTAATTAAATGTAGGACAAAAAAAAGTAGTGTTCAAGTAAGTCAAATGATTCTCTTGTCTTGTTACAGTTTACTTGCTTTGATGTGTTCTGTCTTTAAGAAATAATTTATTTTTCTGGGTACATTTTCACTATACTATTTTTTTTCCTTCTCTCTCTTTCATTTACTTGTAAAGTAAAATTTTATTGTATTAGCCCAAGAAAAATACCTGAATTACCTAATGCTTTCTAAGTGTTAAAAATTTTAGTAGTGATTCCTGAAGTGAGTTAATTTCTAACATCAGAACTTAATGTAAAAAAACAAAACAAAACAAAAGTCATTAGGCATGCATTTCCCAAGTTAGTGTTTCATGGACTAATATTCCACAGTTAATTTTGTGGAATATTATTCCATAGTTTTATTCCCCCCTGCCCTCCCATTTTATGGACTCTGGATTGAATGGCCTAAGATTACTAAAATTACATCATGTATTTGTACCTGCAAGTATAATTACTTTTAAAGATAAAAGAGGCAAAAGAAGGCAAAAACAAAATGAAATAATTCTAATTCATCCCCAATAAAGCTGACCATAGAATTTAACTGAGTATAGTTTTAGTAAGATAAGTTCAGTGTAGGTAAAGTATGAGTTCTGATTCAGAGTGGAAGAAAGACATTTCATGGTGACTTGTAATTTACTTTAAATAAAATTATATATGAATAAATTTATTATTTTATATCAGTAATCTAAGATATTTAAATAAAAGCTTTTTTATCCTTTAATTTTTGTGATTTGACTTCTAAAATATTTCATTAGTACTGAATGTAAAGGAAAAATTACCTATTATGCCCAGTTGGTTAAATGAGATGTTCAATACAGTATTTCTTTTTGGATGAAATTGCTTTTACTAAGGTCTTTTTGTACTTAGGAAAGAAGATAAAAATTCCGTATGTTCTTTTTCTTAGTGTTAGTTATATTATTTGCCTAGAAATCATGATTTTTGCTGGCGTTTTTATACCTTCTATTCACTCTACTTCTTTCCTTTATTATAGGAAATCCTTTTTCCACTATTTTTTTTATTTTGGTTAATATTAATTAGCATGATGCATCCAAATAAGAAATATGAAGAAGTTCCTGATATAGAACTTAACCCTATGGACAAATCTGTTCTCTCTGACCTAATTCTTGGTTATACTCCAGTGACTAATATTACAAGAAACATCATGGAAAGAGTGTCTACTGATTATCTTCCTGATGGTATTGTGAACTTATGTATGTTATCTTATTTATAACATGAAACTTCTTCAATATTTATCTACTTGTTTAACTGAGTAAATAACATTCTTAACAGTTAATAAATATATACTTTCACTGATGTATAGTTTTGTAAACATATTAAAATCATTTAATTCTGCTGCTTTCTGTTTCTCATGAAAGATCAATCAATTTATCTTCATGGTAATAGGAAGTATGTTTTATGTATTTTAATATTTTAAAATTATAGTTCATTTATATAGAATAGTTCAGGTACACTTTTACAGGATAAAAGATTTTGAAATATTTCATTTTGATTCTGGCTCTTACATAATTAAGAAGCTACAAATAAATATTAAAAGTTATAAAGATTACTTCTTTTAAGACTGCTCTGCGAGTTTATGGAAGTATATGGTATAAGCTGAGGAAGTGCTTAGCTCTGGAGACTATAATTGTGACTTAAGTACTAAGTGTCTCAATGTCTGTACTTCTTTCAAAGCACTGGACTAGAAAACAGTGTAGAGTGAAGTACTAGTGAACCTAACATGTATGTAAGAGAACATAAGGCAAGAACTGAAAAAGTTAAGAAATTTCTGCTCTATGGGTCTAAGGAAAAATGTTGAATTTTAGGAAATAACGATTAGCATATTGTTTTCTGTCATACACTGTAGTTCTAATTAACTTCTAGTATACATTATCACATTATCGAATAGTACATCACTGAATGGAAGAAGCTAAATATCCCGTCAGGGTCCTGATAATTTTTCCCCTTTGGTTTCTTGCTTGGCTTATTGCTATTTGATATTTTTATCAAACACATATTTTATTGGTACATAATACCTTTATTGGCATATCATGTTAAGCACAAGTAGCATGGATGGCCATAGAATTTAATGTGTCACATCAAAAAACTGATCAGAAGTGTTGAGAATGTAATTCATTGGTAATTCTGAGTAGGAAGAAATGATATACATCAATTAATCCAACATGGTAGAAAAATATGTAGATTTTTTTTAAGTTCTGCTTTTCTAACAACAGAACTATCAAAAAAAATGGACTATATACACGTACATTTCAAGATGACTGCTAAGATGTTGAACTTATTAAGGTTGGTCTTGGAGTTCCACATTCACCTTAAAGGTCTAGAAAATCATATTAATTAACATTTAGACAATATTTTATAATTTAATAAACATTTTCTTGTTTTTAACTACATTTGATCTTTGCATAAGCCCAGTGTGATTAGCTAGGTATTATGGATGAGGACAGTAAGGTTCAGAGAGGTTAAATGGTTTACCTGGGTTCACATAGCTAAAGAATGATGAAATTAAGTAGCAATCCTATCTTCTTTCCATTTCACCACATGTTCTGAAGTTTCTGTAGTGAAGATTAATTGCTTGTAAACAAAACTGCAAGAAAATATTAAAAAACTGGTATTAGCTGGTGTGAAAGGGAGTTGAATGATGATTACAGTATTATTTTCTCCATATATTTGCTAAGAAAGGAGCAATCAATATTGGTTTTAAATGGCAATTTTTATACAGAGAGTTCATCATAGTTACTTTTAAATGCATACTTAGTTTGTGAAAAGAATCATGTAATTTTCCTTGTAAGAAGAAATAATTAAAAATAAAACAGCTATTCATTTATCAGGGAGTTATTTGTACAGTTTTACTTTGAGATAAATAAGTGAACTGCATTGCTTGCCATTTTTATAATTTCATTGCAGCCTGAAATCTTAGTTTAAATTTAAATGTATACTTGAAAGTAAGTCTGCTAGTCAGTGGGTTTTAAAGAGAGAATAGTGGAGTAATGTTGAAACTATTTACTATTAAAGTTTAGTACAGTTCATTGAGGTTTTTGAGAAATAGCAATCTCTTGATGAAGTATGAGTTCTACATGTTTTTTTTTTTTTTTAAGATTTATTTATTTTTATTTATTTCTCCTCCCCTTCATTGTTTGAGCTCCCTATCTGCTTGTCTTCTTTTTAGGAGGCACTGGGAGGCACCTGATTCTTTGAGCCACCTCCGCTCCCTGTTTTGTTGTGTCTCTCATTGTGTTTCCTCGCTTTGTCTCTTGGTTGTATCATCTCACTGCATCATCTTGTGTCATCTCACCGCTCCAGCCTGTCATATCAGCTTGCTGTCTTGCTCATCTTCTTTAGGAGGCACCGGGAACTGAACCTGGGACCTCCCATGTGTAGGCAGGAGCCTAGCTGCTTGAACCACATCTGCTTCCCTCTGCAGTTTGTTTTATACTGTACTTTATCATATTCATAACTTGTGTATTACACTGACACATGTCACATAAGTGACAGCTGAGTAGAGTATGTGAAATTGTACAACTTTTTCATTTTTATTGTTATTGTTTTAGAAAGCTTAATTTTTTAAGAACTTAGAGAAGAAAACAAATGTACTTAAAATATGACATTCATCAAAATAATTATACATTTGATCTACTGTATTAAACTATTTTAATTTGTAAGTAACTATATAATTATATTTTTACAGCCATAATTACTGAAGAATATACAAATGAAAAAGAATTGATAGCATCTAGTCATTCTAAGTCCAAAAACTTTGTAGGTGTGGTTTTCAAAAACGTTATGTCCTATGAACTCCGTTTTTTTCCTGACATGATTCCAGTGTCTTCTACTTATATGGATTCAAGAGGTAAACAGCCTTACTTAATCTTTGAAAATCAATTATATGCATACCTTTACTGCTCTTAGTTCATGTGCAAAATATGATGGGGTCTCACATTGGCAATTTCAACTATACTTATTTGATCAATTAGGAAAGCTTACTTAGTGAATCACAAAAATATATTTATATACAAATTTCTATTTACTTATATATATGTACATAATATAAAATATATAACATCCACTTTTAATTTTAAATATATTTATATATACTATATATTGATTACAATAACATAAAGCAAAATTGTAACTTGATTTATATGACTTTCTAAATATACATTTTTTCCCTCCATATAATTGTTTTTATATGTGATATGGTACAGATTTTATCATAGATGTGTCTTTAGAATTGAATATATTCCATCACTCAATCTCATTTATTTTGTGTTTGAAATGTGGAAAGCAGCCTTCAGTGCTTAATCCTATAAAGAGAGATAATCATCAGACGCAAACATTTATTGAACAATGTTAAAGTCATCATGCTGCACACTAAATTTGTGACTTGATTCCAAAAAGCCCTTATGAAATTTTTTTTCTTTTCTCTTAAGCTAGACTTGTCCTTGCATATGGAAGTGCTATGAAGCTGATAAGTCACTGTAGTATGAAAAAGCTTTAAATAGAAAATTGAATTATTTTAAATGACTTATAGTAAATATGTTTATGGCTAAACCTGAGTATTGGTGTATGTTTTTTATTCATTTACCTATGCCTTTCTATATCTTAACATCTCTAAACTTTTTATTTCAAAATCTCAAAAAAATAACCAGGAATGTAGAAATTGTTTGCCATAGAAGGGCAATAGCTTATTTCCTTGATCTTATAGAGATTGATAAATTATATTTCTTTGGTAACCCTTCATATTATGTTTTTAAAAAAGTATATGCATGTTGTGCAAAATCTTATATCTTATATTTTTCTCCTCATAGCTGGCTGTTCCAAATCATGTGAGGCTGCTCAGTACTGGTCTTCAGGATTCACATCTTTACAAGCATCCATAGATGCTGCCATTATTCAGGTAAATATGGTAAAGGAAGAAAAATAAAAGTCACACCATATTTTAATAATTATATCTTAATTCTTCACAATAGGATTTGGTTTGCCTGCTGTCAGACATACAAAACACATAGCAATACAACTCCTTTAAGACAAAAGATAAGGGAAAAAATTATGTTTTATGATTTAAGCGTCTTTTGAAGCCCACTTTTATTCGATGGTTTCTAAGCATATATTCAGCATTCTGTATATCTGTGCTATTATATATGTGTTGACCATAGGAAATATTTATTAAAAATCTGTATTTTCAGACAGTTCCCCTTGAATCCAAATTACTTAGTTAAAAAATGTCAATATCTTTATTACCTTAATCATAGTAGTAGATTTATTTTTTATTTAACACTCAGCACTTATTTGCTAAAATCCTGTTCCTAAGTTAGGTGCAAATATCAGCCCATTTATTCCTTAATTCGAGATAGGGACTGTTGTTATCTCCATTTTATATTTCAAACTGAAACAGGGAGGTTAAGTGACTTGCCAAAACTTAATTAATTTGACAAAACAGGAATTCCCACTCTGGCTATTTCATTCCCAAATCTGTGCTTTTAATGGGAAGTGGATGTGGCGCAACAGATAGAGCGCCTACCGTATAGGAGGTCCAAGGGTTCAATACCCAGGGTCTCCTGGCTCATGTGGTGAGCTGGCCCACAAGGAATGCCAGCCCACGCAGGGATGCCCCCACATAAGGGTACCCCCTTCCCTCCCCCTGTGTGAGGAGTGGCCCTTGTACAAGGAGAGCCTGCCCTGCGGGAAACCGTAGCCTGCTTAGGAGTGCTGCCACACACATGGAGAGCTGATGCAGCAAAATGATGCCACAAAAAGAGATACAGATCCCCAGTGCCACCTGATGAGAATATAAATGGACACAGAAGAACACACAGCAAATGGATACAGAGAGCAGACAATGAGGAGGGGAGGGGAAAGAAATAAATAAAAAATTGAAAAAAAATACTATACTTTTCTGCTATTAGGATTGTGTACAGGGAAGTGGACTTGGCCCAACGGATAGGGCGTCCGCCTACCACATGGGAGCGCCACGGTTCAAACCCTGGGCCTCCTTGACCCGTGTGGAGCTGGTCCATGCATAGTGCTGATGCATGCAAGGAGTGCCCTGCCTCCCAGGGGTGTTCCCCCGCGTAGGGGAGCCCCACGCGCAAGGAGTGTGCCCCATAAGGAGAGCCACCCAGAACGAAAGAAAGTGCAGCCTGCCCAGAAATGGCGCCACACACACGGAGAGCTGATACAACAAGATGACGCAACAAAGGGAAACACAGATTCCCGGTACTGCTGATAAGGATAGAAGTGGTCACAGAAGATCACACAGCAAATGGACACAGAAGAGCAGACACCTGGGGGGAAAGGGGAGAGAAATAAATTTAAAAAACAAAACAAAAACGGATTGTGTACAAATGGTACAGTTAAATTTCAAAGACATGCTTAGATTTGATCTACCTTTATATATTTTAGCAGAAAAATAGCCATGATATTTATTTTTAAAAATCTTAATTTTATAAGCTGGTTTACATAGCAGTAAGATGAAGTTCCCTGTGAATTCAAATTATTCAAATTAATGATAGTCCAGTCTTCCATTTTTCATATAAATCCGTTGCTTTAAAAAATTTTTCTTTTTCTAATTGAAATTTACTGTATTACAGAATATTATAATTTAGATTATACATTTAAGCAATCCTTCTTTACTAAACTATATGGTAAGATTATTCATGAATATAACTGGAATCAAGATCTGAACAAGGATCCCATCTCTGTTGTTTACTAGTTGAATGAATTTAGAGAGCTTATTTAACTGCTATAGAATAAAATGATAACAATTATAATACTTTGACAGAGTTGTAAAACTAAATGAGATAATGTGTGTAGATTTGCCTTATAAACTCAAACCAAAAGTAAACTATAGATACGTAATATTACACAAATTTAGTAATACAGGAGTTTAGCATAAAAACAATGAAATACGGGATTTATCACACCAGTGGTATTATAGCAATTACTTGTGTTTTGCCCAAAGACTTTAGCCATTCGCCATCTGGATGAATAAGTAGACCAGGTCTTATTTATTTATTTTTTATTTAAAAAAATTTTTTTTTGTCTTTATTCATTTAATATTAAAAAAATTTAATATTACATTAAAAAAATATGAGGTCCCCATATACCCCCCACCCCCCTCACCCCACTACTTCCCCCATAGCAACATTCTCCTCCATCATCATGAGACATTCATTGCATTTGGTGAAGACCAGGTCTTATGATTGTCATTCAGCTGTATTTTAGATAGAAGTGTCTAGTGACATAAAATAATTCTATTACTTTATCTGTACATGTTAATGTATTTATTTTTAAATAATAGAAGAGCATACTATTTAAAAGAACTTTTTAAAAACAAAGTAATGTCTTTATGGCAATAATAATCTTTCCTTAATTCCTCAATTTTGTAGGGTTATGTATTTTTTAAGGTTCATATAATTGTTTGCTAAAGAGAACTTTGCAATTTTATTTTCTTTGACAAATTAATAAAAATTTGTACGATTCCCATCTTCAAACTTTAAATTTTAGGGTGGTTTACAAGATGAATTACAAGCAGTATTCTGTAACATGATATTGAAGTCAGTTTATTTTAGATGTGTAGCTTTTTTGAGGATTTTATTTGTTCTAGGTTATTAACTAAATTTTGTGGTGTAATTGTCACATTTTATTAGGGGCTACTATCAGGACTAAATTAATTGAATACATTTACATTTTCCATTATAGTTGAAGACCAATGTTTCTCTTTGGAAGGAGCTGGAGTCAACTAAAGCTGTTATTATGGGAGAAACTGCAGTTTTAGAAATAGATACCTTTCCTCGAGGAGTAATTTTAATATACCTTGTTATAGCATTTTCACCTTTTGGATACTTTTTGGCAATTCATATTGTAGCAGAAAAAGAGAAAAGGTTAAAGGAATTTTTAAAGATCATGGGACTTCATGACACTGCCTTTTGGTATGTTATTACAAGTTTATTATTTAGTGGAATTAACAGTTGTGTTAAATAGCATACAAATCTTAAGAATTCTAATTTTGTTATTCACCTGACTTGATGTGGTGTTGATCCTAACTTTTTTTACAATTATTGTCTTTGCCTTGGAATTTGAGACTAATCAACAAGCTTCCGAAATTAATTGGCTTGTTTTAACATAAGAGAAGTGGAATTTGGAAAGCTTATGTTGGCAATACATGTTTAAATTCTTTTTCACATTTTGTTTGAATCGGTAAGGCCTGCTCCATGTATTTCTCTGTGTATGTCATCTTATATGTATAAAAGAAAGTTAGCAATTAATTGCTGCTACAGTCTTCCTATAGTATCATAGCATATATTATACATGATATTTAAATATTAATTGAATTCACTGTATGTAGTATATGGAGCCTTTTCCCTTAGAAAGTTTTAGTTATTTGGGTGAACTAATGAAGATGATACACATAATTTATAGAGAAGCAAATGAAAAACATCATTTTCACAAGTGAGTTTTAGTGTATCAGCATTTTTATACAGATAATTTTATAGAGGCATATATTTCTTTGACTGTTTTGTTTCCCTTTATTAGAGAAGTCATGGGTTTACAGAACAATCATGTACAAAATATAGGATTACCATATAACAGCCCACTACCAATACCTTGCTTTGGTGTAGAACATTTTTTACAATTGATAATATATTTTATTAATTAAAGTATTAGGTTCACTGTATAGTGTAGATCTATGGATTTTTAAAAAATTTTATTCTGTTACCATATATACAACTAACATTTCCCCTTTATTTCCAAATATATAATTTAGGGATGTTACTTACATTCACAATGTTATGCTACCATCACCACCATCCATTACCAAAACATTTACATCATTCCAAATATTTTAAGCCTTAACTTCCCATTCTGTATCCTGGGAACCCATATTCTAGATTCTGACTCTATGAATTTTCTTATTATAGTTCTTGCCAAACAATGAGATCATACAATATTTGTCCTTTTCTGTCTTGTTTATTTTACTCAATATCATGTCTTTAAGGTTCATCTATATTGTCGCATGTATCAAGATTTTATTCCTTTTTAAGGCTGAATAATATTCCATTGTATGTATATACCACATTTTATCTATACATTCATCAACTGATGGGACACTTCAGTTGCTCCCATCTTTTGGCAATTATGAATAATGCTGCTGTGAACATCAGTGTGCAAATATCTGTTTGAGCCCCTACGTTAAATTCTTTTGGGTGTATAGCTAGTAATAGCATTATAGAAGCATGAATTTTATAAATAATTCTAAGCCTTTTTTTTCTTTTTCCCACTGTATAAGTAAATTTGTGGGAAAGGTTAACCCCATACCTGTAGGTTGTTGTTATAGTCTATTTTCCAAAATTTTATTCCATTTAATCCAATGGGACAGTTTCTTATAACACTATACATAATTGGGTCATTGGAATTTATTTTCTTTGGTGTTTCTTTCTCCTATCATTAAAAAGTGATAGGTTTTTAAGATGTATTCAGTTATTAAAGTATTTGTAGAGGGGCAGAATAGTAATTGAATGCATTTAGGAAAATTGGCCTCTCAGTGCCTTTGTTTTGCCTCTTTAAAATGATGGATTCATTTTGGTAACTTAGATAATTTTTAGCCCTAACTCAGTGATTGATTTTATGATAAATACATTAAACCATGATCTGCTAACTTGAAAAAATGAAATGAAACTAGTTACTGTAGCAATTCCATTGAGCTCTGGTTGAAGAAGGTAAATATAGTGTATCCATTGTTGATCTTCTTGATCTTAAGTTGTGTAAACATATTAATTAGAACGTTGACTAGAGAGCCTTATTTGCAGTAGCTATCAGAGGTTTTATTGTTGCATATGCCCTGAAGAAAATTGTTATGTTGACACCTTAAACATTTTTGTGCTCTAAGAAAATCAGTAATATGCGTTATGGAACTTTTAAGAGTATTGAATTTAAATTAACAATGAATTGGTACTCATTTTTAAAGCTTTCTTTGACTCTTTGAAAGGTGATTACCATTTTATCTCTATATCTGGTTATAATTTTAGCTATAACTTAACCATATTGTATTTTTAATTACTCATGAAGAGTATTAATTTCCATTATTCACGCATCCACAGAAATGAATAGATTGACTTAATTTTAAAAACAAAATGAGTAAAATAAAACTGAATGTTTTTTTAAATCTGAAAGCCTATGCACATTGACCGGAAATGTATTTTATTCTCATTTTAGGCTTTCCTGGGTTCTTCTCTACACAAGTTTGATTTTTCTCATGTCCCTTCTTATGGCAGTCATTGCAACAGCATCTTCACTATTCCCTCAAAGTAGCTGCATTGTGATATTTCTACTTTTTTTCCTGTATGGATTGTCATCTGTAAGTCTTTCAATTTGCCATATCTTTATATAATTGTGTAATTGAGATCGCCTAGTTTTGGACTTTTCCCCCTTTGTTTTCATGAAATCCTGACCTTTTCAAGTTAATTTTTGTTTTAGGTTGAAGATGTTTAAAGATATAGCTTTGTAAATATAACTCATCAGTAGTGTTGATATTCATCTGGTATATTAGGTTATGTATCAGCCTTCATTTTAAATGGGTCCAGCTGCCCTTCTAATTGGCTTATGTGCTGCTATACTGGTTGTTAAATATTGTGACTATCATACCCTGATATTTAAAATGATAATTTACAAATAATTCATATACTTCTATATATAAATGCCTGGCTTTTAACTGGTTTTCTCTCTTACTGATACATTGCTTAAAAGATGGCTTCTGTATTTAAAAGCTTGTTGATTTACTGTTCTCTTCACCTATGTGCTCATCTAACAAAAGAAACATATGATTGACTATTTTACTATAGTGTAGAGGTGACTATGTTTGCTATCATATAGGCAAACTATAGTTTTTAATGCTTATCAGTTTTAATTTTTCTATGTATATCATTATTTGTGTAAAACTTACTATAGCATTGAGAAATTAATTTTTAATGAATATTTACATGAGTACAGCTTATTCTTAAACTTTTAAATTTTGTTTTCATACCAGTGTACATGAAAAATTCATTAACCATGATATTTATATTTTATAGGTATTTTTTGCTTTAATGCTGACACCTCTTTTTAAAAAATCAAAACATGTGGGAATAGTTGAATTTTTAGTCACTGTGGCTTTTGGATTTATTGGTCTTTTGATAGTCCTCATGGAGAGTTTTCCGAAATCATTAGTGTGGCTTTTAACTCCCTTCTGTCAGTGTACTTTTTTGATTGGTATTGCACAGGTAGGTGATATCTTTATCTTGCTTTTACTACATATTCTCTTTTTCCTCCAGTTCCATGCAACATCTTATACTACCATGAACATATATACCTTTGATTTGGAAAAATATTTAGGCTAGTGAATTTGGTTTTAGTCCTTTCAGGGGCAGTCAGGTTCTAAAGGAAAAAATCTTATAAGGAACTGTGTTATAAGCTAGAGCATAAATTTGGCTAATATACAAAGAAAAGATGTAATTACTAACTAAGAGATTACTTATATTGGCTGGATAAAATATTCTGACTTGTGAGACTAAATTAAGGTATTCTTTTTGAATATTGTCAAAAAAATTTTAATTATCTTGAGACCTAAGAACTACTGTACACATTTTGAGAGTCCACTGGGCCCCCCTTTTACTTAAGTATGTAGAATTATAGATTCATAGGTTTTTGTTGTGACTGAGAGGGACTTTAAATGCCATTTAATTCATCTTCATTTCAGAGATAAGGGGACTGAAGTCCATATTTGTATAATTAAAATTTACATAGCCACTTTGTGCCAGGGCTCAGTCCTGAATGAATCCTCAACCTAGTACATTTCTCTTTATACTCTATTATGTGTGTTTACTATGGATACTTTGTAGTAATTGCCTAATTAATCAAAGTAACTTCTTTGATTAATTTGGGAAATTGCTACCACAATTTCATCCTCTAATACTTAAATTGTTGTTTAACTTCCATGTGGACAATAACCCTTTAGTTTGCATTTATTAGTATTAATATCATATATATTTTTCCATTCAATAGCCTTAGTGTTAGAATTAAGTGCTTCAGCAGTGGATGTATTCTAGTTTAAAAAACAAGCATTAAAAACATGATTGAAAGGAACTGCTTTGAAAAACCTCTATTTTTGTAAAGCCTTTGCTGTTTCCCTTATATATTAATATTCCTAATTTGGTAGACTGTCTCATCTGTTAAAAGGCCCTGTTTGGTTACTGTCTCTGTGACTATAATGAGTACCTTTTTAAAAAATTTTTATTTTTTAATAATTTTTATTATTACCTTTTAAAAAAAAGATGCATAAGCCACACACAAAAAAGTAACACTTAAGTAGTGTTAGCATTTGCATGTTTTTTATCATTATTATTATAATAAAGTTGGTGTTTCTATTTTTCAGGTCATGCATTTGGAAGATGTTAATGAAGGTGCTTTATTTTCTAATTTGACTGAAGGCCCTTATCCTCTAATTATTACTATTATCATGCTAGCACTTAATAGTATATTTTATGTTCTCTTGGCTGTCTATCTTGATCAAGTCATTCCAGGTATGCTGTTGGTTATTGGATTTGACTTGAAAGATGTTTTGTCTTTTTTTCCCATACAGGGTCAACTTAATTTTAATTTTTTTTTAGCCAGGATGTCCTAAGTTACACTCAAAATATACTAAATAAGTTTTTTTTTAATACTTTGTGTTAACCATTACTGAACAGAAGGAGATTGTATAAAGAGAGCAGTTACTTTTTGTTATTGTTGTCTGCTCATTGTTTTTGCTCTTTGTTTGTTTTCTTTATTAGGCACTGGGAACCAAATCTGGGACTTCCCATGTGGGAGGTGGATGCTCAACTGCTTGACGCACATCCGCTCCCAGCAGTTTGTTTTGAAAGCCTTAAGTCTCAATCTGAACTTCTTAATTCAGTCTTTTTCTGTCTTAGTCTTTTTTGACTAAAGTAGTTCATTATTCTACCCTCTAAAAGTATGAAGTACCCCAAACTATGAAGTAATCTTGAAATTCCTACTATTCCCCTCATGTCCTATCATGTAGCCAATTCCTACAGAGTCAATAGTCTTATTAAAACCAAAACTGTAATTCTTTTATTCCTTGAGTTCCTTATTACGGTTGTCTACATTTCTGACCTGCACAGTCTTGTATAGTAATTACTATCCATATGTGACTTTTTAGATTTAAATTATTTAAAATTAAATAAATTAACAGTCTTTCTCTCAGCATGAGCCACATTTCAAGTGCTTAATAACTACAGTTGGTGGTTAGCTACCATACTGGACAGAACAGATACAGAACATTTCTTCTATTGGATAAAGTTCTATTGGGCAGTACTGGTCTAGACCATTGCAGTATCTCTTACTTACTTCTCCTACTTCCAGTCAGTGAAAGCACTTTACCACCTACTTTAATTAACTTAATAAACCTGCTTAAAAACTCTGCTGAGCATATTCTTTTAATTATATAGACAATTTTTATATATATATTAATGTCCTTCATAGTAATTTTATATATTTAATGACTCATTCTTACCTTCTCCCTCCTTACTGTACCTTTTATTCATCCATACAGTTCTTTTTTCATATTTAAACACATCCCCACCTGTATTGTTGTAGAATTGAGAGAAGTTTAATTATTTGAGTATAGAGAGGCCAGGACTCAGGAATGATTTTGAGAAGGAAAAATAGTTTATTGACGGCCGGCCAGACTCGGGAGCTTTCTGTTTGAATCCCGAGCCCTGAACAAGATTTTCAAACGTCTTTTATACAGAGAGGAAAGGCCAAATGGTCCCTTTGTTTCAGTTCTCAATAGGCTTCAATTAGCATATATATCTTCCACATCTTAGGTAAGCTTTTAGCATGGACTCCAGATATTCTAGATAAGCTTTTAGCATATTTGGTTTTTGCATTCATAGCCCTTGCATTGTTAAACTGTTTCCTGGGACTGGAGCCATTGCCATTGTCCCTAAGGGCAGGACTGCAGCCTCTTACCGTTCCACACCCACAAGTCAAACAGCTTAGGTTATCTCTGAAGAGACAAAGAGCCTTCCACCCATAGCCCACATCATTCCCCCCTTTTGCCAAAGTTTAACTTGCTAAGCTTTGGCATAATTATTGTTGGAGCTATGAGGTGGATGGCTGTTTGTTGTTTTGATTGATTATTTATCAGTCTTTAGTACAGCATCCAGGACTGTTTTTAGAAGTTTAGAACTTTTCATTCTGGACAGCAGAATCTTGGGCAGGGGCTTTTTGCAGTTATTCTGCTGCCACTGGCACTCACGTGGATTTCCAGTCAGGTTCCAGATCCATCTATTACTTTTATTTTACTCTTAAAGAGTTTACACTTTTAATTTAAAAGGGGTGCTGAAGGGAGACGATTTCTTTTCTGTAACTGCTTCCTGCTGGCCATGGGCTGTAGTCATTGCCTAATAAGGTGTAAAACTCTTATTAATTTATTTTAACTGGAGGAAGATGGATCTGGCATTCTGTACGAAGTTGGATGAAGTTTTCATATGGTTAATAAGATGTTTACTCTGAAAGAAACAAACTTAATTAAAAATTTGGAATACCCGTTTTTAAAAGAGGACATTGGATTACAGAGGTAGACAAGGTTAGGTGCCTATAAAGATGGCACTTCTTCTTAAAAGCTGGTGGGAACAGCATATATATTCTTTTTTTTTTTTTTTAAGTTATTTATCTTTAGAGAAAAATTGCAACAGACACTTAGCTTTGTCTGAAGACACATTCTAAGCTGTTTAATGATTGGCACTCATTCGCTCTGTCAGATGCTCCTGGTTAACTGGCACTCCTTGAGAACTGGCTTCACTCAGGATTAGAACACTAAGTTGGAAATTCTCTTGGTTTTTACCTGTGGAGTGATTAGAACTACAGAATAAAGGTTTTTTTTACACCTTGGTTTTAATTGTACAATTTCTAGCAATTTTGACTTGTTCAATAGGTGACTCAACATCAGCAAGCAAGCCTCACCTTTGCTACACAGCAGAGTACAGTAGAATATAGAAGTTGACTGAGACTGGCTGAGATTGCCACTTTATTTTATAGACATGTTATTAACTGTTTAGAAAATGATTTTACCAGGAATTTAACATGTCTAATTTACTTCTGCACTTGATCCAAAATAGAAAAGATAACATTACAATTATTAGGCATGTATTTAGTACAGGATAAAAGTACAGCACTTAATATTAACTAATGTATTACTTAATGCATAAGGATTCAGAGTTGCAATTATTAGTTTTGAGTTTCAGGTTTATAATACTTTACATGTTATCTCTCCATGAGAGCAGGCCGTAATGCCAATTGTGTTTAAGTTTCACTTACAGTATCCTGGTATCATGGCTCCACTTAGCATGTTCTTCAACGCAGTGAGCAAGTTGCAGCATCCTTTATCTTAGAGAGATTTTTCAGTATTCTACTAGCCTGGTGCATAGTGCTCTCTGGCACCATGGAACAGTGCCAGTCTGGAGGCAATATTCATTGTACACTTGGCTGTACCGAGTCATTATTGGCTGCTGCAGGAGCTTGAAACTGCAGTATAGTTTCCATCGACTTCAGGAGCAGAACCAGAAACTGATAAAGCACATATTTTAATTGAGGGGTCAGTGACCAGCCTAGCCAATAACTCACATGGAGAGGACACCTGTAATGTATTCAAGGCTTGGTTTGAATGCACAAGAGTTTGACAATGTTAAAATTTATTCCTTGTTTTTATATATATTTTAAACAACTTAACGCAACACATATATCAAATGACTGTTTACTTACACAATTTTACTATGAAGATAACAGTAGGTACTTTACTAATAGAGGAAAAATATTATTTTTCATTGTTAAAATGAAAACAGAATATTTCCAATAGAATTAAGACAACTTTTTATTACCATTTACTTAAATGTGTACTTTGCAGTGGCCTTCAGACAGGTTTTATTATCACGAAGTTATTTCTGCTACCAATACCAATCTAAGTTTTTTAGTTAACAATGACTTCTACAACTAGAAGTATTTAAACATTTTCAGTTTGGAAGATGTTTTACAAACTCTTTATAATTGACTATAACCACATTGACTAGCCACCTCATGTTTAAATAAACTTACTAAATTACAATTACTAATGAAAGAAATTTACTCTTTATTTAAGAGAGCATATCTACAATCTTTTTCCTTTAGCCTAATTTCACCAATGTGAACTTACAATTTTCATTACTGTAAAGATTTTGTACATATAATGTTAATTTAGTTTATAAATTAACTATGGGAGATTAGACTCAAGTTAAATAAAATTGAAACCATAATAGTTTATGCAAGGAATGTTCTCTTTTTCCTTTACAGGAAGCTAAAAACTTTTTTTCTTTGGTTAAGTTATGAAAATTAATAATTTAAAAGCATACTGACTACCAGGTTTTAAAACACATTACACATTTATTTATTTATTTATTTTTTTAATCATAACCTAGGAAAGATCTTTCCATAGTTTTTATGGACTTTCCTTTACTTACTGAAATTTGTTAATAGAGCCACTAATTACCTTTATTTTGTTGGAAAGAAATCTTCTGAAAGAAAATAAGTCTTACCAGATTGTGGAGAAGAATTTATTCTCAATCTTACAAGAAGGTTTATTCTCAATCTTACAAGAAGGAGCCAGATATGGCTGGTGCCCCGAACAAAGAAAAATGACACAATTTATACCCCTAAGCCTAGCATGCAAGCTCTTCCTCTGTTTTTCCATAGATTGGATACTTCAGAAGTTACAGCTTATCTGAGTTCTAACCTTCCCACGCAAAAGCTTGTGATTTAACTCCTTCCTCTATCACATTCCAACCATTTTAGTTTTTACTTGCTCCCCTTTGTCAAATAAGGAATAGAATTTAGTGCTGAAATGGCATCGACTTAGTTGGGCATCCTTCCACTGCTCATAGGACTGGCCTAAACTGGTCTCCTCCACTGCTGTCCAACCCGGGAGTGGGAGACTGAGGCAGCAGGCCGCCAGGTTACACCAATCAACAATTTTTTCCTTATGTGAAAATTAACCTAATCTTTTTTTTTTTAATTTTTTTTTTTTTTAAGGCTGACAAAAGGTTTAAACTTGGAAATTACAGGGCAAACTGATTCTTAATTCCCTAGCCTAGTAGATAGGTTTAATCTGCCACACCTAGTCTTGCCTTTAAAGCTCTTGCAAAGAGGAGGCCCTTTCCTAATTGTTTCTATAATCAGATTTCTATGACTTTTTCATCCTGCTTAGTTTAATTTGGGCTTTAAGAATATTTACAAATATAACTGCATATTTAGTTTTTAACAATTTGAATAGAGCTCTTTTAAGAATTTTTGTTAATTTGATATTATCTTGATGTATGAAGACATACACTGAGCATTTTTTTTTTAAATGGGCAGACACAAAGAGTTAGACACAAACACAACTCATTGATATTACTTATAATTTGCATTATTTTATATACTGTTTAGCTTAATTAATTAGGGGTCCAGAAATACATATTACTTATATAACTGCATATTTAACCTCAACAATTTGAGCAAATAGGCAGATATAAATAGTTTGAGACAAAAACGTAACTTTAATTACTTTAAACTTCTAATCTTTACAAAACAAGTGTGACTGCAAACATTTCAAAGACTCCTGAAACTTTCCTTAATTTGCACTATGACCATGCAGTTTACCACAAGAATTTTCCTTCTTACTTAATGGATTGTAATAACCAAAATGTTCTCAATGCTTTAGCACCATTTTGTTTTAGAACTTTATATTTTACCTTGAAATTAGCAGAATTTTGGATAAACAACAAGATTAATTTTATATATTTACTGAGGCTATTTGAAGACTCAGGGAGACAGACGTTTCTCTCATGAATTGCCACTCTTAGGGACACTGACTGTCTAGGCAGGAGACTTCTCCCCCTCCACCCCTCTTTTCATTTTGGAGATAATAAAATTCCAGTGGTCATTTAACCTTATTCCATCAGGCAGCAATTTATTTAGTTTACACTTGAATTCATGAGAGAAAGGGTTACTAATACCAGGACAGGAGACAGTGATGTCCCAGCTCTTTTCTGGCCTATAGGGGCAGAAGCTATTATGAAATAACCATAGGCAAAGGCAAGGGGTGAGGTTAGCCTTGAAGTAACCATAAACTAAGGAAAGGTAAAGTTTAGAGTTTATACTTAAATAATAACTTCAGGCTAAATTCACCCAGATATAATTTCAGTTATTACCTTTCCACTGTTTTATAATATAAATGCATTTATAAATGATTTTAAAGACAAAGTCATCTTCTGTTTCCTTAACAATAAAAACACATTCCATATATCCCACATACTAAGTTACCAGGCAAACTTTTTACAACATGTAATTGCCATTAATACTAAAAAGCTTGTTAAAATAATGAACTTTTCTTCACTTTAAATACTTAGCATGTAATACCAGAAACAGTTTCTTTGGAAGCAAGTTGGCAGGGGAGGATGGCTGCCAAATAAATTTGTTATAAAATTACCTTTTATTATTATTATTAATTCAGTTTTTATTAAATAATGACTTTCTGCAATTTGCCATTTAAATACCTTAATTTAAACAATGGTTTGTAAAAACTTTATAATTATTTATACCTTTAAGACAAATTTTACCTTCACAGAACACATTCTCTTACTTAAAGTTACTACAATACATTCTAAGAACCTGGGCAGAATGCAAACGTATTTTGGCTTTGACACTCTAAGGAGGGAACTTTACTGTACTTATTCTGATTCTGCTTTTCACCCCCTTCACTTCCCCTCCTTCCAGGCAGTCGGGTGCACAACAAACAGGAATGCGGCTTATGAATAGAAGGGTGGACTCACTGGAAAGGGGCAAGCCGCTCTCCCCTTTCCAGCTTTCAGCCAAAATGGGCAGACAGAACCTACTCAAATTTGGCAACTCTGCCGGGGACCCAGCCACTCTGACTGGGACATCCCCAACAAACTTGGGTGCATGGCGCGGACACAGATGGCCTCCAAGCCCCGGCAAAGGGCCAGACCAGAGACAAGACAGCAGAGCATGCACAAACATCTAGACTCCGCAGTCATCCAGACTCCTCAGCTTTTGCCCCAGAATCATTTCACCCCCTTACCAATGGCAAGGGAGGGCTCCAGCTTAGCTGTAATTCTACTTTACGTAAGGATACAACTCCAACACTAGCATTGAGCTGACACAGACAGAAGCAGAAAGGTCACTAATTTGACCCACAAGTTTATATATTTATTTTCACTATGGCTGCCCCCACAGCCATCACAAACCTCAGAACACTTAACATTTGGTATAAAGCGAATTCATTCACAAATTAGCACCATAACAAAAGATTTCAGTTAGACTTTTCCACTGTTTAACTTTATACCCAGACTAAGCTCCACTAGAAAAGCCGATCCATTTTTCTGTAACCAAGTTTGTTTGTTTGTTTGTTTTAATCCAGACCAATTTCCAGGACGTTAGGACTTGAACCTATAAACAGCCCTTCCTATTAAAATCAAGCCTCCACTCCTTTAGTGGATATAAGACTAGTACCAGATTCTAACATGCAGTTAGACAAACCCAAAACACCAGGGCTTTTTCCCGGTTTTTCTCTGGGACATTAGGACTCGAACCTATAAAGAGCCCTTCCAATTAAAATCGAGACTCCACTCCTTTAGTGGATATAAGACTAGTACCAGATTCTAACATGCAGTTAGACAAACCCAAAACACCAGGGCCTTTCCCTGGTTTTTCTCCTTTTCCCAAGCCTAGAGAGAACGGCTTCCCCCCAACCTTCTGGGGCTACTAGGGTTCTCTCGGGAGGTGATCAGCCTCCCCTTCCTAGCAATTAAAGCTAGGGCCTTCCAGACTCTGCTCACCTGGGGAGTCTTAACCTTCTTCCATGTTCGCAGTTCTTTTTCATTCCCAGAATCTTTCTCTTCAGACCTTCCATTGCCCTCGATTTTTGTTGGGAAGATTCTCGTGGAGCCCACATCTTTTCCGGATTAAATTTAATCCAGGGGCGCCCAGATTTGGGGTTCACCCTTGTCCTCCCGGCTTCCTCAGGGATTTGGAAGGGGCAGCAAAATGCTACTGTCTCTGGCCTTCGTTTGTTGTCCCATCTGGGTCGCCAAAAATGTTGTAGAATTGAGAGAAGTTCAATTATTTGAGTATAGAGAGACCAGGGCTCAGGAATGATTTTGAGAAGGAAAAATAGTTTATTGACGGCCGGCCAGACTCGGGAGCTTTCTGTTTGAATCCCGAGCCCTGAACAAGATTTTCAAACGTCTTTTATACAGAGAGGAAAGGCCAAATGGTCCCTTTGTTTCAGTTCTCAATAGGCTTCAATTAACATATATATCTTCCACATCTTAGGTAAGCTTTTAGCATGGACTCCAGATATTCTAGATAAGCTTTTAGCATATTTGGTTTTTGCATTTCCCCTAAATACTTAAAGTTTATAGCCCTTGCATTGATAAACTGTTTCCTGGGACTGGAGCCGTTGCCATTGTCCCTAAGGGCAGGACTGCAGCCTCTTACCGTTCCACACCCACAAGTCAAACAGCTTAGGTTATCTCTGAAGAGACAAAGAGCCTTCCACCCATAGCCCACATCAGTATCAGTTTGATTGTTTTCAGCTATTTATAAACCTTCTTAATTGGCTTGAACAGAAAGGAATTAATTGTAACACTTATAAGGAAAGCCAGAGATAAGGTAGGTGCAGGGTTGTTTGTCTTAGCTCAATTATATCATCTGGGACCCACTTTCTCTGTGTTTTGCCACCTTTGTTTCAGAGTCTGGCAGGTTTGCCCTCCTCATGGTTTCAAGCAACAGCTGGCTCATTTATGACAGAGAATGTTTATTCACTTTTACATTACTACAAACTCTTAGCAACTCTGAAATTATAGATAAGAATTGTCAATAAAACTTTGATTTTTACATGATACTGATTTTAGAATTTTATCCATATCTAAACTTTATATCTAAGTTGTCATGTTCAAATACTGCCTTTATGATTTTAAAACTAGTCTTCAGAATTAATAATATATGGTAAATCTTTTTTTTTTTTAATTTTCAGGTGAATTTGGCTTACGGAGATCATCTTTCTATTTTCTGAAGCCATCATATTGGTCAAAGAGCAAAAGGAATTATAAGGAATTATCAGAGGGCAACATTAATGGGAATATTAGTTTTAGTGAAATTGTTGAGCCTGTTTCTTCAGAATTTCTAGGAAAAGAAGCCATAAGGTATGATTGAATCTTCGGCAACTTAGCTATAAAAACTGCTGATGGGGCCTGCCACATTAATATCTTATCTTTTAAATAATGTATGTAAGTATCATATCTTAGGAGATTTGGGAGACACTTCATTATTTTAAAAGCACAATAAAGATTGCTTTTTAAAAAAATTCTCATTTTCTTTGTAGCCATTTTAAAATAAGGTTGCTAATAGGTTTGAAATTTTATGTTCCAGTGTTTATACAATTAAGCTGTTTAAAGCTTCCTGAATGTTATGGAGTTTGAAAGAATGTTATGGAGGTTGAAAGAGAATAAATACTAATGATATAATTTTATTCATGCTTGCATTATCTTTATACAACATATTTAATTGTCCTCTTAATTTCATAGATCATTAGGGCATTTTAACAGAATCAGAATCTCAATTTAATGTTTTTTAAAATAAAAATCACTTTACTCCTCGCAGCTCAGTGGGTTCCAATGGTACCCTTATTCAGGATTGCATGATTAAGGCAGAATTTTTTTTTTAATGCAGATTTTTAAAATATATGTTTTTTATTGTGGGAATATGTATAACATACAATGTGCCATTTTAACCATTGTTAAGGGTACAAATCAGTGATGTTAATTATATTTACAATGTTGCACTGCTGTCAACACCATCCATTACCAAATTTTTTTTACCACCTAAAACAGAAACTCTATACCCATTAAGTAAAACTACTCATTCTCCCTCTTCCCAGACCACAGTACACTCTAATCTGTTTTTCTACATCTATGAATTTTCTTATTCAAGGTATTTCATTTAAGTGGAATCTTAAAGTATTTGTTTGTGTCTGACTTATTTCACCTAGTATGAGTGTTTCAGGGTTCATCCATACTGTAGCATATATAAGAACTTCATTCCTTTTTGTGGTTGAATAGTATTCCACTGTATGTATATGGCACATTTTGTTTATCCATTCATCTCTTGAACATGTGGGTTTCCACTTTTTGGCAACTGTGAATAATGCTCCTGCCTTATTGTACATTGTACAAGTATCTGTTTGAGATACAATTTTACATTTGTGTACAAGTATCTGTTTGAGTCCCTGCTTTCAGTTCTTTGAAGAATTATTTCTTTAAAAATATGTAAAATAAAATTAAACTGGAATGAGGGATTTGCCTTGTGTGTTTATAGGCAATTTAAAATGTGTGCTGACATGAAATTGTGTTTAAAATTTATAAATGAAGTAATTCATTTAAGTTACATTTTATTTGTATTCCTTTTAACTGATGTAGAAAGTATTTATTAATAATCACAATGGAAAAAGCATCAAAGATGAAAAGAAATCCACAGACTGGTAGAATCATGACTGACTTTCTTTTTAGAAGTTTTTTGGCATGAAAAATGAGTAAATGTCAGTTAAAATGGAGAGGGCTATTTTTCTCTTATAACTTCTTTAAAATAATTATATAATTATTGTATTAAAGATCTCCAGAGAAACAGAACTGACAGGATATTAAGAGATTTATTGTAGGAATTGGCTCATGCAACCTTGGGAATTGACAAGTCTGAATTCTGTAGGATAACCACAAGTTGGAAACTCTGATAAAGGTGATATTGAGTTTTTCAGAAGAGAGCTGGCTGATACAGAGATAGAAATTCTTTTTTTTTTTTTTTTGACCACTGAAATCCTCAGTTCTCCCTTTAAGGCCTCCAGCTGATTGGTTGAGGAGACTTCTCATTGCTGAAGGCTTTTGCCTTAGTTGATTGTAGCTATAGTCAGCCATAGATGCAATTAACTAACTAATGATTATATCCCATCTATAAAATACCCTTACAGTCACAATGAGGCTATTGCTTGCTTGACCAAACAATGGAGCACCATAACCTAGCCAAGCTGGCACATGAAATTAACTATCAAAGTTATTGTTGACTGCCTTTGGTTCATTGTTTTAGTGGGAAGAAAATTTATTATTACTATTAAATATGACAGCTTTGATACAAATATTATGTGTAAACATGCACTTTTAAATTGCTTTAAATACTTAAAGTAGAAACTATGTCTTTCAGAATCAGTGGAATTCAGAAGACATACAGAAAGAAAGGAGAAACTGTAGAGGCTCTGAGAAGTAAGTAGCCTTCCTAGTATTGTCCATAGCATTAAAGTACAAATGGAAAAAGCAACATGCATAATGTATGGAAAAGTTAAAATTCTCTATAACAATTTTCTGTCTTTCGTTTAGGGATACTTTATTCATGTGATTAATAGTAATAATAAAACTAACAACAATAAAATAACATCAAAGTGGTAAAAGCAAAAAGTAATAGCTATTAAGTTGAAAATTTTCCAATTATTTGCACTGTTTATAACCTTTTAAATTTGATTACATGTTTATATGTTAAGTGTTTGTTTTTTTTTTTGGCTTAACAGACTTTCTCATCCTCAGTACTCTTGACATTTGGATACACACACATACAACACAGAAACTCACACACTCAACCTGAGAGCCTAACATACTGGCTTTTATAGATGCCTTCATTTTATTATTTTCAGGTTTATTGCCATAAATTTATTATAATCTCATATTATCTTTTAACGGTCTGTGGGATCTGTAGTGATCTCCCCTTTTTTAATACTTAAGTTTATTACTTGTGCCTTCTTTACTTTTTTAGCAGGGCTTTATCAATTTTAAAAAAAGCTTTTCAAAAAGCCAACTTTTGGCTTTGTTGATACCATCTGTTATCTATTTCCTGTTTCCTAAGTTTTTGCTCTTTTCTTTCTTGTTTTCTTGTTTTTTCCTTTGGCTGCCCCTCTTCTGCTAATTCTTGAGATAGATGCATAGGTAATTTTCTAATGATGCATTTTAAGTATATACATTTTCCTCTAAGCCTGGCTTTAGCTGCATTCCACAGGTCTTGATCGGTTGTGTTTTCATTATTATTCAGTTTTGAATATTTTCTACTTTTTATTGTGATTTCTTCTTTGTTCCTTGGATGATTTATGCATTTTGATTTTTAACTATATGGAGACTTTGTAGCTATGATTTTGGTATAAATTCTTGCATTACTTTCAATGTGATCAAAGAACATAGTCTTATGATTTCAGCCTTTTGAAAATTTTTTAGATTTGATTTATAACCCAGCTTATGATCAGTTTTTGTATCAGTTCTGTGTGCACTCGCACATGACATATTCTATAGAAGTTGGGTATAGTGTTTCATATGTCAGCTCAAGTTGGTTAATTGTATTTTTAAAAACTTCTATATTCCCTGCCCTCCCTGAGATAGCTGATATAATTTATATATTTAATTGTTTCAAAACAGTGAAATCCTACAATGTTTGTCCTTTTATTTCTGACTCATTTCGTTCAACATGTCTTCAAGTTTCATCCATTTTGTCATATGTATGTGGACTTCATTCCTTTTTTATGGATGAGTAATGTTCCATTGTGTGCATGTGTATAAACATTTTATTTATCCATTCATTAGTTGATGGACACTTGAGGTGCTTTCATCTTTTGGCAATTATGAATAATGCAGCTATGAACATTGGTGTGCAAATATATGTTTGAGCCCCTGCTTTCAGTCCTTTTAGAGATAAACCTAGTAGTGGGATTGTGAGATCATATGGTAGCTCTATACTTAGTTTTCTGAGAAACAGCCAAACTGTCTTCTACGGGGTTTATACCATTTTGCATTTCCACCAACAGTGAATATGTTCCTATTTCCCCTGATCTTCTCCAACACTTATTTTCCATCTTTATAATAACAGCCTTTCTCATGAGTGTGAAATAGCATCTCATTGTGGTTTTGATTTGCTTTTACAACCCAACTCCTGACGGGCATGCGTTGGTCAGGCCGTGGGACCAAAGAATATACATGGCATTTAGTCAGGCATAAGCTTTGTTGGGACTTAAAATACATTTGAAGGCAATTTAAATCTGGCCATATCAAGCCATCAATGGCTGCTGCAATATACTTTCCATTCACTTCAGGAGTCATGTCCAGAGGTATGGTCGATATTTTTATTTTAGGGATTGTAGTGACCAACATAGCCAGTAACTCAAATGGAGAGGTACCAACAAACAAATAAATGAACTGGAGGCCTGTTTTGAATGTACAAGAGAGTTTTACAATACTGAAGTCAATTGCTTAACTTTTATACACTTTCTAAATACTTCCAGTGCAGTTTATAACATCTTAAATGAACTTAGCTATTTTTAGTACTTTTTACTTCTACACCTTTGCTATGATTATGTTAATTAACAGGTATTTTACTTTGGTAGAATAGGAAAAATTACTTTCTCCATTATTTTATGAAAACCTAATATTCCCAATGGAATTAAGATTATATTCCCCCTACCACCAGTTTAATATTCAGATTGAGGTGGCCTCTGATAGGTTTCCTTGAAATGAAGTTACTTTTTGTTATCAATATAAGTTGAGGTTTCTATGTAATAATGACTTCCTAGAACTAGCCATTTAAATACTTCAATTTAGACAAATCTTTTACAAACTTATAATTAACCATAAGTTACTTTTTGTTATCGGTGTCAGTTTATGTTTCTTTTTAATAACAGCTTCCTGGAATTCGCCATTTAAGTATTGCAGTTTAGAAAATGCTTTTGCAAACTTCTTATACTTATCCCCATGTGGTAGGCAGACACCCTATCCACTGGGCCAAGTCCACTTCCCAGGAGTGCACTTTAGACAGACTCGAAGTTCAGGAGTAAGCTCTTGCTTCAAAACTGAAAGTTCTTTTTAACACTTTAGTAAAAATTCTGATCAAATGTGAATAAAACTTAAAACATTGTCAAAATAGCATCCCATTAAACTCTTCCAGTTTACACAATTTTGCAATGTAACTGATCATCAACTTGATGCATGTGATCAGTTAAGGAATCTTTCATTTCTGCCTGTGCTAGATGCATATCCTTTTCTGACTTTAACTTTCCTTTTAAGCAGCGCACAAGGCTTTTGACTTGTTCTGCCTTGGTAGCTACCTGCAAATCTCCTAACAGTCCAGGTAACGGCTGCCGCCATCTGGTGGTCTTCTATTTCTTTAAGTGCAACTGCTTTGCTACCTGCTGTAGTATAGCCAGCATACCTGCTGGAGTTTTCAGGGCATCCCCATATTCTCTTGGTGGTCCCCACTTGTAGGGCAGCAACCCCTCCCTACTTGAATGTTATAGTCCAATTTGGGGTTTTCCCTGTGGCTTCTCCTTTCCAGAGCTCATACCTACCACTCCTGGTGGTCCTTCGGTCTCCTGGCTGAGGCCAGTTGTTGCAACCCAACTCCTGAAAGGCATAAGTTGGTGTGGCCATAGGACCAAAGAACACACCTGACATAGTCAGGCATGAAGTTTATTGGGACTTACAGACAGGAGAGGCTCTCTGATGGCAGTGATTCAGAGAATGAAGATAGCATTCTGCAAAGAGACAGGGAAATGAGTTGTGACGTAAGGGGTTTTAGAACAAGGATATACTGTAGGGTATGAAAACAGTTTCTGCTAGGGTCACGTGAAGTGTACATATGGGGTCTGGTGATGTTTTCACTATGCTTGTAGGAAGGACATTTACCAAGGACATTTACTGCTTTGTGAAGATTATAGTTTATAATACCATATATACATTTTTTCCCCTCTGCGGAGAGTTGTTAAGCTTTAACTTATGTCACACAGGCAGCTAAGTGCTGAGGTCTTGGGGAGGGTCCTGGTTCCCCACATTTGCATTTCCCTGATGGCTAATCATGTTGAACTTCTTTTCATGTGCATTCTAGCCATTTGTGTGTCTTCTTTGGAGAGCTATCTGAATTCTTTTGCCCATTTATTAATTGGATTGTCTTTTTGTTATTCCATTTAAGGATTTCTCTATATATTCAGGATATTAGTCTTTTATTACATATATGGTGTCCAAATATTTTCTCCCTTTGTAGGTTGTTGTTGTTTTGTTTTGTTTTTTCTATGATAAAGTCGTTGATGACCAAAAGTTTGTAATTTCAAAGAAGTCCCATTTATCTATTTTTTTCTTATGTTGCTCATGTTTTGGGTATAAAGTCTGAGAAACCAAGGCCCCTAATATACTTCCTTACATTTTCTTGAGGAGTTTGATAGCTCTAACTCTTAAGATTAAGGTCTTTGACCCATTTTGAGTTTATTTTTATAGATGGTGTGAGGTAGGCATCTTTTTTCTCTTCTTGCAAATAGAGATCCAGTTTTCCCAGCACCACTTGTTAAAGAGTCTGTTCTTTCCCAGTTGGCCCGCTTTGTCAAATATTAGCTGGCAATAAATGTGATGTTTGATTTCTAAGTTCTCAGTTTTACTCCCTTGATCTATGTGTCTGTCCTTTTGCCAATACCATGCAGTTTTGGTTACTGTGGTTTGTAGTAAGTTTTAAGATAAGGAAGTGTGAGTCCTGCAACTTCATTATTATTTTGCAAGATAGCTTTAGCTATTTGGCACCCTTTAACCCTTGCATATAAATTTGATGATTGACTTTTCCTTTTCTGCAAAGAAGGTTGTTGGGAGTTTTTATTGGATTGCATTGAATCTATAAATTGCTTTGGGTAGTATTGACATGTTAAAGATATTTAGTCTTCCAATCCATGAACATGGAATGTCCTTCCATTTATTTAGGTCTTTATTTCCACAATTTTTTGTAGTTTTCTGTATGCAAATCCTTTATATCCTTGATTAGATTTATTCCTAGATATTTGACTCTTTTAGTTGTTATTATTATGAATGGAATTTTTTTCTTGATTTCTTCTTCTAATTGTTCATTTTTTGTGTATAGAAACTATACTGGTGGTTGGATGTTTAGCTTGTACTCTGCACTTTGCTGAATTCATTTATTACTTCTAGGAGCTTTTTTTGTAGATCTTTTCAGAATTTTATGTATATAGGATCATATCCTCTCTAAAAGGGAAGGTTTTACATCTTCCTTTACAATTTGGATGTTTTATTTCTTTTTCTTGCCTTACTGCTCTGGCAATCGTGTTGTTTTTTCCTTTGTTCTGTTAATGTGGTATATATTATATTAATTGATTTTCTTATGTTGAACCAACTTTGCATACTAGGGATAAATCCCACTTGATCATTGTGTATAATAATTTTAATATTTGCTACTATTTTTTGAGGATTTTTACATCTATAGTCATAAGATATTGTTCTGTGGTTTTCTTTCCTTGGGGTATCTTTATCTGGCTTTGATATAAATGTGATGTTTGCCTTGTAGAATAAGTTAGGGAGTATTCCTTCCTCTCAAAGTTTTGGAAGCTTTTGAGCAGAATTGGATTTAAGTCTTCTTGGAGTGTTTGGTAGAATTCCTCTGTGAAATGATCTGGTCCTGGGCTTTCTTTGTTTCTTTGTTTGATTACTGAGTCAGCTCTCTTTAATAGTAATTGGCTTGTTGAGATCTTCTGTTTCTTCTTGAGTTGGTGTAGGTAGTTTGTGTATTTCTAAGAATTTATTAGTTTCAATTAGGTTATCTAATTTATTGGCTACAGTAGTTCACTGTATCCTCTTCCAGTACTTTTTAATTCTGTGGGGCTGTTAGTAATGTCTCCTTTGCATTTCTGAATTTATAATTTCTATCATCTCTTTTTTCTTTGACAGTCTGGCTAATCATTTACTGAATTTATTCATCTCAAAGACCCAACTTTTACTTTTGTTGATTCTCTATTATTTCTTAATTTTCTATTTCATTTATCTCTAATCTTTATTTTCCTTCTTCTGCTTGCTTTGGGTTTAGTTTTTTCTTCTCTTTTTCTTTGCTCACTCTTCCAGGTTTGGTGGTAGGTCTCTGATTTGAAAGGTTTCTTCTTTATTAATGTAAGCATTTAGAACTATTAATTCTGTCCTCGCCCCCCCCCCCCCCCACTGCTTTTGCTGCATTCCATAGGCTTTGCTATATTTTATTTTCATTTGCATTTGTCTCAAGATATTTCCTAATTTCACTTCTGATTTCCTTTTTAACCTACTGGTTGTTTAAGAGTGTGTTGTTTAATTTTCACATATCTGAATTTTCTATTTCATCCTCTGTTATTGATTTCTGACTTCATTCCTTTGTGACCAGAGAATATGCATTGTAGGATTTCAATATTTTTTAATTTAATGGGACTTGTTTAATGAACCAATGTATGATCTATCCTGAAGGTTGATCCTTGTGCACTTGAGAAGAACATGTATTCTCTTTTTGTTGGCTGCATTGTTCTATGTATGTCTCTTAGATCTAGTTAATTTAGTGTGTCATTCAAGTCTTTTACTTCCTAACTCATCTTTTGACTAGATGTTCTATACATTATTGATAGTGTTGTGTTAAGGTCTCCTTCTGTTACTTTAGAACCATCAATTTCTCCCTTCAAATCTGTCAGTATTTGCTTCATATATTTTGGGGCTCTGTTTTTACGTGTATATATATTTAAAATTGTTTTATCTTCCTGTTGAATTGTCCCTTTTATCAATATATAATGACTATCTCTGTCTCTCATAACTGTTTTTGACTTAGTCTATTTTATAGCCAAGCCAGCTTTCTTTAGTTGCTACTTGCATGGTATGTTTCCTCTTGGAGTCCGACTATGGATGATTAGAAATATTCCTAGTCTCTTCAGCCTTGAGCTGCTCCATGGGCCCAAACTCTTGGGGGCTTTGGGCCTGAGCTGCTAGCAGTCCTTGAGTCCTCTCTATACATGGCAAAGTCAAAATGGCATAGCTTCCTTTTCTGTGTGTCATATTTTGCTCTATGTCTCCGTTTATATAAGGCTCCAGTAAGAGTGTGGAGATCTAATCTGAGTCACTGATAGTCCAATCCAAAGTGATCTAATCAAATGATCTAATCATGGTCCAATTAGGAATCTAATGCAATCAAAGTATCTCATACAGCCAGGAATGAATTAGTTAAAAAACATAATCCTTTTTTGGGGGGATTCACCAGACTCACACTGTCAACAAACTAAAAGAGAAAAACCCTTTTGATCATTTCATTAGACAGAAGTGTCTGACAAAATCTAACATCCTTTCCTAAATGCTAACACTCTCAGCAAAGTAGGAATACAAGGCTATTTATGTGATGAAAGAAAAGTCATCTATGAAAAGCCTATAGGAAAATCATGCTTTATAGTGAACAGCTGATTGTTCTCTCTCTCATATTGGGCATAAGACAAAGAGACACCCTCACCATTTTTACTCAGCACTGGAGATTATTGCGTCCAATGGAAATTATGCAACCGGAAAGTCTAGCCACTGCAGACAGGCAAGAGAAGGATATAAAAGGTATCTAGGTTGAAAAAGAAGCAGCAAAACTGTTTATTTGCAATTGACATGATCATCCATGGAGAAAACTGATATGTTCAAAAAAAGCTAATGGAACTAAAAAGTGAGATTAGCAAGGTATCATGGTGCAAGAGAGAGAAAAATTAATTTTATTTCTATCCAGTACCAACACATAATTAGAAATTGAAATAAAAATAGCATTTACAGTAACATCAAAAGTATGATATAGATCAGTCATTCAAAAAATGTAAAAGATCTGGATTCTGGAAAGTATAACACTTTGCTAAGAGAAATGAAAGAAGGCATAAATAAATGGGTCAGAAGAGTCAATGTTTGGTTAGGTGTCAGTTCTGCCCAGATTGTTTTGTAGATTCAAACTCATCAGGCTTTTTAAAGATTTTTCAAACTTGAATCTAAAATTCCTATGAAAATGCACATGACCTAGGATAGCCAAAACAGCTTTGAAAAAGAACATAGTTGGAGGACTACCGTTACTTTGTCTTAAGACTTATTAAAATAAAAGGTACAGTAACCAAAATATTGTGTTTTTTGCCATAAAACAAAATTAGATTAATGAAACAGAAAAGAGCGTAGAAGTAGATCCAAACCGAAAACTGATTTTGGTAAAGGTGTGGAGATGATTTATTGGAGAAAGGATAGACATTTTTTCTCATTGATCAGAGTGTATGTTAATTTAATTGGTATCAGTTCAATGGGACTTTGGAATGGTCTTGTGATAATTACTTTTTAAAATCAGTTTTATTGATACATGTTAATAAAGCATAAATCCATCCAAAGTGTACAATCAATGGTGTTAGGTGTAATGACATATTTGTACATTCATCACTTCTCTTCTTCTTGAAGTACTTTAATTATTCAATAATAAACAAACAAAACGCATCACCTATCAGTCTCTCTTTGATTCCCCTGCTGTACATAGCTGCTATTCTTTTTCCTTCTCTCTAGTATATTTATATTTTGTAAAAACGGCCTTATATATGCAAATAACTCATATTTGTGTTTTACGTGAGATTTTACTATCCCATGTTACAGTTTTTAGCTTTCCTTCTAGTAATATATACATGAACTTAGACTTTTCCTTTCAGCCACTGTCATACCCTGAATAGCTGTACTTAGTTATAAACACCATGATATTTTTCACCATGTCTTCATTTCCAAAATATAGACTTTTTAACAAATGTTGTTGAAAATTAGATATATGTGTGCAAACAAGAGAAGAAAGTAAACTTGGTTCTACACTGGGTAGCATATACAAAAACTAACTGAAAATGGATAATATATCTACATTTTAATCCTAAAACTATAGCACTTCAAAAAGAAAACTTAGGAGAAATCCATTGCAATATTGGGTTAGGCAAAAGTTGCTTAGCTATGGAACTAAAATCACAAACTGTAAAATAACTAATTGAAAATTAGACTATAAAAATTAAAATAATAAACTTCTGCTTTTTGTAAGATACTACTAAAGTAATGAAAAGACAAGCCACAGAATTGGATTTGAAATATGAAATATTTGTAAATTGTGTATTTGATAAAAGACTTGTATCTAGAATATGTACACGTTTCTCCAAATTCAATAATAAGGGAAGACCCTAATTTAAAAATGGGTAGAATATTTTAACTGACTCTTTACCAAAGAAGATTCAAAAATAGCAAATAAACACATGAAAATATGCCCACCATTTTTACTCATTAGGGAACTGTAAATTAAAGTCACAGTGAGATAGTACCACATACCCATCAGAATGAATGAAATTGAAAAGTGTTGCCGAAGATGTAAAAGAATTGGAACTTGTATACACAGCTGGAGGAATACAAAATGATACAATTTCATTGGGAAATAGTTTGGCATTTGTTTAAAAGTTAAATTACACCTACTATGTGATCCAAACATTCCACTTTTAGGTATTTTCCGAAGAGAGGTGAAAGCAACTTACACAAGAATGCTTATTGCAACTTTATTTGTAATAATTAATAACCTGAAAATGCCTATTAAAAAATGAATAGACAAACCAATTGTGATATATCCATACAATGGAATCCTACTTAGGACTAAAAAGGAATGGACTTAATACATTAAAAAGGAATGGACTTAATACATTAAAAAGGAATGGACTTAATACACAGAGATGAATCTCAAAATAATTATGTTTTATGAAAGAAGCCAGAATTAAGAGTACATACTGTATGCTTCCATTTATATAAGATTATTAAAAAAGCAAACTAATCTACAGTAAAAGAAGATCAGTGGTTGACTGGAGATGGGTAGAGACAGGTGGAAAGGGATGAGAGGAAGGAATTATAAAAGGGGCAACTGGGAACTTTTTGAGGGTCATGGATATGTTCATTATCTTGATAGTGGTGATGGTTTTATGGTTGAGAAGATTGTAAGGTTTATTACTACTCTGTTGTTGGTATTTACCTTTTCCCTGACTTTTCCAAGATTTTTCTGTTTTTGACTTTCAGCAGTTTTATTGCACAGGGCTTGGTGTGTGTTTATTACATTTCTTCTGTTTCTCTTTATCTTTTCGAATCTGTGGCTTGATATCTTTCTTTTGTTTTAGAAAATTCTCAGCTCTTCCTCTTTTAGTATTGCTTCTGCCACATTTTCTCTTTTCTCTCCCTATAGGATTATTACTACATGTTGTTGCAGTTTTTCTTGTTACCCTACTTGTCTTCTATTCTCTTCTTTGAAATTTTTATGCTTTTGTCTCTTTATGCTTTAGTGTAGATATTTTCTTCTGATTTTTCTTCTCGTTCACTGATTCTTTTGAGTGGTCTAGTCATCTGATAAACTATCTATTGAAATCTTAATTTCACATATCTTTCCAGTTTCTGTGTTGTATTAGGTTCTTTTTTTATAGTTACTTGTTCTTTGCTATCATTCTCAAAGTTTGTCATTTATTTTCCCGAAAATGATAGTGCAGAGTTATTTTAAAATCTTTGTCTAATGGTATAAATATTTGCATCTTATATAGGTTTGTTTCTACTGCCTGTCTTCTCTATTCGTTTTTAGTGTTGCCTTCTCATGCCTATTTTTGATTGAATGCTACACATAGTATATGAATAATTGGTGATATTATTTGATGCCCTCAATTATGTAATCTTTATTTAAGATTCCTTTTCCTTCTGTCTTTGACGATTGACACATCCATCCAGTGATATTTCTTGTTTTTTCTATTTTTCTTTTATTTCAATTAAACCTTCTAAGCATTCATTTAACCATTCCAGGACTGTTTGTTAATTCTTAATTTTTTGCCGCTGTACTTAACATGACTATATATAACCTTGGGAATAAATTTTTGTTTCTTTGTTTATGTATTTCATTTCTCATGAGATTTCCTAAAAGTGTTACCCTAATATTTTATTTGCCCCTTAAATCTAACTGGTAGTGTAACAAATAAATGAAAGTTTGTTTTTATTTACTTTTCTTGTTGTTCATAAAATTTGGCTATAACAAAAAGTAATTATTATTTAACCTGCTATAAATATTATTATAAATTTAAAATTTGCCTTTAAATTTATTGCCTTACTTCATAATTGCACAAGTATGATGAATTATCTTGCGTTGCTGAACAGAAATAAAGCCACATTTAAGTCTTCTTCTCTCCTGAACTAGATTTGTCATTTGACATATATGAGGGTCAGATTACTGCATTACTTGGCCACAGTGGAACAGGAAAAAGTACGTTGATGAATATTCTTTGTGGACTATGTCCGCCTTCTGAAGGTAAGAGCTTTCTGACTCAAAAAAACAAACCAACCAACCACAAAAACTCTATTTTATTAGTATTATTAACCGGGGTGTCACAGTGTATTTATTTATCCTTTAAATGTATACCGAATGATTTTTATCAGTGTTTTGGGACCAACTTCTGTTTCTAAAAGATGTGTTCTCTTTATAATTGTTTATAAAACAATTGCATTGTTTTTCAATAGAAAATAAAAACGATTCCATCGTTTAATAAAGTTAAAAGAATCTAATGTTTAATGTATTTCATCATGTGTTTATATATACATAAACATATATGTATGTTTTTATTCCTCATTTTCAAGGAAGGATGAATCAGTAACTAATTTGTAATGGAATGAGACCTATAGAATTTTAGGTTGAAAAAGAAGTTACAGATTTCCAAATATGCCACAGTAGTTCAAAAAGAAAAGAATGGTAAATGTGAATACCATCTCCTAAAATAAAATTTTAGGAGCATTTCTTAAAAAGGATGATTTCTATATGTGATTTTCTTATAGGTGAGAATTCAATATGGGAACTCCATATTTCCACAATAAGCAATTAAAGTGATAGTATAATTAATAGTTTACTTTAAAAAGGGGGAAAATGTCCATGTACTGAATTTGCATTTCACCCTTTAAAATGTAGTTTAATTAATTTGATTTTATGTTACTCTTTGATGGTAATAATATCTTATTTTTTAATAAGAAATTTTTAATGATTATCCATAAATTAACACAGTGATATAATTCTTAAATTAATTGGGATATATTAATATTCAGTTTTTGAAAGAGAAAAACTGGAATTCAGAGAGATTAAGTGATTTGCCTAAGACCACACAACTAGTTAGGCAAAAATTTTTAGTTCCTTGTTCTCTCCACTATTTCATAATGCTTGGATGGGAAGGAAAATTGTTATTGGAATATAAGTGAAAATAACGATAATTATATTTAGTTTTAAGTTTCTAGTTCCTTGCTCTTTCCCACTATGTAATAAAACCTGGAAATGAAGGAAAATGAGATTGGAATATAAGTAGAAACAAATCACCAGTAGTATAGAAATGCGGCTGTTCCATATCTTCCAAATTTGTGTAATCTCTTGCCTTATATGTCTATTGCAACCATATATAAATTATTAGGGTAAGTTAAAGCATACACATTTTTTAATACTTAATATATTTAATATAAATTTATTTTATTTTTAGGATTTGCTTCTATATATGGACACAGAGTCTCAGAAATAGATGAAATGTTTGAAGCAAGAAAGATGATTGGCATTTGTCCACAGTTAGATATACACTTTGATGTTTTGACAGTAGAAGAAAATTTATCAATTTTGGCTTCAATCAAAGGAATACCAGCCAATAATATAATACAAGAAGTATGTTATTCATATAGAAATTCTGACTTTTATATTCTCTGTAAATTAAAAACCCTTTGTAATAACTTGTCTAATAAAAGTATGCTTGAAAATCTCAATATAAAATCTGTTCTGAGCCAGTAAACAGAAAGTCATTCCAAAGAATTGGATTGAATTTTGAGTAAATATTTTAGCACATGTAAAATATTTCTTGTTTCATCTGAATGATAATGGCCTCTCAAAATAGGTCCTTCCTTCCTCCCTCCCTCCCTCCATCCCCTTCTCTCCCCTCCCTTCCTACCCTGCCTTTCTTGTCCCACAGAACCTTCACACTGATCCCTTCTTAAAAGTAAGAAAGGCATGAAAGTAAAATACACATTTCCCTTAAGAAGTATGTTATCTGTTATTTTCAAAACTGTATGTGAATGTCAAAATAAAATTCTGTAGTTGAAAAAATTTTCAAGTTGGTATTAAAATTAAAACATTAAAAATAATATTGATAATTATGTAAATGGTATGATTTAAAGAATAACATTGCTCATATTTTACTTTTACAGGTACAGAAGGTTTTACTGGATTTAGACTTGCAGGCCATCAAAGATAACCAAGCTAAAAAGTTAAGTGGTGGTCAAAAAAGAAAACTGTCTTTAGGGATTGCTGTTCTTGGAAATCCTAAGGTAAGTAAATGTTAGTTTTGCTGATGGGGTATTATTAAATTATATTGAATAAAAAAAGTAGGTTGTAGAAAGATGTATTAGTCAGCCAAATAGGTACTGATGCAAAATACCAAACATTTATTGGCTTTTATAAAGGGTATTTATTTGGGGTAGAAGCTTATAGTCACAAGGCCATAAAGCGTTAAGTTACTTCGCTCACTAGTCTGTTGCCATGTGTTGGAGCAAGATGGCTGCTGATGTCTGCAAGTGTTCAGGCTTCCTCCTTCTCTTAAGACTCCGTGGTTCCAGCTTCCCTATCAGCTTGTAGGCTGAGATAAGTCTTGTCTGTCTCCGGGGCTCATTTCAATCTGGGCTCAGCTGCTCTGTTCTCTCCACAAGGTCCACTGTAGACTATCAATCAGGCTCTCTCTCTTCGGGCCTCTGCTGTGTCTGTGGAGCTGTCTCTATTCCTGGGGCTCCAGCATCTAAAAACTCCAACTAACTCCTCTGCTATGTAGTTTTCTCTGTGAGTCCCCAGCAACCAAGGGGACAGGGACTCAGTGTTACTGATGTAACCCTGTTGTAGAATTTGAGAAAGGTTCAGTTACTTGCGTATAGAAAGGCCAGGACTCAGGAATGATTTTGAGAAAGAAAAATGGTTTATTGGCAGCCGGCTGGGACTCGGGAACTTTCTGTTTTAAACCTGAGCCCCGAACAAGATTTTTTTTTTTTGGTCTTTATTCATTTTTTAAAAATATTACATTAAAAAAATATGAGGTCCCCATATACCCCCCACCCCCCTCACCCCACTCCTCCCCCCATAGCAGCATTCTCCTCCATCATCATGAGACATTCATTGCACTTGGTGAATACATCTCTGAGCATCGTTGCACCTCATGGTCAATGGTCCACATCATAGCCCACACTCTCCCAAGTTCCATCCAGTGGGCCATGGGAGGACATACAATGTCCGGTAATTGTCCCTGCAGTACCACCCAGGACAACTCCAAGTCCTGAAAACGCCTCCACATCTCATCTCTTCCTCCCATTCCCCACACCCAGCAGCCACCATGGCCACTTTATCTACACCAATGCCACATTTTCTTCATTACTAATCACAAGATTTTGAGTCCCTTTTATACAGAGAGGAAAGGCCAAATGGTTCTTTTGTTTCAGTTCTCAATAGGCTTGAATTAGCATATATCTTCCACATCCTAGGTAAGCTTTTAGCAGGGACTTCATACATTTTAGATAAGCTTTTAGCACATTTGGTTTGCATTTTCCCTGAATATTTAAAGTTTATAGACTTTGCACTGTTAAACTGTTTCCTGGGACTGGAGTCGTTGCCATGGTCACCAAGGGCAGGACTGCAGCCTCTTACCATTCCACACCCCCAAGTCAGGACAGACAGCTTAGGTTATCTCTGAAGAGACAAAGAGCCTCCCACCCATAGCCCACATCAACCCAATCAAACCTTAATCATAATTTAATCAAATAAAAGTGAAATCTCTGAATCCAATACAATATAATATGCCCAGAGGAGCAAATCAGTTCATAAACATAATCCATCGTCTATTTTTGGAATTGGTAAACAATACCAAACTGTAACAAAAGGCAAATATGACACATTTATGTAAATTTTAAAAATGAAGTACTGTTTATCAGTATGGATATAATCATAACAATAAAGTTTTAAAACAAATCAGAAATATATATATATAACATCTTTATTATAGTTACCTCTAGGAAGAAGAATGGAAAGGAAGGTCTTGAGTTGTATCTGAAATGTTTTATTTCTTCAAAACAGGATCTGGAGAAAATATGGCCAAAAGTTGCATTTATTGAATTTGAATGGTGGCTTTAACAGTATTGTTCTATTAATCTCTGTACTTTTCTATGTATTTGAAATAGTTCATAATAAAAAATAGAACAAAATCAAAAGACTAGTTCAGTTTATTACTGTCCGGCTGCTTTGATTTTGCATGTATTTGTTTTGTGCTGTTCTCTGGCCTAGAAACAGAAACAATTGGTGCACTGCTTTGTGCCAGGCTTGCAGCTAGGAGCTTCATTGATCTCCACTGTCCCACCACATTCTCCCTTGTTGATGCAGCTTGGGGATGAGTGGGGATTCTGGCTTTACGTTAGTCTTCCTCTTAAATTGCTTCCCGTGAACCTAATATAGGTTACAAGAAGCGTTTGTCACATCTTCAAAATTTAATTGATGAAATAATAGCAATATTCTTCATGATCTGTTTCTATCTAGTCATTATTACATTTATGTCTCATATATGACATTAGTCTTTAAATTAACCTAGGAAAGTATTCACATGCCAAACTGATAACTTTTAAAATTTATGCTAACTCAAAGATGAATGAAAATCTCAGGTCTGATATATTGCTAGTTGGAAATCATAACTGAAAATGAGAAAAAAATTTAGTATCCAAGGAAGTTTTAAATATTTTAATTTTCCTGAGGATTCCCTGCTCCTCTGTTCCCCTTTGCACATAGATACTATTACTAGATGAACCAACAGCTGGAATGGACCCATGTTCTCGTCATATTGTTTGGAATCTTCTAAAATACAGAAAAGCCACTCGAGTGACAGTGATTAGTACTCATTTTATGGATGAAGCTGACATTCTTGCTGGTGAGGTTTTTGCTTTATTTTTGAAGGATGAGATCCTGGGGGCCAAAAGGAAGATGGGCATAGAGATGCTAAGTCCTGAGAAGTAGAGAAGCTGTTAACATTTAATAGTGTATGTTCTTCACAAGAAAATATTTTAAAAATTTAAAAAGTATGTATTTTTTGTATTAGGCATCCCCCATACATTCCTAATTTCAGTGATTTACTAGGAGGACTCATGAGGATTCAGCATATAATGGTACAGCTATGATTTATTATAGTGAAAGGATACAAAGCAAAATCAGTAAAGAGAAAAGGCATATGAGGTGAAGTATGGAGGAAACCAGATGCAAGCTTCCAAGAGTCCTTTCCCAGTGTGATCATACAGGATGCACGTAATTCCTCCATCAACGAACTGTGACAAAATATCTGAAATGTTGTCTACTAGTGACGCTCATTAGAGATCAGTGCCCAAGAGTTTTATTGGGTGCTGGTCTCTGTCTAGCATATGTCAAGATTCTAGATTCCCAGAAAAAAAGCAGGTGTTCAGCATAGACCACATTGTTTGTACACTGTAAGCACATTAAGCCAATATTATCAGCAAATAGTGGGATCTCTCCTGAAATCCAAGTTCCCAGACACAAGTTAAGGACCATCCTTGCATGCAGGACAAGGATAGCAGTATCAGACCAGCTATGTTAACTATTTTCTGCTAAATTTTATACACATACACACATATGAAAAACACAGGTTTATACCAAACATGATTTTTAATAGCTGTGGCAAGATCCAAAAGTTTTAAATGCTGTAGCGACTTTTTTTACTACTTTTAATCTAATAAATTGAGCAAGTTATTAATTTCTTCCCCATTATCTGTGTTTTACAAAAACACACAACCACCTAACATTTTGTTGTGTTTTTCATTCTTGTCATTTCTCTTGCCTTTCAGTGGTTGTTTTTACATTTGGTTGTAAAAGAAATTAGGAAAGCCTTTAAATTAGTAAATCTTTTAGAAAGAATCTGAGATATTTGAAGAAGTGTCAGGAAAGCAGACTCTAGAATCAAATTGCCTGGGTACAAATCCTGGCCTTGTCACTTAATTGCCATGTGAATCATGGGAAAGCTGTATATTTTCTTATTGCCTCAGCATCATCATCTAAAAAATAGGTGATCATAATACCTTCCTTATAGGGTTGCTGTCTTAATTGAATGATATAATACATGAGTGCCTTTCATATGTTAATTCATAAAATATAAATTTCAATTATGCTGTTATAAATTTAAAAATTGAAATGTAAATCTGTTTGCAGATAGGAAAGCTGTCATATCACAAGGAATGTTGAAATGTGTTGGTTCCTCAATTTTTCTCAAAAGTAAATGGGGAATTGGCTACCGCCTGAGGTATCATTCATTCTTTATTATCTTTATTCTCTATTATATTCTTGACCTAGAGCGATAATTTTTAGGGTTTGTCATAGTGTGCTTTAACCATCTTTTGTGATGTTAAATTTAATTTAAAACATTAATAAATTGCTTTTTTTGTTTCTTTACTGAGTAATCATTAAAAAATGATGGTGTATGGTTTTCCTAGCATGTACATAGATAGATATTGTGCCACGGAATCTCTTTCTTCACTGGTTAAACAACATATACCTGGAAGTACTTTATTACAACAGAATGACCAACAGCTTGTGTATAGCTTGCCTTTCAAGGACATGGACAAATTTTCAGGTATTACCTACTATAAATTTCTTGGTTGTTGAACTAGGATCTTGCTTTGGGAATGTTTTCTTGATTTACTCTTTGATTAATTTTCTGTATATAATATTTTCATGTACCCAGGTGATCAAAGTTAATATTCTATTTCCTGCTTTATTTTCCTTTGAAAACCATAAATACTACAAGCTAATGTGTTTTTTTTTTACAAACAACATGCAAGGAACTGTAACTAATATGCTAACTTAAATCCTCATGAAAATATTAGAAAAACATAAAAATAATTGTTTGCTTGTTGCCAAGAAAGAAAGAAATTGCTCCAAGTTTGCTTCTAGATCTCCTGGGAATAAAGCACATATATTGTTGTTTGTATTAATGTATGTTCTCAAGTTCTTTTCTAGTTTCATGATTCCATAGTAAATCATAGGGTAAAACCCTGTGTTAATTTAACAAAAGCATTATTTTATACTTTATAAAGAGGATTTCAAACTAAGTTTCCTTCTTCTGTTTAGGAATTGCTTAATAGCCAAAGGATATTATTGGTGTAGATATACTGTACAGAATTCCCACAGTATTTTTCTCATAATTAGATAAAAGTTTTTATATTAGGTTAATAGGTTTCTTTTGGAAAATAAAAGAAATTGCTAATCAACTGGATTGAAATATATATGCCAACTTAATGTATCCTGTCTATCATTCTGTTGACCTACTTACCCTCTAGTCTTTAATTTAATAATACTTATCTAGTGTTTATTATGTGTCAGCTACTGGTCTGTACCTACCATTATTAGTTTATTTGGTCAACTCAATATTTAAACAACTATGCAAGGTAAATACTATTATTATTTCCATTTTATAAATGAGGATACTGTACTGTAGAAGGATTAGATAATTTGTCTCAGGTAACAGTGGTAGGAAGTGGTGGAGCTGAGTTTTGCACTAAGCCAGATTAGTTCCAGAATCCTGGAACTCATGGTCTTGGTCATCACACTCTGTTGCCTCTCATGTGTCCTTGGTAAATTGTCACTGGTTTTCAAAGTGTGTTCTGGGAACTCCTAGGTGTGGATTTCAGAACTTTTCAAGTGTTCATGAATTCAACTCTTATACATAATATAACTCTTATACAAATATACAAAGATATTATTTGTATATTTGACCTTCGTTTCTTACAAGTATATAGTTGAGTTTTCCAGAGACTACCATCACAATAGAGTGAATGGAGAAGCAAATATACAAATTCCTGTCCTCTCTTAAGACAGACATTTAAGAGATTTGCAAAAATATAAAATGATGCCCTCTTCTTGTTGATTTTTCTGAAAAATATAATTTTTTCAATAAAACAATTATGTTAACATATAATAGGTTTATTTTGGTTATATTAAAATAAATGAATAATTTTACTGTATCCCCGATATATATTTCTGTTTCCATTTCTAATGTAGTAATATATTCTGTCTTAATTTCAAATATTGTTAAATGTTTCTTAGTTTTAATTTATAGTACAGTAAATTTGTATTTAACATATATCCACATAAACAGAAGTTTTGAGTCCTCAGCAAATTTTAAGTGTTAAAAAGATCAGAAGACCAAATAGTTTGAAAACTGCTGTGTTGGGAGGGTAAATTTAGTATGTACTATTTTAAAAAGATATTTTAGAATAATTCACAATAGTATGCTTAACTATACAACATTGTTGCTTTTTTCTTTTAGGTTTGTTTTCTGCTCTAGATGCTCATTCTAATTTGGGTGTTATATCTTACGGTGTTTCCATGACAACTTTGGAAGATGTATTCTTAAAGCTAGAAGTTGAAGCAGAACTTGACCAAGCAGGTAAAAAACAAAACCAATGAACCATTTTAGTTAATGGGCTAGATAAATGGTGAATAAGGCAAATAATTATATAAGCCTATGAAATTTATATTATTTTAGAAAAGGAAGGGCAGAAATAAACAGGTGAATAAATAAATGACCGAGACATTTTCTGATAGTGATAAGAATTATGAAGGAAATAATGGGATGATTTTGGGAGGTGCGTAACTTAGTTTGTATGGTCAGGAAGGACTTTGTTGAAATGATATTTGAACTGAAACCTGGTTGACAAGGAAAAGACAGATGGTGATGAATTTAGGAATGAGCTTTTCAAATAATGGGAACTGCTAAGGCAGTAAGATACCAGGACACACAGGTTATATTTAAGTATTATTTTATGCATTATCCCATTCAACTTTAAAAATTTTTAATTTTTACTAATTTTTCATAATTGGACATAATTTTCAAGGTAGTTTTTTTTCTTGTGTCTAAGAAGTCCATCCTTGTGACTTTCATCATATGGAAGCCAATTTTCAACACATCCTTATTTTCCCTCTCTCCTAAATTGAGGCACTGACATAAAAATACCATATCCTGATTTTTATTCACTTTGATTAGTGTATTAGTTAGCCAAATGGGTGCTGAATGCAAAATACTAGAAATTGGTTGGTTTTTATAAAGGATATTTATTTGGGCAGGAGCTTACAGATATCAGGCCATAAAGCATAAGTTACTTCCCTCACCAAAGTCTGTTTGGAGCACAATGGCTGCCAATGTCTGCGAGGGTTCAGGCTTTCTGGGTTCCTATGTTCCTGGGGCATGCTTTACTCTGGCCTCGAGGTTCCTTTCTTCTCAGGGCTTGCTTCTTCCTGGGCTTAGCATTCCTCTCTTCCTGGGCCTGACTTCTCTTTACTCTGTGGGCTTACTTCCCCAGGCTCCAGCTTAAGGCTTCAGCATCAAACTCCAACATCAAAACTCTTAACATCACAAGCCCTCGCATCAAAAGCTCCAACTCTGTCCTTTGCCGTGCCTTTTATCTGTGAGTCTCCACCCACCAAGGGGTGGGGACTAGGTGGGGACTCCATGCCCTAATGATCACTCAATCGTGTCCAGGTACAGATCAGATTACAACACAATTCAATATTTCTTTTTGGAATTCATCAATTATATCAAACTGCTGCAATTAGTTTTGTCAGTTTTTTGGCTAATGGCATCATACCATTATGTCTCTTTTTTTGTCTGGCTTCTTTTATTCAGTATTATGTTTTGAGATTCAACTGTATTGTTATGTGTAGTTGTACAGTAGTTTGTTTACTTTCATTGATTCATACTATTCTATTGTAGGAGAATTTCATGACTTACTTATTCATGCACCTGTTGATAGACATTTGGGTTCTTTCTGGTTTATGGCTCTTCTGGATAGGGCTGCTGGCTAAGAACATTCTTGTACATATGTTTTGGTAAACCTGTGTATGTATTTCTGTTGTATTTATACCTATTAAGGAATTTCCTGGTCATAAGATCTGTATATATTCAGCTTTGGTAGATACTGCCAAAGTATGAAGTGTATGTGAGTTTCATCTGTCATGCATCACCACCAGAGGAGTGGTTCTTGAAAATTTACATGCTTCAGAAAGGTTTTCTTCTTATCAAGGAATATATCACAATTCTCTATCTTTTCTTTTTTTGTTTTGTCAAACAGATTATAGTGTATTTACTCAGCAACCACCAGAGGAAGAAATGGATTCAAAATCTTTTGATGACATGGAGCAGAGCTTACTTATTCTTTCTGAAACCAAGGCTTCTCTACTGAATACAATGAGCCTTTGGAAACAGCAAATATTTACAATAGCAAAGTTTCATTTTCTTAACTTGAAACGTGAAAGTAAATCAGTGAGATCAGTGTAAGTATAATCACTTTTCTTCTTGATGAGTTGTTTTTTTAAAGTTACAAATTTGAGTTACCATCTCAATAAAATGTAGACATATGTAAATAATCTATGTGGTTTTGAAGGGTTCAAACTCTAATTTTCACAATTTAAGAATAAAAAACTACATCAAATACTTTTAGAACCTTATGCTTTTTTAAACTATCATTTATTGTTCTATAAAATGAGGGAGAGACAGTTGTCTCTATTTGTAAAATTTTTAAATACTGTTATTATATATTTTATTTTGCATTTGTATTTTTCATACTTTTGCACCTCTTAGTTAGTTCCTATGGTCACTTCCTGTAAACAGCAGGAAGAATGAGATTTATCCCTATTTATGAAATGAAGAAACTGAAATATAAAGAAAATGTTATAGCTAGCTAGGAGAACTAAGATCAAAATGACATTTTCTCAACTTAGCTTTCTTTAGCATTTCTCAGAAGATTTTTAATAGATTTATATACTAATGTATCTTGAGCTGTTTTAATTCTTTCCCTTTCAGGTTGCTTCTGCTTTTAATTTTTTTTGCAGTTCAGATTTTTATGTTTTTGGTGCATCATTCTTTTAAAAATGCCGTGGTTCCCATCAAACTTGATCCAGACTTATATTTTCTAAAACCTGGAGATAAACCTCATAAATATAAGACAAGTCTGCTTCTTCAAAATTCTACTGGTGAGAATGTGTGAAGGTCTATGAATGTGTGTTGGTTGGGACATGAGGAATGGGTGGAGATGGGTCAGAATTGAATTTTAGAAATATATTTAAGGAAAGGCATGTTCTGCTTGAAGTCTAAATTTAATGAAACACTTTTTGATACTGAATAATTACAGAAATGAAGTTTTGGCTTATGTAAGAGTTTTAAAAATTATTCTTATTGTTGCTGCTATATTATGATCATTAAACTGCAGCAGTCTAATTATTTTCAACAGTATTTTATCCCAAAGTTCATGATGAGCAAAATACATTTCAGAAGTTGAACAAACCCTCTCTAGAGTTATAACATATAATTTTTATCAGTTATATACGCTACATAGAAATGTTGAACAACCCTTGTTTAAACAATCCTTCAAGGATTTAGCATCATGACTAGACAATTACATTTAGCAATCAATAGCACTGGTGCCAAACAAAATAAAACAAAAAATTTTTAAAAATTACACTTTTTTGGAATACTTTAGACGTTCCCCAGGACAAAAATAAAAATAATCTTTTGGCCACAAATACAGTCCTTGAGCTTTTTGCCCATACACTTAAGTATTGTCTAAAATATGTCCTCTTTGTAGCCTTTAGACCCTGTTACTGCTGTGCTTGGCTGAGTTCACAAATCTTTTGTAACCTGTGGCTTCCCTTTCATATCTCTTGTTCTCCTCTTCTGCTAAGATTTGTTTCCTGGTAGTAATTAAAACGTTCTGCTATAGCCATAGCTCCTGCTGCTGCTGCTGGAACTGCCATAGCCATCTTGATTTTCTGGTATTGGCCCTCACCTACCACCATATGAGCCAGAGCTTCTGTGTTCAAACTTTCCTCCTTTCATGGGTCCAAAATTTGAAGACTTATTGTTGTAATTTCCAGTATCGTTGTGCTTCCTGCACTTCCACCACTTCAGCTGCCAGCACAGCCACTATAACTACTGAAGTTTAGTCTATGCTCAAAAGTTGTCATTCCCACCAAAACTACCTCCATAACTACGACCAATGTTTCCAGAAGTGCTTCAGCCTCTTTGGCTGGATGAAGGACTAGACATCTCTTACTTAGACAGGGCTTTCCTGACTTCACAGTTGTAGCCTCACATTATGATATTTCTATAGACAGTCTTTTCCACAGAGCAATGGTCATTAAAGGTTTTAAAAGCAAAGCCTGTCTTCTTGCCATTGCTTTAATCACTCATGATTTCAGTCACTTCAATTTTCCCATCTTGCTCAGGAGAATCTCCTAGGTGATGCTCTTTATGTCTTCTTTAGCACCACCAACAAAGATCTTTTTCACAAAGAAATGGGCACCTGGTCTTGGAGAGTCTCCTTTTGAGGCAGCCCTCTTTGGTTCCACTACTCTTCCATCCAAGTTGTGTGGCCTGACATTCATGGCTGCATCCTCTACAGTGGCATATGTGACAGAACCAAAGCCTCTGGAGTGCTTGCTGTTCGGATCTCCCATTACCAGTCTCTGTTTGTTCTCCATTGCTTAGAATGGCTTCTCAGACTCTCATTGGTTGTTTTCAAAGCTCAGCCCTCCGATGAAGAGCTTCAGCAGCTGTCTGGGCTCTTTAGGAGACTCTGACTTAGGCATGATGGCAACGGGAAGAAAGAGTTTAAAGGCCAGATGGATTTTTATTCTATTTTATCCAATTTCATGGGACTGTTATTTATATAGGTAAACTTTCAATGTGGTAATAGTAACAGCAGCAGCTATAATTTACACAACTGCTATGTGTCAGGTTCAATTCCAAGCCCTGTACATATATTGAATCATTTGATTGTTATAACCACATTTATTATATCCAATTTACAAAAGAGGAAACTAAGGTCTGGAGCATCTACGTAATTTACTTGAAGGACAGATTGTGTGAGTGGCACAAGGGGAATTTGAATCCAGCCTGGCCAGTTCCAGAGCCAATGTTCTTAATGACATTTTATCTAATACAGATAATATGTTTCTTTAAAAAAGAGTGATCTTTCCAGTGTTATTAAAAGCCTATGCATTTTTCTTATGTAAGCTGATTGTTTATTATTTGCTTGTTTTCTCATACCAGACTCAGATATCGATGATCTTATTAGCTTTTTCACAAACCAGAACATATTGGTGACAATGTTTAATGACACTGATTATGTATCTGCTGCTCCCCATAGTGCAGCTTTAAATGTGATGCACTCAGATAAGGTAAGAGTGAAATATGTTCATGAATACCCACTTGTGAGTTATAAAAGATTAAAACATTTCATCTAAAATTAATTAATTGCTGACTTGGCCTCATTAGTTGGAAATTTGAATTTATTTTTGGAAATAGTTAGCTGCATATATTTATGATATATTTTATGTCCTGAAAATTCATCAATATGTAAAACTTGAGAGATTGAATTTTATTTTTAGGTTATATTTTTATCTAAAATATCAAAATATCTGAACATTCATTTCTTGTACCAGCAGTTAGTACTATTGGTGAGAATCAGCTCAGCTGGTGTGAAAAACTTGGTACACAGCAATAGTATAGCTACTTACATTTTTATGTAGTATGTAATAAGTCTTCTTGTATCTTTTTATTGTAGGTCTTTGTTTTTACAGCTGTTTTCAACAGTACTATGGTTTATTCTTTACCTGTGTTGATGAATATCATTAGTAACTACTATCTTTATAATTTAAATGTGACTGAAAGCATCCAGATCTGGAATACCCCATTCTTTCAAGTAAGCTAAAAAATACATGTAGATACAGATATATATTGATATAAAGATATAGATATGATATCAAACATATAGATACATATATATATATGCACTTACAGATACATAAAATCTAATCAGTACTAACAAATGAAATAATGTAAAAGCTCATCTTAGGACATCTCCTATTCTTAAAACTTGAATGGTTATGGTTTATGTCTGGGTCTGTCTAGGATTCTTATATTAATCACAAAAGAAAGATAAAGGTAATTTAAAACTCCGTATTTGGTTACCCTGGAGGGTTGAAAGAACCTTGAGAGTGACCAAGAGTATACCATTTTTCCTCTGGGTAGGACTGTTGGATTGTAAATATCAACATATTGAACATTTTTCTCCCAATCCTTATGACTGGTTTTTCATATTTTGAAAAATGCATGGACAAATATTTGTCTGTAACAGCATTTTCTGATATTTTATTTTGCCATGTTTTTGAAACAGCTTTATTGAGATATAATTCACATACTGTGTAACACTCTCATTTAAAACGTGCAACTCACTGGTGTTTAGTATGTTCATAGAGTTTTGTACAACCCTTTGTACAATTTTAAAATATTTTCATCATACCTTAAAAAACACCTTGTAATATTAGCAATCAATGCCCATTTCTTCTACCTCTCCCTCAGACCTAGACAACCACTAGTCTACTTTCTGTGTCTATGGATTTATCTATTATATAATAAACGGAATCATATACCATGTGGTTTCTTTTATCTAGCTTCTTTCACTTAGTATACCATTTTAAAGACTTGTCCATCTTACATCATTGCATCTGGACTTGGCTTTCTTGTTTTGGTGGAAGTGTGTTCCATTGAATGGATGTGCCAAATTTCATTTACCCATTCATCACTTAAAGGATACTTGGGTTGTTTCCACTTTTTGGCTGTTATGAATAATGCTGCTATGAACATTCATGTACAAGTTTTTGTGTGGACATGTTTTAATTTCTTTTTAAGTGCATACCTAGCACTATAATTTCCTTTTGAGAAATTGTCAAACTGTTTGCCAAAGTAGCTGCACCGTTTACCATTCCCACCACCAGTGATTGAGCGTTCCAATTTCTCCATATCGTCTCTAACACCATTATTATCTGTCTTTTTTTTTTTTTTAAAGTATAGCCATCCTAGTGGATGTGAAGAAGTATCTCATTGCCATTTTGATTTGCATTTCCCTAATGGCCAATGATGTTGAGAATCTCTTCATGTGCTTATTATCCATTTTATATCTTTGGATATTTACACTTATTTAGGAATTTACAATATATTCTGACATAGATCATGGGGTACTACTAAACCATTACTTGAGTTGTATTGTGGGGAATGTAATGGAGGGGCATGACTTGAGACAGGAAGATATATATTGGAGGCTGTTGAAGTAATTCAAATGAGGGATGGTTGTAGTTTGAATTAAGTACTAGTAGTGGGTGTGCTGAGAAGCGAATATATTTGAAAGACGCAACAAGGTAAAAGTCAGAATTTGGTACAGATACATGTAGGTGGAGTGTCAGTGTCCAATGATGTAGGGAAGTAAGATAAGGACCGACAGATGTCATTGGCTTTATCAACAAGGAAATCATTGATGACCTTGGCTATAAGAGTGGAGATATTGGAGTGATATCCAGATTATAGAGGGTTAAGATATGAATGTGAGATGAACAAATTAAAGAATATTAGCTCTAAGGGATTGGGGGTGGTGAGCAATAGGTGGAGGTGTCCGGGAACTTTCCCTCCCTCCTCTCAAAATTTCTCCCTCCCTTATTCTCACCTCCCTCTCTTCCTTCTTCCATTTAAACTCTTGTTTATTTACATTCTGATAGGAAGTAGAGAGGAAGGTTCAAGATGGAAGAAAAGAACTGTATCTGAGAAGGCAAAAATTGTTAGAGGCAAAATACCTACTTTACTGTGAGGAGGGATAGAGATGGGTGTAGATGAAGATATGGCTACATGTCATAGTTTCTATTTTCTCTTTGAAGTAAAAGATTCCTTCCTGGAAATACTATACATGTTCTGTTTTTCTAGAAGATTGTGGCTCTGTAATTCACACCCAAAACTTTTTCAGTTATAACATTTTGCCATCTTAAATGGAAATCAAATAGAAGATTAAGTATATTTTTCTTTTTGTAGTTCTGCTTAGACATGGGCTACAAAATAACATCAGATTTATATTTTGGAAAGATCACTGGCATGAGAATGGAGAGGAATTTCTGTAGACGTTAGTTTGTGTGGAGAAGAGGACAGAAAGTTAAGGTGATTAGATTAGAGATTCTTTTAATTATTTCAGAGGAGAGGAGATTAACGTCTGAGCTAATGCAGCAACAGCCACAATAGTGATACTGGGAAAAAGATGTTAAACTCAGGTGGCATAACTGCTGCATTTGTGAGGTGAGAAAAATAAAGGAGTCTTTTATTACAGTTTTGGATAATGAATTGCATAAGTGTATCATTCACCAATTCTGAGAATACAGACAGAAGAGAGATTTTCACTTTGTTTTGGTGGAATGGAGATACTGTTTCAGTTTTGAGCTTACTGAGCTGTTGCTTATCCTTGTGGCTTTTGCCTGATGGACAGATTACTGGACAGGATGTAAAAATTTGGGTCAGCGGCATATATGTGATATGGAAATCATCAAAGTTGTTGAAAATCCCATGTAATTTTTTTATTGTGAATATTTCAAATGTGCAGAAAATGAACAAATGCGTCAAATGTTAATATCATACCTGTTATTTAATAAAACTTTAAAGATACAGTTAAAACCCCAGTGTACTCCTCCCCACACTTGTTTTCTTTATTCCTCCATAGAAATAACAATTCATAGCTTATAATTTCATTATGTTTTTATGATATTACTACAAATGTACGTATCCATAATTTTCATAAACGATCTTGCAACTTAGGTTTCCCATCAAACACTGATACATACTGTAGCATATTTAAAAATTGAAGAGAAAGAAATGGGTACTTTTTAAAGTTAACTATCCATATAGTCCTAATCATGCTTCATACTCTTTTCTTCCTTCATCAAATTCCATGTGATTGAATCCAATAATAGCTTCATTAATCTCCACTTCTTTTACTACTTAGTTTACATATTTGTGGGTTCTATCTGGATTTTTCACTGTCATGTACCAGAGTTTGAGACTGATTCTGCAGTGTCACATGGCATTAATTAAGGAATTAGCTTTATTGTTGAATGGGAAATCTCAGAAGGTTTGAGTCAATAAAACAGGATGCATTCTATTTCCATGTCATGCCATGGAATGGTGTGCCAGGTCTAGGTTATCTTCTAGACAACATATAGGTTCTTCTCTAGTGCAGGGTACCCTTCCTGCCCCATGGTTATATCCTCTTACAGAACAAAGACAAGAAAATTGGCTTTTGTTGGGGGTGAGGGTGAGAGATAAGATAATATGCTTGGTCCAAGGTAGTCTGCATTTGAGATGTCAGCTGTTTATTGGGTCTTTTGGGAAAGTTAGCTGCCTGCACCTAGATCCTTGGGGCATCCAGGGATGTTGGAACCTGGGGGGGATGAAGTTCTCTTCTCCCAAGGAGATAAGAATCTCCTGGTTCGATGGGAAGCTGAGCTTGGGTATTGCTTTTCCCAACTGAGAAAAGGACAGTCCTAAGATCCCAGCTAATTCATAGTTCAGCATCCAGTAAAAAATACTAAAAGTCGTTCTTAGGCAGTCATGATCACTGTGTGGGATCACTGGTGGACATGCTAACTGCTTTTCACATGCATTATTATTATTTTTTTTAATGATGAAGCTTAATTTATATACTACATTATTCTGTATTGTAAATAAGAAAATGGAAATACAATGATTTTCTCAGAATCATGTAGCTGTTTAATAAGTGGCAAAGGTGGTACTGTAGCCCACTGCCTGCTAAAAACTCTGTAACCATTCTTTCAGGTAGACTATGCCTAGGATAGATATCCTTTATATGTTCCTTCAGAGGTTTTGATGGTCTTTTAGAAAGTACTAAGATGATATAAAGTCATTCTCATTTCCATTTCTTTGTCTTTTAGGAAATTACTGATATAGTTTTTAGAATTGAGCTGTATTTTCAAGCAGCTTTGCTTGGAATCATTGTCACTGCAATGCCACCTTACTTTGCCATGGAAAATGCAGAGAATCATAAGGTAATGACTAAGAAAAAAAATACGGGTATAGTTTGGTAATAAGAAATCTCGTTCCAAATAATAACCTTTTACATTAGTTCAAGACTTATATTATTATTTCAGGAGTCAATGGAATATAAAATAAATTATAGTTTATTATAGTAATGGTAATAACTAACATTTATTACTTGAATCCTTGCCATATGCTTTTAAAATTAAATTCTTAATCCTCATAACATTGTGAGGTAAATTTTATGTTACTTATTTTGCAGAAAAGGAAATTGGGGATGTGTGTGTTCATATAATTTGCTTGGGTTGACAACTCATTTAAGTGGCAGATCTGGGAACTTTTCTGATCTTCCTATTTTTATTTGGTATAACAAACTACCTCTTCCCTTTAGCCTTTAATATGAAGGTATTGAATATACAAGGCTCTTAATTTTGTTAGATGGAAAATGATTGTCATCACCAGGGCCTAAGAAAAATTGCTATGTATTTAGAATGTTTTTGGTATTCTTTCACCACCTTTTCTGTACCTTTCTCTTTCAATGTCCACCAGGAAGTTGGTGATCTTCTAGAGTCTTCTGGCTGTTCAAAGCCTTTCACTGTTCCACTCTGCTGAGGTTGTGTATCTCTTACTCGTCTAATCAAAATTTTCATTCTTTCCATGGCTGATCTTAGTTGATTGGGAGAAAAGTTATCTAATTAATTCATACAGTGTGATGAATAATGAGCATTAGCCTCATAGCAGGCAATTAAGTATTTGATAAACTTAGTATAAAAGTAATATATGAGTCAAAGGGGATAATCTTTAAACAATGTTGAATTTTTGTGTAATAAATGTATGTATTCATTGTAGCAATTCAGAAAATATAGAAAGATTTAAAAAAGAAAATAAAAAGTATTCATAACCCTGTCACTCAAAGATAAAACTTACTGGACAATTGCATTATTTTCTCTTTTTTTTTTTTTTGTAGTTTTAACTTTAAAATTTTATAATTAAACTTTTATTTTGAGATAATTATAGATTCATATTGTTATAAGAAATAATAGATCTACTGTGCCCTTTATCCAGTTTCCCTCAGTGATTATATCTTGCAAAACTATAGTACAATTATCACAACTTGGATATTGTCATTAACACAGTTAAGATATAGAACAGTTATATCATCACAAAGATCTCTCTTGTTGCCATTTTCTAGCCACATGCCCACCATCCCCACTAATCTGTTTGCCATTTCTATAATTTTGATATTTTGAGAATGTGAAAATGAATTGCAGTAGATATACTTTGGGGTTGATTTTTTTCACTGAACATAATTTCCTTGAGATTCATCCAAGTATATATAAATAGTCTATTCCTTTGTATTGCTGAGTAGTAGCCCAAGGTATAGCTATACCCAGTTTGTTAAGCCATTTGCTTATTAAAGGACATCTGGGTTGTTTCCAGTTTTGGGCTGTTCTGAATAAAGCTGCAGTGAATATTCATGTAAGGGTTTTTTGTTTGAACTTAAGTTTTCATTTTTCTGGGTGCAGAAACTGCTAAACTGTTTTCCAGAGTGGCTATGCCATTTTACGTTTCTACCAACAATGTAAAAGTTACAAAAGCATGAATTATTGAAAATAATTGTATTTGACTTGGTTTATGTTTTTATACTTATAAAGAATTTGCATATGTCTGATGTTCTTATAATTCATTGAACATAAAAGTCCAATTTTTCTTATTTCCCCCTTTCTTTTTGACTAATCTTTTATTCCATGCTCTCCCTATCTTACTCTATGGCAGCTCTTTTGTAAAATATCTTTTAATTATTAGAAATAGATTTTTTTATAGATGAAAAGTTTACCACATCTTAAAGTTCAAGTGAATAAGAGTGCTAGGCATTTGATTTATAAAAAAATTTTAAATTTCAAATTAAATAATGAGTGCATGAGGTCAGTATACATTAAAATGCTATTTACTTATGGTCGTAATAATTTATATACTATTCAAGAGTGTCAAGAGTATATAACCTGCTTTCAACTGCATTATCTACCCAAGTTTTTACATTTAAGCTGAAAGCCCTATAAATCCACCAGGTACTTTGCAGTATATTAGTGTTGTCATGGAAGTTTAATTTTTAAAATCGAGACTCCTTTTGCTGTTTAAAACATATTTTTCCATCTAGGTCAACAGATTTTCAAAAACAGCAGTGTTTTGGCTACTCTAATATTAAATCACTCTTTACATCTATAATCCCTATCATATCTTCGGTTTTATTTTGGTTTCATGTGACTTAACAATACCTTCGCATTCTAATTCATAAAAATTGCAGTGAAAGTATTATGTCAGAAATAGTGAGCCAAGTTAAAGGCTAAGCTGAATTTATATTTCGCTGTAAGGAGTATTTTATTATCTTTATACCCATAATATGATCTTTCTGTTTTGTTGATGTGAAGCAAGAGTTCTAAAATAACTTGCCAGAGTTTTCTGTTTGTGAAATGCTTAAAATTATAATAAATTCCTTTTCCTTTTCTTTCTTTTCTTTTTTTTGTTTTTTTAGATCAAAGCTTATACACAACTTAAGCTTTCAGGTCTTCTACCATCTGCGTATTGGATTGGACAAGCTATTGTTGATATTCCCTTATTTTTTATTGTTCTTGTTTTGATGCTAGGAAGCCTATTTGCATTTCATTATGGATTATATTTTTATGCAGTAATGTTCCTTTCTGTGGTAAGTTATCATCATCTGTATTCAAGCTATTTATAAGTAAAATATTTTAAAATCTAAGTGTTTATAAATATGACGGTTGGTTGAGTAATTTGGATATTAAATTTTTAAAAGAAAAACATGAAAATAGAGCTTGGTGGAATTGGAGTTGCTGAAAGCAAACAGATTTCACAGAGATCATAATGACCTTATTAATTTCTGTCTTGTAAATTAATAAATATTTTTCTTAGAACTTTGCAAAATACATTAAGTGCTATATATTACAATGGTAGCTAAAACTTAAGTGAGATAAAGTTGTGACCACCTGTAATTGTTTTTTATAATAAAATAACATTTTACTTGCTATCATAGATGAACTACAGATAGCGTTCAATTCAAATGGCATTCAAGATTGTATTAACAATAAAGCATGGTTTTTATTGATATAGGAGAAATATAAGTCCTTAACTAATGACAATTTCCATTTTTGAATTATTTGTTTAGCTGTAAAATATAAAGAATAATTATCCCTTAATATTTTAATATGACTGGTATTTAATATCATATGTCTTGTAGCTATTCCTATTTTTACATAAAGCATATACATTTATCTTTTACAGGTTTTTTGCCTTATTGGTTATGTTCCATCAGTTATTCTTTTTACCTATATTGCTTCTTTCACTTTTAAAAAAGTTTTAAATACCAAAGAATTTTGGTCATTTATCTATTCTGTGGTAAGTCACATTTTATTTCAACCTCACTTTTCATAGCAGCTTAACTGAAAGTCATTAACTCTTTCATTATTCCACACACAAAATTATGTATTTAATTGCAGAATTTAAATAGATAGCTGTCAGCATCTTTTTGAGTGTGTGTTTCTCTTCTCCATCATCCACTCAATACAAAGGTGATATTGAAAGCATTTAACAATTGGCATTGGTAAAGTCGCTACTTCCAAACAACTTGTACCAGTGCACTGACATTTTTTACCAGGCTAAATATCACCTCTGGTTCCATGTTTTATTAGAGGATTGACAACATAGCTAAATGTGAGGTGCAAATTTACAGGTAAGTTTGGATGGAAATTTCTAAACACTTTTTTACTTGCTTTTTTTTCTTTAGACAGCTTTGGCTTGTATTGCAATCACCGAAATAACTTACTTTATGGGATACATGGTTACAACTGTTCTTCATTACATCTTTTGCATAGCCATTCCAATCTATCCACTTCTGGGTTGCCTGATTAGTTTTATAAAGGTAGGTCTGTTAAGTATTTTAATATTGTACTGTCTGATCTTTGAGATCTTAGTCTTGTACTGAAAGTATCAAGTTAGCTGCTGTTACCTGACTTAGGTATTATTAATACAGCAATTTAAAGTTATTTTGGGGTCTTTTCAAGCATGTCTTAAACTGTAAATTCTCAGAGGAGAAGGACTATATCTATTACATGCTCTTTGATGCCCAGAATGATGTACATAATTAGAAATATGATCTGGCTTCAATTGGTATTTGTTGTTGTGTGCTTGAGATTAATTTTATTAAACCTGGATAATTAAAACAAATTTCTGTGTGATTAGAAAAAAATTAAGCAGTGAATTCTTGGCTTAGGAGGATTGCTGATGAATTATACTTGTTAATCCCTGCATCTTTTTTTGACTACAGTTTAATTTGTTTAATTTATACCTAATAGAAATATTTTGGGAATATATCCAAAACATAGCTACTAATATTAATAGCTTATTTATTTTATAGAATATATTTGCTGAATGAAATGAAATTTTTTTCTACACATTGCAGCATATAAATTTTCAAAAATTTTTATTGTAGATTTCTTGGAAGAATATACAAAAAAACGAGGCTACCAATAATCCATGGGATAGGCTTTTGATAGCTGTTATATCGGTAAGAAATAACAAGTGTTTTTTGTGTTAGCATGTTTACCCAAAGAGTAGTTTAGTTGTATGATTTTAACACTGTCTTTTTAGTTTTAGCCTATCACATAAAAACAAAGATGCATCAAGAGGTCAAGTGTGTTAGTTAATGCTACCTCATTTGTATGTCAGTGGTAATCTTTCATTTACTAAATGGGTCCACTTTAAGATACTTGGCTCATTAACATACTATTGATTCCTTTTTCAAAAAAATATTTATTTTTTATTTATTTACCGCCTTACCCTCATTGTTTTGTGCTCACTCTCTGCTCTCTGTGTCCATTTGCTGTGTGCTCTCTATGCCTGCTTGTCTTCTCTTTAGGAGGCACTGGGAACCAAACCTGGGACTTCCCATATGGGAGAGAGGCGCTCATTTGCTTGAGCCACCTCGGCTCCCTGCTTTGTTATCTCTCTCATTGTCTTTCCTCTTTGTGCCTCTTTGTTATGTCATCTTGTGTAAGCTTGCCGTGCCTGCCTATTGTGCCAGCTCGCTGTCTTGCTCGTCTTCTCCAGGAGGCACCAGGAACTGAACCTTGGACCTCCCATGTGGTAGGCAGGAGCTCAGTCACTTGAGCCATATCTGCTTCCCTATTAATTCCTTTTAATTACTATTCCAGCTTCCTTAGAAGCAAAAACAAAGATTCTTTTCTTGATTATGTTTTATGAAGCTGACAACAAATACGGTTTACAAAAGTAAAAAAATATGTGAGATTATTTTATTAAAATTCATTCTACCTTAATGGTTTTAAATTTATTCTTAAATCTCTTTCTCATATACTTATCATAAGCAAAAGGAAAATTATGATTAATTTTTTGTTGATGGTAAGGAACCAGATGTATGTGGGTTTGGTTCTGTTGATGTAGGTAAAAAAATTCAGTAATCAACTGTTACATATTCTTGTTTTAGCCTTATATGCAGTGTGTACTGTGGATTTTCCTCTTACAATACTATGAGAAAAAATATGGAGGCAGATCAATAAGAAAGGATCCCTTTTTCAGGTCAGTTTAATTTTTTTAAAGTTTCATTTTTTTTAGTATATTTGCAGAGTTGTGCAACCACCACCATAATTAATTTTAGAATATTTCTGTCACTCCCCCCAAAAAACTTTATACCTGTTAGCAGTCTCTTCCCTATCTTTCATCCTCTGTCCCTCCACCCTAGGAAACCACTAATCTACTTTCTAATTTGTATATTCTGGACATTTCATATAAATGGGATCATTCAAATATAGTCATTTTTGTCTGGCATTTTTCACTTAATATGTTTTCACGGCTCATCCATGTTGTAGCATGTAGCAGTAATCCATTCCTTTTCTATTGCCTAGTAATATTCCATTATATGAATGAATACCATATTTTGTTTATCCATTCATCAAATGATGGACATTTGGATTATTTCATTTGTTGGCTAATATGAATAATATTGCTGTGAACATTTGTGTACAAGTTTGTGTGGATATATGTTTTCATTTCTCTTGAGTGGATATTTATAAATGGAATTGCTGAATCATAATGGTAACTCTATGTTTAATCTTTTGAGAAACTGGCAGACTGTTTTCAAAAGTGGCTGTACAGGGAAACGGACTTTGGCCCAGTGGTTAGGGCGTCCGTCTACCATATGGGAGGTCCGCGGTTCAAACCCCGGGCCTCCTTGACCCGTGTGGAGCTGGCCATGCGCAGTGCTGATGCGCGCAAGGAGTGCCGTGCCACGCAAGGGTGTCCCCCGCGTGGGGGAGCCCCACGCGCAAGGAGTGCGCCTGTGAGGAAAGCCGCCCAGCGTGAAAAGAAAGAGCAGCCTGCCTAGGAATGGCGCTGCCCACACTTCCTGTGCCGCTGACGACAACAGAAGCGGACAAAGAAACAAAAAAACAGACAAAGAAACAAGACGCAACAAATAGACAACAAGAACAGACAACCAGGGGAGGGGGGGAAATTAAATAAATAAATAAATCTTTAAAAAAAAAAAAAAAGGTTGTAAGTTAAAAAAAAAAAAAAGTGGCTGTACAATTTTGCATTCCCACTAATAATATGTGAGGATTCTATTTTTCCACATCCTTACCAGTGCTTGTTAATAGTTTATCTTTTTTATTTTAGTCATTGTAGTCAGTGCAAAATGCTATTTCATTGTGGTTTTGGTCTGTGTTCCCTAAAGACTAATGATTTTTAGCATGTTTTCATGTACCTATTAATCATTCATTATATTTTATTTTGTGATATTTCTATTCAAATCCTTTACCCATTTTTTTAAGTTGAGCTATTGTTTTTATATTATTGAATAGTAAGTTCTTCATATATTCTTGATGCAAATTCTGAATCAGATATATGATGTACAAATATTTTCTCATAGTGCATTTTCCTTGGACAGCTCAGTTTAAGTCTAAAGAAGAGTTATTATCTAGCCATTTGCACTAAATTGGATCTGAATTTCTTTTTTATATTTCTCATATATTCATTTATGTATTTATTTATTGCTGAATATTATAGAAAACTGGAAATATAGAAATTCATAAAGATTATTTATTAACCACTGGATATTCCCCATATCCATTGATGACTTTAGATTATGGTTCTCCTCCTTCTTTATCCTTATTCCTGTGGTCATCTTAAGAGAGATTTCTGCATCCATATGAATAGCTTTCCTAACACTCTAATCCCTCAGTTTCTGATTTTCTCTAAGCCAGTGACTTTTACCTCTACTCCACTTCAACTGTTTATTTCCATAAGAGCCATGCCATCACTGCTTTTTACTTCATCTGTAAAATCTTAAGCTTCTACCAGTACCTTTTTACCTCTCTAGCTCTCTCATTTTACTAGTCATATTGTACTTTCCTCCTCACCTCCTTTTGTTTTTTTTTTTTTGTTGTTGTTTTTTTTAAGAGAAAAGACTTTTATTTTGTCTCACCAAGTAAGTAGGAGGCTAAAAACAAGGGCTCCATAATACACCAGCTGTGTAGCACCAGGACTCCTGAGGTATCAGGTTCTTCTCAGATACCTTGTCTTCCAGCCAGCCTTCTGGCATATCCAGTTTTTTTTTAGCTAAGTGCAGTCATTTCAAAAGGACCATTTGGAACCACCTTATTTGTTCAAAAGGTCTTCTAAGGCAATCTCTTCTTGACTGCTTCAGGGATCTCTGCTGGTGACAGCTCTTCTGTGGTTATAGATTCTATAGGTTATAGTTAACTGCCTCCAGCTAACCCATTCCAGTCACCAATCATCCAGAGAGCCTGATGCATCCAAGATCCAGGGCACCCACTGAAGTCTACATGCATTTGCTTTAGGATTTTCTGCATGTAGCTGAAATATAGCTCCTCCTTCTTCCTTCTCCACCTCCTCCTTCTCTTGAGTATTCCCTATCCTTTGAAATGTATCAGATAATACTTGTTTTTACTTTCTTCTCTGTCCAGCCTTACCCATGTGATTCATCACTTTAACCCTTCTATATCTCTTTGACCTTTCCACTAAAATCTGTAGTTATGACTTTTGATGGAACTGCCATCTTGCAGTAATTTGCCAAAATTACAAACATAGGGGTAAAATAGAGGAGCCTTTTAGGAAACATGGAGCTGTTCTTTTGACCACATATATATGAATCTACAAGAAAGGTGATTTGTAAATGTCAAGGGAATGGGCACTATTCAAAAAGGAATGCCCACAAATGTATCATGGCAAAACCAGAAGAGTCTGCAGTGTTTTCCAGGATGCTGTTGGTATGTAACCAAATATGTTAAGATTCTTACCAACAGAATTAATATACATATTGAGTGCTAAGATAGCTTCCTGGAATGCATGAAAAAAATGATGAGAAAAAGAAGGAAGCCAAAGAGAAAGTTACCTGGGTTCAACTGAAATGCTAGCCTGCTTCACCCAGAAAAACACACTTGGTGAAAACAAATGTAAGGGAGCCTGAGTTACTGCAACTTATTCCCTGTGCAATCAAGGCATAAAAAGTATACAAAAAAAAATAAAAGACTTCTGGATTATAAAATATTATGTCTTTGATGTTTTTTCTTGAGTAGAAGTGTTGTATCCCTTCCCCAAAAGAAAAAGTATTTGAAGCAAACTATATCCTAATTCATTAGTTGATGAGTGTCTTTACTCTTAAAATTTAGTATTTCTCTTCCTGAAAGCAAATAAGCAAACAAACAAACAAACATAATTTTGGGTGAACCTGGAGAAAAGTCACATAAAGGTGCTGACTGATAATTTTACAGTCTATTAAACAAACATAATTATGAATGAATCTAATCATATGCTGGAGAAAAATCACATAAAAGAGCTGATTGATAATACTATACATATATCCCATTTTAGCTCAGCTTTATTTTAACAATGTTTGGTGACTTTTTCACATTTTCCTAGTCAGTACCTTTCTATCTTTCCCTTGAGTTCTTATCCCAAGCCTTCTTTTAATTCCTCAAATTCTCAAATTTACCTCATCTTATTTTCTACTTCTCAGTAAATGATGTTGCCACCTATCTCAGAAAACAGAAACCCTTAATTTTAAAATAATTTTCTACAGATTAAACCACACCTTCCATTATTTTTGCTCTTTCCGAGTACCAGAAGAAGAGATGATCCTCCTGTTATCCAAGTCTTTATTCATTCCATCCACTTAAGGATGCTGCTCAATCAATTTTCCTTTCCCTTTCTGTATCTTTCCCTCTGGATCTCAATAGATTATTGGGGGATGGGTGTGCATATTCTTCCCATCTAATAAAATAATAGACATCAGTTCCCATAACTCTCATTTGAACATGAAAACTGCCTCTGGCTTGTATCCCACATCTCTCCTTTTTTTCATGGTCATAAAGCTTCTATCACCATTCTCTCACTTCCCATTTACTCCTTAATTCCCTGCAATCTGGTTTCTGGCCTTACTTATAGTGAAATAACTTATGACCACCTTTTTGCCACATCATGTAGGTTCAATTTATATAATCTTTAATGTGGTTGACTACTTCTTCCTTATACTTTTATCTTATTCCTTTGCTTTCCTGCATGCCATCTCCTATTTGCTTCCTTACCTAATTTTTACTTCAACATATCCTTTGCTAACACTTTTTATTCTGTCTGCTCTTAAAAATAGCATTCCTATGGGTTCTGACCTCAGCCCTCTACATCTTCTCTTCCTGGGCAATTCCATTTACACCCAGGCTATGTTCTTTGAGTGCAGCATCCATATTTTTTCATCTTTCTATCACTGTGTCGAATAGGGCCTGAGTAATACTGGTCATAATGTAATATTGTTGAATAAATGAATGAATTTAGATAATATATTTATCCACTTATTCAACAAGTATTCATTGGTAAACATTTATCTGCGAATGAAAAATAACTCTTGCAATTCCACCTTGCATAGGTAACCACAGATTCATGCTGATATATTTTCTCAATATTTTCTTTTTGTAGTGACTGTACTTCTTACTAGTTTAGTTATTTAAAATTCTACTTCATTTATATATTTAGAACCCTTTCAACAAGGTCCAAACCTAGAAAGTTTCCAGAACCACCACACAATGAAGATGAAGATGCAGATGTCAAAGCTGAAAGATTAAAGGTCAAAGAGCTGATGAATTGCCAGTGTTGTGAGGAGGTAATTTAGTTTTTATGGCTGTAATATTAAATTTGAAATGGTCAGTTCCCAGTGCATAGTGATTAATTTGAAAAAATATTTTTCTTTGCATATTAATTATCAGACAAAATACTTTCTTTGAGAAATATTTCTGTGCCTTTTGAATAAGCCATTTTTTCAGTCATAAATGTACATTTATTTGTATAATATCTCTTATTAACAAATATAGTTCTTATAATATGGACGTGAAGTGTTTGCAGCCTGTCATCTCATGATAGATATGTGATTTATAGCTCTCTTCTTAAATCCTCTTTCCTTTATTAGAAACCAGCTATTATGGTCAACAATTTATATAAAGAATATGATGACAAGAAAGATTTTCTTCTTACAAGAAAAGTAAAGAAAGTGGCAACTAAATATGTCTCTTTCTGTGTGAAAAAAGGCTGGTATTTAATTTTTCTTAAATAATTTTTTCAGAAAAGTAATTTCCAATTTTAGTTTGATTTGCATGCAATGATTTTCTCTTTCAATTCCTTTAGGAGAGATATTGGGACTGTTAGGTCCAAATGGTGCAGGCAAAAGCACAATTATTAATATTCTGGTTGGTGATATTGAACCAACGTCAGGCCAGGTATGATATATAAGGGTGTGGGATATGTTGAATATGATTTATATTTTAATCAAATTATATTTACTAATGATATACTAGGAATTTTATGCTCAAACTTTATATCTATTTTTAGTATTACTTTTTAAAGTATAACTTGATAAGATAAATTATGCTTATCTGTCAAAATAATGTACGTCGTGAAAATTTCAGATATGCGTGCAGATGTACATATACACAGTATTTCTGCTTTTGTAATTACTGCATGTATGGGTTATTTGTCTACTACTGTAATGGAAGACAATTGTTACTAACTTTAGGAGATATGGATGCTAGGCTTGACCCTACCATTTATTAGTCTTTGGTAATAAGCATGTCTCTTACAACCTTGTAGAAACTTCACAGAACTACTCTGATCCCATTTCCTGAACTCTCCCCATTGTTTACTCAACACCAGACATTGCTGTCCTGGAAAATGTCAAACACACTCTATTCTTTGCATTTTTATCCTAGTGGTTCCCTTTGTTGGCTCTGCCTGGCCCACTGGATAACCAAATGACTAATTTCACATATCTCCTTGGCTCAAATATCAACTTCTAATGAGACCCTCTAATTGTTCTAACTAAAATTGCAGCCTGCCTTCCTCATAAAACCCTACATTCCTAATCACCCTTTCTGACCATGTCACTGAGGTCTGATTTAGCTATGTATGTCCTCATTTCATCAAAAGGAGTAAAATTTTGACCTGATATTACTTTGACTCTAGGGAGGGGATCAAATTAATCCACTTACCACTTCTTTCACAGAAGTAAATTAAGCAAAAATAGTTACTAAAAATGAGTTTGTGTTTCTGTAGGTATTTCTAGGAGATTATTCTTCAGACCTGACCGAAGATAATGATTCCATTAAGTGTATGGGATATTGTCCTCAGATGAACCCACTGTGGCCAGATATTACACTGCAGGAACATTTTGAAATTTATGGAGCTGTGAAAGGGATGAGTGCAAGTGACATGAAGGAAGTCATAATCCGGTAAAAAATAATTGTCTCTAGCACCTTTTGTTACTTGGGGGAAAGGTTAACTTTCACATTTTAAAAATTTGCTTACTAGGCATTTCCATGGGTTATAATTTTCACTAAAAGTGGTCATTTAAAGTTTTCGTATATTCTTTAAAAATTATGATAGCTATGAAAGACAGACGGGCTTTTTTTTGTTTCTAATTACAGAATGAATGCACCTATTCACATGAATGTCATGAAACTTAATCTAAATTGAAGATTTTTCACGTTAAGATAGTAATTTGTTTAAAATGATGTATATTGTAGGGTTTTGTTCTTATGTACTTATAGTATGCTTCAACTGAGTAACTTACAGAAAAAACAATGTCAATAATCACAGCAGTTTATATGAGTATTTATATACATCATAGTATGCTCATTTTATATTGTCCATTTTGCAGAATCACAAATGCACTTGATTTAAAAGAACATCTTCAGAAAACTATAAAGAAACTACCTGCAGGAATCAAACGAAAGGTACTTTAGTTAAATAATATGTATATATTTTATTGCAAGTGCTTGATACTATCTTGATAGAATTTCTTGTAGTGATGTATCTTGATAGAATTTCTTGTAGTGATGTCTTATTAGTTTGCTATGTTTTTTACTTCCCTATTTTCTTCCCATCTAGTTGTGTTTTGCTTTAAGTATGCTGGGAAACCCTCAGATTACTCTGCTAGATGAACCATCTACAGGTATGGATCCTAAAGCGAAACAGCACATGTGGTGAGTATACATTGAAGAAGCTTGAGACACATTACATTATATCATGCTTTAGAATAAAAAAAAGTGTCATTAGTTTTATATATACATATTGATTTAAGACTTTGAAGATGATAGTATAGGAGTGGAAGAATATTTAGATTTTTAAACTTTTTAAACATCACTTGGTAAGTTTTAATTAACTAAATTAAGCAAATAGTTGTATTTTAAATTTAATTTTTCACGAAGTAGTAAAAATATTTTATATATTCCAGAACACAAATGGGTATGTGATTAGTTTCTAAAATGAAGAGTGCTATTATCTAAATAGATTTTAAAGTTTTTTTTCCCCCTAGCCATTTAACATACAAATTATCTTTCTCCTAATAATAATGCCTTGAATTTATGTTGAAATCTCTCTAGGAATTCTAGTTAGTACTAATTAGTTGACCAACTCTTCAGGCTTCAATTTCCATGTCCAGAAGGTTTAGTTTAGATGAGTGCTTGGTCTTCTTTCAGTCATATGATTCTACGACTATTTCTTTTTCGTAACATGAAAAGGAATCAATCCTTATAATTCGTTGGTTAGTATACTTTTAGCCCATAGAAACATGTGAAATCATGGACTTTCTTTTCTCCATGTGACAAACCTTCAAAAATAAGAAAAAATAGAATATTAAAATCACAGTTGTACAGGATATCTTAACCACAGCGGTTGATATTTGGTAAGTTTTAACTAAATTAACCAAATAGTTGGCTTTCAAAAACCCAAGTATTTGCATTAAAATACAGATATTTTCCTCTCATCTTTTAATTTTATTTATGTTTTATAGGCGAGCAATTCGAACTGCATTTAAAAACAGAAAGCGAGCTGCTATTCTGACCACTCATTATATGGAAGAGGCAGAGGCTGTCTGTGACCGAGTGGCTATCATGGTGTCTGGACAGTTAAGGTAGATGTCTAGACAGCATGCCATTTAAGGAAAGAGGGTGATATTGTATGTGTGTTCCAATAAAACTTTTTTACAAAAATGGGGTGGCCTGGTTGGCTGACACACTGTAATTTGCTGGTCCCTGCTCTATTGTTTTGTGGTTTGATCAGTTCTCCAATATAACATTCATTGCCTCGATGAGCTTGTGGATTTTTACATGATTTTCAGTTTCACTTTTCAAACAATTTACATTGAAACTTTTTGGATATTTTACTGTCTACTGGAATTTTGGGTGAGAAGGATAATAACCATTGAATGTACTGTAATTAATGGTCAGTCTTTAAATGTATATATCTAGACATCAAAATGAAGTACTGATTTTTCTTAAACATTTGATTAAAATTAAATTAACTCCCTTTTACAATTAAAATACAATTACAAATTGAATAAAATTGATTCTTTAGCATATATGGCAAAAACAGCAGGTAAAATGTGCACAAATATATAAATTATAACCCTTATCCCACTTAAATGTTATTTTTTTTAATTAAAACTTTTTAATTAATTATTTTAAAGAGCTTTAGATTATGTAAATGTTACATAAAGGTATAAGGAATTCCCATATGCCCCACTCCCCCCCACACACTTTTCCACATCAACAACATCCCTTATTAGTGTGGTACATTTGTTACAATCAATAAATATATATTGAAGCATGGCTAACAACTATGGATTACAGTTTACACTATAGTTTACACTCTGTCCCACACAATTTTGTAGGTTATGACAAAACATGTAATGGCCAGTATCCATCACTGCAGTGTCATGCAGGAAAACTTCAGTGTTCCAAAAATGCCCCCATTATACCTATTACATCTTCCCTCTCCCATCCCTCCAGACCTCTGGTGGCTACTACCTTCATATCAATGATAAGAGTTCTTCCATTGCTAGAATAATAATAAGTCTATAGTAGAATAATGAGTCTAGTTTAGTCCATTGTTCATTCCCAAATCTTGAAGACTTGGGGATGGTGATGCCTACTGTGCCTCTAATTGAGAAGGCACGTAGATCCCATGGGGCAGATGGATGGAACTCTTGCTTGCAGTTGCAGACACTCTTTGTTTCTTGGGATGGGTGTTGTCCATCATCATTTTCTTGTTAATTGTCCTGGGTGAGTCCAATGAACTGGAGAGTAGGTGTTGCAACTCTGCTGAGATTCAGTGCTCAACTGGCGCATGGATGAACCAAAGATGTAAGTCTCTGGGAAATATATTTATCAAGTGTAGTGCTAATTATAGGTTCAAAGAAAAGGTGCAGAAGAGCCATGTGTAGGAAACTATAAATGAGTCTAACTGTTACACTGGGGAGCATAAATTCCAAAGTAAGGCCTACTGACAGGGTCCCGAATTCCTAAGCTTCTGGATGTCTCTAGAGCCCTCAGGTGCCCCGCTATTTGAGACTCTATTTGTGGCAGTCAGTGAGATCCTGCTGAGACTTGCATAAGCATATCCTCTGGAATGGCGGCCTGACTCATTTTGAAATCTCTTAGCCACAAAAACTCATTCATATTTACAATTTCCCCCTTTCGGTTAAGGTCTTCACTGCTAATAATCCCTCAGTGCCAGGGAGGCTCATCCCTGGGAGTCATGTCCCACTCTGGCAGGAAGTTAGTGCATGTATATACTGTTCGGTTTAGAGAGAAGCCACATTTGAGCAACAAGGAGGTTTTCAGGTGGTAACTCTTAGGAAGTACATTGGTAATAGGCTAAGTTTCAATTTCACAAGAAAACGTTCGTAAGTACAGTCATCAATATCATAGGCCTGGAATAATGGTCTGTTTTCCTTCACTAGGCACTGCCCTTGCCTCAGAGGATTTTTCCTGTCCTATTAGAGAATGTAACAGAACTCCTCAAGATGGGAATTCAATATTTTTTCAGTTTCATTTAAATGTATTTTAAAATACCAACATCAGTGTTCAATTAAGTTCTTTATTACCTGTAAATTTAATCTTTATTTTCCAAATGTTACAGTAATATTATATTTGCTTATTTTTTCAGTATGTAAAATTTTATTTTTTAAATCAATGTCACAAGTTATTCGATTAGCACTAGATAATAACTACAATAAAAATAAATTTGCTTTAGGTCAGCAGTTATACTTCTCCCTTTTTTTTGTTCATTCCTCAATCTTGGGGTTTTTGGGATGGTGTTCACTCTTTTTCATCCTGAGTAGGGTCATACATATGATGCAGAAGAATGGAATTGTTTTGGTTGCAGTTGAAGATAGGGCTGGTCTATCATTATCATTTTGTTTGTTGTCCAGGGCAGACCTGAAGCATTGGAGAATAGAAGTTGGAATGCTTATCTGCTGAGTTTCAGGGTTCCACCAGCATAGGAACAATCCGAAGGCTTTAAGTCTCTAAGAAATATGCTTAACAAGTAAACTGAAAATTATAGGTTCGAATAAAAGAAGTAGAAGAATCATGATTAAGGGATTTATAAATGAGTATAACTCTTATATTGGGGAAATAGCTTTTCATATATTCCCAGATAGAGCCTGCAGAGATGTTGATTTCATGTGATTGCATGGCTTTGCCTATAGTGTCTGCACATCCCAAGGGCCCTCAGGAACATTTTTGTTTGAGGCTTTGTTTATTTTGTTAGGTTGTGAAATCTGGCTGAGACCTGCAAACTCATAACTTCCAGAATGACTTCCCGACTCACTTTGAAATCTCTTAGCCATAAAAATTCTAATTTATTTAATATTTCCCCCTTTTGATCAAGGTCTTTCTCCACCTGCATTGCTTATTAATGTTTTGGGGGATAGATTTTGAATGCCATTGTTTCAAAAACTTATGGTAATGTATATTGATTTAAATGTTTAAAAAATTGTTTCTTTGTTTTAATTTTAGAATCAGTCTTTAGCTTTTCTTTAGAATTTCTTGTAAATATGTCATTTCCAAAATATGGCTGACCACTTTGCATTTGGAGTTAATTATTCAACACTTTGGTATTTCCTGAAATGGTATTTGGTATATTTTAAAAATTAATATTAGGTGTAATATTGGATTATAACCCAAAATATAAAATAAATACACAAGTTCATCCATATAAAGAAATAATTGAGTAAATAAATGGGGAAGGGACGCAAATCTTTCTTACAGGACCCCAGATAATATATGGAGATACTACTCCCTCCAGGAAGAGGAGCTTAATCCCCTATCCCCCAAGTATTTTCTGGATTTAGGGAGTTATTTCTAAAGAATAGAATATGGAAAAGGGAACATAGTTGTTTTACAATAGAGAAACGTGACAAACACTGCCTTAATCAAGAGGTGTCATGAGTTATATAATGTATCCCCTGATACAACAAATGAGATATTTCAGCTCTGTGGTATTCTCTCCAAAAACCCCTAACCCTAATCTGATCACGAGGAAAAACATCAGACTAAACCAAATTGAGGAACATTATAGAAAACACCTGCCCATTATTCCTCAAAACTTTCAAAGTCATGAAAAACAAGGAAAGACTCCGTGAGAAACTGTCACAGACCAGTGGAGACTAAGGAGACTTGACAACTAACTGCAATACGATAGCTTAGACAGATCCTGAAACAGAAAAAGGACATTAGTTGAAAAAACTGATAAAATCTAAATAAAGTCTGGAGGTAGTTGATAGTAATATACCAGTGTGGTTTCTTAAATTTTGTAAGTATAGCACAGTGATGTAAAATGATAACATTAGGGAAACTGACACTGGATGAAGGGTATTTGGGGATCTCTGTATTATCTTCATAACTTTTCTGTAACTCTGAAGTTATTCCGAAATACAAAGTTTATTTATGAAAATGGTAGAGATTTAAGTGAGAAATCATTCTTTGAAACTGTCAAGTCACTTTATACCTGAGTTTTAAAAAAAATTATTGCAGATGTATTGGGACAGTACAACATCTAAAGAGCAAATTTGGGAAAGGCTACTTTTTGGAAATTAAATTGAAGGACTGGATAGAAAGCCTAGAAGTAGATCGACTTCAAAGAGAAATTCAGTATATTTTCCCAAATGCAAGCCGTCAAGAAAGGTAAAAACAAAGAAATTTGGTAGTACTTCTTTGTAGAGCAATAGTTATAAAAATTGATTGTTGTGTAAAGAGTAGGGGTAAAATCCTCTCTTTGCACGTATGCTATATAGATATGTTACATTAACTATCTGTATTATTACAATATTGGGCTACTGTAGTCTGATGTATTATAAACATTAGACTAGTCTGGAATTTTCTGTTATATCTTTCAATATTTGATAGTATTTAAGCTTTTTAAAGTTCCTTTTTGATAGTAATGATAATTAATAGTGCATGAAAATATTTTGATTTCAAACAATTTTTGTCAAATATCAAACTAAATAAAAAATATAAAATAAAATTGAATTTTGAAGTTTAGCTTTAGAATACAGTAGTAGTTACATTTGAATTTTTAATTTTCCTATGTTTTATCTTACCCATTTTCAGTTTTTCTTCTATTTTGGCTTTTAAAATTCCTAAGGAAGATGTTCAGTCCCTTTCACAATCTTTTTCTAAGCTGGAAGAAGGTAAGTAGTATTTGAAAAACAGTATAAGGTAGTTCTCAGATTATGAAAAAATTTTATTTTAAAAATTTAAAGCTTAGAACTTACAAATCATGGTAAATAAGAAGATAGCCTTTTTATCCATTTAATCTAAGATATAACTAAATAGTAATACCATGGGGATTTTGTAGATCAACTAATTGTAGCGTAATCCTTTTACAGTCTTCAGTGGACATGACCAGTTTATCACATTGCCTCTATGAGAAAGTTAAGCTTAATTACATCTCACATAATTCAGTCCAGCGGTGGGAACATTGCGTTTCTTGAATCCTCACTTCATACTGGGCCACAGAAGTAGCAGTAGTATCAACACTCCATTGACAACAGTAGAGAGAAGACAGTAATTCATAGTGCAGAAGGGAGGGCATTCTCAACAGTTTCAGAGAAACTTATTGAATCTTGGCATTTTAAAAATAAATGATGGGTAGATTAAAGATATGCTGGCGGCCACAGAAGGAAGTTAGCTCACATTTGTCCATACACAGGGTTATTGTATGGCATTTATAAGCTATGCTTGTTAATGTAAATGTTTATATTAAAACCTTTCAAGAATTATAGGATGTGTAGGATTGTTCTTTAAGTGAATGCTGAATACAAAGAGATTTCCTGATACTGCAGATGTCCTCTTCACAGCTATACATTACTATTCTTTCTGCCTAAAAGCACTAATGAAATTAGTCATTTTTGTGCCTACTATTTGTGCATTTACATAATCAGGTAATGTTGTTGCCTTTCTGGTGATTCTTTTATGATCAAAGAGAACTCCTGAACTACTTGTGGAGAATTAAAGGAATGAATAGAAAACCAGAAACTTGGTTTTGGATCATATAAAATGATCTGATAAATACATAAAAGTTTATGGAGATATGATCAATATCCAGAATCTAGTTCAAGAAATCAAGAAACAGAATATGTTGGAGTTGGGGAATGGGAGAGAGCAGGGATCAAAAGAAAACATGAAAGGAATAATGAGGAAGAAGATAGAGGAGAGCAAGAAGTTGCTTGGAAAAGATGAAATAAGACAAGTTACGTTAAAGATATAATATTAAGGCTCTAGGACAGGGGTTCTTAACAAGGGGTCAGTGAGCTTGAATTGAAATTCAAAAAAACTTTATGGGGTATGTGTTCGTGCAGGTGTGATATATTTATTAAATAATACACAGTATGGTGTGGACATAGCAAGGGGTCTATGGTTTCACCTGACTGGCAAAGGAGTCTATGTGACACAAAAAAAGGTTAAGAATCCCTACTCCAGGAGATTATGGGGGTGGTGAAGAGAAAAGGAGCAAGTAGAAAGGAAAATGACATGTTTTGGAGCTTCAAATTTAAATTAGTTTAAAATATTTTTTAAAAGAAATGGTTAACCACCTTAGGGTAAATGCCATTTTATTTTTTAAAAATATATTGTTTTCATATTTTAATAGCTAAACATACTTTTGCCATCGAAGAATACAGCTTTTCTCAGGCAACATTGGAACAGGTACTATAAAGTTAAATTTTTAAAATTTATTTTATTAAAAAAGTGTCAATATCAAATTGTTTAGATTTATATTAGAGAGGGAGGCAGATTGTGAACCAGAGACAGTGTTATAGTATATTTCTGAAAATTTGTATAATTTTAAACAACTTCAGGTTCTCTGCCTGATTATTTTGGATAGCTAAATTTTTGCAGCTTGATAAAGAAAGTGGATGATGATGATGTATTTTATTAGCATATTTGAAATTATATTTTCTAAATATCTGTGCATATTTTTTATATTATGCCAGTGCCACTTACATATATTAATTAAAAACAAATAGCCTATTCCTCTAAAATAAAACTCATCCTTGCTTGTGATTAATGGAGAGTACTTATTTTGTCTGAATAGTATTAATATCAGTAAATCTAATCTCTTCTGATATTTGAATGATTAATGTAGTTAGTTATAACTTTATCTCTTTCTAATTTAATTAAACGTTCTCTTGGGTACAGAATGCTGTATTTGATTTATTTCCTTTCATTTAGGTTTTTGTAGAACTAACTAAGGAACAACAAGAAGAAGATAATAGTTGTGGAACTTTAAACAGCACACTTTGGTGGGAAAGAACACAGGAAGACAGAGTAGTATTTTGAACTCGTTTACCTTAAATCTACTTATTGAACTTATTTCTTCTTTATTTTAACTTTGATTTTAAAAGTTTATTTGAATGGTAACTGGAGAACCATGAAAGCATTTGAGATAAAGAAAATGCTTATTTCACTAAATTTACTAAGCTTCTTAACTGAAGTGCTGTGGTTGTATGTTTTGTGTTTCTTCAAATAAAGCTTATATATAATTTATTGAACCTGCATGTTTGTATCTGAAGTATATTGAACTGTAATACCTTTATCAAGCTGAGTATTTACTTTTTCACCTATCAAAAACAATGGTTCTGAATTTATAATTTAGAGATAAATAATGGAATAATTTTATTTAGGACAGTTATCTTTATTTTTTTTTAATTGTACTGTCTTTCAAATATATGTAATGTACAGTCTGAATTTAAAAACTACCACTTAGCTAGACAGAAAAGAGACATAAACTAATATGAAAGTTTCTTCTCCTTTTTAATTTCTAAAAGAAAATTTTAATGGAAATTGGCATCCTAAAATCCTAACGCTAGATAATCTGTGTAGATAAGAGGTGTATGAGAAGTAAACAGCCACTAGGTGGCACTCATTAATCATAGTAAGTAAAATGAGACCTTGTTCTATTGGGTGATTTTAGATGTAGGTAACTTAGATAAATAAAGTTACATTTCTTCTGCTTATAGTAAAATTCATAGGTATTTTAATTATTATAGTGAAAGGAAGACTATGTCTAGAATCTTATTTAATAGTCTGATTTTTTTACTCTTTCTGACTTGAATAGCAGACATCCATAAAAGTAGAAGAATTAAGCCATACCTCCTATCCCACCCCTCAAGGAACATATAAATTTTTTGGTCATCTACATTTCAAGGGCACATTTTATTTCATTCTTTGAATAAGATATTTGTTGTGTAATTGTTTTTATTGGTATATTTTATTATTTTAACTTTTCTCCTCCTCTACAGAATTTTAAGTATATCAGTACTTAAAATTTACTTAAGAAATCACCTGAGATTCACTTTGGAATATGGTGGGATATTAATAAACAAGCTCTTTTGACAGTTAAGACTTAGAAGTAAACTATACTTAATTCTCCTTAATGTAGAGAAAGCTTAATGAGCTTTTAGCTCTATTGCATAATAAATAAGACATTTATGAATGTTTTTAGAAAGATATTTGAATTCATTTTTTCAGTTTTTCTTTACTTAGGATGAGTATATTTCAGTCATGAATTAAATTTTTCATAGAAATGTTCTGTTTACTTTTTCATAGCAACAAAAAGTATAATGTAACTAATATTTAGGAAAGTAGGATATAGAGGAGGGAGGAAAAGGAAAGACAAAGTTAATTATGAAATTTATCTTTAAACACAGTTTTTGAGCATATATTACTTTCTTTTAATATGTCTCGAATTGCTGATTTCAAAACTTTTCCTATATCAAAACAAATAAACTTAAATATATTTTAGGCAAAATTGGAAAATATAAATTTAAGTATATATTGGGCAAAAGTTGGAAAATATATATTAAACAGCATCATCTAAGTTTTTATTTTCCATCTGTGATCACATTTTAAAAGTACAGTAAAGCCGGAACTTTACCGAGTAACTATGGTTACTGACAAGGCAAATTTCTGGCTGCCTTGGGAATCAAGCAATTGGCAACAATGAAAAACATTATGATGAGTACACTTTACATTCCCCTTTGTGGGCTCATCATTCTTTTTCCAGTTTGTTCTTAGTAAAAAGCTATACATATTCTTTAAAAGCATTTTTTCTTTAAATTGGTACAAACTATTTTAAGTCAGTATTTTACTTTTAATGATCATTAAAACATTTTTAGAGTAATTCAGTTCATCAGACATATTAATGACTATTTTTTAAGTCCTGAGGGTTCTTTGGATACAAGGATGTCTTTCATTTTAGGTTCTGACAGTCTAGTGGGAGAAAGACAGATATTTATACTTAATTATATCATGACAAATGCTTTGCTAGCAGTACTATTTTATAAGAGCACAATTAAGGTAAGTATTGTCATTGTTTATATTGTTGTTCTTCTGTTCATTCAACATTTCATTCTGACCTTACTCTGAATTTATTAAAATATCACACTATATTTTCATGTAATATGTAAATAGGCATTGCATTTTGAAAAGTAGAAATGTTTATCCTTAATGTATTTTTAATATTGCTAGCATTGTATTTTTCATTTTCTTTCCTGAAATAATATTACATAAATTGAAAAAAATTATGCTCAGGTGAATAATTTTTTATCAACTATTCTTACAATTATAAGGTAAAAGTTTACATATTTTTATTTGTAACATCATATATGTAAGTAATTGTTAATGCTGTCCCTCAAGAAAAATAACTAATATAGTTATATATTATTAATATTGAGCTATAAGAACTAAATGTAGAAGACAAACCTTTTGTTTTGTATCCTGGAATTAATTCTTTGTTATTTAGTATTGATAAATTAATTATGAGTTGCTCATATTAAAACTGAAGAAAAAATCTTGGCACTAAAATTGTTAGTAGAATTTTTTTTTTTAATCTGAGAAGAGTTTTCAAGTACAGAAGTAACATTGATAGTTATTTTTAATTCACACTGAGATTTTAAACTTGAGCTAGGTATTCATATAGATATTTTTGTCTTGAATTTATTTTTTGTAAATATAAAACAATCACTTTCACTTATACCTTATTAAATTTTACAGATCAAATTTTCTCCAATTTGATTCTCTCAAACTGGCAAAATTTTAAATACAATGAACAGTCTATTCCTAAGAACCTAAACAACTCTTACAACTGTAATAAGTCAATTTTTTGGTGGTGGTTGTTGTTTTTAAAGATTTATTTGTTTTTTATTTATCTCTCCCCCCACTCCATTGTCTGCTCTCTATGTCCATTCACTGTGTGTTCTTCTGTGTCCCCTTGGATTCTTGTCAGTGTAATCAGGAATCTGTGTCTTTTTTTGTTGCGTCATATTGCTTTGTTAGCTCTCCATGTGTGTGGTGCCACACCTGGGCAGGCTGTGTTTTCTTCGCACAGGGCAGCTCTCCTTACGGGGTGCACTCCTTGCGCATGGAGCTCCCCTACGCTGGAGACACCCCTGCGTGGCATGGCACTCCTTGTGTACATCAGCACTGTGAGTGGGCCAGCTCACCACACGGGTCAGGAGGCCCTGGGTTTGAACCCTGGATCTCCCATGTGATAGGTGGACCCTCTATCTGTTGAGCCAAATCTGCTTCCCATAAGTCAGTTTTTAAAAATCAAAGCAAATCAACTTCTCCAGAGTTTTTACATCTTAAAAATACGCAAAACAACATGATGGTTATACAACTTGCCACCACACTTGCATAAATACAGCATTCCAAGAGAGTATCTATATAATAATTTGAAGTAGTTATTTTCACCTTCTCTGCATATATACCTTGCAAGGGTTACAAATTTACAAATAAAATGGAAGAGAATTACCATCTCAGGCCATCTGAAGTTTATCCCTTCAATGGGTTGAGACCAAGAAATGGGTATTAATTAGACTACTTGATTAATGATTGAGACTTGCCAAGGGTTTTCTAAACACTACTGCTAAATTAAATACTAATATGAACATTGCACTTGGATGTGCCTTCCAAGATTAGCTGGCACCTGTTTGGGTGACTTCTTAATTGAATTGTGTCCCACAAGAAGATATGTCCAGGTCTGTGAAGTCTAAACCCTGGTCCCATTACTATGACCCTGTTTGAAAGTAGGACATTTCAGGGTGTTATTCATTAGGATGAGGCCAGACTGGATTAGGGTGGACCCTAACTCATTGTGACTGTTGTCCTTATAAGGAGAGAAAACTTGGACACAGATATATAGAGATAGAGCCATGTAATGGGTAGAAATTGAGTTATGCTGAAAGCCAAGGATCATCATGGATTGTCAGTCCCTGTCAGAACTCTGCAGACCTCAGAGGAGGCTTGGTCCTGCTGTCATCTTGATTCAAATTTCTCTTCCAGAACTGTCAGTCAATTTCTGTTGTTTAAACCAGCTCATCTGTGTTACTTTGTTACAGCAGTCCTGGCAAACTAAGGTAGAGTAGTCCTTCTCTTCTGTTCCAACTTTTGATTTTTTGAGGTTTCAATTGTGACTAGCCCAACCTATGTTTCAACCTATGTTACAACCCAGTATTTTTCCCTAAGTTTTATTGTTAGGTTTTGTGGCAGTTTGGTATTGTTTATGAATTCCAAAAATAGATATTAGATTGTGTTTGTAAACTGGTCTGTTCCTATGGGCATATAAGATTGTATTAAATTCAGAGGTTTCATTTTTATTTGATTAAATCATGATTAGGGTTTGATTCAGTTACCTCATTAGGATGTTGACTCCCCACTTGGGTGGGGACTTACAAAGAAAATGACATGGCAGAGGAGAGAGTTAAGTTTTTGATGCTGGAGCCCTGGGAGTAAACACACAGGAGAAGAACACAGAGAAATAGAGATGGTTCCATAGACATGGCAGAGGCCCTGGGAAGAGAGAGAGCCTGATAGTCTATAGCTGACCTTGTAGAGAAAACAGAGCGGTTAAGCCCAGAAAGAAACGGGCCCTGGGGAGAGATGAGGCTTATCCTAGCCTACAGCTGAGATTGGAAGAAACTGGGACCACAGAGCCTTAAGAGGAAGAGGAAGGCAAACCCTAGCAGTCATCTTGCTCAACACATGGCAAATGACTTTGGGTGAGAAAATATCTCTTATGGTACCTTGAGTTGGACTCTTTAGGGCCTGGTAGCTATAAGCTTCTACCTCAAATAAATACCCTTTGTAAAACCCAACAGATTTCTGGTATTTTGCATCAGCACCCCTTTGGCTGACTAATACAGGTTTCATCCAAACTCATAATAGGATTTTCTGTGTTCTGTGGTATGACTATAGCCTAACCTTTATAACTGAAGACTAGCTAAATAAATCTCTCACTTGGGTTGCAATTTTACTTTCCTTTCTGTTTTGTGTTCTTATGTGTCATTAACCACAGTATAATGGTATCATTGTTTTAGATCACTTTATTCATCTTATTAATATATTTGTCACATAACTGTTAGAAAAGATATTAACTAATAATTATTTTATGTGTTGGCTAGTTATTTCATTGGCCAAATTATATGCATTATTATACGATGATTATATACTTTGATATTTCTTTTCTGTTGGCTACATTCAAACAGTCACACATCAACAGTATGTGAAATCAAGTTGGTGGTTGAATGAGATTAAAATTATTTGTGGTCATCTTTACAAATTAATAAGAATCCCTAAACTGTAATCTCATTGTATTTCTTAATTTTCCATGTTATCATTATACTTCAATTTTGTAATAAGTTCAAATTTTAAAAGTAGTCAAGAGTAAAAGTAAGTCATACTATTGTGGAATTTAAGAGAAGTTCAATTAATTGAGTATAGAGAGGCCAGGACTCAGGAATGATTTTGAGAAGGAAAAAATGGTTTATTGACGGCCGGCCGGACTCGGGAGCTTTCAGTTTGAATCCCGAGCCCCGAACAAGATTTTCAAACGTCTTTTATACAGAGAGGAAAGGCCAAATGGTCCCTTTGTTTCAGTTCTCAATAGGCTTCAATTAGCATATATCTCTTCCACATCTTAGGTAAGCTTTTAGCAAGGACTCCAGACATTCTAGATAAGCCTTGGTTTTTGCATTTCCCCTAAATACTTAAAGTTTACAGCTCTTGCATTGTTAAACATTTCCTGGGACTGGAGCCTGTTTGCCATTTCCCCTAAGGGCAGGACTGCAGCCTCTTATCTTTCCACACTCACAAGTCAAACAGCTTAGTTATTTCTGAAGAGACACAAGTCAAACAGCTTAGTTATTTCTGAAGAGACAAAGAGCCTTCCACCCATAGCCCACATCAATACTATTCTTTTGTTCTCCAAAAAAAACAATGAATCTTCCAACAAAGTAAGAAATGGAAGTTCTGGTTTTCAAATATGTGCAAATATGGCTTTTATTTGTCTGGTTATCGAAAAGGGGTGACTAACTATGAGGTATGCATATTTTAGAATTTACCTTCCTCATAGCAAGTTATTAGCTGTTCTTTATAACTAATGTTGGTAACATCCAGAGTCTTTTAGGTTCAAAGAAAGATTGCTTTTCCTATCTTTCATTTATTCATAAATATTTTGTGCCATGCGTGTTTGAATCAAGCATTGTTCTAAGCACTAGGGAGAAATTATTAAAATAGACAAAAATTCTTGCCCTCACTTAGCTTTTATTATGGTAGAATGATACAAACTACTTACCAAAGTAAAATATATAATATGTTAGATGGTGAAAAAAAAAAAAAAGGAAGATAAGAAGTGTTAAGTGTTTATTGCAGTATTAAATAGATGAGACCACAGTGAGCAGGTGATCTGATGAAAGAGCATTATAAGCAGAGGGAAAAGCAAGTAAAAGGCCCTGAGGCAAGAGTGGTGTGACATTTGGTAGAAAACAGCAAGACCATTGAGGCTTGAGTGAACTAATTAAGGGGACATTAGTAGAAGATGGGTTCAGAAATCTCAAAGGAGTCCTTATTGACATTGTATGAACATTGAGTGAGATCAGAAGTCATTATAGGATTTTGAGCAGAAGAGAGAGATCACCTGATATAAGTATTGATTTAGCTTCATGTGTTGTAAATAAATGAGATACAAGTGAAGGAGAAATGAGACATTTTAGGAGGCTTTTGCATTTGATTAGGAAAGCCATGATGATTTGAATTAAGGAGGTGATAAGTGCATGTGATGAGTAGTTGGATTTTTAAAAAAAAATAACATATTCAACATAAAATTTCCCATTTTTAACTACTTTCAAGTATACATGTTGATGGTGTTAATTAAATTCACAATGTTTGCTACCATCACCATCATCAATTACCAAAACTTCCATCACCCTCAAAAATACTCTGTACCAATTTAGCATTAACGTCCCATTTTCCACCCTGGTAACTTGTAATCAAATTTCTATCTCTAAATTTACATATTCTAGTTATTTCACATAAGTGAAACCATATAATATTTGTCCTTTTGTCTTTTGCTATTTCAACATGATGTCAAGGTTCATCTGTTTCAGCTTGAATCAGAACTTTGTTCCTTTTAGGCTGAATAATATTCCATTGTATGTATATACCACAGTTTGTTCATTCATCTTGGGTTGCTTCCACCTTTTGGCTATTGTGCATAGTGCTGCCTTGAACGTTCTTATACAAATATCTGTTTGAGTTCCTATGTTCACTTCTTTTGGGTATATGACCAGAAGTGGGATTGTCAGGTTGTTGTAGAATTTTGAGAGAGGTTCAATTATTTGCGTATAGAGAGGCCAGGACTCAGGAATGATTTTGAGAAGGAAAAATGGTTTATTGATGGCCGGCTGGACTCGGGAGCTTTCTGTTTCAATCCCAAGCTCGGAACAAGATTTTTGAGTCCCTTTTATTCAGAAAGAGGAAAGGCCAAATGGTCCCTTTGTCAGTTCTCAATAGGCTTGAATTAGCATATATATCTTCCACATCTTAGGTAAGCTTTTAGCATATTTGGTTTGCATTTCCCCTGAATACTTAAAAGTTTATAGACCTTGCATTGTTAAACTGTTTCCTGGGACTGGAGTTCTTGCTATGGTCTCCAAGGGCAGGACTGCAGCCTCTTATCACCCCACACCCACAAGTCACAGATAGTTTAGGTTATCTCTGAAGAGACAAAGAGCCTCCCACCCTAGCCCACATCAAGGTCATATGGAAATTCTATACTTAACTTTCTGAGGAATTACCAAACTGTGTTCCACAATGGCTGCATCATTTTCCATTTCCACCAGAAATTCATGAGGATTCTTATTTCTCCATGTCCTCATCAACACATGTTATTTTAAGAGGAGATATCCAGTAGGCAAAGGAAATAAGTGTCTGAATCAGTATTAGTTTTGGAGCCCAATCTTGAGATGAGTGTCAAGTGGATATTGAGCAGTAAGGTAAAAAATGCAGCAAGGTCCAAGGAAGAGTATCATAAGGCAAGGGTCCCCACCTAAGTAAGGAAATACTGAGAACAGATTTGAGATCTAGTTGAGTATAGCATTAGCTACCAAGGAACTGAAAAGGAAGCAATTGTAAAGTGTACAGGACCAGACAACTTTCTTGAGAAGTCACTGTTGAAGAGAAGGAGATAACTGACAGGAGACCCATCCCTTGGAAGTATGGTAATGTAGAGAAATGAAGAAGCAAAGACCTGATAATATCCTTACAGAATCAGAGACGGACCACCCAAACCTCCCCACATGATACTTTTTAAATAAAGAAACTGATTCATCACTCTAATCTAGAAACTGATTTAACCACACAAATCATAGAATGGCCCAACTGTTACTGGTTCCAATGGATTCTGTAATGAACCATCTATATCCCCTTTCTGAAATGAAAAACTTCTCTAGCTGAGAGTACTGCTAAGCAACAGGCCTCAGATTTCAATCCCCTTTGATATTTCCTCATGTAAAGGGATCCAACTTCATGTAAAGGGATCCAACTTTCCCAGGGCATCCTGCATCCAATCAGTTTTTCAGGGGTATTGAGGCTTGGTTCACTCTCTACTGCCCTAACTCAGGAAAGTCTAAAGAGGCGTTATATTTTCAGAACTTCCTGTAGTATTGGATGGGAAGGGTTGTTTTGGGACTACATTGTAGTTTGACATCCCCAATCTAGCTTCCTTTCCTCACACGTTTCTTCTAAGGCACTGTCTAAAAAATCACCTGCATGCTTATCTGCATTTCAGAGTCTGCTTTCCAGGGAAGCATTTTGGTACCAGGACTAGTCTGAAAAAGATGCTAGGAGGAAACTATGGACCTGGCTCACCCTTCGCCCATCTGGCAATAGGAACTTCAGGGTGGTAAGTGGAGCACAGATGAACCCTGGCACAAAGTAACAGTGTAGTTGTTAACTTCCACCACTGGTGAATAGGAATGGTATTCCTGTAGAAAGGAATGTATTAGTCAGTATGGTTTGTCAGGTGTGTTTGAGTTTGACTGACATTTCATTTGGGGATAGGGGAGAGATTGCAAATTGATTAATTGACAATTAAATCTAAGTGTGAAAGTTAGAAGTCTTCCATGGTAGCATGTAAAGAGGTATTCATCTTTTGTAATGGGAGAGCAGAGAAAGCTGATGCCCAGGCCCAGGAGTTATTGAAAGCATAACTGAGCTCCAAACAAGATTAATATTCCTCTGGAGTGACATCATCAAGATTGTGACATAAGACATCCCTGGGAAAGTTAAACCTCAGAGACAACTAAATAAAAGAGCAAAAACTACTTGTTTGAAACTCTGGAGAGTGACAGACTGGACAAAGGCTCCACAAATGCTAAGTCAAATTTTAAAAAACCAACAAATAGGTGGGAAATCTGTGATTCAGACTTGCCAGGCCAGATCCCTCCCCCATACTTGGTCTCATACAGTTAAGATTCACACAGTGGCAGCCCTCTGGTCCAGACATTTCCTGCCATAGTAATGGGCACAGAGCCACTCACTACAACAACTTAGCATCCCACCTAAGGCATGAGTGCGAAATGCCACAGACCCAGGGTAAGATCCTAATGGTCAGCAAGCATAAACATACAGAATGGCCCCCAGAAACAAAAGAACCTATGGCAGAATTGTTGCCAAGGGGTGGGAATACCCAATCCAATGTCTAATCACTGGTCCACTGTCATGAAAAAGGCATTTTTGAACCCTGTCCCCATCTGGCTCCCTGAGACTGACTACTCTAACATGGAAGTTATCAGAGGCAGAAAAGGTACATGGGTAAAGGGGAAAACTGAACTGCTGTAAGGCAGGGTGGACTCCACCCAGAACTGAAAGCTGTAGGGAAAATGTGGCACTTAGCCTGGTAAAGCAGTTGAGCAAGTCATAGCCACAGGGGAGGAAGATTTGCAAAAATTTGCACAAAAGCATACAGAACAGCCCAGGACTCCCAGAGAAAGAAGAGAGGAAAGGAAATCTCCTGGAGGTGAAACAGTTGCACATAATAGGGTAATCTTAAAAGCTACACTGCATGTTCTGGGCAAATGACAGAAAGAAGACCTGATAAAATCTGAACAAACACAGGCTGCTCTGAAGTTTCAGTATAAGCTGGATCAAGCATTGAAGAAGAACCTTAACACAAAGCCAATCTACAATAAAGTCCTAGACAAGACAGACAAATGTACTTGCAGAATTAGAACATCAAAATAATCAAATACTCAGTCATCAACAACAACAAAAAAACACAAGCCACTAAGAAACAGGAAGATGTGACTCATTAAAGGGAACAAATTAAAACTTAAGAGAAAACACAGACTTTGGAACAACTAATCAAGGATGTTCAAATCTAAACAAATTCAAAGAGCTGAATAGGAATAAACTACATATAAGTATAGAGTTAAACATATTAAGACAATTTGTGAACAAATAGAAAGCTTACAAAGGAACATGACAATGTATATGGGGTTGAAAAACATAAAATATTAAAAATACAATAAAAGTAAGACGATTGATGAGAGAGAGATCTAAGATGGTGTCAGAGGAGCTCAGGCAGGGCAAAACTCCCTTGCAAAATAGGGGAGAAGATGTAGAAGTCATCTGAGGGAGCCAATTTAGGGACCCCTGTAGGCCAGGAAAATACCTCATGCATCATCCAGGAGGGACTGGGGATAGAGAGATGGAGAGACCAAAAAGAAAACCATGAATTGATACCCCTGTTGCTGGGAATGCCATCCATCCCCATCCCTGTGATAAACAGCCTTGGTAAAACCTGTGGCTTAGCAGCCAACAGAAAGGAGAAAGGACAGGTTCCTCCCAGGGAAGAGGGAGATTGTAGTGGAGGACTGACTGTGGTTCCTCTTTAGTGAATGTAACTACCATAATTTGCTAGCTCAGAAGATATATTGGGAATTGAAGGAGTAATCTCCACTGAAGGGTTCCCCGAGTAGTGCCATTTGCTGGCCAGCCAGAAAAGTGAAAGAAGACAGGCTTGTCTCTCCAAATTCTTTCCCAGACATTGTAGACCAGGGTGGGCCCCATTAGTGGCTCCCTGTCCAGTTTTGACTACTTTAGCAGGGCAATATTGAAGTTCTAGAAAAAAAAGTATAAAGTAAAACCACTAGGCAAGAGAGAGAAATTGATCAACAGAGCAAAATCATTAATATAAGCAGATGTCTAGGTATTAACAAAAGAACAACCCATACTAAGACACAGGAAGCTATTGCCCACTCAAAGGAACAAGCCAAAAATATATATGAGACTCAAGTTTAAGACAACTAATAAATGATGTTTAAATAAACCTTAATCAATTAAGGAGATGGAGGAAAATATTACTAAAGAGATAAAGGATATTAAGGTGACACTGTATAAACATAAAGAACAATTTGAAAATCTGCAAAAAAAAAAGTAACATGGGAGTGAAAGACAATGGATGAAATTAAAAATACATTAGAGGCATGGAAGAGCAGATTTGAAATGTTTAGAAGAATGAATAAGGGAATTGGAAGACAACATTTGAACTGATAGAAGAGACACAGAAAAGAATGCAAAAATTTGAGCAGGGTCTCAAGGAACTGAATGACAAAAGAAATACACAAACATATGCATTATTGGTTTCCCAGAAGGAGAAGAGAATGGAAAAGGGGTAGAAAGAATATTTGAGGAATGGCTGAAAATTTTCCAACGCTTATGAATTTCTAAGTCCAGAGGGACTGAGGTTGTGAGGCGTCACGCCATATGACGTGTACTGAAGGAGACCATCCAGAAGTCCAAAGCAGTCCTTCTGTTAGTGACAGTCATCCAAGCAATTGGAGTCTCCGTACAGAACAATGCGGCCTCCACCCACAGCTTGAATCTGATAAAGCCCCCAAATTGATATATTTTCAACAACTGCTGTTTCCTGCTTTAAAATATCCAGTTCTTAGTACTTAAAAGTCTGTGTTATCATTATGCCATCTTCTAGAAATTTAGCAATGCTGCTTCCTGACACATAATACATGTCATGGTTTGCCAAAGTGAAATTTCCTTCATACTGGTAATTGCTCAAACCCATATTCCCAGAAAGACTAAAGTTCATTTAGAGTTGGGGATATTAGCTCCTCCCATATCTGGCATTCACCACTGACTTGTGTTTTCATCTTAAAACTTTACTTTTCTCACAATGAACGTGTCGTACCAGTCACTGACAACAATGAGTGAGAGGCTGCTGTCTGTGTACCGCCCCAGCTTGGCAGTTTCTTCAGGAAAGTACTCCTCTTTGCTGTCCACCATTAGCAGGATTCCATATTGATTAGCATCAGAGCACATGAAGGAAGAGCCAGCATGTGAAGGAAGAGCCAAGCCCTTCAACAAAGTAGCCCATGCTTCTCAGATGCTGGTACATGTCCCTGAAGTTGGTGTGGATGTGCTCACCATTCCAATCCAAATGGTCATTCTTAAATTATCCCTGGGGAAATAGCCAGGTGGATAGTAGAGATTGTGGTAATGATCCCAGAGAACTCCCTTGCTTCAAAGAGGAGTAGGAATTCTCTTCACCTTAATTGGGAGCTTCACTGTTGAAGTCTGCTCTACAGTATTTTTTTTACTCCATCTCTGCTGAGGAGGCAACAGTGATCATGATGCGCCTCTGGGAGATACCTTCCTATGAAGCCCCTTCTTGGTTATAAAGATGGAAACAGCCAGATGGCCTGACCACCTTGTCACAAAGGGATGGTCCATGAAGTTTGGATCACTGATGCTGAGGTCTAGCAAGTCAGTCTTCTTTAGGGTGGCTTATTTGAAGGCATCCCCAAAACAAGACATATATGATATCTGATTATTGGTAAAGACCCTGACAATATGGATTTATACATCTAGAGCAACTCCTCGGCATTCTATCATGCTGGCTAACATGCCTGCTACAAAAGTGCAGTGACCCAACCTGTCATTCAGTGTTCTCTCATTGATTTACTTGGTTCTCTCCTTCACGTTTTTGAAGTGGGGATGCTTCTTGCTCAGCCCAGTGTCAAACACAGCAACTCTCATGTTAGCACCTGTATATACCAATTGCCAAAGTGTGTCTGCCTGCAGGGTCTTGGCGATCTGCCTTGGGATGGCTCTCAGCAGCAAAGATTCAAGTATCTTCCCATAGCATTCCAGAATCCAGAGAACAGGGAGAGGCTTGCTCTTCAAAGGGGGCATGAGGATTGCCATTTATGATTCCATCTGGTTTCATTACCAAGTACTATGGCATAAGATTAAGCATACTTGAGGGAATGTAAGACTTTCCTTAGGGGGAGAGGGTACCTCGTTTGATATTTGTATGATCATCAAGCGTCAGCAAATGAGCTCTCTGGTTTTCTTTCATCTGAATCGTCTCGAAATCACTAGAATAGTCCCTGGATGGATTGCTTCAAGGAATAATTTTCTAATTATTTCTAATAAATTACTATTTCACTGCTCTTCAGGATACTTGAAATGAATGAAATTGTAGTTTTGGCTATAAAGTATCCAGTGAAAGCCACGATGTATTCATATTCCACAACTGTGGAGGAGAATTCCAGATTCAAAGTCAGGTGGGAACAGCCAGGACACATTTCTTTTCCAGCCTGTCACCCAGATGTCTCTTCCCACAGAGCAAAACCACTAGCAGAGGCAGCCAGATATTGACAAGCTTCATGTTCATAAGTGAATATGGTCATAAAATCACATAAATTTAAATTGTACTTTTTGCTTTCTTGATTATCAGTTAATCTTTGTTTTAGCGAAAACCTGGAACATTACTGGCCAGCCATCTTACAGTCTTGTCCAACAAAAATAAAAGTTAAATATCTTAGCCTTCTTTGGTTTGGCCTGAAAGGCTTTCATTTCTTTTTCTGCTTCTTCTTCATTTTGGATATAAGGCTTTGCTCACTCTGACTGAGACTATTGAGACCTAAACTCCATTTGCACCATGGAACCAAAGTCTAACAGGGAATGATCAACCAGTCTGTAAGCCAATCTGCAGCTGGCCTAAGCTCTGACCTAGGGGGTTAACAGAGACTCCACAGAAAACGCGCCTGGGCTCTCCATTCGGGGCTGTTTACTCCCAACTCTTCTGCATGAGATATTTTTATCCATCCTTTCACTTTCAACATATTTGTGTTTTTGGGACTAAGATGACTTTCTTGAAAACAATATGCAGTAGGAGCATGCTTTTTTATCCATTCTGCCAATCTATGTCTTTTAATTGAGGCGTTTAATCCATTAACATTCAGTGTTATTATAGATAAGACAGGATTTACTTCAGCTATTTTTGTTGTTGTTGTTTTTATATATCATATTTTTGTATCTATTTTCCTTTACTGCAGACTCCTTTTATGTTGACATTTTGTGATATATTTAACTGTTCCGTTCTCATTTCTTTTTCTGTATATTTTTAAAGTACTTTTTTTGTGGTTGCTCTAGAATTTGTATTAAACATCCTAAACATATAACCTACTAGTTTGAAAAGATAACAACTTAACTTCAGCATGCACATAGTCTCCCATTTTTCCCTCTACTTCTTTATATTTTGCATGTCTGTTACAAGAAAATAATGATTACTTCTTATTCAATTGTATTCTAATTCTCATAGGAAATAAAGAGTAAAGTTATATACTGAGAACACAGTACTATTAGGTTTTGCATTTATCCATGAACTTACTTTTACTTTACTGAAGATCTTCACATCTTCATATTGCTTCAAGGCGCTCTCTCCTGTCCTTTCCTTTCAACCTTTAGCTTTTTGTTTTGTTTGTGTGACAAACTCTCTCAGCTTTCATTTATCTGTGAATGTTTTAAACTCCCCCTCATTTCGGAAGGATAAATTTGCCATATAAAAATTTTTGACTGGCAATTTTTGCCATTAAAACCTTAAATATGTCATACCACTGCCTTCTTGTCTCCATGTTTTCTCATGAGAAATTGGCAGTTTTATTGACAATCCCTTGCATGTGACAAATCACTTTTTCTTGCTATTTTCAGAATCTCTCTTTATATTTGGCATATGACATTTTTATTTGTATGTGTCTTGGAATAGGTCTATGAGGGTTTATCCTGTTTGGAGGTCTTTGAACTTCTCAGACATATATACTTAAGTCTTTCATAAGAGTTGGAAATTTTTCAGCCATTATTTCCTCAAATACTCTTTCTGCCCCCTTTTCTCTTCTCCTTCTGGTATTCTCATGATTCCTCATGCTGTCTGAAAGGTCTATAAGGCTTTGCTCCCTTTTTTCTGTTTTCTTTTCTTTTTGTTCTTATTGTATGATTTCTATTGACCTATCTTCTAGTTTGTTGATTCTTCTGCCTGTTCAAATCTGCTGTTATATGCCTCTATTGTATTTTAACAGCTTTATTTCAGATTCACAAAATATAAGAACAGCTTATAGCTCAATAAGTAATGGAAACATTACTCCTAAAAAGTTGTTTTTCAGGCAATTTTATCTCATCTAATTCAAACTGCTAACTCATTTGTTCCTCTAGTGTTCAGAAAGAGGCACAGGTGAACACAGATTAGTTAAATGACATAGTCAAGTTCTCCTTATTCATAAAAAAAATGCAGAGAAAAAATGCTTAATTGTATTCATATATCACAAAACCAAACCCCATATTCTTTTTTTAACTTTAGAATTCATATAGCACCAACGTTATTTGTTTCTGTTACAAAAATATTGTAATGTTGTAGTTAACTATAGTACATAAATTACCTTAGTTATATTTTTCTCTTGTATCATTATATTCTTAACAGCTTGTAGAAGAACACTCCTGTATTTATATCATTAACTATAATGCTCATCTACTTCCAAAATTATTGTTATACATTCCCAAAATTATCCTCCAGCTGTCCTCCAACTAACATTAATCTTCCTAGACTACTGTTTCAGCCACAATAAAATCCATAAAGCAAGTGTTTGGTACATTCATTATAATGTATTATCAGCAAGTCCAGCCATTACCACATATTGACATTTGACCTTATTAAACATGCTACATACATTGAGCATCTTCTTCCCCTTCTCATCTCACATTCTATCTCCCACCAACCTACACTTAATAGTCCAATTCCCAGGTCTACTCATTGTATTTAGTTCATATCAATGAGACCATATAATATTAGTTAATTTATTTCTGGCTTTTTTTCCCTCAACATAATATCCTCAAGGTTACCCCATGATGTCATTTCATCCCCAATTGATGTCTTCTTACAGCTGATAATATTCCATCGTATGGATATTCCACATCTTGTTTATCCATTCATCAGTTGACAGATACTTAGGTTGTTTCTATCTTTTAGCATTTGTGGATAATGCCACTATGATTATCAATGTGTAATTATCTGGTCATGTCTTTGATTTAAGTGAATATATTCCTAGTAGTAGGTTGATGAATCATATGGCAGTTCTATATTTAGTTCCCTCAGGAACTACCAGGTCATCTTCCACAGAGGTTACACCATTTTACGGAACCACCAACAGTGAAGGAATGTTCCTATTTCTCCACATTTTCTACAGTATTTGAAGTTTTCTGTTCTTTTAATAATTACCATTCTGTATGGTGTGAGATGATATCTCATTGTAGTTTTGATTTGTATTTCCCTAATAGCTAGTGATGTTGAACATCTTTTCATGTGTCTTTTGGCCATTTGTATTTCCACTTTAGAAAAATGTATGTTCAATTCTTTTGCCCATTTTAAAATCAGGTTGCTTGTCATTTTGTTGTTAAGTTGTGTGATCTCTTTATATAACATGGAAATTAATCCTTTCTCAAATGTATGGTTTCCAAAGAATTTTTCCCATTCAGTAGGCTGCCTTTTATTTTCTTGACAAAGTCTTTTGAAGAAGAGAAGTATTTTATTTTGAGGCAATCCCATTTATATATTTTTTCTTTTGTTGTTCATGCTTTTGATATAAGGTTCAAGAAACCACCACCAAACGCAAGATCTTGATGATGTTTCCCTACATTTCTTCTAAGGGTTCTATGGTTCTAGTTTTTATATTCACACCCTTGATCCATTTTGAATTACTTTTTGTATAAGGAGTGAGATAAGGGTCCTCTTTCTTTCATTTAGATATGGATATCCAGTTTTTCCGGCACCATTTGTTGAATAGGCTATCCTGACCCAACTAAGTAGGTCAAAAATCACTTGATCATAGATGTGAGGGCCTATTTCTGAACTCTTGATTTGATTCCATTGGTCAGTCTATCTTTATGCCAGTACCATGCTGTTTTTACCACTACACTAGATAATATGTTTGCTGTTATATTGTTTTGTTTGTTTGCATTTTTTGTTGCGGTACCAGGGCCAAGGATTGAACCCAGGATCTCACTTATGGGAAACCGACATCAACCACCAAGCCATATTGGCTCCCCTGAGTTGGGCCCTTCGTTTGTTTCCTTGTTGCATTGCTTTTTTTGTTTGTTTGTTTTGTGTTGTTTTGTTTTGAGGAGACACTAGGAACTGAATCCAGGACCTCCCATGGGGGAAGCAGGTGCTCAACTGCTTGAGCCACATCAGCATCCAGATAACATGTTTTAAATATGTTTAGAAGTGAGAGTCCTCCAACTTGGTTCATTTTTTTGAAGGTATTTTTGACTATTTGGGGGCCCTTACCTTCCCAGATAAATTTATAATTGGCTTTTCAAATTCTACAAAGAAGGATATTGCAATTTTTATCAGGATTGTTTTATATCTGTGTATCATTTTGGGTAGAATTGACATCTTAATGATATTTAGTCTTCCAGCCCATGAACATGGAGTATCCTTCCATTTATTTAGATCATCATTTGTTTATTTTATCAATGTTTTATAGTTTTCTGAATACAGGTCTTTAGGTATTTGGTTAAATTTAATCCTACATATTTGATTATTTTAGACACTATTACACATGGAATTTTTCCAGCTTCCTTATCAGATTGCTTATTAGTAGTGTATAGAAAGACTATTGATTTTGTACATATTAATCTTGAATCCTGCGACTTTGCTGAAATCATCTATAAGTTCTAATAGTTTTGGTGTGGATATTTTGGGATTTCTAAATATAGGATCATATCATCAGTAATTACTGAGAGTTTTACTTTATCCTTTCCTATTTGGATATCTTTTTATTCTTTTTCTTGTGTAATTGCTCTAGCTAGAACTTCTAGCACAATATCCAATAGCAGTGGGGAGAGTGGGCATCCTTGTCACGTTCCCAATCTCAGTGGAAAAGCTTTGTCTTTCACTATTAAGTTGTGGTTTTTCCATATATGCACTTCATCATATTGAGAAACTTTTCCTTCTCTTCCTATCTTCCAGAGTGCTTTTATCAAGAAAAGATGTTGTATTTTGTCAAATGCCTTTTCTGCATCAATTGAAATTATCCTGTGATTTTTCTTCTTCAGTTTATCAATGAGGTGTATTACACTGATTGATTTTCTTATGTTGAACCACACTGGCATACCTGGTATAAAGCCCATGTAGCAGTTTGATATGGTTATGAATTCCAAAAATAGATATTGGATTATGTTTGTAATCTGATCTGTACCTGGGCATGAATGAGTTATGATTAGGGCATTTAGTCACCACCCCTTGGTGAGTGGGGACTCACAGGTAAAAGGTATGGCAATGAACAGAGTTGGGAGGTTTTTTATGGAGTTTTCATGTTGGAGTTTGATGATGAAGCCTTAAGCTGGAGCCCTGGGAAGTAAGCTCACAGAGGAAAGAGAAGCCAGCCCCAGGAAGAGAGGAACCCTGAGCCCAGGGAGAAGCAAGCCCTGGGAAGAAAGGAACCTTGAACTCAGAGAGAAGGGAGGAACCCAGGAAGTCTGAACCCTCACAGCCATTGCCAGCCATCTTGCTCCAACACATGAAAATACTTTGGTGAGGGAAGTAGCTTATGCTTTATGACCTGGTATCTGTAAGCTCCTACCTCAAATAAATACCCTTTATAAAAACTAACTGATTTCTGATATTTTGCATCCACATCCCTTTGGCTGACTAATACAGCCCACTTGATAATGATATATAATTTTATGTGTTCTTTTATTTAGTTAGCAAGTATTTTGTTATTTTTGTATCTATATTTGTTAGAGAAATTGGTCTGTAATTTTCTTTATTCATGGCATCTTTATCTCATTTTGGTTTTAGGGTGATGTTAGCTTCATAGAATGAGTTTGGCAGCATTCCTTCCTGTTCAATGTTTTTGAAGAGTTTGAGCAAAATTGGTATTAGACCTTCATTAAGTGATTGGTAGAATTCACCTGTGAAGCCATTTGGTCCTGGATTTTTCATTTGGGGGGAGGTTTTTGATAACTGTTTCTGTTTCTTTACTTGTGCTTGGTTTGTTGAGGTCTTCTGTTTCTTCTGGGGTCAGTGTGGTTTGTTCATGTGTTTCCAGGAATTTGTCCATTTCATCAGTGTTGTCTAGTTTGTTGGCATACAGTTGTTCATAGTACCCTCTTAAGATCTTTTATTTCTGTTGGGTCAGTGGTTATGTTACCCTTCTCATTTCTGGTTTTATTTATTTGCATCTTCTCTCTTTTTTTTCTTGTTAATCTTGTTAAGGGTTTATTGAGTTTGTTGATCTTCTCAAAGAACCAACTTTCAGTTCCGTTGGTTTTTCTCTACTGTTTTTTCCCCCTCCATTTCATTTATTTCTACTCTACTCTTGGTTTTCTTTCCTTCTGATTGATTTCTTATTTCTCCACTTGTACAGTTAGATCCATGATTTTAGCTCTTTCTTCTTTTTTGACAAGCATTACAGACTATAAATTTCCCTCTCGGAACTGCCTTTGCTGTATTCCATAAGTTTTGGGGTGCTGTGTTCTTTTTTTTATTTGTCTTAAGGTATTTACTAATTTCTCTTGCAATTTCTTCTTTAACCCAATGGTTGTTTGAGTATATTGTTTAATTACCATATATTTGTGAATATTCCCTTTTTTCTACCTATTTATTTCCAACTTAATTCAATTATGATCAGAGAAAGTGTTTTGTATAGTATCAGTGTTTTTAAATATATGGAGCTCTTACTATGTCTCAACATACGGTCTTTCCTGAAGAAAGTTCCATGAGTACTTTAGAATAATATATAGCCTCCTGTTTTGGGACAATGCTCTGTAAATGCCTATTAGATCTAGAAAATTTATATTGTTCAAGTTCTCAGTTTCCTTATTTATTCTCTGTCAAGATGTTCTATCTAATGCTGAGAATTTGGAGTGTTGAAGTCTTCAATTATTATCATAGAGCCATTTATTTCTAATTTCAGTTTTGCCAGTGTGTTAGGTGCATAAATATTTACTATTGTTATTTTTTTGGGTGAATTATCCATTTTATTAATATATAGTGACCTACTTAATCTCTTATAACAGTTTTGCATTTAAAATCTGTTTTGTCAGACATTAGTATCACTACACCTGCTTTTTTTTTTTACTGCTATTAGCATGGAATATCTTTTTCTAACCTTTCACTTTCAGGCTGATTGTGTCTTTGCATCTAAGGTGAGAATCCTGTAGATGACATATAGATGGCTCATTTTAAAAAATCCATTCTATCAGTTTATCTTTTAATTGGGGAGTTTAATCTATTAACATTCAGTGTTACTAATGTAAAGGCATTACTTACTTCATCCATTTTATCCCTTGGATTTCTGTTGTCATATCTTACTATTGTCTGGTTTTTGACACTTTCAATTTCTCTTCATTTCTACACTCTTCTCCAGGGCTCTATCCCTTGTCTTCTCCTTTCAGTCTGTAACACACCCTTTAGTATCTCTTGTAGATTTAGTCTCTTGGTAACATACTCTCTCAGGGTTTGTCTGTCTGTACAGATTTTAAACTCACTTTCATTTCTGAAGGATCATTTGCTAGATAAAGAATTCTTGGCTGGCATTTTTTCCTCTTTCAGTATCTTAAATATATCATACCACTGCCTTCTCACCTGTATGGTTTCTGAAGAGAGATCTGTACTTAGCCTTATTAAGTCTTCCTTGCAAATAATACATTGCTTTCCTCTTGCTGCTCTCAAAATCATCTCTTTATCTTTGGCATTCAACAATCTGAATGATAGATATCTTGAAGTAGGCCTATTAGGATTTATTCTGTTTGGGGTACATCAGGGGTTCTTAACAAGGGGTCCATGAGCTTGAATTGAAATTCAAAAAAAATTATTATGGGGACGTGTTGGTGTGGGTGTGATATATTTATTAAATAATACACAGTATAGTGTCGACTTAGTAAGGGGTCTGTGGTTTTTACCTAACTGGCAAAGGGGTTCATGAAACAAAAAAGGTTATGAACCCCTGGGGTATATTGTCCTTCTTGATAGAGCCATTGACACTGGCTCTGTCATTCCAGAGAGGATGGAAAGGAACCCCATCTTCATTGGCTCTCCAAAGTTCTTGAGACCCATGTGGGGAATCCAAAACCACTGACTCTGCCAGCCTGTCCATACTTGTCTTGGGCCAAGCCACAGCCTTTGAAGGAGAGCCCCCAGTAATCTTTGGAAACATAAGTTACTCTCCATCGACCTTGAAAAGTGGTGTTACCCAGATTTAGAACAAATTGCCCCAAAGTCAGGCCCTTGTCTCCTGGAGAAAGTGCTCCTTGGGACATCCCTGGAGGGATAAGGACCTGCCGCTACAACCACAAGGTAGGCCAGACTATCCCCATCCTGGATGCCATGGTAGCCCTGGGTTTCTTTGTATTACAAATCAACAAGGCCAAGAGCAGCATGAAGTGGAGGAAGCCCAGGGTAAAACTCATGCAGCAGGCCTACCCACCAAAGGCCCTTTTGGTGTGACCTGCAGGCTACTGACTGTGAGGGCTGAAGAGCCTTCTGATCTGGCTTTGGTGGGCAGGAGAGCTGGTGACTTCTCCACATGAAAACACCTGCTCAAAAATGGTCTGTTTTCAGTTGTGGGCTTGTTATAGTCATTCTAAACAGGCCTCCCCTCCTGTGATGTGGCAGAGGCTTGTGGGACCTCTCAAAGCACCTCTTGGCCAGGAACTTGGCAAGTAGGCCAATGCACCAAAGACTTGGAAAAGATGTCTGGGGTTTTCTGACATAAGGGCAAAGATGTACTTTTCAAACAAACAAAAAAACTCTGATGAAGGTAATATATTTGCAAATGACTATTTTCATATTTATTGTCAGGAAAGGGTTGCTTTAAAGATTTGTGCTATTTGGAAGCAAAACTTTTTTTGTCAATGGAACACAGTTTTTTACTCTTATACCATAAAGAATAACACAGATTCCATTATCTCCTTTTTGATGAAAAAGACAGACAGATTTGAAGGAAACTAGCATAAATCTGTAAAACATAGAATGTTGCTTTATTTTTAAAAGTTTCATCTACCATTATGTTTTGTAATTTGGGGTCTTTACACCATTGTCATTGAAGAAAATTTTCAATAAATATGCATTACCTACATGAAAAAAATATCTCATGCAAATAATTGTACCCAGAAGAGAGCTGGGGTAGCTTTATTATCAGACAACATAGACTTTAAGCCAAGAACTGTTACAAAATACAAATAAGGACATTATATATTAATAAAAGGGACAATCCACTTGGAAGAAATTAACCATCATAAAAATTTAAGGACCTAATCACAGTGCCCCCAAATACATGAGGCAAACAGGCAAAACTGAAGGGAGAAACAGACATTTCTATAATAATGTAATTGGAGACTTCAATACATCACTTTAGTCAATGGATGAAACAGAAGATTAATAAGGAAAAAGAGAACTTGAGCAATTTTATAAATATACTAGACTTAATAAAGCATATGCAGGACACTGCACCCAAAAACAGAATATGCATGCTTCTCAAGTGCACACGGAGCATTTTCTAGGTTAGACCACATGTTATGTCACAAAACAAATCTCAAAAAATTTAAGACAATTCAAATTATACAAACGTATCTTCTCTGACCACAATGGAATGAAGCTAGAAATCAATAACAGATGGAGAACTAGAAAATCCACAAATATATGGACGTTATATAATGTGCTTTTAAATAATCAGTGGGTCAAAGAAGAAATGAAAAGTGAAATAAGAAATTATATTAAAATGAATGAAAATAACACATCACATAAACTTATGGAACATAGTGAAGAGAATGATTAGAGGGGCACATATAGCTCTAAATCAGGGGTTTTTAATAAGGGGTCTGTGAGCTCGAATTGATATTTTAAAAAATAATATTCTTGTGGGGACATGTTGGTGCAGGTGTGATATATTTATTAAATAATACACAGTATAGTCTGGACTTAGTAAGGGGTCTATGGTTTTCACTTGATTGGCAAAAGTTCTGTGGAACAAAAAAGGTTAAGAACTCCTGCTCTAAATGCTTATATTAAAAAATGAGAAATACTCAGATACCTGACTGTACACATGCACATGGAGGAACTAGAAAAAGAACAGCAAACTAAACTCAATGGTAGCAGAAGAAAGAAAATCATAAAGATTAGAACTGATAGAACTGAAATAGAGAATAAAATTAGAAATAACAAAATGGAAAGTTGGCTTTTTGAAAAGAACAATAAAATTGACAGCCCTTTATTTAGACTTATGAAAAAAGAGAGAGGAAGCAAATAATTAAAATCAGAAATGAAAGAGGGGGACATTATTAATATTCCACAGAAATAAAAAAGGATCATAAAAGGATACTATGGACAACTGCATGCCAATGTTTTAGCTTTATGCTAAACATAAATATCATAAAATGGATTGACTTAAATGATGGGAATTTATTTCCTCACAGTTTTGAGGCTAGGAGAGGTCTAAAATCAAGAGTCATCAAGGTGGTGCTTTCTCCCAGAAGACTGGCATTCTGGGGCTGGCTGCCAGGAATCATTGATTCTTCCTTGACTTTTATGTTACGTGGCAGTGTCTCTTGGTTTCTTCCTTTTCTTCCAGGTTCTGTTGACATTCAGCTTCTGGCTGCTCCTTCTGGTTTTCTCTTTCCCTATAAGGCCTTCAGTCATAGGATAAAGACCCACCTGATTTCAGCTGGGCCACACCTTAACTGAAGAAACCTCTTCAAAAGGTCCTATTTACAATAGTTCACACTTACACAAATGGATTAAGTTTAAGAACATATTTTTCTAGGGTGTGTCACTACAATCCAACACAGCCAACATTAAATAACCTAGATGAAATGGACAAGTTCTAGGAAGAACAAACAACTTTAAGAGAAATAAATCATCTCAATAGACCAATTACAACTAAAGAAATTGAATCAGTAACCAAACTCTACCTCCCCTGCCCTCCCCAGTATAAGCCCAGGACAGATAGCTTCACTGGTGAATTTCACCAAATACCACCAGAAAAAGTAACACCAATCCTGCTCAAACTCTTCCAAAAATTGAAGATGAGGGAACACCCCTTAACTCATTCTATATGGCCAACATCACCCTAATACCAAAGCCAGGTGAAAACACTGGAAGAAAAGAAAATTACAGACCAATATCCCTTATGTAAAAAGATACAGAAATCCTCTACAAAATATTAGCAAACCAAATTCAACAGCCTATTAAAGGAATTATACACCATGATAAAGTGATAAAGTATGGTTTATCCTAGGCATGCCAGGATGGCTCAACAAAGAAAATTAATTTAATACACTACATTGATGTAACAAAGTGAAAAAAAAAACATGCCAGATCATCTCAATTGGTGCAGAAAAGGTGTTTGACAAAATCCAACATCTCTTCTTGATTTAAAAAAAAACAAAGCACCCATAAAACTAGGAATAGGAGGAAATTTCCTCAAAATGGTAGAGAATATTTATGAAAAGACCAAACTAAGATCATACTCAGTGGTGGAAGATGGAAAGCTTTCCCTTTAAGATCAGGAACGGCTATAATGCCCACTGCCACCACTGTTATTCAACATTGTACTAGAAGTTCTGTTAAGAGCAGTAATATAAGAAAATAAATAAATAAAAGTCACCAAATTTGAAAAGGAAGAAGCAAAACTTTCCCTATTTGCAAATGATATGATCCTACATATAACAGGTCCTAAAAATGTACAACAAAGATACTAGTGATAATATATAAATTTAGTAAAGTGGCAGGGTACAAGATCAACATGCAAAAACCAGTCATGTTTTTATACACTAGTGATGAGTAATAGTGATGAGCAATCTGAATAGAAAATCAAGAAAAAAATTCAATTTTCAATAGCAAATAAAACAATCAAATATCTAGGAATAAATTAACTATTGTTATGATGTCAATTTTACCCAAGCAATTTACAGAGTCAATGTAATCCCAATAAAAATTCCAACTGCCTTTGCAGAAATTGAAAAGCCAGTCATCTAATTTATGTGGAAAGGGAGGGGCCCCAAATATCCCAAACTGTCTTTTAAAAGAAGAACTAAGTTGGAGGACTCACACTTCCTGTTTTTTAAAACTTGCTACACAGCAACAGGAATCAAAGCAGCATGGTACTGGCACAAGGACAGACATATAGACCAATGGAATTGAATTAAGAGTTCAGAAATAAACTTTCACATCTATGGCCAATTGAATTTTGACAAGGGTGCCAAGTCCACTTAATCAGGAAATAATGGTTTCTTCAACAAATCTTGCTTGGAAAACTGTATATCCTTATGCAAAAGAATGAAGGTGGACCATGACCTCACACCATATACAAGAAAAAAGCGAGAACACACAGGAAGGAAGCCATGTAAAGATGGAGGCACAGATTGGAGTGATTAAGCTACCAGCTAAGGAATGCCATGTATTGCTAGGAGGCCCCAGAAGTTAGGAAGAGGCAAGGAAGGATTCTTCCCTAGAGCTTTGGAGGGAGCATGGCACAGCCAACACTTTGATCTTGGACATCGAACCTCCAGAACTGTAAGAATAAACTTCTGTTGTTCTAAGCCACCCAGTGAGTGATAACTTGCTACTGCAGTCCTAGGAAACTAATATAACCTCTACCTCAGAATCTGTTCCCACTTCCCTTCACAGCCGTTAGGCCATTAACTAAGGTTAAATCACAAAATAACTTGTCCAAAGGTCTGCTGGGTCTGCTGGAGGAAGAAAGGGGCCATATCACATAAGAGCTGCAGGACCTAGCCCCATCTTCTGACAGGAACTAGAAAACTATGAATGGATTATGAGAGTTTTTGATCCACGTGGTGCAGAACATAGTATTGGATATGGAAGAGTTTATTGATTTGGCAGAAACCCCAGGGGATGGTGTGAACATGTTAGGATAACTTCTAGAAGCAAGGAAAAAGCATTGACCCAGCCTATGTCAGATATAAATGCCAAATAGCAGTGTTACATATGGAAAGAGGGATGAGTATTTTGGGGGGCTGGAAAACACACCAGAGAACTAAATTCAAAGTAATTAGTACTTGTGAGAGAGGGCACTCCACCATCACTATAAAATTAGTTGTGGCTGTCCTATTGTAGCAGAGAGAAGGCGTGTGTACATGGTATTGAAGGCCAGGATGCGAGAATTCTGAGAAGGAAGATGATTTATTTCAACCAACAGACTCAGTGGACTCTTGTCCTGATAAAAACCAAGCCTTCAATAGAATTTTTGGGTCCCTTTTATATAGAGGATATAAGAGTGGGGAGTCAAATGGTGCTTGTATGCAAAAGGACTTTTTGTTAGTTTCTTCAAGTGTTTTATCTGAGTATTAGATAGGTTATTTCCTCCTGGTAAGCTTGATTTTACACATATCCCCCACATTCCAGGTAAGCTTTTAGCACAATCCCTCCACATTCCAGGTAAGCTTGACACATTTGGCTTGCATCTTCCTGAATATCCAAAGCCTATAGAGTTTATACTTCTCATTTGGCTTTCTAGGCATATTTTGATATAAAGTAAGTTTGAATTTATGCATAGGCTACATTATTTTCCCCCCTTTGAAGCCTGCTTAAGGTTATTAAGCTTCAGCATCACTACGGTCAGAGTCCCTCTGGACTGACTGGTTTGTATATAGAGCCATGAGATGGGCAGCTGTCTGTGTTTTTCCTTTACCATTTATTAGGGTGTGCATTCTGTTTATGATGAAAGGGAGGAGGCAAGGAAATATGGTGCATCCTCCTATGAGGAAGGCAGTTATTCTCAGTAGAAGCTTGAAATTGTTTACTATTGACTGCCAGCTTCCAGAGGGATTACTTAAATTCCAGCCATTCCAGGTCTGCACTGGAACATGAGCAATTTTTACCATTTTGCTTGTAATTTCATCCTAAACTTTCCAGTGCTGTCTAGTTCAAGGCAGTGGTTAGACTGAATTTTCCACAAACAACTCCTTCAGCTGCCAGGAGATAGTCTAGGGAGAGATAGTTTTGATAGATAGTGTTTCTGAATTTAGTTTGCTGTTGGGCTAGTAAGTTTGGAGCATGGGCACTTTCATTAGTTACTATTTTCTACCACAGCTTGTAAGTGGATGATTCAGTTTAGCATATAGATAGGGGTTCGATAACCCCACATGCAACCCTCTGTCAAGTTGCTGGCCCATAGAATTGGATTATACATTCAGGGGGCCATTCTTCACCTACCCAGGTAACGACAGTCCTTTCTTCTCTTATATTTTGATATACTGGCTGGCTTGGCTCTTTCCTTTCTGCTAAGGGAATAAAGAAGGAGGGTTTTATTGTACTGAGCATACAAGTACCACACCAGTTTCGGGGAAGTTCTTGGAATGCAACTTTCCCACAAATCAAGTAAAGACCATTTGGGGCAGTAAAGGGGCCTTTTGTGGTGGAGTTCCACACTGATTAAGTTGGGAAAAGTACAATTTATGACAATGAGGTCAGATTCATTCCATGTTTCCCAAGGCTCTGTCATATTGGAGGTATAATTTTATAATTTTCCCCCTGTACGTGTTAGATTTCCATAAGATATAGAGGAGTTTAGGCAGGCCCTTGAAGCACAATATTTTCCTATGACAGAAGTTTGCAAGGACCACATACTATCTTGGAGGACAGCTGGGAGCCCAGTTTCATTGTATGGTTGGCTGTAATTGTATTCTCTAGTTTCCAAGGGCCACTGGTCTCCCATATTAGTACGTCCACATACATAGCACAAGGAGACATTTAAGACTGCTCCCACTACTTCAGCTAGGTTTATGAAGAGTTTTCTTGTTGCTTGTGGAATGGAAAAGGGCTTTTCCATTTCTGTATAGAAGGAGTGGAACACAGAGTGGGCTTTACTTGTGAGTGGGTGTTCCCGATACCCAACCCAGATGTAGGCTCCTGGGTCTATTCCTCTACCAGCAATGCAGAGGTCCATTTGGACTCCCTGAGTCTGCCAGGATTCAGGTTTAAGGGGTTACATTAACACGTGGACAGTTAGCAGGGGCCATCCCTTTGGTGAGGATGGCTATTTGTTTAGTGGTGTCTGTGTTCCAGGTGGTTCAGGTAACACAGGACCAGTAGGGGCAGTAGTATGCACCTATGGATTTTCACCAGAAGGTCCCTACCCCTTGGGCTGCACTTTTCATTTTTGAGGCACACATATACTTATTACTCCCAGTTGAGCCCTCTGCAATTGATGTTCCATGGTATCCCAGAGTCTATAACTTGACATGCGTCAAATAGGAGGGATATTCATTGGTTCGGGCTAGTAACTGGGGTAGAGCGAAGTAGCTCCCCATTTTGATTAAGCACTCTTATTTCCCATTTTGGGGGTTTGGGTCATAGCAGATTATTTGGCCAGATACGTTACATACGCTATAGGAGATTCCCTGAAACTGGCAGGTGGTTATATGGCCCTTGCAGGTATAATGGCTATGATATATTAATGAGGTATTGACATGGGCCCCCATTCACACCTTTTGTATACATGGCTCTGTGGTGCTAACCTGGGACCAGTGGAGGGTCAGGGCTAGGAGTAGGGAAAATCATCAAAGGGGCGTTGTAACTGGGATTAAACCGGATTCCTATTCTTTGGCTGTGTGTAGACCAATCAGCTTCTGGGGTGTTATTGGAGCAGAGCTCTGTGTTCCATCTTCCATCTTCAGCCATGTGTGGACCAGTCAGCTCCTGGGGTGTGACTGGAGCAGGGCCTGGTGTTTTGTTTTTTCACAAGATGAGTTTGGTTGAGTTGTGGGTATCTGGAATATAGGTCCAGGACTCTGGGGCAGGTTGCTTGGCCCAGCTGGTGTATCCCTGGGGTGATTTCAGCTATTTTAACTGCACTGGGGATGGGTAAAATGACAAGATAGGGTCGTCGCCATCAAGGAGTTAGTGGAGCTGATTTCCAATCTTTGACCAAGGCTGCATCTTCCTGCTTGTACAGGCATATGGAGCTGCTTAAGCTAATGGGGGTCCTTTCTTGGACCCAGTGGAGCAGGTTTTATAGGAGTTTTCCTAAGCTGACCATTTGCTGAGCTATTGGTAAGTTTCCTCTTTCTTTGAGATCCCTTCCATATTTCGGATTGGGGAGGGTGGGTCTCCCTAAGAGGATTTCATAAGGGGTTAGGCTTAGCTTTCAGCTTGGGCTGGCCTGAACTTGGAGGAGAGCACTTGGAAGTACTTGAACCCATGTTAGCTCAATTTCTGGCAAGTCTTGGCAATATAAGTTTTTATTGTATGGCTCATTCACTCTACTTTCCCTGAGCTTTGAGGACGATAAGCGATGTGCAGTTTCCATCAGATGTGCAGTGCTTTGGCAATCTTTTGAGTGATTTCAGAGACGAAGGCAGTTTCATTGTCAGAGACAATTGAGAGGGGTAGCCCATATTGAGGAATGATTTCCCTGAGGAGAACTTTGGCTATTTCTTTAACTTTTTCTGTTCGAGTGGGAAAGTCTTTCACCCAGCCAGAAAACATGCAAATGAGGACGAGGAGATATTTATAGCTTCCGGAGCATGGCATTTTAGTGAAATCAACTACTAGATCTTCAAGAGTCATACTGCCAATTCTTTGGACTCCTGGGGCCCCCATGGGCCCCTGACAAGGATTATTTTTTGCGCATGTCATGTACCACTGGCATACAGCATGGGGCATGTGTGATAGCGGCTAGACTTGGGATGTAGAAGAATCTTTCTAACACTTCCTTAAGTTGGGTTTCTCCCAAGTGTTCTCATGGTAGTCTTGAACTACAGTTGTGGCTAATATTTGTGGCACAAGTATTCTGTGATCGGGCAATGTCCACCACCTGTTTGCTCTTTGTGTCCTGCTCTCAGAGAGTATCTACTCTCTCTCGGCTTGAGTATATTGTGGCTCCCGGTGATTCAGAGGCTGCAGGATGAGAGCAGGCTGTGTATACTGGAGTTTCTGATAATTAAAAGGTTGAGGAATGAGAGCAGCGGCTAGGTTTTCAGATAGGGGTCCTTCCCATGCCACTTTTTGCTTCAGTGTCTGCCCTCTGATTTCCCTGGGCTATGGGGCTGTGGCTTATCTGGTGTCCCTTGCAGTGCATCACAGCCACTCTGATAAGCTCCCAAATTGCTTCCAATAGTTCCAGAATCTGTGTGCCATATTTAATGCTCTTTCCTCCCAAGTTAATGAGTCCTTTTTGTTTGTATAAGGCTCCATGTGCATGCAGGATAAGGAAGGTGTATTTGGAGTCTGTGTAGATATTAACCTTGTCTCCAGCCACAAGTTGTAGGGCTCAGGTGAGGGCAATGAGTTCGGCTTTCTGTGCTGATGTGTTATCTGGGAGGCGCTGGGCCTCTGCTGTGGTCTCGGATGTTACTACAGAGTATCCTGCCCACCGATTGCTGCCTTGCATAAAGCTACTCCCTTCTGTGGAGAACTCCATGTCAGGATTTGCCAGAGGCTGGTCTTGGAGGTCTGACTGGCTGGAATATACTTCTTGCAATGTTTCCAGGCAGTTATGGACTGGAACCCCCAGCTCCACGGGTAGCAGGGTGGCAGGATTTAGGGTTTTTTACAAGTTCCAGTTGGATGGATGGATTTTCATATAATAGGGTTTGATATTTAACCTATTAATTAGTTAGCCAGTGTGTTCCTTTTAGTTAGTTAGCCAGTGTGTTCCTTTGGCTTCTAAGATTTTGATTACTGCATGCGGAACCCGGACAATTATAGGCTGCCCAAGAGTTAATTTTATGGCTTCTAGTGTTCGCATTGCTGCAGCTGCTATACAGCTTGCAGGCATGAGGGCCATCCCTGGCTTGAGTGTCTAGTTGTCTAGAGAGATAAGGTACAGGTCTTTGCCAGGAACCAAGGTATTGAGTGAGTACTCCTACTGCGATTCTTTGGTGGTCATGAACATAGAGGTAGAATGGTTTGCTAAGATCTGGAAGCCTGAGGCTTGGTGCTTCCATTAGAGTTTGTCTGAGAGCCGTGAAAGCATTTTTCTGTGGGCTTTCCTAGAGCAGGGGATCACAATCTCCTCCCTTTGTGGAGTCATATGAAGGGTGCATGAGGACCCCAAAATTGGGGATCCAACTGTGGCAGAATCCAGCTGCTCTGAGGAACTCTCGCAGCTTCCAGCAGATGTTGGGCTCAGGGAAAATACAGATTGCTTTCTTCCTTTCAAGTTCCAATTCACAGTGCCCCTGCGTTATTTTATAACCTAGATATTTGACCTGAGATAGGCAGATATGGGCTTTTTTCTTAGACACCTGATAGCCTTTTTTGGTGTAGATGCATTAAAAAGGCATGGGTTCCGTCAGCGCAGTCTTGGTAGGTGGGACTTCCGAGGATGAGTTCATCTACATATTGGAGGAGGAAACAGTTATGGCTTTCTGGTTTAAAGGATTTGAGATCACTGGCCAGGGCTTGTCCAAAAATAGTGGGTGCGTTTTTAAATCCCTGAGGCAATCTCATCCATGTTAGCTGCTGCTTTTCACCTGAGTTTGGATTGTCCCACATAAAGGTGAAAATTGGTTGGCTCCAGGGCACTACCCAAATGCAGAAGAAGGCATCCTTAAGATCTAGGCATGAAAAGTAGATTGCTGATGAGGGTATTAAGCTGAGAAGACTACATGGATTAGAGACTGCAGAATGGTGGGTTATTACTGCCGAATTAACTGCTTATAAGTTCTGGACCGGGTGGTAATCCCATTAGCTTTTTTACCTGGAAAGAGTAGGGTATTTCACAGAGACTGGCATGGCTTTAATATACCTTCATTCAGTAATCTCTGAATATGTGGCCGGACTTTTTCTTGTGCTTCACATGGTACTGGATATTGCTTTATGCTTTCTGGACTGCTGTGGACTTTATTTCGATAATAATTGGAGGAATGTCATGTGCCATCCCCGTTGGGTTACCCGCTGCTGGGCACATCTTCAAAGGGGAGCTGTGTGGCCATGGATTGGCCATTTTCACTGAGGCAAAACAGTCTCCATTCCTCCTGCAGAGGAAGGCTTAGCACTATTTTTGGGGGGTTTTGTGGTCCCAGTATTAGTGTGGATTGCCTCATGGCATTAAAGGTAATTTGAGCCTGCAGTTTAGTCAGCAGGTCTCAACCCAGACAGGGACTGGGCACTCTGGAAGATAAAGGAATTCATGAGTGATCTCCTTACCCCTGACGCTACAGGTCCTGGCTCGGAGGAAGGGCCATTGGGTACTTTTGCCAGTTGTCCCTATGATAGTGGCTTGTCTTTTTGATAGAGGCCCAGCTATCTTGGTCATTACAGAATGTTGAGCCTCAGTGTCAACCATTATATGTGTGGTGCAGTCCCCAGTTTGGATTCTGACCATAGACTCCACAGGGCCGAGAGAATAGGAGCCCCGTCTGTCCTAATAATCTCTATCACTGTCCTCTATTCTTGCCAGTCCAATGATTTGATTTGTAGGTTTTTTTCCTGAATTTTTACGAACCCAGGATTTGGTTTGTGATGCCCTGCTAGCTTTCCTGGCTAAAGTTTTGGCTGCAGTGATGGGGTCGAGTGGCCAGTTGGGACACTCTCGCTTCCAATGCCTGTCCTCCTTGCAGTACGTGCACTGATTTCACCCTAGGGGTGGACCCTTCCCTCTCCTTGGGGCAGGAGTTTCCCAGTTTACTCTCCTTGATACAGTATTGCATTTTTCAACTATTGCTGCTGCCAGAAGATCTGCTTTCCTTTTCATCTTCCAATTTTCTTCCCTCCTTGTTTCTACATCCTGGTTGACATAAACCTTAGTGGCTATTTCCATGAGCTGAGAGATATACCAGCAAACCCATCCAACTTCTGCAGCTTTCTTCAAATATCAGCCTGTGATTGAGCAACGAATGCTGCATTGACCATTGTTTAGATGAGCATAACCATTCTTCAAAAGAGTCTGTATAGCTTTGCTTACATTTTGAATTTCAAGGTAATACCTTAAAAAAAAACAACAACAACAACTAAATTCTACTGGTGTTAAAACCATCATATAGCTTGTTGTTTTTAAGATGCATACCTAATATTTTATCTTGATGCTCCAGGATTTTCCCATATAATAGAGGATGCAGAAGAGTACTAAGTAAAAATGAGAACTGAATTGTTTAGAAAGCCACTGGAATTTTCTTGGTATTTTTGGTCTACTTGAAGGTCAAAAAAATTTACAATAACAATTTATAATTTAAATTAAAGTTCCAAACTACTGGGGGAAAATCGGTCTCACAATGAACATGTAACAATGGCAGGGTTTATTTTAAAAATTCTGTATCTAACTTTACAGTTAAAGTCCAATCTTTTTTTTTTTTCCTTTTTAAAATATCAGTGACCATGAGATGCACAGTTTCTAATCCTGCCGTGAGAAAGCTGCCTGGTAAAAACTGCAGGTCCGTATTTAGAAATGGCTAAAATGTCTTGACCACCAGAAAGCAGCAGAGGACTGTGTTGCAGTGGTGTCTTCCTAGTTCCACAAAGGTATGGAGTGAGTTTGCTGAAGTGCCTGAAGCAGAGCCTGAATTGGAGCCATCAAGGCAGTCTGTGGGAAACTAGACTAAACTCGATTCAGCTAAAGGGTCACCCATGTGCTAATTCTTTTTGGAAACAGTGAGGAGGCAACAAAGTTCAGGATGTCAAACCAAAGAACTAGAAATTTGGGCTGAGCCAGAAGACAGTCACAGATGTTCATCAAACTGAGGAAAGCAGAACAGCCAGAAATTAGAAAGAACAATAATTAAGTGGTGGACAAGAGCCTGAAGATGGGTTTTAGATAATCAATTTAAAATCCTTCTTTTGGTCCCTTTAAGGAGACACAAAATCTGAATCTTTTTAGGCATTCTCAAATTGACAGGCAGAAAATCCTCTGCTGTCATGTAAGTAAACTTTATTTATTTGCTTCCAGGTTAATAAATAACTGGAAGGAGGATTGGCAAAGGGATTAAAATAAAATCTCTGGAAAAGATGTTAGAGTATAATTTCTGTTAATAAAGGTAAAAACTGCATTCTCCAATGTAGTTCTTACTTTTTTCTTCAAATAGTAAAACTCATTATACATATTTTTAAAAATCTGTTTATTTTTCCCATATAAATAATTACTTGAGAATTTCAGTGATAATTTTTACTAAGAGTAATCATTAAGATTAGTTAAAAGTATCATTTTGGGAAAGTCTGGGAAAATGGCCGAGTAGGGGGTTCCAGGACTCCTAGAACAATTAGTGGACAAGCAGAAACTGTCTGAAACAACTTTTCTGGACTCCAGAGACCAGGGGATCACTGTACAACATACAGGAAAGAATGAGATGAATAGTCTGAGAAACTACAGTAAAAAACTATGAGGAACTTGTTCCATCACCATGGATAGTATTCATCCCTCACTCTCAAGGCAAGTGGCCTCAGGTCTAGTCCCTGACTGGTTGCTGTGGATGGAGTGGAATGTGGAAGCCCTCGTCTCTGAGAATGGTGGTGGGAGCAAGGGCTGAGAACTGATTATGGCTTTTGATTGGTGAATTTAAATTTCTGAGTCCTGGCTCTGAACTGTTGTTTTAACCTGCCCTGGCCAGGGACCACTGCAGCCTTTGTTTCAACCCCACTCACAGTGATGAAGCTGGTGGGGGTTTAAAGACACACTTCCTCTGTAGGGCTGCAGGGAAGAGTTCACTGAAAAGTGTCACCTGCTGGGCAGGTCAGGAAACACAACTTTGGGAAGCTGACAAAAAAGCTTTTGGGCATCTTCCTTAATGCTCTCCCCAAGATCCTTTGGAACTGGTCTGCATCCACTTCATGGGTCCCTGGCCCTGTTTGGGCTGTGAAATACTGACTTAGGAAGTCCTCTCCAGGATAACCATCTCCCAGAATCTGCTCTACAGGTAAAGTAACTAGAGGCAATGAATGGAGAGTTATACAAACAAATAAACCAACAAAAAGCCTGTATATGCAAAACAAAAACTAACAGAACAGAGGAAAGGAAGCTTTCTCCTGGAGGTGAAACAATTTCACAAACAGAGCAATCTTAAAAATTATATCACATACCTACAACAAGAATCAGATGAAGAACTGCTGAATAAATCTGATCAGTTAAACAGGGGCAATTCTAAAGTCCTAGACTAAATTGAACCAAGTATTAAAGAAGAGCCTTAACACAAGCCAATCAACAATAAAATCCTAGGAAAAAGATAGAAACTAACCTTCAGATTAAACTCACCAAGCATAATCAAATGTGTAGACATCAAAAAATTACAAGCCATACTAAGAAACAGGAAAAAATATATATGGCCCAGATAAAGGAAAAAATTAAAGATTCAGAGGAGACACAGAATTTAGAACAACTAATCAAAGATATTAAAAAAAAAATCTTCTAAATCAGTTCAAAGAAATGAAGGAAAATGAAGATATAAAGAATATAAAGAAGGCACTGGGTGAGGATAAAGAAGAATTTTGAAGTATTAAAGGAAACATAACAGAACTTAAGGGAATGAAAGGCACAACAGAAGAGATTAAAAATACAATAGAGGCACACAACAGTAGATTTGAACAGGCAGAAGAAAGAATCAGCTAGCTAGAAAATAGGGTATTTGAAATCTTACAGACAGAACACATAGAGAAAAGAATGGAAAAAATTGAGCAGGTTCTCAGGGAATTTGAATGGCAGCACAAAGCACACAAACAGATGTGTCATGAGTTTCCAAGGAGGAGAAGAGAAGGGAAAAGGGGCAGAAAGAATATTTGAGGAAATAATGACCCAAAACTTCCCAACTCCTATGAAAGACATATATATCCATGAAGCACAGTGTACTCCAAACAAAATAAAAATTAATAGACCAACTCTGAGACACATACTAATCAGAATCTGAAATGCCAAAGATAAAGAGTGATTCTGAAAGCAGCAAGAGAAAAGTGATTCATCACTTACAAGGGAAAGGCAATATAAGATTAAGTGCTAATTTCTCAACAGAAACCATGGAGGCAAGAAGGCAGTTATATTATATACTGAGGGTATTAAAAGAGAAAATCTGCCAGCTAAGAATTCTTTATTTTGCAAAACTGTCCTTCAAAAATGAAAGAGAAGTTAAAAATAGTCACAGGCAGAAAATGAGAGAGTTTGTCAACAAGTTACCTGCCCTACAAGAAATACTAAAGGGAATGCTACAGGCTGAAAGTTTGCCCGCTGTCACCACTGTTTTTAAATAATCTCCTAGAAGTTCTCGCTAGAGCAGTTAGGTAAGAAAAGAAATAAGAGACACCCAAATGGAAAGGAAAACTTATTTACAGATGACATGATCCTATATATAGAAAGTCCTGAAAAATCAACAACAAAGCTACTAGAGCTAATGAACAAGTTCAGCAATGTGGTGGAATACAAGCTCAACATGCAAAAATCAGTAGTGTTGCTATATACTAATAATGATCAGTCTGGGGAGGAAATCAAGAAAGAATTCCATTTACAATAGCAACTAAAAGAATAAAATATTTAGGAATTAATTTAAGTAAGGATGTAAAAGACCACACAGAAAACTACAAAACATTGCTATGGAAATCAAAAAAGACCTAAATGAAGGGAAGGATATCTTGTGTTTATGGATTTATGACTAAAAGTCAAGATTTCAATTCTACCCAAATTGTTTTACAATTCCACAGAATCCCAATAAAAAAAATCTCAACAGCCTATTTTGCAGAAATGGAAAATACAATTATCAAATTTATTTGGAAGGATAAGGGTCCTGAATATCCAAAAGGACCTTGAAAAAGAATAATGAAGTTGAAGAATTCACACTACTTGACTTTAAAGCATATTACAAAGTTACATTAATCAAAACAGCAGTGTACTGAAATAATAAGTATATTGACAAATAGGGTTGAATTGAGTCCAGAAATAGACCCTCACATTTATGACCAATTGATATTCGACAAGACTATCAAGTCCATTCAACTGGGACAGAATAGTCTCTTCAACAAATGGTGCTGGGATAACTGGATATCCATCTCACAAAAATTAAAGAGGGCCCCTAGCTTAAAAAATTAAATAAAAAGGGATCAATGACCTGAATATAAGAGCAGTACCATAAAACTCCTAGAAGAAAATATGGAGAAGCATCTTCAAAATCTTATGGTAGGCTTTACACCCAAAGCACAAGCATGAAGAAGAAAATAAATGGGACCTCCCCTTAATTAAAAACTTATGCGCTTCAAAGGACTTTGTTAAGAAAGTGAAAAGGCAGACTACTCAATCGGAGAAAATATTTGGAAACCACATATCCAATAAGGATTAATATCCAGAATATATAAAGAAATCCTTCAACTCAACAATAAAAAGATGAACAGTCCAATTAAAAACAGGCAAATGAGGGAAGCAGACTTGGCCCAATGGATAGGGCATCTGCCTACCACATGGGAGGTCCGCCGTTCAAACCCCAGGCCTCCTTGACCCATGTGGAGCTGGCCCACGTGCAGTGATCATGCACACAAGGTGTGCCCTGCCATGCAGGGGTGTCCACCACGTAAGGGATCCCCACGTGCAAGGAGTGAGCCCTGTAAGGAGAGCCTCCCAGCGCGAAAGAAAGTGCGGCCTGCCCAGGAATGGTGCCACACACACGGAGAGCTGAAACAGCAAGATGATGCAACGAAAAGAAACACAGATTCCCAGGGTGCTGCTGATAAGGATAGAAGTGGTCACAGAAGAACATACAACAAATGGACATAGAAAGCAGACAACTGGGGGATGGTGGGGATGGAGGGCAGGAGAGAGATAAATTTAAAAAAACAGGCAAATGATTTGAATAGACATTTTTCAAAAGATGAAATACAAATGTCTAAAAAGCACATGAGAAGATGCTCAACATCATTAGCTATAAGGGAAATGCAAATCAAAACCATAAGATACCCTTTCACACCTACTAGAATGAACACTATATTTTTAAGAAAACCAGAAAACTGTAAGTTTTGGAGAGTTGAAAGGATGTAGAGAGAAACACTCATCCACTGGTGGTGGGATTGTAAAATGGTGAAGCCACTGTGGAAAACAATTTAGCAGTTCCTCAGGAAGCTAAGTGTAGAATTACCATAAGATCTGGCAAACCAGCTACTAAGTACATTCCCAAAAGAACTGAAAACAGGGATATGAACAGAGTGGGAAGAGATGCCTTGGGGTGGAGGAACTACTATGGGGTTAGGAGGAGGTAAAAAAGGGCACTTTAAATGCACACATATTTTTTACCCCATAAAGTAACTGAAGGAAATGTGGCAATAATGTTAACTTTTTTTAATATATGGGATTTTGTTATATCCTTCTATGGTTTTATGTGTTTGAAATATTTCATAAAGAAGGAAGGTAGAGGAAATATTAATGATAAAAGTAAAAATCAAGGAATAGAAATTAAAATAATAGATTTAGAGAAATTCTCGAGGGGTTGGGGCAAGATGGCGTCTGAGTGAATGCACCTCATAATCTCTCTTACAAAGAAGCAGCTGAGTAGGGTTGGAGTACTGCTGGACTGGGCTGTTTCGGGTGCTTGCAGGGCAGGAGTGTCTAGACATCAATTTAGTGGGACGGTGACAGAGGAGATTCTTACAAGAGGCAGAATTTTGGGTCTCTTCCACGGAGGTCGAGGTTGTGGGTGGGACCCTTCCCCTAGGGCTGGCGGCCGGGCCATGGTGATCCCTGGGATCTTTGTTGTGTGGGGTGTTCCCAAACCCTGAGTGGGCTGTTTCAGGGGTTTGCAGGGCAAGAAGGGTCTGGATGTCGATTTGGTGACAGTGATAGAAGAGATTCTTGCAAGAGGTGAAACTTTTGGTTTCTGACATGGAGGTCAGAAGTTGTAGGTGGAACCCCTCCCCCTAGGGCTGGTGGCCCACCTGCAGTGGTCCCTTAAATCTAAGTTGTGCTGCGGTGCTCCCAAACTCTGAGTGGGCTGTTTTGGGGGCTTGCAGGGAAGGAGGTGTCTGGATATCAATTTGGTGAGACAGTGACAGAAGAGATTGTTGTGAGAGGTGGAATTTTGGGTTTCTGACACAGAGGTCAGAGGTTGCGGGTGGGACCCCTACCCCTAGGGCTGGCGCCCAGCTGCGGGGATCCCTGAAGGCTGTGTTGTGCTGCGGTACTCCCAGGCCCCCTGTTAACCAGATGCGTGGTTCCCAGGTCTGTGTCCCCTAAACCCTGGTGGCCCATGCTCCAGAGACTCACACACCTCGAGTCTGCAATATCAGACTTCCCATCCCTGAATCCACTGTGTCCTGAGGTCCATCTGAGGTCCTTGATTACCCTAGCCCTCAGCGTTTGTGGGGTTTTGTTTGTTTGTTTCTTTCTTTCTGTCCTTGATCTTGGAGGAGTGTACCAGCTGTCTTGGGGAGAGTCTAGGAAGAAAGGAGAGGCAAATCTGCTGAGAAAGCCCAATTTACCTAAACGTCCTGGGATAGGAAACTTGGTCTAGGAGAAGGTGGAGTCAGAAAATCAGTTAGACCTCTCCTAGCACACCTAAGGGGGAAGGACTGTAGGAGGTGCTATTCAAGCTTCAAATAACATATTTGGGGTTTCTGGTGAGGTGTAGGTGCTCTCACGCTGGAAATAGAGTCATAGTCTTCTGTGTTGAGTTGGTTCAACAAGGACCTACTTGAATCCCCTACAGGACCTGTCAGGCAGCTTTCCTGTTGCCCTGGGAGAAAGAAAAGGGAGGAAAGGAGAAAGGGGGAAGGTCAGATCCCTAAGTGTATTTAACTGCAAAAAGGATTCCTAGCTTGAAACGTTGGTTCTTTTTTTTTTTTTTTTTTTTTTGGCGTGGTTGCTAATATTGCATTGTCTCCTGGTCTTTTCTCCCGTTGTATCCCCAAGGTCCTTTTTCATTTATTTAGTTTTTTTCTCTTTTTCTTTTGCTTGCTTGTTTTCCCTCCTTTTTCTTTGCCCCCCCCCCTTTATCTTCTCTTTTTTTATTCTTTTCTCTTTCTTCTTTTTAAATTTTCTTTTCTTTATATAATAGGTGCTGCAGGGAGCGCTTTGCACTTGGCTGTGTTTCCTCATGCTCCATTTCCTCTTTTCTGTGTGTATTGATTTTGGCCACCTACACTATCCCTTTCCTCCACATCTTTCTATCCTCCATCATCTGCTGTTTCTCTTACATTCTACTTCCCTTTCTTTGGCCCCCATCTGACTTTTTATTTCTAATACCTTTGTTCTGTTTTCTGTCTCTTATCCACTCTTGATATTATTGTCTTTCTTTTCTCTTTCCCTCTCTCATGAAAACACTGGCCCTTTAATTCATACTATATTCCTCCCCATATTCAGTTAACTATCTCATTATCAGTACTCTACTTACTGCTATAACTCTACACAACTTACACGAGTCTAATATCCATTCTCCTAGATCTCACATTGTTGCTCTGTTAACATTTATTACCAATACTACTTTATACATTTTCTTTTCTTTCTCATTTTGCTTTCCCTGGCCCTAATATTTTCCTTCAAAGTGAACTTAGCCAGCAACAAGAAAACAGAGTAAGAAGAACAAAGTGACAAAGAGAAGACATAACACTTATGCATGAACAACAACTAATTAATCCCCAAGACTAGACAAAGAAGCTAAGGAACTGATTAAACCCATCAAGATAAAATGATGACCAGACAGCAACAAAAATCTACAAACCAAACCAGTAATCAGGAAAACATATCTGAATCCAATGAACAAACTAAAAACAAGGAAGGGGAGCAGAACATTGGACAAGATATTAAAGATCTCAAAACATATATTAGAGACCAACTTAATGAATTAAAGGAAGAGATTAACAATATGAAGAAAACACTTGGAGAGGAAATTGCAGACATATGCAAAAAAGATAACAGCTATGATGGTGATAAACACCACAGTTCAAGAAATCAAAAATACACTGTCAGCAAATAGCAGCAGATTAGAAGAGGCAGAGGAGAGAATTAGTGACATGGAAGACAGTACATCTGAAATCAAACATATAGTAGAACTGACCGATAAAAAGATAGAAAAAATCCAGCTAGGACTTAGGGACCTGAATGACAATGCAAAATGCACAAACACAGGTCTTATAGGCATCCCAGAAGGAGAAGAGAAGGGAAAGGGGACAGAAGGGGTGTTGGAGGAAATAATGACTGAAAACCCCCTAAATCTACTGAGAGAGATGGATGTACATGTCCAGGAAGTACAATGCACCCCAAACACCATAAATCCCAACAGGCCCACCCTAAGACAGATACTTGTCAAACTATCAAACGCTCAAGACAAAGAGAAAATTCTAAAAACAGCAAGACAAAAGAGGACCATCACATACAAGGGAGGCTCCAGAAGATTAAGTGCTGATTTCTCATCTGAAACCATGGAGGCAAGAGGGCAGTGGTATGATATAGTCAAGGTACTAAAAGAAAAAAAAAAATTCCAACCAAGAATACTCTACCCAGCTAAGCTAGGATTCAAAAATGATGGAGAGTTCAAAATATTCACAGATAAACAGAAATTAAAAGAGTATGCCAACAAGAACCCTGCTCTTCAAGAAATACTAAAGGGAATTCTGCAGGAAGAGAGAAATAAATAGGAGAGGCAGAGTTGGAGGAGGGTGTAAGGACAACAAAAAAGACAAAAAGAGAAGAAAACAAACAAACAAAATATGACAAACACAAGTCCAAACAAAATATGGCTAACATAAATAATTCCTTGAAAGTAATAACACTGAATGTCAAGGGATTAAACTCACCTGTCAAAAGATCCAGACTGGGAGATTGGATAAGGAAATATGACCCAGCTATATGCTGTCTACAAGAAACACATCTTAGACCCAGAGATTCATAGAGGTTGAAAGTGAATGGTTGGAAAACAATCTTACAAGCAATCAATAACCAAAAAAAGGCATGAGTAGCTATATTAATATCAGACAAAATAGACTTTAAATGCGAAACAATTGTGAGAGACAAAGATGGATACTACATATTAGTGAAAGGGATAATCTTTCAAGAAGAACGAACAGTCATAAATATTTATGCTCCTAACAAGGGTGCCTCCAAATATGTGAGGCAAACACTGGAAAAACTAAGTGAAAGAATAGATGCCTCTACAGTTATAGTGGGGGGCTTTAATACACCACTATCAACTTTGGACAGAACATCTCAAAAGAGAATCAATAGGGAAACAAAAACTTTGAACAGTATATTAAAGGAGCTGGATCTAATAGACATATCCAGATCGTTACACCTGAATACAGAAGGATATACATTTTTCTCAAGTGCACATGGATCATTCTCCAAGATAGACCATATGCTAGGCCACAAAGAAAGGCTCAGTGAATTCAGAAAGATGGAAATCATACAAAATAATATCTCTGACCACAGCAGAGTGAAGCTGGAAATCTGCAAGGGCCAGAGACCCAGACTTCACACCAAGATATCGATATTAAACAGAACACTCTTAGAAAACAGTGGGTTCAAGAGGAAATCTCAAAAGAAATTAATAACTACCTTGAAACTAATGAAAATGATAACACAACATACCAGCAGTTAAGGGATGCAGCAAAAGAGTAAAGAGGAAATTTATAGCCATAAATTCATTCATCAAAAAAGAAGAAAGAGCAAAAATTGAAGAACTAACTGCACATTTGGAGGAATTAGGAAAAAAACAACAAAGTAACCCCACAGGAAGAAGAAAGAAAGAAATGACAAAGATAAGAGCAGAACTAAATGAAATAGAAAATAAGAAAGCACTTGAAAAGATAAAAAAAAAAACAAAACAAGAGCTGGTTATTTGAGAAGATCAATAAAATTGACAAACCCTTAGCTAGACTAACAAAGAGAAAAAGAGAGAAGATGCAAATACACAAAATAAGAAATGAGAAAGGAGATATCACCACTGACCCCACAGAAATAAAGGCTATCATAAGAGGATACTTTGAAAAACTATATTCCAACAAAAATGACAATTCAGAGGAAATGGACAAATTCCTAGAAACACATAAGCAGTCTATACTGACGAAAGAAGAAATTGATCTCAACAAACCAATCACAAGTAAAGAGATAGAATCAGTCATTGAAAACCTCCCAACTAAGAAGAGCCCAGGGCCAGACAGCTTCACAGGTGAATTCTACAAAACATTCTGGAAAGAACTAACACCAATCCTGCTGAAACTCTTCCAAAAAATCGAAACAGAAGGAACATTGCCTAACTCCTTCTATGATACCCACATTACCCTAGTACCAAAGCCAAACAAAGACACCACAAGAGAGGAAAATTACAGACCCATTTTTCTAATGAACCTAGATGCAAAAATCCTCAACAAAATACTTGCTAACCATATCCAACAACACATTAAACGAATTATACACCATGACCAAGTGGGATTCATTCCAGGTATGCAAGGATGGTTCAACATAAGGAAATCAATCAATATAATACACCATGTAAACAGACTGAAGGGAAAAAATCACATGATTCTCTCTATAGATGCAGAAAAAGCATTTGACAAAATACATCACTCTTTCTTGATAAGGACACTGCAAAAGATCAGAATACAAGGAAATTTTCTGAGCATGATAAAGAGTATATATGAAAAACCTACAACCAACATTGTTTACAATGGTGAAATCCTAAAATCCTTCCCTCTAAGATCAGGAACAAGACAAGGATGCCTACTATCACCTCTTCTATTTAATATTGCCCTAGAAGTACTTGCTCGAGCACTGAGGCAAGAACCAGATATAAAAGGCATTCAAATTGGAAAGGAAAAAGTCAAAATTTCATTATTTGCAGATGACATGATCCTATACATAGAAAACCCTGAGAGGTCTACAACAGAGCTTCTAGAACTCATAAATGAGTTTAGTAAAGTCGCAGGTTATAAGATCAATGCGCAAAAATCAGTAGCATTTTTGTACACCAAAAATGAGCAAGCTCAGGAGGAAATCAAGAAACAAATACCATTCATAATAGTCAATAAAAAATCAAATACCTAGGAATAAATTTAAGTAAAGATGTAAAAAACTTACACACAGAGAACTACACAACACTGTTCAAGGAAATCAAAGAAGATCTAAATAAATGGAAGAATATTCCCTGTTCTTGGATAGGAAGACTAAATATTATTAAGATGTCTATCCTACCAAAACTGATCTACACATTCAATGCAATAAAAATCAACACAGCATTCTTTAAGGAACTAGAAAAACTAGCTACGAAATTTATTTGGAAAGGAAAGATGTCCCGAATAGCCAAAGACATATTGAAAAAGAAAAACGAAATTGGAGGAATCACACTACCTGACTTCAAAATATACTACAACGCTACAGTAGTGAAAACAGCATGGTATTGGCAAAAGGTGAGAGACACATACCAATGGAACTGAATTGAGAGTTCTGATGTAGATCCTCATATATATAGTCATATAATATTCGATAAAGCCACCAAACCCTCTCAACTGGGAGAGAATGGCCTATTCAACAAATGGTGCCTGGAGAACTGGATATCCATATGTAAAAGAATGAAAGAGGATTACCATCTCACACCTTATACAAAAATCAACTCAGGATGGATCAAAGACCTAAATATAAGAGCCAAGACCATAAAGACTTTGGAAAACAATGTAGGGAAGCATATACAAGACCTTGTAATAGGAAATGGCTTCATGAACTTCACACCAAAAGCACGAGCAGCAAAAGAACAAATAGATAAATGGGACTTCCTCAAAATTAAAGCCTTCTGCACCGCAAAGGAGTTTGTCAAGAAAGTGAAAAGAGAACCTACACAATGGGAGAACATATTTGGTAACCATATATCTGATAGGAAACTTATAACCTGAATATATAAAGAACTCCTATACCTCAAAAATAAAAAGACAAACAACCCATTTAAAAAATGGGGAAAAGATTTAAACAGATACTTCTCCAAAGAAGGAATTCAAATGGCTAAAAAGCACATGAAAAAATGCTCCAGATCTCTAGCTATCAGGGAAAGGCAAATCAAAACTGCAATGAGATACCATCTTACTCCCATAAGATTGGCAGCTATGAAAAAAACAGAAGACTACAAATGCTGGAGAGGATGTGGAGGAATGGGAACAGTCACCCACTGCTGGTGGGAATGCAGAAGGATCCAGCCATTCTGGAGGAAAGTTTGGCAGTTTCTCAAAAAACTAGCTGTAAATTTGCCATATGACCCAGGAATTCCACCACTGGGTATATACCCAGTAGAACTGGAAACAAGGACATAAACTGATATATGCACACCAATGTTCATAGCAGCATTGTTCACTGTTGCCAAAAGTTGGAATCAACCCAAATTCCCATCAACAGATGAATGGATAAATAAAATGTGGTATATACATACAATGGAATACTACTCAGCTTTAAGAACAAATACACTACAAACACACGTGATAACATGGATGAATCTTGAGAACCTTATTTTGAGTGAAGCAACACAGGCATTGAAGGACAAATACTACATGACCTCAATGATATGAAATAAATAAACCAAGATGCCTCAGAGATCTAGAGACTGGATGATAGGCTTAAAGGAAAATGGGGGGTAGAGGAAGGATGTAAGCTGAAACCACATGGGTGAAATCTATGATAAACTGGAGGTAAGTATTTGTACAAGGAAGGGATAAAATGGGGGAATCAGGTTACCTTTGGATGGGGCTTTGGGGGCTTGAGGAGGCTAGGGATGGGAGGATGGGTAATATTGCCCAAGAAATTGGGGGGAGGGTGGGGCAACGTTCAAACATAGGAGATTGTCAGGTATTTGGTTGAGAGTATAATGCTGAGAAGAGTTTTTCAAAAATATAATAAGGAAGGTTACCTATTTAAGATGCTTAAAGGGGATAATCCGACACAGGACAGGCTCCTACGGAGTATGTGAATGTTCATTTTGCCATACTGGGTTATATGATTGGATAGAGACCCATATAATGAGAGTGAAGGTATACCCACATCCTGGGGAGGACTGATGTTCTCAAATAGAGGGAATTGTATCTCTCGAGAAAAATGGTGGCTCCCAGTGCATTAGGGCAGTTGAGCATGTCAAGCCCTCAACACTGTTGCAAGTACCTCTGAACATGGCCCTTCAAGCAATGAAGACTGACTGTCTCTGTGGGCCCTAAGGGCAGGGGGAAAGAGGTATTGCGTAGATGGAACCAATGTAACTGTGTGGATAATAGAAGTGTTCCACAAGAGTACGCAAAGATGGATATAAGACATGTTAAATTACACCAAAAATATATAGGGGCTGATAGGCTAAAATGTAAATCATAATGTAAAACACAAGATTACTAAAAATTTAGAAAATTGTGTAGTCTAAAATATAAACCACAATGTAAACTCAAATGTTACCTTGTTTGAAAGCTATTGTCTCAATATCTGTACATCAGTTTTAGTAAATATAGTATGAATATGTAAAAAGATTATTGCTGTGGAAGGGAAAAGGGGTTTATGTTGGATATATGGGAGTACTGTACCTTATATATATAAATTACTGTGATCTAAAACTTTCATGAAGATAAGCTTAATAATTAGGAAAAAAGAAAGTAAAATAGGACGTAGACACTGAGGAAAAGACAGAAGTAGTTGCCTTGCCAATTTGCATACAGGGCAATACTTATTGCAGTGATGGAAGGCAAAATATCAAAAGCAAAGCTTTTGCGTTTTTAAAATTTTTTGATACCCCAATTTATTTTTACCTTAATTTTTCTAAATTAATATGTATTCTATTACCTTTAAATTCATCACTATACTCCATTTTACTATTAATGGAACCTGCCAATATATTCGGCTTCACTTTTGAAGAAGTTTTTTTGATCACAGAGAGGTTCAACAATGGCAGAGGAGGAATACTGGTGTGTGATGTTATTGACGGGAGACACATGGTTGGCAGGGAGTTCTACAGGGAATATATCCAGGGTACATAAAAATGTTTGGATATTTTCATAGTGGTTACAATTAAAAACAACAATGGAGGGAGTGCTGAGTTCCTAGCCAGGGGAACTCTATCACAGTCCCTAAAGGAACAGGAACAATCCCCCAAGTACAATGACAAAGACCAAAAAAAGAAGGAAGGTCCAACAATGAGCCCTTGATACTAATGACTATGCTTGTGAGCCTGTGCACTTGAAATAAGAACAAGGCCTAGAGCTGCAGGGTGCCTAAGAGTTACCTCCTGAGAGACTCCGTGTTGCTCAAATGTGGCCAGTCTTGAAGCCAAAGTCAGCATGTAAATGTGTTGCCTTCTTCCCCCCAGCATGGGACATGACTCCCGGGGATGAGCCTCCCTGGCGCCAAGGGATTACTACCAAGTGCCAGCTGATGATGTAACTAGAAAATGACCTTGAATAAAAGGGCCAACTCAGATCAGCAGAATATCTCAGTCTATATATAATACCAGGAGTTAAAAATGCTTTTTGACCTGAAGAAAAGGGGGAAATGGAAAGGACAAATGAGTTTATATGGCTATGAGTCTTCTAAAAGAGCCGGGAGGTTATCGAGGGGTTGCCCTTATGAATGCCTGAGCAGAGTCCCAGAGACAGATAAAGTAGATACAAGCCCAGGTATTGGTTCTCCTGAGGGCTACAGAGACCCACAGGTTCTATGGTCATGGCAGATGGAGTTCAGGGCCATGTCAGTTGGCCCTACTTTGGAGTTTGTGCTTCTGTGAGATGGAGCTGGACTTAGATGTGATCTTTGTCCACAAGTCTCTCCTTTTACTTTTACTGGAACTGTAGTTGGTGCTGGGGCTTAATGTATACTCAGGGGACCTGAATCTCTGGACTGACCATGTGATAACCTGGCCCTGAGCCTCAACATACTTGCAACTTCTACACTGTGGTTTACTGGACTTACCCCACTCATCTAACACAGAGGTAAAGAAGGTCAACTACCACACCAGGGAGCCAAGACTGCCTGCAACTGAAAGCTGGAGAATTGCATCCAGCATCCATCTGGAATCTAAGCCTCCTCTTGATATAGATGTGTAGTGGACACAACCATTCTAAGGCCCACAGGATGGAGGAATAGAGTATGGATTAGAGTGGACTTACTGATATTCTATTCATGAACTATTGTGATTAGTAATTGAATAAAATATGGCATTGGTGTGGAGAAAGTGGCCATGGTGACTGCTGGGAGTAGGGAGTGGGAGGAAGAGGTTTGATGTGGGGGCATTTTTGGGACTTGGAGTTATCCTGAGTGGTACTGCAGGGACAGTTACTGGACATTGTATGTCCTCCCATGGCCCACTGGGTGGACTGTGGGAGAGTGTGGGCTATGATGTGGACCATTGACCATGAGGTGCAGCGGTGCTCAGAGATGTATTCACCAAATGCAATGAATGTCTCATGATGATTGAGGAGGTTGTTTTTATGGGGGGAGGAGTGGGGTGAGGGGGTGAGGGGATATGGGGATTCATATTTTTTTAATATAACATTAAAAAAATAAAGACAAAAAATAATATAAAATAATATATTTAATCATTAAACCTAACGCTGGTCTTTTGAAAAGACCCATAAAAATATAAATTGTGCAATCCATATTGTGGGTCAAGAGAGAATAAGAAAAAGTACTTTATAGAATAAAACTACTTTTTTAGAGATTCTAAATTGTATTTCTTTTTATATAAAGTAAGCTAAGGATGGAAAATATACATTAAAGACCTGGAAATAGGTTGACCTGCCAGAAAGGAAGTATCAAAAAATTAATTTTTTAGTGTAATCATAAAAATCGAATCTAATAGTTCCTTTATTACCAGACTTACAGTTTAATAATTTCTACAGATTATAGTTTAATTTCTACAGATTAGAAGAATTAATCCAACAAGACAAAAACAATGTCATTTTTAGGGAAAACAATGATCTATGGCATAATCATGCGTAAGTCCCTCAATATAAATAGAACTTTGGTAATTAATAGAATATTGATTTAAAAAGAGGAGAACTACAGCAAGGAAATGTTGAAATGATCAACCAGATGTCTAATGAGAGAAAAAAGGAGATCAAGTTAACTATATATTAGAAAGATAAATTATAAACTTGTGTCTAGAAATGTTAAACTAGTATGGAGAGAGGTCATGGCTGGAAACAGTTCTGGGTTGAAACTAAGAGAGTGGGTGTGTTTATTAAAGGAAATATTAAAACTTGCTAAGGGACATACAAAATTCAAGGATTTTTAGAAAGAAAAAAACAGTAAATTGCATTACTGAATTCCTAGCAATGGTTCTCAACAGTATCAAATGCTGCAGAGGAGGAAAGAAAATGAAAGTAAATTGTTGAAGATACTGATATAATTCAAAAAATATTGGCAAGCTTTGAGAGTTTAACTTCAATGGAATGGATTCAAGAGCAAGGGAAACTGTACAATAGCTATTAGATATAAAACCTGAATCACACACATGGGGATTTGAACAGTGAATGTGAGAAGATGAGCTGATTTATGAGGAATTAAGGTAGCTTAAGGAAAGCAGCAGAGATCAGTAACAAATTTTCCCCACATGTAATTACTTTGGCACGTCTGGAAAAAGAAGGGAGAAGGAAAGAAACCGTATAAAGTGGCAAGAATAAAATAAAGAGGAATAATGAAGGATACCAGATTTCAGATTAGCTAATAGGATCAGATAGAGGGATTGTGCAGTGGAGTTGAGTTTTCAGAAAGGATTGACCCAGTCTTTCCCCGGGATGAAATAGATGTACCGAAGGAAGCTTCTGTTAATTGGTCTCTGATTTTTCAGTAACACAGTAAGTTTATCTGCTGAAAGCAAAAGTGTAGAGGATGGATATATATATATATGTAAAGTATAAATGTATGCATGGTGTGTGTATACATGTGTACATATATAGATATCTTTTTTAACATACATATTTTTTCAGACTCAGACCATCTCCCCTTAGAAAGTGTATTGACATGGGATTTTGAAATAAAAACCCACTGGAAGATTTAGCAGCTTTGTGACTTTTGTTTAACTACATGACCTCTCTGAACCTCATTTTCTTCATTTCTAAGAAGAATGTAATGCCTGTCCTCTACAGTAATTTGAAGAATTAATGAGAGAATTAAGTAAATAGACTTGTTACATAATGGGCACTTGATAAATGTTAGTTCTTCATCTTTATCCATATGGGTTTGATCAACTGAAATAGGATAGAAATAAGAAATATTGCAGGGAAAGAGTGAGGGGAAATTTGCATCAGTAATGACTGTCCAATTCTTCATTCTGTCTTTACATTGCACATACTTTCCTAGGTGTTTGTTTATTTTGTTGAAGATCACAGAAAGACATGCTTAAGTAACATTCCATCTATGTGAAGTTAACTCTTTAAACGTATATTCTAAGGAGACAACAGAGCACATGGTTTGAGTCCAGGCTTTGCCACTAGTTAATTATGTGATCCCAGGTTAGTCATTTGACCTCTTTGTGGCTCAGTTTTTTTTTTTTTTAATGAAAAACACAAATCTAAGCAAAAATAAAAGTTTCTCTTAGAAGTTTATAAATTATCCTGGGAGAACAAGTTGGAGAAATGATTCATCTTGAGATACAGGAAAGATTCTACAGGAAGGAAAAATTGAGGGTGGTACTTCTGTTACATATTCATGCTAAAATTAATAAAGGAGAAAATGGTATGCTGCCTTATATGAAAAATAAGTTGTTTCATCTTGAAATTGGTTATAATAGTAATGCTAATTGTGATGAAGAGTAAATGGACTAACACATGTAATTGTAAACATCTTTGATGCATGGCCCATAATGGACAGTTGACAAATGTTATGAATGTCCCAAATAATGACAATTAGGCAGACATATAAATTCACCTTATTTTTTAAAACTTAGTTTGAAGGTGATCAAGTAAAGTAGTTGGGGAAGTGGGAAATAAGAGAGAGGAGGAAAGCTTTAGGGAAAGGAGAAAACAATAATGTGACATAGAGAGGCCAAGGACAAAGCTTTCTGTTTCTTGGAGTTGAGGGAAGTTCTCAAACTTCTACCATTTTTAGTAAGGCTTTCAGTATTCTATAACCTGCGTGAAGACTTTTATAACTATTCCTTATTAATTTTTAGAGTAATTGTGTTAGTACTGTTGTGCTTAAGTTAAATTAGGACTAAATTACACTAGACTGTAATTTATCATGTCAAAAACACATCATTTAGAAATATAGTCCAATAAATGCCCGGGACCTTAACTCTGACCCATATTACTTGTATTAATTAATTCTCCTAAGTGAATGCCACCAGTCATGCTGTTCAGTGACCTTAGACCCCATTTGCCCCATTAGTTTTTAGTATGAACTCAGTATATTCTCAGGTAAATGTAAGATTTCTAGCCTATCTAAAACTGTGCATCATAATTATCCATCTTGGCATTTCCTGTATCTATATATTAGGGCCCAACAGGCCTCAGACCTGTTCCTTTTTGATCATTCTGGACCTGACAGTTCCTGCCAGCAAATTTATTGCTTCATTTATTTATTTATTATTTATTAAATCCTCCTGTACAATTGTGATCACAGTCTTTAATCAAGAAGGACACAGTTAAGGGGAAGCAGGCACTTAAATAGACAATTAGTAAGAGCAGTGGTATATATATGGACACAGGGAATTAAAAGAACATAGAGAAGGACCATCCATGTGGTGGAAAAGTTCAGAAGGAGATGACACTTTGAGGTGACTCTTACAAAAGGAAGAGCTCTTGGTCACATAAAGCATGGTGGGGCATGTGAAGTTCCTTTAAAACATTGGTATGGTATGAGTAACATAGTATGGCAAGAAATAGTGTGTGAATCTGGGAAATGACAAGTAATTGATGTTTATGAGTTTAAAGTACAAAGCTAGAAAGCCTCAAGATTTGGTAGGTACCAAATGGAATCAAGGAGAATTTTGTATGCCAAATTAAGGAGGTTTGGTTATCCTGTGTTTGTGGTAGGGAATCACTGAGTGATTTTAGGGAGACAAATTAGATAACCAGATTTACATCTGTGTTAGATCACTTTGGCAGCCTGTGGAGAATGGATTTGAGAGGAGCAACAACTAGAGATAATGGATATATTTAGGAAGTTGTCTCAGTCTGGGTTTGGTCTTGCAAATGAGTCTCTGGAAATATTTCTGGAGTATAGAGGAAATAATAGAAAATACTACTGCCGTGAAATATAGGAATTAGGACTTGTGCAACTACACAGGAGTAGGAGGAGAGAAGACCAGGAAATCTTTAGACAGAAAGTTGGGGGAAAACCATTAAGGAGGATCTTAGCATGATGCACTAAAACATGTAGTCCTAAAAAAGTTTGCTGGAAAACTGCTGCAAGTCCCAGGATTCTCTGGGAAGGAGCCAGCAATCATCTGTCTGCAGCATGAAAGTAGTACTTGTCTAGAAGCTTGAGAAGCTGCTACAAACCTCAAGTTTGCCCATATGTCTGCCTCCCCATGATCTTCGGAGAAAAATTCTTCACTTCTGCTCTCCAAATCTTGCCTGAGCTCCTCTCATGGCAAACTCCAACTTTGAACAATACGAAGAAATTCTGAGAAACATAGTGCATGGTGATTCCTCTGTACTGCAAAAGAGAAGAGGCTGGTCCTGATACAAATTGATGTTACCAATACAGCTGAGGTCATGGCCCGCTTGAGATGAAAGATAATAAGATCCTGGATTAGAATCTATATCTAAATTGGGGAATTAGACAAAATTTGAGAATTAGAATCTAGGTTAAATGGGTAAGATTGTGTGGCAACAGAGGTGAGAGTAAGAATCGTTGATCAAGTACAGAATCCAATTAAAATCCCTAAAGTATGCAGAGGAGGAATATCAAGAGTAGGGTGTGGAAACCATAAGAATAGATGCCTAGGAAATACAGAGCTTTGCAAAAACAAAACACTGAGCAATCATTTTAATACAGTGATTAGGTCTGTTAAACAAGGACTGAAAAGTGTCCATTGAATTCAATAATTAGAATGTCAGTGTTGACTTCTTTAAGAATAGTTTCAGGGGAATGAGTTAAGAAAATGGAGACAGAATGCAGAGAGTAGTATTTTGAGAAATTTGCCTGTGAAAGAGAAGTGACTGAATAAAACTAGAGAGGGATGCAGATTCAGATAGAGTGTCCTTCTCTCCCTTTTATTCCTTTCTTCCTCTCCCTATCTTTCATCCTTTCTTTAAGTTGTAGTTTTCGTTTACTAACTTAGAGAAATAACTGGAATATATGAAATACCAAGCTTGATAAGAATCTCAGCAGGTCCATGTAAATCTCTTTTGGGGTTGGAGTGGGCCCCTGCTCCTGCCTTCTTTAGACCCCATTAAGAGGGTTACACTTTATATTATGAATTCTGTGTTCTTTCATATTTTGTGTTGGTAGTTAGCATAATATATGTTATGAGAGAAAGTATTTATCTCAAAATTACTTGATCTTTTTTCAGAAACAGAAATGTTAAAAAAAAAAAAAGCTATAATGGAGAGTCTGGCAGAGTGCAAGCATTGCAAGGTAAAGAGGAAAACGTCATTGTTTCCATGAAGTTTTTAATTAAAATACATACCAAAAAATAAAAACACTTAGTACAGAATTGGTCAATAACTATAGATAAGAAGAAAAAATTTTAAAACACTTTTATTATGAGTCACTAATTATGTATTATCTTTTTCTGCATATGCATGTACATATATAAATATATATATTTTAATGGAATCACGCTATTCATACTGGTTTATAACCTTTGACTTATGCATAGTTTCTGAATTTGTTGAACTGAGTTAGGAGTATCATTGGAATTGTTTTTTCTTTTTTTTTTTCTTTTTTCAAATTCTACTCAATTTATTAATTTTTAAAAAAATATTACATTAAAAAAATATGAGGTCCCCATTCACCCCCACTGCCCCCACCCCACCACTCCCCCCACAGTAACACTCTCCCTCATCATCATGACACATCCATTGCATGTGGTGAGTACATCTCTGGGCATCGCTGCACCCCATGGCCTGTGGTCCACACCGTAGCCCACACTCTCCCACATTCCATCCAGTGGGCCATGGGAGGACATACAATGTCCGGCAATTGTCCCTGCAGCACCACCCAGGACAACTCCAAGTCCCGAAAATACCTCTACATCTCATCTCTTCCTCCCATTCCCCACACCCAGCAGCCACCATGGCCACTTTTTCCACACCAATGCCACATTTTCTCGATTATTAACCACAATAGTTCATGAATAGGATATCATTAAGTCCACTCTAATCCTTACTGTATTCCTCCTTCCTGTAGACCTTGGCTTGGTTGTGTCCATTCCACATCTGTGTCAAGAGGGGGCTTAGATTCCACATGGATACTGGATGCAATCCTCCTGCTTTCAGTTGTAGGCACTCTAGGCTCCATGTGTGGTGGTTGACATTCTTCAACTCCATGTTAGCTGAGTGGGGTAAGTCCAATAAATCAGAGTGTAGGAGCTGAAGTCTGTTGAGGCTCAGGGCCTGGCTATCATATTGTCAGTCCAGAGATTCAAATCCCCTAGATATATCTTAAACCCCAGCACCAACTACAATTCCAGTAAAGTAGCATGAAAGGCTTGTGAAAAGAGATCCCATCTGAGTCCAGCTCCATCACGCAGAAACACCAGCTCCAAAGAAGGGCCAACTGATATGGCAGTGAACCCCATCTGCCATGACCATAGAACCTGTGGGTCTCTTTAGCCCTCAAAAGGACCAATACCTGGGGTTGAATCTACTTTATCTGTCTCTGAGACTCTGCTCAGGTGTGCATAAGGGCAATCCTTCTGACAACCTCCAGATTCTTTTTTAGAGACTCATAGCCATATGAACTCATTTGTCCTTTCCATTTCCCCCTTACTTTAGGTCAAACAGCATTTTTAACTCCTGTTATTATATGTAGACAGGGATATTCTGCTGGTCCGTGTTGAACCTTTAATTCAAGGTCATTTTCTAGTTACGTCATCAGCTGGTACTTGGTAGTGATCCCTCGGTGCCAGGGAGGCTCATCCCCGGGTGTCATGTCCCATGCTGGGGGGAAGGCATTGCATTTACATGCTGAGTTTGGCTTCGAGACTGGCCACATTTGAGTAACATGGAGGCTGTCAGGAGGGAACTCTTAGGCATAGTGCTGCTCTAAGCCTTGTTCTTATTTCAGGTGTATAGGCTCACAAGCATAGTCATTAGTATCAGGGGCTCACTGTTGGACCCTCATTCCTTCCTCTTCCTTACTGTTGCACCTGGGGGACTGCTGCTGCTCCCCTAGGGACCACGACAGAGCCCCCCCTCCCCCCCGGCCAGGAACCCCATACTCCCCAGCTCTGGTTTTTAATTGTTTCCACTATGAGTATATCCAAACATTTCCATGCACCCTGGACACATGCCCTGTATAACTCCCTGTCAACCATATATCGCCTGTCAATAACATCCTATACCAGTATTCCTCTGCTGCCATTGTTGAACCACTCTGTGATTCAAAACTTCCTGAAAAGTGAAGCCCAAAATAATGTCAGGTTCCCTTACTAGTAAAATGGAATATAGCTATGAGTTTAAAGGTTAGATATAGAATACATATTGATTTGGAAAAATTCTACATCCTATCTTTTTCTTTTCTTTATTCCTAATTGTTGAGCTTCTCTTCACAAGAGCCTTAGATCACAGTAATTCATATATACAATATACAGTACTCCCACATATCCATTATAAAACCTTTTCCTTCCACAGTGATAATCTTTTAACTTATTCATATCATATTTACTGAAACTGATATACAGATATTGAGACAATAGCTTTCAAACAAGGTAACATTTGTGTTTACATTGTGGTTTATACTTCAGGCTATACAGTTTTCTAAATTTTTTAGTTATCCTATGTTTTACATTATGGTTTACATTATTAGTCTGTCGTCCCCTATATGTTTTTGGTGTAATATTACATGTTTTATATCCATCCTTGTGTACTCTTGTGAAACACTTCTTTTGCCCTCACATTTACTTTGGTTCCATCTATTCAATATCTATTTCCCCCTCCCCTTGGGCCCCACAGTGACAGTCAATCTTCATTTCTTGAGGAGCCATGTTCAGAGTACTTGCAACAGTGTTGAGGGCTTGACTTGCTCAACTGCCCTAATGCCCTGGGAGCCACTCTTTCTCTCGAGAGATACAGTTCCCTCTATTTGATGGCATTAGTCCTCCCCAGGATGTGGGTCTACCTTCACTCTCATTATCTGGGTCTCTACCCAATGGTATAACCCACTCTGGCAAAATGAGCATTCAGATATTCCCTAGGAGTTTGTCCTGTATCAGATTATCCCCTTTGAGTATCTTAAACAGGTAACCCTCCTAATTATATTTTGAAAAGGTTTTCTCAGCATTTTACTTTCAACCAACACCTGACAATCTTCTATGTTCGTATTTTGCCCTGCCCTCCCCCCAATTTCTTGGGCAATATTACCCATCCGCCCATCCCTAGCCCCCCTCAAACGCACAAAGCCCCATCCAAAGGTAACCCTATGCCCCCATTTTATCTCTTCCTTGTGCACATACTTACTGCCAGCTTATCATAGATTTCACCCATGTAGATGTCAGCTTATATCCTTCCTCTACCCCCAATTTCCTGTAAGCCTATCTTCCAGTCTCTAGCTCTCTGAGGCAGCTTGCTTATTTCATATCATTGAGGTCATGTAGTATTTGTCCTTCAATGCCTGGGTTGCTTCACTCGACATAAGGTTCTCAAAATTCATCCATGTTATCACGTGTGTTTGTAGTGTATTTGTTCTTAAAGCCGAGTAGTATTCCATTGTATGTATATACCACATTTTATTGATCCACTCATCTGTTGATGGGCGTTTGGGTTGATTCCAACTTTTGGCGATAGTGAACAATGCTGCTATGAACATTGGTGTGCATATATCGGTTTGTGTCCTTGTTTTCAGTCCTGCTGGGTATATTCCCAGCAGTGGTATTGCTGGGTCATATGGAAAATCTATGGTTAGTTTTTTGAGAAACTGCCAAACTGTCCTCCAGAATGGTTGGATCCTTCTGCATTTCCACCAGTAGTGGATGAGTGTTCCCATTTCTTCACTTCCTCTCCAGCATTTGTATTCTTCTGTTTTTTTCATAGCTGCCATTCTTATGGGAGTAAAATGGTATCTCATTGTAGTTTTGATTTGCATTTCCCAGATAGCTAAAGATTTGGAGCATTTTTTCATGTGCTTTTTAGCCATTTGTATTTCTTCTTTGGAGAAGTGTCTGTTTAAATCTTTTTCCCATTTTTTAAATGGGTTGTTTATCTTTTTATTTTCAGGATATAGGAGTTCTTTATATATGCAAGTTTTAAGTCTCTTATTGGATATATGGTTGCCAAATATTTTCTCCCATTGTGTAGGTTCCCTTTTTACTTTCTTGACAAACTCCTTTGAGGTGCAGAAGGCTTTAATTTTGAGGAAGTCCCATTTATCTGTTTGTTCTTTTGTTGCTCGTGCTTTTGGTGTGATGTTCATGAAGCCATTTCCTATTACAAGGTCTTGTAGATGTTTCTTTACACTGCTTTCCAAGGTGTTTATGGTCATGGCTCTTATATTTAGGTCTTTGATCCATCTTGAGTTGATCTTTGTATAAGGTGTGAGATGGTAATTCTCTTTCATTCCTCTACATATGGATATCCAGTTCTCCAGGCACCGTTTGTTGAATAGGCCATTCTCTCCCAGTTGAGAGGGTTTGGTGGCTTTATCGAATATTATATGGCTATATATATGAGGTTCTATATCAGAACTTTCAATTCGATTCCATTGGTCAGTGTGTCTCTCCTTATGCCAATACCATGCTGTTTTCACTACAGTAGCTTTGTAGTATGTTTTGAAGTCAGGTAGTGTGATTCCTCCAATTTTGTTTTTCTTTTTCAATATGTCTTTGGCTATTTGGGGCCTCTTTCCTTTCCAAATAAATTTCATAGTTTTTCTAGTTCCTTAAAGAAGGCTGTGTTGATTTTTATTCGGATTGCATTGAATGCGTAGATCAGTTTTGGTAGGATAGACATCTTAATAATATTTAGTCTTCCTATCCATGAACAGGGAATATTCTTCCATTTATTTAGGTCTTCTTTGATTTCCTTGAACAGTCTTGTATAGTTCTCAGTGTATAAGTTTTTTACATCTTTATTTAAATTTATTCCTAAATATTTGGTTTTCTTATTTACTATTGTGAATGGCATTTGTTTATTGATTTCCTCCTGATCTTGCTCATTTTTGGTGTACAGAAATGCTACTGATTTTTGCGCATTGATCTTATAACCTGCGACTTTACTAAACTCATTTATGAGTTCTAGAAGCTTTGTTGTAGACCTCTCAGGGTTTTCTATGTATAGGATCATGTCATATGCAAATAATGAAATTTTTACTTCTTCCTTTCCAACTTGAATGCCTTTCATATTTGGTTCTTGCCTCAGTGCTCTAGAAAGTACTTCTAAGATAATGTTAAATAGAAGGGGAGACAGTGGGCACCCTTGTCTTGTTCCTGTCTTTAGAGGGAAGGATTTTAGGATTTCTCCATTGTAAACAATTTCAGCTGTAGGTTTTTTCATATATACTCTTTACCTTGTTCAAAAAATTTCCTTGTATTCTGATCTTTTGGAGTGTTTTTTATCAAGAAAGGGTGCTGTATTTTGTCAAATGATTTTTCTGCATGTATTGATATAATCAGGTGATTTTCTTCCTTCAATCTGTTTATATGGTGTATTACATTGATTGATTTTCTTATGTTGAACCATCCTTGCATACCTGGAATGAATCCCACTTGGTTGTGGTGTATAATTCGTTTAATGTGTTGTTGAATACGATTAGCAAGTATTTTGTTAAGTATTTTTGCATCTAGGTTCATTAGAGAAATTGGTCTGTAATTTTCCTCTCTTGTGGTGTCTTTGTTTGGCTTTGGTACTAGGGTAATGTTGGCATCATAGAAGGAGTTAGGCATTGTTCCTTCTGTTTCAATTTTTTGGAAGAGTTTCAGCAGGATTGGTGTTAGTTCTTTCCAGAATGTTTTGTAGAATTCACCTGTGAAGCTGTCTGGCCCTGGGCTCTTCTTAGTTGGGAGATTTTTAATGACTGATTCTATCTCTTTACTTGTGATTCGTTTGTTGAGATTATCAATTTCTTCTTTCATCAATATAGGCTGCTTATGTGTTTCTAGGAATTTGTCCATTTCCTCTGAATTGTCATTTTTGTTGGAATATAGTTTTTCAAAGTATCCTCTTATGATAGTCTTTATTTCTGTGGGGTCAGTGGTGATATCTCCATTCTCATTTCTTATTTTGTGTATTTGCATCTTCTCTCTTTTTTTCTTTGTTAGTCTAGGTAAGGGTTTGTCAATTTTATTGATCTTCTCAAAAAAAACAGCTCTTGGTCTTGTTTATCTTTTCAAGTGCTTTCTTATTTTCTATTTCATTTAGTTCTGCTCTTATCTTTGTCATTTCCTCCCTTCTTCCTGTTGGATTATTTTGTTGTTTTTTTCCTAATTCCTCCAAATGTGCAGTTAGTTCTTCAATTTTTGCTCTTTCTTCTTTTTTGATATATGAATTTATGGCTATAAATTTCCCTTTCAGTACTGCTTTTGCTGCATCCCATAAATTTTGGTATGTTGTGTTATCATTATCATTTGTTTCAAGGTAGTCATTGATTTCTTTTGAGATTTCCTCTTTGACCCACTGTTTTTCTAAGAGTGTGCTGTTTAATTTCCATATCTTGGTGTGAAATCTGGGCATCTGGCCCTTGCAGATTTCCAGCTTCACTCCACTGTGGTCAGAGATTTTTTTTTTTTTTTTTTTATGATTTCCATCTTTCTGAATTCATTAAGCCTTTCTTTGTGGCCTAGCATATGGTCTATCTTGGAGAATGATCCATGTGCACTTGAGAAAAATGTATATCCTGCTGTGTTTGGGTGTAATGATCTGTATATGTCTATTAGATCCAGCTCCTCTAATATAACTGTTCAAATATTTTGTTCCTTTAGTGATTCTCTTTTGAGATGTTCTGTCCAGAGTTGATAGTGGTGTATTAAAATCCGCCACTATATTTGTAGATGCATCTATTCTTTCACTTAGTTTTTCCAGTGTTTGCCTCACGTATTTAGAGGCGCCCTTGTTAGGAGCATAAATATTTATGATTGTTTGTTCTTCTTGACAGATTGTCCCTTTCACTAATATGTAGTATCCATCTTTGTCTCTCACAATTGTTTCACATTTAAAGTCTATTTTGTCTGATATTAATATAGCTACTCCTGCCTTTTTTTGGTTATTGTTTGCTTGTAAGATTGTTTCCCAACCATTCACTTTCAGCCTCCATGGGTCTCTAGGTCTAAGATGTGTCTCTTGTAGACAGCATATAGATGGGTCATATTTCCTTATCCAATCTCCCAGTCTGAATCTTTTGATAGGTGAGTTTAATCCATTGACATTCAGTGTTATTACTTTCAAGGAATTATTTATGTTAGCCATATTTTGATTGGACTTGTGTTTGTCATGTTTTGTTTGTTTGTTTTTTCTTCTCTTTTTGTCTTTTTTTTGTTACTCTTACACTCTCCTCCAACTCTGCCTGTCCTGTTTTTTCCTTTCTTCCTGCAGAACTCCCTTTAGAATTTCTTGAAGGGGAGATTTCTCTTGGCATACTCTTTTAATTTCTGTTTATCTGTGAATATTTTGAACTCTCCATCATTTCTGAATGCTAGTTTAGCTGGATAGAGTATTCTTGGTTGGAAATTTTTTCTTTTGGTACCTTGACTATATCATACCACTGCCTTCTTGCCTCCATGGTTTCAGATGAGAAATTAGCACTTAATCTTATGGAGCTTCTCTTGTATGTGATGGTTTTCTTTTCTCTTGCTGCTTTTAAAATTTTTGCTTTGTCTTGAGCATTGGATAATTTGACATGTATGTGTCTTGAGGTGGGCCTGTTGGGGTTTATGATGTTTGGGGGCACTGTGCTTCTTGGATATGTACGTCTGTCTCTTTCAATAGATTTGGGAAGTTTTCAGCCATTATTTCCTGCAACCCTCCTTCTGACCCCTTTCCCTTCTCTTCTCCTTCTGGGATGCCTGTAATACGTATGTTTGTGCATTTTGCATTGTCATTCATGTCCCTAACTCCTAGCTGGATTTTTTCTTTTTATCGATCAATTCTACTATCTGTTTGATTTCCGATGTACTGTCTTCCACGTCACTAATTCTCTCCTCTGCCTCTTCTAATATGCTGTTATTTGCTGCGAGTGTATTTTTGATTTCCTGAACTGCGGTGTTCATTCCCATGATATCAGTTATCTTTTTGCGTATGTCTGCAATTTCCCCTCCAAGTGTTGTCTTCATATTGTTAACCTCTTCCTTTACTTCATTAAATTTGTCTGTGATATATGTTCTGAGATCTTTAATTACTTGTGTGAAGTTCTGCTCCCCTTCCTGGTTTTTAGTTTGTTCATTGGATTCAGCCATGTTTTCTTGATTACTGGTTTGGTTTGTAGATTTTTGTTGCTGTCTGTTCATCATTTTATCTTGACGGGTTTAATCAGTTCCTTAGCTTCTTTGTCTAGTCTTGGGGATTAATTAGCTGTTGTTTTTTTGTAAGTATTGTATCTTCTCTTTGTCACTTTGTTCTTCTTATTCTAATTTCTTATTGCTGGCTGAGTTCACTTTGAAGGAAAGTATTAGGGCCAGGGAAAGGCAATTGTGCAAGAAAGGAAAATGTGTAAAGTAGTATTGGTAATAAATGTTAACAGAGCAACAATATGCGATCTGGGAGGATGGATATTAGATTTATGTAAGTTGTGTAGAGTTATAGCAGTAGGTAGAGTACCTATAATGAGGTAGTCGACTGAATATGGAGGAATATGGTATGAATTAAAAAGCTAGTGTTTTTGTGAGAGAGGGAAAGAGAAAAGAAAGGCAGTAGTTTCGAGAGTGGATAAAAGACAGAAAACAAAACAAAGGTATTAGAAATTAAGAATTAGTCAATTTGGGGATCAAAGAAAGGGAGGTGGAATATAGGAGAGACAGTAGATGATGGAGGATATCAAGATGTGGGGGAAAGGGGATAGTGTAGGTAGCCAAAATCAATTCATACAGAAATGAGGCAACAGTGGATGAGGACACCCAGCAAATGTGAGGTGTTCCCTGCAGCACCTATTGTATAATTAAGATAAAATAAAATAAGAAGAAAATGAGGGACAAGAGAGAAGAAAGAAAGAAAAAGGGGGTGGGTAAAGAGAGGGGAAACGGTAAGGAAAAGAAAAAAAGATGTAGAGCAACCACAACAGCAACAACAAAAACCCCCCAAATAACTGAAAAAAAAAAAAGACTTTGGGGGATACAATGTGAGAAAAGACTAGGAGATAATGCAATGTTAGCAATCAGGACAATAAAAAATAAAAAATAAAAATAAAACAAAACAAAATTAAAAAAAAAAACGCAAACATTGAGGGCTAGGACATTCAAGGACCTCAGATGGACCTCAGGGCATGATGGATTCAGGGATGGAAAGTGTGATATTGCAGACTCAAGAGGTGTGAGTCTCTGGGGTATGGGCCACCAGGGTTTAGGGGACTCAGACCTGGCAACCTCAAATCTGGTTAACAGGGAGCCTGGGAGCACTGCAGTGCAACACAGCCTTCAGGGATCCCCGCAGCTGGGTGCCAGCCCTATGGGGGAGGTCACTTCCGCAAACTCTGACCTATGTGTCAGAACTCCGCAATTCACCCTCTCACTCGGGTCTCTTCTGTGGCTGTATCACCAATTCGACTTCAGGACACCTCCTGCCCTGTAAGCCCCCAAAACGGCCACCTGGGGGTGCCTCTACACTGCAGCCAATTTAATGACGCTGCAGATCAGTAGCCAGGCCCAGGGGGCGGGGCTTCAGCCGGAAATGCTGATATCAGAGTCCGAAACCGAAATTCCCACACTTTGCAAAATATTCCCCTAATCGGCTTCCAGACCTCTCCCACCCTGCGAGTCCCTGAAACAGCCTCCTGGTGACATCCCTTTATTGCGAGCAATTTAAGGCCACTGCAGATCGGCAGCAGGCCTTGGGGGCGGGGCTCTAACCGGAAGCACTATTATTTGTGTCCGCAATCAAAAATTGCCCACCTCGCAATAAAACTCCCGTCTGTCTCCCCAGATCGGTCTGCGAAGGCCTCCTGCCCTGTTAGCCCCCCAATAGCCCGCTCAGTGCTTATGAATTCCTCAGTACCGCAGAGCCTCCAGGACGTAGCCCCCACCTCCATGTAATAGAGCCTCAATTTTATCTTATACACGAATTTTGTCTGTTACCTTCCCACCAAATTGATGTCCAGACACCTCCTGCCCTGCAAAATCCCGAAACAGCCTGGTCCCAAAGAATTTCCAACGCTGCCCAGCCGCTTTTTTGCAGGAGAGATTATCAGGTGTTCTCACTCAGCCACCATCTTGCCCTGCCCCCCCCCCCCCCCCCCCGAATTGTTTTTTCTTTCAAAGAACATTTCCTCATCTGTTTTGGGCTGTGGTTTATTTAAGGTTTGATTTTCTATCTAATTCCATGTTTTTTGCCCTTAGAGAACTCTGTATTTCTAATGAGACATTTTCTTGTTTTCCAGTGCAATAAGAGAATTTTTCAAATACTAAAGAAAAGGTTGTCAAGTCCAAGCTTGCACATATGAAAATGCCTGCTACCTGACCTTAATCTCCACAGAAGCTCTCTCAAACCTTTCTAAACATCATGCACACTTGTCAAAGAACAGGAAAGAGAAAGAAAAAGTAACATTGCCCTATCAATTCCCAAGAGAGTCCATAAGAACTAACCATGGAGTTCAATCTAGAAGTCTCTTTATAATATGGAACAATAAAAGAAAAATCGTTGGCAAGATAATGAGAACCAGACCCCAGGAATAAGCATCCCAAGTGGAATCATCAGGAAAGTTTTCTAAAAGAAACAATTACAGAAACAGCATAGATCTTAAAAATAATACTAATTATAATTCTGAGGTAGCCACATTTGGGAGTGCTTGCTCAGCTCACAACAGTTTCCCCTTTTCTGGGGACAGCTTGGCAGATTTACAGGGGGCCTCTAGCAGCTGCACCTGCTATAGTAAATGACTCCATCCTTGGGAGAACAGTGAGTTGGAGTGAAGCAGGGCCAGCAGACCTCTTAGGTCCTCTCCTACTGAGATGCCAGCAGTTGGGATATCTCTACAGAGAGGTTCACAAACTCTTGGTGCTGTTTAATGTTTATAGTGGTATAATCCTGATATTTGATCCTAATTACTCTGGGCACAAATGGAAGTCTGTACATGTTCCTAAAAGCAGATAAGCAAAATATACAAGCTTTTAAGAGGAAACATGTGAAAAAAAAGAAGTAACAGATGACAAAAATTGCTGGTGCAGTTAAAATTCCGGAAAACTTGTGCTTAGCTCTAATATTCTGCCAATCTGCTAAATTGTAGTTTACTTAAAATGTTTCTTTATTTAGGAAATGATTTATGGATTCATATTTTATCTTCCCTCAATAAATCTTTGCTATATACTTAGACAACCAAGCCCCCAAAGCCCAGCACCTTATAGACACAGCGTATCAGCTCTGTGCCATGCACGAAGAACCTGGGAACCAATGGACCAAATCAAATAGAAAAGAAAGATGAGGCACCTAGCATCTCCACCTTGGAGTCCTTAGTCTTTCAATGGAGAGACTTATCTCAGCCAGCAGCCACTCCCTCACCAACACTGTCAATGCATTGTCCTCTTTCCCTTTATTATCACTGCCTGGCAAAACTCCAACCAAAGAAAAACAGAACCCCAACCTTGGTTCTAACCAACTCTCCACCTATTTTGTGCCTGCATTTGGGAGATCAACATGGGTGGAAAGCAAACATAAATGTAATAAACAGTATCAGTTTAAATGTACCACCAGTATTCTCAAATGGAGCCTTAAGGCTGCCTGCCAATTCTACCAACTTTCCCTGGTTTACTCACTCTTACTGAATCGGATGACTTATTCCCATCTCTTTTCTCAGACCTCTGTTAATAATATCTCCCCTCCCCTTTCTCTCAGAAGACCTTGCATCCAATTTGTGAAAATGCAAGCAATTAGAAGAGAATATTTTCAAGCTTTCAAACCCCATCAACTAACTAGATTGCGTTTTACCACACACTCTGGCTTTCTTACTAGGGTGAACATTCCTATATAAAGCCACCTAATCCTATGCTACTCTAGAACTTTACTCAGTCAATTGCCCCACCCCCACCCCTTGCCTACATTATCTTTCAGATTATAGCTCACAAGGGTTGCTTTAGAGTGAAGGAGGGCTTTCTCAAAAATGATCCAATCTATTGCTGAGAAGTAGATGACCAGAAACGCAATCTAAAGAATTTTGGACCTCTACAACAAACTCTGGGGGAAACAATAGCATGGTGTGCATGTGAAAATCGCTGACACTCTCCACTCTCCTGTCAACTTCTCTGCTCCGGATTTTGACTAGCAGTTAAAGCCCTATGAAATCACAGTAACTCGAAGATTCCATCAACAGAAGCTAAAGAAGTGTATAGGTTGGTGGAAAGTTCTGCCTCTTCTCCTATGAAATTATTATTTACAATCAATATTTAGTTTGTCAACATATGTACCAAATGCTTCTGACAGTCAACTCTTTCTTCTGAGTCCAATTTGCTTTCTTCGAAATTAATTTTTTCTTTTTTTAAAAAATTGATGTACATCTTTTAGTAGTCTTTCAGTCAGTGTGTGTGGGTGGTGAAATATGTTTGAAGATAATCTTTTTTCACGCACATTTAGCTGATTATAGAATTTGAAGTTGACAGTTAATTTTCTCTTTGCTCCTTTAAAACACTATTCCATCATTTTATGATGTCTTTTGGCTGTTGAACCTTCGCAATATGCCTTTTCTATTTTAGTTGTTTTTAATATCCTCCCCCCTCCAGTGTTCTGAAAACTCACTGCAAAGTAATTAGTTGTTAATTAAAAAACAAAACAAAACAAAACAAAATTTTGTCTAGGACGCTGGTTTTCTAATCTGAGGGCTTTTCAATTCTGGAAGGCCACCATCTATTTTATCTTTGAATATTTCCTCTTATTTATTCTCTTTATTTTATTATGGAATATTTTATTAGACATGTGCTGGATATCCTCATTCTTCCATGTCTTTTAACCTCTTCAATATTTTCTATCTTGTACTATCTTTGCCTTGCATTTTATATGATTTCTTCAGATGTACTTCTAGTTTATTAGCCTTCTCTCTAACAATGTCCAATTTTCTGTATAACTTTTGCATTGTTTAATCCTAGGTATTATTACTCCCCTTAAATTTCTATGAATTCTAATTGATTTCTTTCCTTTCAGCTTTTAATTTCATTTTCTCCTGCTTTAACGAACATTATTTCTTTTGTATTTTATTATATAGTCTCTGACATAGTTTCTAGGATCTTCAGTTCTTGGGGTGCTAATTGCCCCGTTTGTTGGGTCTACTGTTTCTCCTTCATGGTGGGCTTTTGATTATGAGCTTTCCTTCTGAGAGGATTCCCCCACCTTCCATGAGTGTGTTTTGTCCTGAATTCTGGTCATGTACCTGTGGAATGGTTTGTGTTTTCTTTGTAGGCACCAGTAGTGGTAACAGTAGTATCGGCAATAACAAATAACAGTATTTGAGCTTTTACTATTTTCCAGGCTCTGTACTATGCACTTTATTTATATTACTGAATTTAATCCATACTATAACCGTATAGTGTTATTATCCCCATTTTTGTGGATAAGAAAACTGAGGGGGAAAAGATTAAATAAATTATAAAAGGTCACATGTCTTGTAAATGACAGAGCCAGAATCTGAACTTAAGCACTTTGGCTCCAGAAACATAAACTAACCACTGTGACATTGTTTCTGGACATGATACTATGGTTCTGTCTCTGCACCATGCAGGGAGAATAAATTCAGATCCTGCTCCTGTCTCCTATATCTGACATATGCTTGAAACTTTAATTTTCCATTTATACACATTTTTTAACTCAGAGAATGGGGAAGAAAAAAATATATGCTTCCCTGTTGCAGAAGATGAAGTTATCTAGACTCTATTTCTAGCACTGAAGAGTGCTGCAAAGCTTCTGGATTCATGCAGAGATATTAATACCAGCTTCCAAAATCCCTAGGCACAATGTCTCCAGTGTCACCAAGATATTAAGACACCTGGGACCTGTGTCTCAATCCAATACCTCCTTGGACTGATGTGATTTTAGAAGAAAAACTACCCACAATTCTGGCTTTAATTGCTATTTTCATTTTTAAGATGTGGAGATGTACCTTCCTTTCTTCATTTCTTCCATTGTTTCTCACTTTCTTTCCTCTTCCTTTTTATTTTTCCTGGTTATACATCTGAACTTCTATTTTGGATATATTTTATCCACCATTTAAGTGAGCTTCTAGCTGGAGGCTGGGTACTTCCTCACCATATTAAGCCACAATTTGTGGGGGAATTTTCAGGTTGATATAAGGAAAATAGCACAAGAAAATGAAAAAAGAATCACAATAAAGAGGTCAAGAAAGATGAAGACCAAGATACACAAGAAACAATAAGAAGAAATGAAAACAATAATCTAGATAATATTGATATTGTAGCAGTACATTTTAACTTAATTGTAAGACAGGCAGAGTGAAAATATTCCTATGACAGTGAATATAGAATATAAAACACTGTAACAACAAAGTTAATAAAAACCTGAGCTACATTCCAGGTAATTAAAAATGAACTCAGATTTCCTGTTAACCTATTTACGATATAAAATTTTAACAGTGTTTGTCCCTTTTAACACCTTCCTTCCACCAATCATGAGACATTTAGGACATCTTTACTACTTTTTTTCTTGCTAATATTTTAATGTATGAGGCATAAAATATTTCACAGTAAAATATTTCACAGTTGGCTATTCTGAAAAATAGAATTAACAGCCAAGGAGAGATATGAATATACATAATATCATGACATTAAATACTTTAAAAAAGTTATCCTCCTTTTCTCCAGAGCATCTCTCAGCTTTATGATTATTAACATCTGTGGATTGGGAGCCATTTCAAATATTTGAGATTTCCCAATTCATGGACTTTGGCTTCCTGTTTTGCCATTCTCTTTGGCAGGACAAGAAATGTTTGCAATTCTAGAGAAGAAGATAAACTGTGCAATTCAAGTTAAATACATTTCATTTTTTCTAGTCTTCATGCACAAAACATTAGCTGAATATGTTTTCTATTCCTAAGTAGTCCACGATTTTATTTTGCTTACACATCTTATGAAATCCTGCTTCTACTGTGAACAGAGTGAAAAAAAAGAAATTTCATTGAAATTCATTTATCCAACTTAGATATTTTTCCAAGACAGACTATAGGTTGCTTTGAATTTTAGACAAAATTAATCTCCAGTGTGTTCTGCCCATATATTTCAAATTAGTTAAATAAAATATGTAATTGGCAGTTGTGTTTAAGCATCAGTAGTGAAAAAATAACTTACAGAGTTCTCATACATATATAACTGCTTAGTTTGGTTAGTTATTGTTTTTACTTTTTTGTTGCTTTTTCTCCCAGTTTGGTCTTACCATGTCTGATAGGCTAGTCCCATTTTGACGATTTTCCTCTTATCTCTGGAGTTGAAAGGCCAGGTGAACAAACAGGATTCATGTCATTCCCTGTGAAATGAGTAACCAACCACTGAACGGTCATTTCCCTACAGAATAATTGAGGGGAAAAAACACAGAAAACAAAAGAAGCTCATCATGTGCACATGGGGTTGACCACACCTTTTTCAGAAGCCAGCTTGAGTAAGAACTCTTGGAAATAGACACCCACTTCATGGTATAAATGAAGAAGTGGTAATAAAGAAGTTATAACTGTTGTCTTTAGACCAAAAAACTTTTAACAGTATTTCCAGAGTAATTTTTCTGACAGTAAGTAGAGCTGTTTATTTTTTGGGGCTTTGCTAAATATGTGGGTAGACACTGCTAAAGATTTTTTCAGATATTTCCAAATACTTACGTGAGCTAATGATTTAATGTTTTGCTTTTTTTCCCACCTTTTATTGCTTCTCTATTAACTGAGGGTAATTGTCTGAATATGTTCATATGCAAATCTCTAAGAATTTAATTTCAAAATTGTTTCTGTTTATTTAAAAATATTTGGGAAAAATTACTTTCCCATATGCTTTTTATTTTCAAAACTTACTTTGTACAACATTCAGAAAAATATTTTTGTTCTTCTCTCAGACCCAAGTTGCAGTAGTTTGACTGAATTGTTATCCTGTGGCCTGAATCTTTTAATAAAAGTTTTTCCATTCAATTTGGAAGGTAAATATATAAGAGAATATTTCATTGATGTTATATAACATAGACATAATTTTTATTCAGATAAATTTAGGAAATAAAAATTTTGATGTTAGTTTGATTAGCTCTGAGAAGTCTATTTAAATACAAAGAAGAAATTACTGTTAATCAGATGAGGTAGAATTTAACTACTCTATTTATGTAATTGAATTTCTGTTATAAAAGATAAAAAAATTTGAAGTATCATGCAGGTTCTGAATTCTAACTATAGCTTTTCAATTGCATTACTCTATGTTTTGGTAAAATTGTGATGTCACTCTACCTCCCGACCATCACACCCTCCTTGCTTAAAAAGAATGTGTTTCAGGTAAAAATTTACATCCATGGATGATTGAATTAATATTTTAAGTCCTTTTTTTTATGGTTCTTGACTGAAATATATGATCACGTTTTTTTCTGATTACACCATTTTTTCTAGTTTGTGCTTTATCATATTTACTCTCTTCTTTTTCATAAAATAGACAAAATGAAAAAGAAAGATAAAAATGTATGCCAGCAAACTCAAGCCCTTCTGTATAAGAATTTTCTTAAGAAATGGAGGATGAAAAGAGAGATATTGGTGGTAAGTTTGCATCCTTTCATTATTAACACTGTTATTTTACCTAATGGTTCTCTTATATTTTAAGAAGCAGATTTGATTTTGAGGTTTTATCTAACCATATTTGTTGTACCGAAAGACTCAAAGCACTTCTTGAAAAATAGTGTACAACTGTAAGGACTAGAAGTATTTCTGATTGATTTTTAAAGGAGAGTAAGTAAACATGTAATTATATGGTATATCAACTGTTAGAGCTACTATGACACATTATACATGTAGAGCCTAGGAATAATCAAAATGCAGAACTTGATGAATTTTAATTTTAGGGAGTTATTTTTAAGTTCATAAATTTTCTACACAAAAATTATTTGCAAGAATTATGACCAAATAACATCACTGATTGTGCATTAGGCAAGAGAACTGACTACTAGTAACAACTCCAGATGTCAGTGAATTAGCAGAGCAAAGGTTGATCACTCTTATCACAGTCTGAACAAGTTTGGTAGTACAACTGGGGTGGGAGTGGGTGGGTGAAGGAATCTTCTCTACTCTGTCATTCAGGGGCCCAGGCTCCTTCATTTAGGGACTCTGCTATCTCCCTGGACCTCCAGATCTCCCCTGGTTCCTCTGCATCCATTCATAAGATAAGGAAATAGAGAGACTAAAGAGAGAGAGAATATAGCAGGTTGTGCAAGGTTCCACAAACCAGGTCTGGAAGTGTTTCATGTCATATCTGTTCACATTCCATTGGTCAGAGCTCAATCATATGACTCTATTAATTTGGGAGGGGCCTAAGGATATAATTTAACATTTGCCAAGAAGAAAGAGATCACTGATATTCTGAACTACTAGTCTTTTCCACTCACTCCTTTTCATTTTCTTTGATTTCCAATACAAGGGTATGACAACCAGCAAATTCATTGTGATTTGTTACCATGAACTTATGTGAGCTACATTTGTTTCAGTAAAACTGAAAACTGGAATCCTCTGAGTATACAGTAGCCACAGCAATTACCTGTTTTTTGTACTCCAATTCTCTTATGCATATTTATTTTGCTATAAAATGTTTTGTATACCTATGTCTTGCCTTGATACCTACTATTATTGAAAGAAAACATTTAATGTTTGTGCATTTCTCTTGAATCTGGAATCTAAAACATTGGGAAAAAATCCCTGCTTGCTTTTATATAGATTATAGAATCTGCTGCCCATGCATTTATAGATTGTCATCCTGTTTATATGATGCCTTCTGCAGTAGATGACAATTTTTAATGCAAAATTTTAGTTCTAGTATTAAAGAATAACACATGTGGCTACTATCTCATTATTTATCTTTCATTAGTTATCCTTTGCTAGAAAGCCAGAGAGCAAAGAGAAGCTAATTATATGGCAATATTGCAATTTTGTCTTCAACAGTTATTTGCTGTTGACCAAGTTGTTTAAGGACACATAATCTAAATTGGTTTTCTTTTTCATGTTTTCTAGGAATTGGGCCTCCCATTACTTCTAGGGCTGAATATGGGCCTAATATCATTTTTCAGAGAAAATGTCAAGGTTACTGAAATACCTCCTCATGATCTTGGAAGAGTCGATAAATTTAATAGCTCTTCTGTAAAAGTTGTATATACACCAATTTCTAATATAACCCAGCAGATAATGAATAAAACAGCATTTTCTCCCTTTTGGAAAGGTAGGTATACTAACAGCAAATAAGAATTACTGATATCCTTGTATTTCTTTATAAGTTGTACACATGTTTAGTTTGAAGTTAGAGTGATACATTTGGTTACATATTTAGGTGTCAAGATAATATATAAATTCAGTTTTTTTCTCTTTCTCACAACAGTTAGCCTTTTAAACTGATGAAGGTCAATTTCAGGGAGGCCCACATTTCTAAAAGAATATTGTTAAACAATAGATTTACCATTTCATATCTTCAGAGTAGTTTCTAAGAGCAATATAGCTATTAGTAGGAGTGGATTTTTTTTTTTTCTTTTTTAGGAAGCACTGGAGATTGAACCCAAGACCTCATACATGGAAAGCAGGCACTCAACCAACTGAGCTAACACCCACTCCCCTCTGGGAGTGGGATTATTAACATGGAAATATAATGATTGAGATTTATAATTCAGGGGAAAAATCTAAATAGAGATTAGGGTATGGTTATTGAGTGACAACTTTAGAACTATGAAATGTAAGAATGGATAATCTATTCTGAGTATTCTGCATATACTGTAATTTTAAAACATTGTTTAAAAATTAAATGAGGTCTCTATGTAACCGAGGTAACCAAAATATATTATTTCATTCATGGCCAAGTTAGGTGCAGTCTGGCTATCTACTCTTTGATCCTTGATTTCTAACAGGTGAAAATTCTGGCTGTTAGGGTCACCTTAAGATTTTGGTTCTTGTATAAAGGAAATGTCACATGAGATTTTAATTCAGTAAATCTGAAATATGGCACCCTCTGACTATATGGTAACTATAACAATTACCTCTGAAGTTTGTTCTCCAATTCTCTTATGCATATTTATCCTAGTACAATGTTTTCCTGTACCTAAAACTTGCCTTTTTTATATTTGTCCTTATTAAAAGACAACCCTAAATTCTCATGCATTTCTCTTGATTTTACAATCTAAACTATTAAAATAAAATTTCCCTGCTTTCCTTTTTGGACACATTTGATTTCAATGGAAAATGATTGCTAGTTTAATTCAATGGAAAATACGTGATGGCATAGTTGGATATAACATTCAGTTTTGGTGCATCCCTGTAGTAATTTTCAATGTATGTTTTTACCTTGTAATTCACAGGAAGAGAAGTCACTGGAGTTCCAGATCAAAAATCAATGGATAAAATAATTCTAGACAATTTTCCAGACAGTGTGGGAATCATCTTTAATGATACTTTCTCATATAAATTGAAGTTTGCTCAGGGATATGCCATTCCATTTATGCTGGAAGAAGATTTCTTAGGTGACTTTTCATATAAACTATAATTACAACATTTTTCATCTTTTCAATAAAAAGAACAGAATGGGATGGGTCACAGAGATGCTTTCAATGGCACATGAGAAAAGTAACAAAGCACATTTTATTGCTGAGCTTATCCCAAGGTCAATCACATCTACCCATGAGTGTATAACTTTCATTAAATTGTAGATTCATCCCCCATATATGTTGAGCTCAGCATGTACAAGGTATAACAAATGCAGGGATGATCAAGACTGATATGTCCCAGTCTCTGGTGAGATTCCAGTTTAGAAGGGAAGATAGGCATTGAACAATTAAAGAAAAGTATCAGGAAGGGTGCAGCAGTGACTTAGATCGACAGGTGCTAACAAGCTGCAGGAAAGTGAGGTTTAAACTAAAGACCAGAAGGAACAGTAGTTACGAGTTGCTAGGGAGATTGTGTTTCAGATAGAAGAAAAGCAAGGGTGAAGGCCCTGGGATGAGAAATGGCATCTGTCAATAGATTTGAAAAAAGAGAAGTACAGCTAAGCAGAGACCATGGAAAAGAATGTGGAGGCAAAATGAAAGTAAAATGACTCAAAGGCAAGCTGTTGGGGATTGTTGTAAACCTGGAGGAATGGATAGCCATTGAGGTGTTTTAATCCAAGTAGAGACATGATTAGATTTCCTAAGGAAGCACTTCTGATACAGCCTGGAGAGTGGATTGCAGAGGAGCCAGAGATAATGTAGTGAAACTGGCTAGTGAGATTATGTGTTTAGGACAGTATGGAGACAGCTGCATGGGAGAGAGGTGGATGGATTTGAGAGCGGTTAGGAAGTAGAACTAAAGTAAGTCATAGAATTGGTTCACTGAATGCCTACTCTGTGCATTGCACTGTTCTTGGCCCTGGAGATAGAAGTAAACGAAACATAGAGCCTGCTTTCAAGAGCTATTCTAGCATGGCCAGGGGAAAAGGCCAGGGAATGAACAGAAGTCAATAAACAAACAAATACATATGCATTCTGTAAGGTGGTGATAAAAGGAACAATGTAACAAAAAGAAGACTTAGCAGATGAAGACTGGAAAGAGGACTGATTTTAGATATTTTAGAAGATTTCAGAATGAACAGAGGGAGTCAGCCATGTACCTATCTAGAGGGAGAGCGTTCAAGTGTGAAAAAAAATCTAGTGCTGGAAAGTTTTGGTGTTTTGAGGCACAGCAAGGCATCTCATATGACTGGAGTAGAGTGTTCCTTGCTTTCATATCTTTACATTTTCCAACATTTTCTATGCATGCTGTGATTTGCATGATGAAATTTACCCTAGTAAAACTTTTCATTAGCTTCCTTTTTCTGTGTATTTATAAGTTTTAACTAGTGGAGCTTCCTCTGGATTGTTTTATCCATGGATTCTTTTTTCATATTCTCCAACTGCCTTCATCTCATAATGATGACTGTGGTTCTGTTTGTGCTTATAGCTCATTGCTGGAAGGGATATGATATGTTTTCATGTTTACTGGCCCAATACTGGGAAAGAGGATTTGTGACCTTACAAACTGCCATTGATTCAGCTATTATAGAAGTAAGTTCTTAGTTCTAATAATTAATATAAACTGATTCCTGAAGATGATCATTTTGATAAAAGATGATGTATATATTCAGATTTTCATATTTTTGTTTAATAACACAGGTATACAAATGCTGGAATTCAATTTATACAAAGGAACTTGTTGCTTATTTTTAAGAAACTCTTTACTTTGATATATTTATAGATTCACGGAAGTCACCAAAACAATGAAGTTGCCCCAATGGTAACCATACGTACAGTACAATATTAAGACTAGGAAATCAATATTGGCATAATCCACAGGACTTACTCATATTTGTCCAGTTTCTGTACTCTAAACAATTATTTTGTTTGTTTAAACTCTTTAGGTCACAACAAATCACTCTGTGATGGAGGAGTTGATGTCAGTTACTGGGACAAATATGAAAACATCACCTTTTATTTCTAAAGACCCATTTATGTATGAGATGTTTATTTTCTACTGCTTGCTTTATTTCTCCCCATTTATATATTTTTCATCACTCAATATTACAAAAGAGAGAAAGAGCCTTAAGGACGTGATGAAAATAATGGGTCTACAGGATTCAGCATTCTGGTGAGTATTTTGTAGGGCTTATTAATATACAGGGAAATAAAGAAGTGAAAAATGTTCTTGTTTCAGAACATCATGATTTAAATTTGCTGCATTGACTACTTTTTCTTTTGTTGTTGTTTTTTTAATTTTTATTTAGTCTTTGCTAAATTTTGTCATATAAACAGTGATTCTAATTTCCAGAGCACTTTTTCTGTGCCTTGATTGTGCTAAGCTAACCACGGGATAAAAGTGATATCATCCCGTTTAAAAACAAGCAAAGTGAAGGTCAAAGAGAATAAGGAAGTTGCCAAGGTCACTCAGATGGCCAGTACCAGAGCTGGGCCTCAAATCCAGGTCCTCTGATTGTAGCTTTCCAACAGTTCTGCCCATAGATAATCATTTGATTTCTTGTGGCTTCCTAACTTTGGAAAAAGTATAAGCCTATAAAGGCTAATTTCTGTTCAGAGCCTTGGCCACCAATGATGTATTTTTTTTTAAGCAACTAAATAAAATAGGAAGATATTATATTTTGTTTATAAGATAACTTCTGTAATGTACACAGCACATGTAGTACTTAGGTTGGTATATAAGAAGGACTCCATCTTTTGAAATGTTTATATCTTTCATTGCACAAATGATTTCAAAGATTTTTAAATGTGTGTGTGTGTGCATTTGTATTATAATAAAAACAAGTAATTGAGGACTAAGAACAAAGACCTAGGAAAATAATAGAGTGGCTAAAGCAGATAATTTTATAATACAATCAGTTGCAAAATCTTTACTGTCTAGGAAAAGGAAAAAGGAAAAAGAATCTGCTTGTTTTATCCCAAAAGAAGCATAACATTTTTTTATATTGAACCCTGGAAGATAGTTCTCTGTATATTCCCTATATCAAAAAAATATTCTAGGATGATGAAGTATCTGGAATGGGTGAAAAACTATTTAACAGTCCTTTGAAGTTTCCTGAAATGAAATTATGATTTAGGAAATTTTTACTTTTCTATAAGGTAAATGGAGAGTTTTAATTCCTGTAAGTATGAATTGTGAAATAGAAAAAGAGGGAACTGTGTCTTGGAATTAAATAAAAAGAGAAAGATGGGGGCAGTGGCAGAGGAAAAGAGTTATATGCAGTGGAACTTTGGGAATACAGAGAAGACCTTGGAGCTACTCAGTGAATCTGGTAGGAGCAAGAGTTGAGGTGACCCATGTCGGAGGCCTTGTCTCAGTCCAGGGCATGTCCTTTGGGATAGCATCTCTGAGGTTACATGAGACCGTGGAAGTAGGAGTCAACCCTGTATAAATCAGAAAGGTATTAGGCATTTGGGTATTGGACATAAGAATAAATGATTCCTAGTATATATGAAACTTAGAAAATTGTACACACACATACACTAGATATATATGTATATATCCTTAAAACTAAAGAGGAGAAAGATTCTGAAACATTTCAATTAAGTGTAGGGTGTCTATTAGAAATACATTTGATGACAACCTTTTAAAACTAACATAATAATTATGAAATATAATAGTATTATTTAAATGTGATGTCTTAATGTCTTTGTTTTTAGCATATGGGTTTCCATAGTTTATTAATAACTCCCTCCAACCTCTACCCCACCCTGGCAATCAGTTCCTTTTTCTAATTTCCTTCATTTGTAGTTCTCCTATGCTATAGTTTTTCCTTTCCCAAACAAAGTAGTTATATTTGTACTCAGGAAGTGGGTTCTGCAGAATGTGGTATGCTTTTTTTTTTTCCAAATCATTGCAATGACATGAAATTTAAAAAGAAGTTAAATAAGCAAGGAGCAAATAAATTCAGCATAAGCATGTTCTACTGGGACATATTAATGCAAGGTCCTAGTTTAATATTTTTGCCATATTCCTCAGCTGTTGAATTCTTATTTAATTAGGCATTTCTTTTACATACAACAAAGAACTCTGGACTGAGAGGAGCCTATGAACACCATCATATCAATAGTAAAACAATTTGAATGCTTAAGGGTGTAAAATAAGTTATATCAATTTAAGTAAAAAAATCATGAATGAGAATATTGAAAATGGAATGGGCTTAGTGGAGTTATGAGATTTTAGTTTGCCACTGCCTCCTGAGATCCTCAAGAATGGTGAAATTATTGTCCGCCACAAATCCACCCAAATCTACTGGATTGATTAGCAAATGTTAAGTTCCTTTCCAATTCTACAATTAAAACAGTATGGAAATAGCTGATGAGGTGCAAAATGCTTACCCCCTTTAATTCAGCAATTACACCTTGGAGAAATTCTGACAAATTTCCCCAAAAAGATTTATATAAGAATGTTTTTAGCAATGCTGTAATAGCAAAGAAAAAAAAGGAAACAACCTGTCTGTGGGAAACAGAACATTGGGTATATTCATATAGTGAAATATTAAACAGTAGTATAAAGTATTGTTATGTTGATTGATAAAGGCTAGTTGTAGAAAAAAACATACAGTATAATATTATAAGTGCAATGTTATACTATTTATACAAGACACGTATACCCAGCTGACACCCAGCCAGGAAACACCAGTAGAGCAATGCTATTGTTTCCTGTCACATAATGGGAAGTGACATCTTTTTTGGTTGGGTGGTGCCTGTTCTGTATCAGGGTTCAGTATGGCGATTGCATGCTTATGTAATCAAAATAACCAAAATGGAATATAAACTGCAAATTTAGGCTACCTTTGTGAGAAGAGGAAGGAAGATTGTGATCAAGGAAGGGGTGCACAGGTGGCTTCAACTGTTTTAGTTATAGTTATTCATCTAGATGTCAGGTACCACGGTTATCACTGTCTTATTCTTTAGGTATTTGAGTGTGTTTTGATTGTTTCATAGTAAAGTTATGAATAATTTAAATAACTTTTTGTCTTTACATAGGCTCTCTTGGGGTCTATTCTATGCTGGCTTCATTTTCATTATCTGCATACTCATTGCAATTGTCATTACATCTGCCCAAATTATAGTGATGACGGGCTTCATGGTCATATTTACACTCTTTTTCCTGTATGGCCTGTCTTTGGTAAGTTCATGAATTTATGATCACTTTTCCCATTCGGTCTTAGCTATATGTAGTAAATATCACTCACATAGTTTCTTCTTTTATGTCCATTTTTTCTGTGTTTGCTTGAGAAAGTCTCTATGGGTGTGAGAAAATAATGTAACCCAAAGAAAATCAGACTTCTCTTTTGCATAAATGTCTGAATCAACAAAATGATGTCTCAAAAAGAAAAATGTTTTTGACCATTATGATACAAAGGCTGTTATTTTATTGTTCTACCAATGATTCTCAGTGAACTAAATATATATGATCAGCTAAACGTCTTCTCTTTCAGATAACTTTAGTATTCCTGATGAGCGTACTGTTAAAGAAAACTGTCCTCACCAGTTTGATTGTGCTCCTCTTTACTCTCTTTTGGGGGTGTGTGGGATTGACTGCACTGTACAGACAGCTTTCTTCAACTTTGGAGTGGATTTTGAGCATTTGTAGCCCCTTTGCCTTCACTGCTGGATTGGCTCAGGTAAGAGTACAGTTAATTGGTTTATTAAACATTGAAAATTGTGAAATTCCATGACCTTTTATCATCAACAAACTTTCAAAATAACAACATTTATTCTAAACAATCCTTCTATGTAAAGTTAAATTTAAAAAATTATTACACTGTAGAAAAATTTTCATCTCACAAGGAAAGTGAAAAGAAAAACTTCCCTATTTCTACCTCTTAGATGTATTTTGTTTTTTACAAATTTCCTCTAATATACACACACACTTGTCATTTTAGTTCATGAGATGAAAGCATTCTGTTGTGCAAACTTGTTTTAGAAAATGTTTTATTTTGTGAACTATAAATCAAATATGAAAAATCCGAAACATAAATATATAGTTTAGTGAATAGTTCTAAAGTAAATCACAGTAACCATGAACCAGGTCAAGAAATAGAATGTTGCCATCACACTAGAAGCTCACTAAATACTCTTTCCTTCTAAAGGTAAAACTAACTTAGATGATAATTACTTTCTTGTTTTTTGTTACCTCCTAAGTATGCATCCTTAAGCATAGTTGTTTAATTTTGCTTGTTTTTGAACTTTATGTAAGTGATATTGTACAAAATGTATTGCTGAAAAACTGGCTTTTTCATCCAACATTATGTTTTTATTTATCATCCACATTTTATGTGTAACTAAGAGTATTGTTATATAGTATTCTATTGTTTGACTATATTATCAATTTTCTTATTGATGGACAATAGTTTCTAGTTTTTAGCTATTATTAACAATGCTGCTATAAATATTCTTGTACATGTCTCCCAGTGAACATGGACATTAAATTCTTTTTGTTATACATCTAGGAATTGACTGTTAGGATCTAGAATATGCACATGCTAATCTTAGTAGTTACTGCCCAATATTTTTCTAAAGTTACTGTCCCAATTTACATTTTCACCAACATTTTTGCGAATTCTAGTTGCTCCACATCTTTGCCAACATTTGGTATTGTCAGTCTTCCAAGTTATAGCCATTCTGGTGAATAAATAGTGATACATCATGATGTCTTAATTTGAATTTCCCTGATAATTAATGAAGCTATGTACCTTTTCATATGTTGAATGTTCCTTTTCATACTTTTTGGATTTTCTTTTGTAAATTGCCAATCTAAGTCCTTTCTCCACTTTTTTAGACTAAGTTGTCTATTTTTTGTTTATTGCTTTGTGGGTACTCCTTATATATGCTGGATATAAGACATTTTTCAGTTATTTGTTGCTTGCTTTATTACTTGTGATTTGGATGAACAGTGTCTTAATTTCGATAAAGTCCAATTTGTCAGTTTTTTCTTTTATGTAGAGTGCTTGTGTGTCTGTTTAAGAAATGTTCCCTACCCCAGGATTATTACAGTTTATTCTAGAAGCTTGATTATTTCACCTTTTGCATTTACATACAAATCCTTTTCAAAATGATTTCTGTGTATGTATAAATAGGAGTAGTTTTCTATATGAATATCCAATTGCTTTAGCTCTATTTTTTAAAAGAACATCCTTTCCCTGAATGAACTGCAGTAGTTCTTTTATCCTAACTCAACCAATCTTGTATTAACCCATTGTGTCTATCCTTGCATCAATAAGACATTATCTGTACTGTTTTGCTTTGTAATGTTTTGATATGTGGTAGAGACAATTTTATCAGTTTATTATCTTTTTCAAGAGAGGCTTGTCTGTTCCACAACTTTTGTATTGATGTAAATTTTAGAATTAGCTTATCAAGTAACACATATATGTGCTTGCATGTGCAAAGCTGTTAAGATTTTGACACAATGGAAGTTTTCAGTTTGGAGGGAATTGACACCTTTTTAGTTTTTGCCATGAACATAATGGGTTTTCTTCATTTTACCTTATAATTGTTTTAGTTTTCAGTGCTGAGTTCTTACAATTTTTGCTTGATTTTTCCCCCGAAGTATTTGATATTTTTGATACTATTATAACAGACATCTGTGTTTAAATTTTTATTTTCTACATGCTTGTTGTTCATGTAAAGAGATTCACCTGATCTTTTGCATATGGCCTTGGAATTTCTACATATTTAATTATATTGTCCGACAACAATGATGGTATATTTTTCCTTTGCAGTCTTTATGTCTTTGATTTATTTTTTCTTGTCTTACTGCATAAGTCAGGACCTCTTGTACAATGTTGAATTAGAAATGCAGGCAAATGAAAAACTTGTACCATTAAGCATGATGCTTGGTGTTGGTCCTTGTTTATCTCCTTCATCAGATTGAGGAGGTTCCCTTTTCTTCTTAGTTTGCTCTGAGATTTTCTTTACCATGAATAAATATTAAATTTTATGAAATGTCTTTTCTGCATCTATTAGGTTCATCACATGATTTTCCCACTTAATCTGTTTAATGCTAAATTACATTGATAGATTTTCAAATGTTGGCCCAGCCTTTCATTCCTTTAATAAACCAAACTCTCTTATGTAAACTTTAACGTTTTAAAAATTATAATTATATTATTAACTATACTCCATAGTTTACATTAGACTGTGTGGAAGAGTCCCATTTTATAGTTAAAAAAATTTTTTTTCTAGTAAATTATTACTAAATATAATGTTACTAAACATTACTAAAAATTATTCTAATAACATATATAACCCTAAAATTTCCCCTTTTACCCATATTCAAATATGAATATTTGGGGTGTTGGAGGAGTTTGGTAATGGATAGTGATGGTGGTGGCACATCATTGTGAATATAATTAATACCACAGAATTATATAAAATTTTAACATTTTAACATAGATTGAGAGGTAGCATAGGGTGTTTAGTGAGAACCTGGCTTTGGAAGCTGAACTTCCTGTATTTTTTTGCCACTGAGTAAAAATAAATAAACCTGCATCATAGGGTTATGAGGAAGATTAAAGAGATAATGTGAACAGCACTTAAAACAGTACCTTGAACATCAGCTCCATGCAAGTGTAGCTCTTATTATATTATAAAATTAAAAGTACAAAATTTTATTTGTATTAATACTAACAAGGAGGTAAGTTCTTTTATTATTATGCTAATAAGATATTTCAAAGAATTCCTCATATTCTTTTCTAAAATGTGTATTTTACTTTTTGTGTAGAACATATACTTTGCAATATTGCAATGACTTCATGAAATAAGCAAATGCATTATAATTTAAAGTCCTATTCTTAGATCATTGATTTTTTAATTGGCATTTTCTTCCAATATTCATTTGATCTCTGTAAAATAGAAATAGTTTGAATGGTAACTTCATTATTAGGGCTTATTGAAAAAGCTTATTAGTCAAATAATTCTTGCTGCTACAGTGAATTATTTTTAATTTATTGCCTCATTTATTACTTTTTTCTTGAATTGTAGATTTTGCACCTGGATTATAAGGTGAATGGCATAATTTTTCCTGACCCTTCAGGAGATTCATATATGATGATAGCAACTTTTTTCATCTTGGCTTTCGATTCTCTTTTGTACTTTGTATTGGCATTATACTTTGACAGACTATTACCCTGTAAGTAGTAGTGCATTTTTCTCTGACTTCTATAAGTATTGATTACATTGAAGACATTTAAAAATGTTATACAAATACATTTTAATGAATGAAGAATAACAAATATTTCCCACTGCAGGCTAAATGAGTTCTTTATTTTGTAATTTTAATGATCTGGAAGGACTTTTTATATAAAAATAATTATACCTCTGACTTCTTATAACAATATGTATTATAATGATCATAATAATGATAGCACACATAATTGTATAGTAATTAAATTGTGTTACTTTTTTCAAGGATCCCTAAAAGTGTTTTGAAAGAATAATTTTTAGAATTTGATTCAGAACAAGCTGAAATAAATTTGTTCTTAAGATGGTTTTGGCTAGGGTATATTCCCTGAACTATGGAAAGGCCTCCTATTCAATATTTGTATCTCTTACTTACAAAAATGTGAGGCAAATTGTAAACGAAACACAGAAAGGACCTCAGGTGTGACATAATCTTTTGTCCTCCCTTTCATGATTTCTAGAAGGACCATTTCAGAAAGAGAGATGTCTGTCCTTTAAAGAAATACCATAAATGAAAATTAGAGAGGATGTTCTCAGCATCAGATTTTTTTTCATTTTTATGCATAATTTAGAGAAATATATGACCCAGTTAGATTTTCTTTTTTTTTACAAAAAGACAAAAATTTCACATAAGCCAGGAATTCCTTACATATACTAGAATCAGAATATTTTTTCCCCTGCAAATTCTTCTGGTTTACTTATCCTTTTATTTTGTGTTCTTTCCTCTTCAACTGCATTTATGGTTGTCTCATGTATCTGTGTAATTATTTGTATATATTTCTGTCTTTCTATTAATTCTGGTTTATATCTGAGAACCATTAATAACAAATACTTTATTTTTTAAAATTTGGAAAATAACCACATATATATCCTGAACAAATACAATTTCTCCATACACTTATCACTGACATAATGTATAGATTTCAATATTATGTTTAGTTATATTATTGTGGTCAAACGATATCTTGAATTTATTTTTATGTGTCACATAAAAATATTTTATGTGCCCTGTGTTTTCCCAAATATTTGGTTTTATGCATTTTTGTAAACAGTCCATTTATTCAAGCCTATGATTTATACTTTGTTGAAAGTTCTGTTATATTTTTAAGTTTTGTAATAGCATGTTGTTATTTGAATTTTCACTATTTGCTTTATTGTCAAGTTTTCTTCTCTATAATATTAAGCAAGAAAGAAAATAATTTCTCTATGATACTCAAAAGTTCAAGGCATTTTATACTATTCTGATCAAGCCTTAATTGGTTTAATATATTGATCCAATATTTTATTGCCTCTTAATTAGATGGAAGTGATCACCGATATTCTCCATTATTTTTTCTGAACTCATCATCTTGTTGGCAACACCAAAGAACTGATGATAAGGTCTTTGAGAATGAAATAGATACTGAGCATCCCTATGGTGATTATTTTGAACAAGTAGCTCCAGAATTTCAAGGAAAAGAAGCCATCAGGTAATGACATATACAGTCATATTAACATGGTACAATGCTAAACAATTTTTAACCAACAGCAACAGGACAGGGCTTAGGCAAAATATTTAAAGACATAAAATTTGCTTTTCTGAATGTCACTTTGGACAGATCTACTGCAGACACCACTAATTTCAACTAACTGCTACTTTGTAAGGAAAATTCTCTTTGATTAATTCTATATAATGTTACCTTGTCATCCTCTACCTGTCTCCCTCCCTGCTTCTGTATTTGGTTCCCCACCTCTCTTTTATACTTACTTTTTAAATCATCTGAACCTGAATCTATAATTTCTTTTGTCATATATGGTATGGTAGAAGAAGTAAAAAATTTGGAGTCAGAAATTCTTAGGTCCTAATACCACACTTTCCTCTCGATTTATGTGTAATCTTAGAAAAATTGAATGCATTTCTCTTATCCTCAGTGTCCTGTATGAAATGAGGGTAACATCAACTTTGTAGCGCTGTTATGGGATTTTGTATGTAACAAAGTCTTATGAAGAGTTCTTAAAATATTTCTGTCCTCAGACCCTATCCCTGTGATTCTATTCAGTTGGTATGAGATTTAACCCAAGAATCCATGAGTTGTAAAAAGCCCTGTAGATTTTTCTATCATGCATTAAAGTTAAAGAATCAGAGCTTTAATTATTAACCATTTGCTTTTTTAACAGATACCCATGTAGTGCTTACTATGTACCAGATATGCATTTAACTCTCAAAACCAACCCAACCCAACCCAAACAAAACAAAACAAAACAATACAAAAAAAAAACACACAAAAAAACAAAAACAACATATGAAGCAGACACTTTTATTTTCCCCATTTTACAAATGAGGAAACTGAAGTACTGAAAGGTTAAATATCTTGCCCGAGGTTGTACATCTAATTAATGGGAGAATTGGTTTTGGAATCCAGACAGTCTGGCTCCACAGCCTGTTTATAACCACTGACTACTTTTGACATATCAGGAGACAGAGGAAGATGAATAAAAGTGGGAATCACATTAGGAAGAGAAATATTTATTTCCAAGTCAGAGAACATAGGTCCTAACCCATCTACTTAAACTTCATCCTTCTAGTTATTAATATTTTCTAAAAAGCTTTCTGAGGGGGGGCAAAAGATTCATTCCACCCTAAATAAGAGGATAGCATCTCCATGGAACACATCTATTCAAAAAAGGAGTGGCCAAATAAAGAATAATCTTCCCCCCAAAAAACAAAATTCCCATGTTGTCAATCACTATTTACCAGTTGGGGCACAAAAATAAAACGATATTATTATTGAAATTATAAGAATTTTCATATCCAATCTGCTTAAGAAAATATTGACAGCAGTCCAAAAACCAGTACTTCTCAAAACAAAGCAAAAATGAAAACAAAACAAAACAAAAACAAGTGAATTTTCTTTGCCCTAAAACCATTCCCAATTTTCCATGACTAATCTGTGCAACATTGTCTCTGCGCAGCTCTGTCTTTTGGTCTGGATCTTCACTAAGGTAGAGGCCTGGGGTCACTGAAAAACAAGGGTAAGAAAGTCATCTGATGCAAGGACTTTTCATTAAACTTTTGGCTCCATTTTTGGATACCTGTCCTCAGTTTCTCGCCATAGTAGGAAAGTGGTTGGTTTCGAAATGTGAGAAGCAATGAAATAACACATTGAGAAGGTATATAATGAGAAAACCCATAAAATTCAGGGAACCCTTTGATTCCACAAAGATTTAAATGTTTGTTGGAAGAAGAGGAATTCATAAGGAAACAGCAAGGGCATATTTAGAAAAATACTAAGAAAACCCAGTAAAGTGGAATGTCCCTTGAAAGTAAAAACTTTCGAAAAGGAAGAAGTCATCAGTAGGGACCCATAATCAGGTAAGGATGGGAACACATTTGCTGCATTTGGTTATTGGAAGTTCACTACTGATTCCAGTAAGAAAAAGTCCAGTAGAGTGGTAGGTTCGGAAGCTAGAGTGTGATTGAGGAGGAAATGAGAGGTGAGAAAGTAGAGACAACAGGTTTATACACTATTTTGAGAGTTTAGTAAGGTAAGAAGAGGAGAAAAGCTTGATTGTATCTAACAGAATTAAAGACCAAGGAGAAGCTATCAGAGAAGAAACTATAGAAGATGAAGGTAACAGAATATCTGACTGATGAACAAAGCTTGAAGGGGAAGCGAGATGATGATTAAAAAGCTCAGGTAAATGCATTAATTTCAAATAGGGGAAAGAGCACAAGGCGTTCTATGACTAGAGAAAAAATGTGATAATAGTTATAGTCTACTTTTCTAAGAAAATCAAATAGAATAAATATTTCTAGAGATACTTTTTTGTTTTCCATCCCAGGGGAAATGACCAATTGAAATTAAGTCTTATTTTTCCTCAGAGGTCGATTATGCCATAATTTGAGACCAGAAGGCACCTGCTGCAGCATTCCTTTTTACATATAAAGTGGTTGACTACCAATACATATTTTACATATAAAGTGATTGACTACCACTACATGTAGTGATTGACTACCACTATGTATTTTACATATAAAGTGGTTGACTACAAACCATTCCAACTAGGATTGTTCATAATCTGTACTATATTTACTTCTGTGTCGGTTGAGCAAGCAGTTCTTTTGTTATTTCAGGATCAGAAATGTTAGAAAAGAATATAAAGGGAAGTCTGGAAAAGTGGAAGCATTGAAAGGTAAATAAAACATTTCATTGTATCATTAATTTTTTTATTACAAAAATGGGAACAATTCAACATGAAAAATGGAATATATAGATAGGCAAAAAAAGAAAAAGAAAAGAAAAGAAAGAAGGAATGTAAACAATGTACCTCTACCACTTGGAGGTTAATTGTTAATCATGATTAGGACTTGATGCTTAATTTCTTCTTCTTATTTCATGGATCTATTAATTTTAAAGATAAAAATAAGGTGATTTCACTGTTTTTTCCAAATTAAATCTGCTATCAGCACTAGTTTATTTTATTTACACTATGAAGGAAGAAGTCTGATAAATTTTTATTCTAGCAAGGGAATTTACATAGTTTGCATCTGTTGATGAGATTAGCTAAAAACAAGATGAATAAAGTCATTGACAATGAATTCAGTTTTTTAAGTCAATATCCTATGACAAACTGCTCATAATTTTGGAAGAACAAACATATTTTGATATTAAAATTTTGAAAAATATAGTTTATTTTAACAAAAGTCAAGGTTTGTGGCTTACATTTCATTGAGAACAGCTTGCTTTTATTAACAATAATTTTATAGGAATAATCAGAATGATTTTTACAAGAGACAGAGCCTTAGAAGTTTAAAAAAGGAAAAGTAGGAACCCTCCCAAAGATTGAGTTCTCTGTCCATTGTGTTTATTTTCTAACAAATGGAACATCCTATAACTGAATCTTCTTTCTTTGAGATTAGGTCTTTATTTTGAGAATTACATGAACTGGTATTAGTAAGTTTATTTTCTGTCCAGGTTTTTTTCATCAAATACCATCTAGGTATGCAGATGCAGGTTTTAAGAAAATTTTAGCCAAGGATTTTAAAATTTATTATTTCATTTCCCAGAACACCTTTAAACCACATTTTCAATAATCAATAATAATGAACTTCAAGGATTTCTTTCCATTTTTAGAAATAGTAGTACCTTAAACATTTTTTAGAACATTGGCTATCAATACATTAAAAATATATGTGAAAGAAATGAACCAGCAAGATGGCGGCAGTGTAAGTAGCTCCTAGAGTTAGCTCCTGCTACAGGTCAGTTAGTAAACACCCAGAGCTATCTGGAGCTAGCTGAAGCACCTGTTTGGGGGATCCAGGAGGCCAGAAGAGCATCTTGCCACATCCTTGAAGGAATGGAAGGAGGAGACTGCCCATCTGCTGAGAAGACTCGTAAGTAGAGCACTCTATGCCATGGAGGCCAGTGCCCATTCTCCACTGGCCGCCTCAGGAGCTGTTCCACAGCTGGAATTGAAAGCTCCACTTCTCAAAAAAACAGGGGAGGAAGAGATGGTTGGGCACCAATTTCAGCTACTGATGAGTAAATTCAGGGGGCTAAAGTACAATCCTGAGAACAGCTAAAGTTTGAGCCTGTCCAAGCCAGAAAGAGGCCAGGAGCTGCCACCTTAACTCCACACCTGGCACAGGGGAAGGAGGGTGGACTGAAAATCACAATGCTGATGGGGACCGGCTTCTTTCCATCAAGGTCAGATGGCAGCTCCAGCCTGGGCATCCAGCGGGGAGGAAGCTGTGGGTTCCTATGCCAACCTCTCTGGGAAATTACCAGCCAAGCTGTGGAGGTCGGTGATTTTCCTACTCTGGAGACACGAGCCACCCCAGGAGCTATTCTGTGGCTGGAATTGGAAGCCCCATTTCCCCAAAACAGGGGAGAACATGGTTGGCTGCCGATTTCGGCTAGTAATTGGTAGACTAAGCTAGCTAAGCTATAACCCTGGGAACAGCTGAGGTGTGAATCAGCCCAAGTTGGAAAGAGGCTGGTGGCTGCCATTTTTACTCCACCCCCAGCCTGAGGGGAAGCCAGGCTGCCCAAAAGTCTCAGAGATGGGAGGAACCAGTTGTTCTCACCTGGATCAGCCTACAGCCCTAGCTTAGGCATCAGCCCCACCTCTGGCAGGGAGGAAGCTGGTGGACCCGGCATCAGCCTATCCAGGTAATTGCAGGTAACTATGACTGGCACAGACTGAAAATTGGAAGTCTACTGGGGCAACTGCAGTCATCTTGGACCTGCACTTCATAGATTGCTGCCCACACCTGCTGTTTCATCCCCCACCACAGGCAGGGGAGAAAGGGATGTGAAACTTCATCAGTTTCTTTGGGCAACTACAGTCTAGGCCTGCACTTGGATTATTCCACACAGCTATAACTCTGTCCCTACCCCTGGCGAAGGAGAACATTGGAAGAAGCTTCATTGGTCCCTGGTACAATAAGGGCAGCTTGAGCTTCCACCGCTTACAGCACCAACTACATTCTTGGTTCCTACCGCACAATCACCAAGGGAGAAAGGATAGGAAGCCCTAAACTAAAGAGAAAAACTGCACTCAGAATAAATACTCTAGTAAGCCAGATACAAAGACACCAGCAAAAAATTACAATCCACACCAAGAAACAGGAAGCTATGGCCCAGTTAAAGGAACAAGATAAGCCTCCAGATGAGGCTTATAAATGAGTTGAGACAACTAATCATAGATGTTCAAACAAATCTCCTTAATAAATTCAATGAGATGGCTAAATAGATTAAAGATATTAAGAAGACACTGGATGAGCACAAAGAAGAATTTGAAAGGGTATGTAGAAAAATAGCAGACCTTACGGGAATGAAAGGTACAATAAATGAAAATTTTAAAAAACATTGGAATCATATAATAGCAGATTTGAGGAAGCAGAAGAAAGGATTGGTGAGCTTGAGGAAATGTCTTCTGAAAGTGAAAATACAAGAGAAAAGATGAAGAAAAGAATGGAAAATTGAACAAGATCTCAGGGAACTAAATGACAGCAAAAAGCATGTAAACATATGTGTTATGGGTGTTCCAGAAGGAGAAGAGAAGGGAAAAGGGGCAGAAGGAATATTTGAAGAAACAATGGTAGCAAATTTCCCAACCCTATTGAGGGACATAGATATCCATGTCCAAGAAGCACAGTGTACTTCGCTCCAAATAAATCCAAATAGACCAACTCCAAGGCACATACTCATCAGAATGTCAAATGCCAAAGACAAAGAGAGAATTCTGAGAACAGCAAGAAAAAAGCAAAGCGTAACATATAAGGGATACTCTATAAGCTTAAGTGCTGCTTTCTCAGCAGAGACCATGGAGGCAAGAAGACAGTGGTCTGATATATTTAAGATACTACAAGAGAAAAACTTGCAGCCAAGAACCTAACATCCAGCAAGATTGTCTTTCAAAAATGAGGGCAAGATTAGAATATTCATAGATAAGAGAAACTGAGAGAATTTCTAAGCAAGAGATCAGATTTTCAGGAAATATTGAAGGATGTGCTAGAGCCTGAAAAGAAAAGACAGGAGATAGATCTGAAAGAGAGTCTAGAAATGATGATTTTATCAATAAAAGTAACCAAAAATGTCAGAGTGGTGAAAATAAAATATGACCGATAAAACTCAAATAGTCAGGAATAAACTTGAGCAACGATGTAAAGCACTTGTATTAAGATGTCAAATCCACTCAAATTAATATACAGATTCAATGCAATTCTGATAAAAATTCCACCAGCATTAAAGAAAAAATTGAAAATGCCATCATCAAATTTATTTGGAAGGGTAAGGGGTCCTGAATAGCCAGAAACACCATTAAAAAGGAAAAGCAAACCCTCATCTCCAGACTTTAAATCATATTACCTACCTATAGTGGTAAAAACAGCATGGTACTGGCATAAAGACAGACACAATTGACCAATGGAAGTAAATTTATGGTTCAGAAACAGAGCCTCACATATACGGTCAAGTGATTTTTAACTAGGCTGTCAAACTCACACAGCTCAGGCAAAACAATTCATTCAACAAAAGGTGCTGAAAGAACTGGATATCCTAGCCAGAAGAAGGAAAAAGGACCCCTATCTCACATCTTATCCAAAAATTAACTCAAAATGGATAAAAAACCTAAAAATAAAAGCAAGAACCATAAAACTTTTAAAAGAAGTTATAGGAAAATATCTTCAAGACCTGGTGGTAGGTGGTGGGTTCTTGTAAAAGGAGGACTGAGATGGACTACTGATGTTTAATGTATGTAGAAGTTTTAATTAGCTTTACTGTAAAAGTGTGGAAATGTATTGAGTGGATGGTAACGCACAGTAACAGCTAGTTTACAAATGGGGATGTAACTGAAAATGGTGATCTAGGTATGTAAATGCCAATTGACAGAATGCTAGAGAATAATCTAGGAACTGAATAGCACAATAAACCAAGAATTGTGGTTGATGGTACAGATGCAAGAGTATCCTTTGTGAGTTAGAGGAAATGTATATCACTACTGCAGGGTGTTGGGAATGTTGAGAAGCATGGGAAAAATGCAACTGGAGTGAACTATGGACTGTGGTTAGCAAATAATATAATATTCTTGCATCTCTGCCAAAGATGTACTGTGGTGATAATGAAGCAGTAAGGAAAATGTGAGCCAAATGTATGCAATGACATGGTAACAATCAGATGATATTATCTTATCTATAGCGAATGTTCCAGCACAGTGTGGTATGTTGATGGAGGGGTATTGTTTGGGAATTCTGCACATGTGCATGATTGTTTTATAAGTTTACAACTTCTGTCATAAAAAATATATTTAAAAAATAATAATAGGGTGGGTTGGGGAAAAAACACACCAAATATAAGGACTATGATTAGTAGTAAGATTTTGACAACATTCTTTCATAATTTGTAACAAACATCTCAGGACAATGCAAGGTGTTGGTGGAGGGTTGATGCATGGGACCCCTGTATGATGTTATGCATGCTTGCTTTATAAGTTCACAACTTTTACTATACACTTAATTGTTTATGTATGTTCATATATAAATGATATAAAGATAATAATAATAGTGTTGGTTGGGGGAAAATACTTTGATTAGTAGTAATATTTTGACAATGCTCTTTAATTGTTAGTTAAAAAGGTTTAACAACAATGCAAGTTATTGGCGGTAGGGTGAGTTATTAGAGTCCTGTATGATGTTATATTTGTTTGTTTTGTAAGTTCACAACTGTTTTTTTTCCCCAAAGATTTATTTATTTATTTATTTCTCTCCCCTCCCTTCCCTACCCCGGTTGTCTGTTTTCTGTGTCTATTTGCTGCGTCTTCTTTGTCCACTTCTGTTGTCAGCGGCACGGCAATCTGTCTCTCTTTTTGTTGCGTCATCTTGCTGTGTCAGCTCTCCGTATGTGCTGCGCCATTCTTGGGCAGGATGCACTTTCTTTAGCACTGGGCGGCTCTCCTTATGGGGCACACTCCTTGAGCGTTGGGGCTCCCCTATGCGGGGGACACCCCTGCGTGGCATGGCACTCCTTGCACACATCAGCACTGTGCATGGGCCAGCTGCACATGGGTCAAGGAGGCCCGGGGTTTGAACAGTGGACCTCCCATGTGGTAAATGGATGCTCTAACCACTGGGCCAAGTCTGCCACCCACAACTGTTATTATACACTTATTGTTTATGTATGAGTGCTATACTTCAATAAATTAATTAAAATATATATATATGTGAAAGAGAACAAAATGGAGTTGTTCTTTTGTTTGTAAGGGTGGGGGGATCTAGAGTTGCGCTCTTTCAGCCTTCTCTCCATGCAGCTGGTACCTGTGGCAACTTTGGAACACCTTTTGGAAGATACTTTTGAAATCCCTCAGCAACATCCCTATTTTTCTAAATAATACTCTATTCCCTAAATAACCATGATTTACTTACCTAACGCACTAATGTATGAAATTTATTTTATTTCCAGTTACTCACTATATAAAAAATATTAGAACATTCTTTTCATTCCTTGTAAAGGCTATTAATTGTTTTCTGAATATAAATTTCTAGAAGCAGAATTATTCAGCTGCTGAATTATTCATTCAAAGGAATCATATTTTAAGATTCTTGAGTCACAGTTCAAATCATTCTCCTAAGTTATACATCCATCAGCAATACATTAATAATAATAATAATGATAATAACAATAAACACAAAGTTTATTGAGTACTTTGTTCTGGGAACTATGCAAAGTGATTTGTGTGGACCTTTTCATTTAATCTTATGAGATACATATTAATATCGCCCCCATTATATAAATGAGGTAACTGAGGCTTATATTTCAGTTTTCCAAAGAACAAGGTCAACTTCTAGATAGGTAGGGTTGCTTTCCTCTTACTCTTGAAAACCCTACGTATTTTCCATTTAAAAACAACAATAATAGAATTTTAAAATGAGTTGCCTAGTTGTCTCGATTTTGTCTCTTAATAATTATTCTTTCTGATGAATTTGAAAGTTCATTTTATGATTCCTTGTTTCTTAAGTTTACTTTGACCCATTTAACGCTTCTATTCTATTCCATTGATTACTTTGTCCTGAACAATTAACTTATAATTTTAATTATTACATTTACTCCATTGTTGTTACTCTATCAGTAACATATAATTTTAATTGCAATAGTTCTCCAATGTATTTAATATCTGGTAGGCCAAGACCAATTTCTTAATCTTCTTTAGCTTTTTTTTTTAATTGTTAAAATTCATTCTTTCAAGTGATCTTTAGAATCTTTTAGTCAAATTATAAATGAGGACTTTAATTGGAATAGATTACAATGGGAAGAATTTTTTCTTTATATCTAATTATTATTACTAGCACATTTAATAGATGAGAAAAACAAACTTTAGTTTAGTTTATCCAGAAATCATTCAGATAGAAAATGGAAGAACTGGAATTTGAGCTTAGTTGTTACTTTTTATAATGTTTGAAAGATAGGTCACATAATTTGAATGAAAGGACCTGATACAGATATAATTATCAGACATAATGTGTCTTAAAAGTTGCTCTGTCCAACAATTTTTTATAATAAAGCTTGGTTTTCATTTTTGCAAAGGAAGGAAATAAAAAAACCCTCAAAATAGCTAAAAATCACTTCTATTGACATGTAACTGTAAAAAGTTTATAATGAAAGAATAGAAAAATGGTCAAAAAAGAAATACAATTGGTTGGTGAATATATTTTGGAAGGTAATTTATGCCATTTGAAATGTTTGTAATTTAATGTTTAGAAAGTCAAGCTAAAATAACAAAGTATGATCAAGTTTTGTAGGTATGTATTTGCATATTCAAATTTGCATGTGTGTACACACTGGAGATAAGTGCATGTGACACGGTTAATATTTGGAATTGTTTATTTTGTCTTCTTAATGTGTTGAATTAATTTTAAAAAACATTCTGCAATAGGCATATTATTTTGGCAGTTAGGAGACTACTGAATATTATATATTTACAACTAAAATAGGTAACTAGGGAAGCAGACTTGGCCCAATGGATAGGGAGTCTGCCTACCACATGGGAGGTCTGCGGTTCAAACTCCGAGCCTCTTTGACCCTTGTGGAGCTGGCCCATGTGCATTGCTGATGTGTTCAAGGAGAGCTGTGCCATGCAGGGGTGTCCCCCGTGTAGGGGAGCCCCATGTGCAAGGAGCGTGCCCTTGCACATGGGAGAGCCACCCAGCACGAAAGAAAGTGCAGCCTGCCCAAGAATGGTGCCACACGGAGAGCTGACACAACAAGAAGACGCAACAAAAACAAACACAGATTCCCCATGCCGCTGGTAAGGATAGAAGCAGTCACAGAAGAACACACTGCGAATGGACACAGAGAGCAGACAATGGGGGTGGGGACAAGGGGAGAGAAATAAATAAATAAATAAATCTTTGAAAAAATGAAATGAAATGAAATAAAATACATAACTAAATAAATTTTCTTGTTCCATTTTTAGAATCAGTCCTTGTCTAATGCCCTCCTATTAATAATTTTAATATTTTACTCTAAAAGCAGGCTTCATCTTTGACATATATGAAGGTCAAATCACAGCAATTCTGGGTCACAGTGGAGCTGGCAAATCTTCACTGCTAAACATCCTTAATGGATTGTCTGTTCCAACAGAAGGTGAGCAAAATGAAATTTCTCAAAGGTGAAATGTCTGATAATAGAATGAAGTCAGGTCTATGCCTCTCATTTTAAATTTCAAATTTGATTGCTTAAAATAAAATAATGTTAAAGTGTTCTCAGAACTATGTGATTTAGAATATATTTCATATTTCCCCAATTTTTGTGAAAATTATTATCATCTCTATTCCAATGTTGTATGATATTTTATGGAAAATTTACAGTACTCTGAGCACTAATATTTACATTAAGAAAAAGGAGTCATTTTTAATAAATTATGAAGTCAGAATATTAGATATTTGTAAAGATATGCTAATATTTTCTTGAATAACACCTCTAAGCATTAATAAAATTTATATTCAGTCTAATGTTAAATTATTTTAACTTTTATTCTTAGGGTCAGTTATCATCTATAATAGAAATCTCTCTGAAATGCACAACTTGGAGGAAATCCAGAAGATCACCGGTGTTTGTCCTCAATTCAATGTTCAAATTGATGTACTTACTGTCAAGGAAAACCTCAGGCTGTTTGCTAAACTAAGAGGAATTCAGTCACAGGAAGTAGAACAAGAGGTAGATGGACATGCTTGCATTAACCGAACTGCCAACAATTTACCAAGTTAAATCATGACCACAGAATTCCTTTGAATAAAATATAGGCAAGAAGTTCCTAGAAAAATTGTCCACTGTTTAATGGGAAGTTTAATTTGCACAGTATAAGTCATTTTGGAATTCAAGCTTTGTATGTCTTCTCGAATAGGTACAAAGAATTTTATTGGAATTGGACATGCAAAACATTCAGGATAACCTTGCTCAAAATTTAAGTGAAGGACAGAAAAGAATGCTGACCTTTGGAATTGCCACTTTAGGAGACCCCCAGGTAAGTGAGATTATGCATGGGAAAAATGCAGATTGAATATCCATAGAAAGTCAAGCTCCTCTTCGACCACTAAAAGAGGTGGATCTTTCATTATAACTATCAGCTGACAATAGGTTTATAGAGAAACCACTATGTTTAGAAATATAATAAAGATAAATATTTGGATAATTTCATTTGTTTGGTTTGGTTATTGTTGCTTTTCATGTTATCATATGTAGAAAGTTCCCGTGGAAGAGAGACATATTTTCTATATCTTCATCCTCTGTAGCTTTTGCTGTTAGATGAACCAACTGCTGGATTGGATCCCTTTGCAAGGCACCGAGTATGGAACTTCCTGATGGAGCGTAAAGCAGACTGCGTGATTCTCTTCAGTACCAAGTTCATGGATGAGGCTGACATCCTGGCTGGTAATCGTTGGTTTCATTTCAGTATTCCAATTGAGAATTTGGGAAACTGAGACATGATGTTTATTCCTAGGGCAAGAGACCTGCTCTCATTACGTGGGGGTTCCTACATCCCGGACTAGTCCAGTGGACAAAAGAATTCTAGTCCTACTGTAGGGTTCTTCTCTGGTTCTACATTTGTTAGAGTGTTTACACCAATAAATACTGCAATTTTATTTTTTTCAGATCAGCTGTCAATTAATTTAAGCATCCAAATCTCCTTTAATATATATTAGGTTAAAAATATTTGTTCATTTGTTGGCATCCAGAGTAGAGAATGTACCGTTTAATTTTTTTTCAGGAAGTATTGGAGAGCACAGAAATAGACTGGAGTCCATGAGTTCATTTGGATTCATCAATTTTAAGATCAACATTAGATATAGTAACATCTCAAAGAACATTGCCCACCTGGAAATATGAGCATTATCTCCTCATCTATATTTTCTAAAGAGAGTAGATATGACTCCTAATATCCTTCCTCTTGCTTCTTTTTACTCAGACAGAAAAATGATCATGTCCAATGGGAGAGTGAAGTGTGCAGGCTCTTCTCTCTTTTTGAAAAGAAAATGGGGTCTTGGATATCACTTAAGGTACAGACTTTGGGCATAGCCTAGGTACATGCTTTTAAATAATGGTATATCAAAAAGTAGACAAAGTATGGGTTACATAAGAAGAACTGGCCTTCTGCTTCCTCTCTGCCATACTGGATTGATCAATGTTGCCTGAACGGTTTTCCTGTTTTCCTGCTTCCTTGTAATTTTACTAATGCTAATGATATGCAAAATTTTAATATTGTAAACCAAGCCTGACTCTTTACAGTAGAATTCCTTCTGTACTGTTTTTTTAGGTTTTTCCTCTGTGCTGCCTAAACCTCTTCCTTCTTTCCATCCTCCAATTTCCTCAGATGATCCATTCAGTCCTCTAATATGTTTTCATTCTTTCTAAGGGCACAATGGCAAATAATTTCAGAAGCCAGTATTAATAGGGAAGTAAATCTGGTGGTAGAGCATGAGAGGACTGCGTCTACCAAGAAAAGGTTTGCTGAGGCTTAAATAATTTTTTAAAATTATTAAGCCCTATGGCCCAATAAAACATGGATGTGGGCCAAATTTCCCTATTATCTACTATTTTTGATCTTTACATAGTCTGGTATAAAAATTGCCTGTTCTCACCTCCCTCTGTTTTCAAACTTAGTATATAATTCTCATATATCCTCATACGTGGTATATAGTAGGAATAATTTTATGAGTTTGTTTGTATATTTGTAGTTCTGATTTTATGTCTTTTACATATAGATCGTAAGATTTTTCAATCTGGTGACATCATTTATTATTATTATTACTATTATCATGTTGTTTGTTTCATAAAGCCAAGTAGTACTCAAAGGCAAGATATTCAATAAAATTTGTTAATTGTAGCAGTGGAGAGAATGCAAATCACTTGTTTTCTCTTTTAAATATTAGTTTGTACAGAAATGAAATATGTGAGTCAGAAAAAATAACATCCTTTATTAATCAACATGTTCCTGATGCTAAATTGAAAACAGAAAATGAAGAAAAGCTTGTGTATACTTTACCTTTGGAAAGTGCAAATACATTTCCAGGTAAATTGAATATGATCACAATGGAATGAAATTTGGAAACAAATATTTACATTAATATTTTAGGTTTCATTGCTTAATGGATTTGGATTTTGTCTTAGGTTGGTTTCCCCAAGAAGCATACCTGAAGTGAGGACTGAGTGCAATTAATTTATTTGATAGTTAATACCTGAAGCACCTGCAGGAAAATGGGGTCATGAAACAGGGAAGGGAAGTAAGTCAAGGAAGTGTGTATTATCAAGTGGTTTACTGAAGTAGACAATTGAGGTTAATCACACTGGAGAAAATACATGAATGAATGAATAAGTGTGCTTAGATTATGTCACCAGAGGATGAGGAAGCTGGGGTATTCACTCACAATTCCCTGTCTGTCATTAGCTAAGGAATGCTTCCAGAAGCATTAGTTTTCTGACCCTTTGAGCTTGCTTTGAACATGAATTTGGTATTTGTATGAGGCTATGAAATAACACTTAGGAGAGTGTTCTTAATAAATAGGTTTGCTGTGTAGAGGTGAGTGCAGAAGACATGTAGGTGGGGTCTTCTACAGGTTTCTTTTGTATTTTAATAAAATTGTGTATGTATTTGTTTTGCAGAGAAAGACATAGTTTGTTGATCCCACAAAAGTGTTCAGCATGTGTCCTTAGCTTGCTGTGTAGTGGTACCAACTTAGGCATTGAGTTATAATCATTCTCTGTAAATGATTACTATGTACCAGGTACTGTTCTAATAGATTAATTTATATCAGCTCATTTAGTCCTCATAACTATCCCTTGAGGTGGGTGCTATGATTTCTCTGTTTTACAAATGAGGAAACATTAGCGCCTCCTCTGCTCTAAATAGCCTTTTATTCTAAACTATTATTAAAGATTTAACTCTTAAATCTTTAACTTTAAGTAGTTAAAGATTTAACAAAGATTTAACTCTCTTCAGGCTTAAATTAAACAGCCTCATTTGGTTGACTCAGTCTCATTAGGCATATGCTCAGGAATTTAGATTTTATTCCCAACATAATAAATGGCAGCTCTCTATGACCTTTGTAGTAGCATGGAAGATGACATTCTCAGGTCCATGGACTATCCTATGTTATTCTTCTTGGAATAATGCTCAGATGAGACATAACTGCCCCACCTCCTTTTTAAGTGGGATAGGAGAGATAGAGAGTTATGTGCTCTTACCACTGGAATATATCACTTAGCCAGAGTCTCTGGTGTTGACCTCTCAGCCCATGGCAGCCTTTTACACAGACCCTAGACCTCTACATGTCTAATGATGTACTTAGCCCATGTATCTCCTCACCAGGACATACGGTAACTTCCAGGCCCCTGCAGGCCATGAGGAAACACAGTGCAGCATGGGCTTACCCATCTAGTTCCTCTTAGAAATGTTACTGGGCTATCACCCTGCCAGATATAGAAAATGGCATGTGAGAGGCTTTTCCTAGAAGCTTGTCTCCTCATCCAAGTATACCCATGGAAAAGAGTCACAGTAAATGCTTACTGGGCACCTTTTATATAAAAGGCACTGCTCAAGGCATTAGAGATATGGAATTAAATAAGACAAATGAGTCTTTACCCTCATGAAGCCTACCCTCCATTGGGTGGGGAGAAGTAGACATGGACAATAAACAAAATCGTGGTACAATCATACTATAAAATAATGAATAAGGCCATATAATTTAGAGTGATGACTGGTGTCAGGTTGAGGTTTAGATAGAGTGGTTTCAGAAGGCCACAAGAAGAAAATGGTCAAAAGCATTCTAAAGAGAGGGAAAGTAGAGTGTCTGGAGTGCAATGAGTAAAGGAGGAGAGTGGAGAGGGGAGATAGGGAAGGTTGTAGGGATAGAGACATGCTCATATGGAGCCTCAGGGGCCATGTTACACACTTTGATTTTTATTTTACCTGCATTGAGAAACTATTAAGCAGGGGGTTTTGTATGGTCTTACTTATATTTGTATTCTCTGAATATAAAAGGTCACTCTGAAGGTAGAGAAATAAGAATGAACACTGGGAAACCAACTATATGGCCATTTCAGAGGTACAGGTAAAAGATGATAGTGATTGGGATGCAGTGGTACCAGTAAAAAGATGGATGGAAGTGGATGGATTTGAAAGATATTTTGGAGATAAGACCAAAATCTGAGTGATACTCCAAATACATAATTTTTCTGAACAATATTCTGTATTATCTTTTAAATAAGTGTTAATTTACTAATAAAAAGCAAAGGGCCAAATTTAATTTACTAGGTTTAGACTGTATCTATTATATCTTTTGTCTTAGACCTTTTCAGTGACCTTGATAAGTGTTCCAGCCTTGGTGTGATGAATTATGATGTTTCCATATCAACTCTGAATGATGTCTTCATGAAACTAGAAGGAAAACCAACTACCGAACAAGGTAAAGCCATTTGTATAATTCATAGAAAAATTCCCAAATGATCATGTATCAATTTGGTATTCATAATTTCTTGTGTGTGATTCAGATTAAGGAATGAGACCAATTTCAACTTTGATTCTGCTATTTGGAAAGGACTGGACACATGGCCTTTCTTGGAATCTATAGAATTTCTCTTTGGAAATGATTGCACCTTATTTTAGCAGGTTTCTCCTACATCTCAGATGCTTACACTTCTAGGGTATTGTGAAGCTATGAAAGACTCTCAGTCAGGTCCCTGAGGTCTAAGCAGAAATTTCTTATAAATTTTTTTTAGCTTGTTACTAAACAAAATTCCACTAGAGTCTTTATGAGGAGAAAGCTTGAGACTATGTTCTGTGCATTTTAACAGGTGGAAATGATAAGAGATGTCATTTATGAAATCCCTGTGTCAAACACTCTGATTAATGTATGGGTATATTGCATTACTTTCTCACAGGTGTCATCTGTGTCATTTTACAGATGAGAGAATCAGACTCAAGAGCAGTTAAGTGATTGGTTGGTCCCAAGCCATATACTTATAAGCCATAATAATGTGATTCAGGTACAGGTTTGATGATTCCAGTCTTGGTGATGTTTCACTTGCACTACTAAATTATTGATCCTTCAATATCAGACATTTAGGCATTAATGATAAGCTATACCTTTGGAAAACATTTCTGGAAATCCCTCAGTTTATTGTTACGTATGGGACTGTCTATGCCTTTTTAAAGACTGAGCATAATGTGATCAACCTTCCTCTTTTGATTTGAATATGGTACATTTTATGGTTGAATTTATTGAATAAGGACATCATAAATGTAATTTTTTCTTATATTGTTCTCATTGTAACCATAAATATTCTAAAATAATTTTCCCAAAGATTTTTATTTGGTAACATATATAAAAGCAAAATTTTTCATTTTACCACTTACATGTGCACAATTCAGTGAAATTAATTACATTCACAATATTGTGCTATCATACCCATTATCTTTCAGCAAAACATTTTCATCATCCCAAACAGAAACTCTTTATCCATTAAGCATTAACTCTTATTTCCCCACCCCCACTTGGTCCTTGGTTACCTATATTCTATTTTCTGACTTTATGAATTTGCATATTCTGGTTATTTCCTATAAATGACCTTTTGTGTCTGGCTTATTTCATTTAGCACAATGTCAAGGTTCATCCATTTGTGGTATGCATCAGAAATTCATTCCTTTTTATGGCCAAATAATATTCTTTGTGTGCATATACCACATTTTATCATCCCTTCTTCTGTTGATGGACACTCGGGTTGTTTTCACCTTATGGCTATTGTGAATAATGCTGTTATGAGCACTGGTGTGCAAATATCTGCCAAGTGCATATTATCAATGCTTTGGGGTATATACCTAGAAGTAAAAACACTGGATCATGTGTTTAACTTTCTGAGGGACCACCAAACTGTTTTCCACAGTGGCTAAACCATTTTGCATTTCACCAGCAGTGAAAGAGAATTCTTATTTCTCCTCCTCCCTTCAACACTTGTTTTGTTTTGTTTTTCTTCTTCCGTTTTTTAATAACAGCTACCTAGTGGTTGTGAAGTGGTACCTCATTATGGTTTTGATTTGCATTTCCTTGAAGGCAGTGATGCTGAGTTTCTTTTCAAAAGCTTATTAGCCATTTGAATATCTTCTTTGAGAATGTCTGTATAAATCCTTTGTTGTCTTTTTGTTGTTGACTTAAGGAGTAAAAAATGTTCATGTTCCTAAACAGAGAAAACTGTGATGTCCCAGGCTGGCATTAATAATGTGTGTGTGCTGATATAAAGATAGTGGTTTCCAGGGTTTCAGAAGGAAGGGGGATGAATGGCTAGAACAGCACATATTTGGGGCAGTGAGATTCTTCTGCATAATCTGCAATGACAGACACATGACATTAAGCATTTTTCAAGGCCTTGGATCTATACAGCACAAGGTGTAAACTGTAATGTAAACTATAGTCTTTGGTTAGTAACAATGCTTCAGTATTGGTTCATCAACTGTAACAAATGTACCACATTAAGATGTCAGTATTGGGGGGGGGGTAAGCTATGTGGGTGGGTGTGTGGGGGTTATATGGGAATTCCCTATACTTTCAGTGTAATTTTTCTGTAAATGTAAATCTAAAACATCTCTAAAAATAAAGTTTAAAAATGATGTGTGTGTGTGCATATAGATTTTGAACAAGCAGTGATATTAAGAGATTCAGGAAGCCTAGATGAAATGGAATCAGCTCGTTCTTCTCTACCTGAAATGCAGAAGGCCTCAAGTGACATGGCCCTCTGGAGACTGCAGGTCTGTGCAATAGCATGGCTCCGTTTCTTAAAATTAAAACGTGGCAAGAAATCACTTTTGACCCTGTGAGTATCAGAATATTTTGGTTTTGTTAGACTTATGGGTTTCAAAAGAGATTCAAGCCAGAAGAGAATTTCAAATCTAGAGCACAATGCCCCACATTCACGTTGGAGGCTAAACACAGCATTTGATTCTACTGACACTGAGAACACCTGTGTGTTAGTGTTTGATTGTGTGTTTAGTTTTAATAGTTTGATATCCTGGTGTGTATATAACAATGCCTTTTAGTACTATATCATGCTAGTACATGCCTTTCTAATCGTAGCACCGGGATCACGACTGTTATAGGGTAGAATAGAATCGACACTCAACAAATATTTTGGAATGACTAAGTGGACAAAAAATTTGTTGTACATTCATATGGTAATTTTTCTTTATTGCTAGATTATTGGTGCTTGGAATTGCAGTGTTCCCTTTGATTGTGGAAAATATATTTTATATTACATTATATCAAAAGAGCGATTGGGAATTTAAACCTGAATTGTATTTCCTCTCTCTTGGACAACCCCCCAGAGACTCCCGTACCAGCCTACTGATTGTCAATAACACAGGTGAACTGATAAAATTTAAATCCCGAAATTGATTATGTTTATTGTTAAATAGCACATGCTGGGGGGCGGGGAGAGAAAATTATAAGAGAAGAAAATGTGTTTTTGAATCTTACTTACAGAAAACACTTATGACAACCTGTGCATAACAAATTTGCTCTGAGTTTTGGAAATAGTGGGGATTGGTGGAACAACAAGATAGAAGGAATCTGTGTCACCACACTATCTTGCAGTCTACTTGCCTACCCTCAGCCATTATGCGAGAGAGAAATAAATGTCTATCTTGGCTGAACCGCCCTATTTTAAGATCTCTCTATTACAACTTAACCTATGTCATAAGGATGACACACACTGATTGAAATGTAAAGATGACATACCTACTCCCCATGCTCTTCCATGTAGTCCAGAAGAATCCAGGATGATTCCTTTGTGATCTTGTTATCCCAAACAACCAGCAACTGGTTTGGCTAACCACTAATGTAACTTTGTTAAAGAAACTTTTAGGTTTCTGACTAAAGTGTTAAAAATAATGTCTGAGTAGGTGACATCGTTTTACTTGGATGTCCTTCTTCATATACATTTGTGATTCAGGGTTTTAGATGTCTCCTCTTAAAACAATTTCTGTTTCTCATTTTCCTTGTTGTTTCCCATTTGGATTTTAGAAAGAAAGCCTTACTTACTCTTCAAACTGAAAGTCTTGCTAATTGTATATTTAATTTCCAAGATCTCAGCTTATTTCTTTACCTATTAGGCCATGTTTTTTTTCTTCCATACTCTCCAGTCATCCTGAGAACAGCACACTTGTGTAATCTTAAAAAGATTTATTTTTCTCTATGCTCAATTGTGAGGTAATTTGCTAATTAAATTTGAGACTTGTATACCATCTTGTTCCTTTTTTCTCAAAATATGATAATTGGTAGCATGTTTGTCTTTAAATTTGAGAGTCCCTGTTTGCCTGGGTGTTCTACCTTAAGTGGCTGTGGAGATGGAGTGAGAGCTGTGGCTGCTCCAGGGTACATGGAAAGCTTACTTTCTATGTGTGCATCTCTGTCCAAGTTGGGGGAGGGTCCTAACTGTCAGGAACTTGTCCCTGTGTTTCTAACCCCATAGCCCACTTTGAGTCTGTCTAGGATAAACTCCCATTTCTGAGGCCTAATAGGCAAAAACAAAAGTCCCTCTTTTTCCTTTTTCCTTCCTATCCTGTCTTTTTAATTGTCTGGAGTTACATCAGATCCTGCCTGCTGTTTTCACCAGATATTGTCCTCCTGAGGTAGCTCTTCACTTCTCTTAGAAGGTAAATATAGGGACCTTTACTGTGGGAGCAACTGCAGCTGCTGCTTGAATCCTGTGGAACAGATGGTGGGACCTGACTGGTCACCTTGTTCCAGGTGTAATTGTGACCTAGTTAGTGACCCTGGCCATCTGGCCCCTTGCTTTTGTTCACTCTGAATTTGAAATATCTCAGAAATTAACTTTATCTTTATAGTTTTTGCTCCTGTGTGCTCTAGACTGTGAATTTTTCTCAGCTCTTGTTTCTCTGTCAAGCGATTGCATCTGTCTTATTCTTTAGGCGCACATCAAAAACTTTCATTTGCTGATGGTGCCTTTTTCATTTCCCACTTATTAATGTATATTTTTATAAAATATGTATGCAATATATATGTAAAATGTGTACCACCATCACACACAAATACGTGTATTTACTTTCCTGTCATTTCAAAGGATTAAAGGAGAAAGGAGAGTAGTCTTATCTACTGTTTTAGGCTGGACAATCTGAAGTCTTGCCATATAATTTTTATATCTCCACTAATTATTGATTTTCCTCATATATTTATTATACTTCCATTTAATATTGAGTTCCAATGTATTTTTACCAAACTTGTAATAATAGAATTATCTTGTTTTAATGAGCCACATGGTGGCTTGCACTAAGCAGAACTATACAGCTAATTAGTCACTGCATAACTTTTGCTAAATAGTAAATGGTAGAATGATTTCTGTGTCAAGGGCCAATATTATTGTGAAATCCAAAGAGACATGCCTTCATGTAGTATAGTGCAAATACTTACTTTCATTTGTGTAGGGGCATTCTTTTAAGAATTTAATCCATATTTCATTGCTATTATATGTTCCTCTGTTATTAACTTCATACTAGAATCAAATATTGAAGATTTTATATGCTCACTGAAACATCAAAACATAGTTTTGGAAGTAGATGACTTTGAAAATAGAAATGGCACTAACGACCTCTCATATAATGGAGCTATCATAGTTTCTGGTCAACAAAAGGTATGTTTGTCCCGTGTTAGAGCTTATAAGAGAAAAAAAATTAAGAGAGTACCACATTTTAACTCTTTCAAAAGCTGCAGAAAATCAACCCAGCTACTGTATAGCAACTTGACTCAGGAAAACATTTTGGCTCATTGAATAAACTGTGACGTTTAAATAGGTTTTGTAAAATATTTTCTGTCTAATTTTGTTTTGACATGCATAATTTTTACATATGAAAATTTAATTTCAAATTTAACGAAAATATTAGAACTTATAATTGTCAATCAATATACTTACGTATTTAAAGAATCCTATTAAGTGGCTAATTGCACAAAAATGATTTGATATGTTGAGCAAATACATTAAATACCATAATAGCCACATGAAATCTCTGAAAATGTCCTTAGTCTGCTATCTTAACATATTACAACTTGGAGAAAATAGAATGAGCAATGGCAAACTGTCAAAGGTGAAGATTATTAAAATTGCACCTTAACGATAAGTACAACTCACTAGTTTTATTTGCTAAAATGTCACACTTTTGGGATCTTACATGTATTTAAAACTTGCAATTGTTCTTTAAAGATTCATAATTAATATTATTTATTTTATTTTAAGGATTACAAGTTTTCAGTTGTATGCAATACCAAGAGACTTCATTGTTTTCCTATCCTTATGAATATTATCAGCAATGGGCTACTTAGAATGTTTAATCATACAGAACATATTCGAATTGCAAGAGGCACATTGCCTTTGGTGAGTATTGAATTTGCTTATATGAACAATCAGGTATTAGTCAGGTAACCTATGTTTTCTCTCTTTAGCTTTTAAGTATTAATAATTTATTGTTAATCTTAAAAATTATTATTTTGTACTAACATTTTAAGCAAATTATATCTAACAAAATATGATATTTTTCCTAGTAAGTTATTATCAGAGAATACACATAGGAGAATACTTTCCATTAGTATGTCTTATTGTACTAGGGACTCCTGCAAAAATTATACATACTGATTGAGGAAGTGTATGAGAGAGAGAGAGAAAGAACATTGAATTGGAAATCAGATACACTAATAACCCAGCTCTAAAATTTCATAAATCTAATATAATTTGTTAATAGACTCTCCATAGACAGTAAATGGGCAGTAGATTGACTTTTTGTTTTAGGAGGTACCGGGGAATGAACCCGGGATGTCATACATGGAAAGCAGACACTCAGCCACTGAGCTATATCTGCTCCCCAATGAAAGTTGTTTTTTTTCTTGTTGTTAGTTAGTTTGCTTGTTTTTAGGAGGTACTGGGGAATGGACCAGAACTTCATACATGGAAAGCAGGCATTCAAGTACTTGAGCTACATCCACTCCAGATTGACTATTAAAAATTGTAGGAGAATGTGCCAATACTAAGCCCATTTGCTTTCTGTTTCATTTCTTTGCTTACCAGTGGTTACACTTTATCTGTGTGCAGGGGGTTCTGATTCACATAGGCTGCATTTTCAGGATTCTGTAACTCGGATTTCAGGCTAGGTTTAGACAATAGGACACACTGGTGGGAGAGAGGAGATCAAAAGGACCGTTAACAGAGTTGCAGTTCCATTGCCTCCTTCCTTTGTCCTCCTAATCCAGGAGTGATAGTAGCTCCCCATCTTACTTGCCCTTTCACTCCCTGTGGAACCAATTTCATGATTAATTTGTATTTTAAGTGCAGAGGTGGTTGTGGTTTTCTGGTTAGGCCCTGACTGATACCAAGAGGGATCTCTCAAAACTGGCTCCAACTTCTTCAGGCCAGGAGATCGGGAGAGCAATAGGGGGATTTAGCAATGGAACAGTCAAAAAGGGAAGTCAGTTTTGTGACAAAGGTATTGAGTTCAGTTTTGGCCTCCTGCACTAGTGGTGCTGGTGGTATACACATGTGCAAGTAGTCTGCAGACAGTAGAATTGTGATGATGGGATTTATTGGAGAAATCAATGACGGATATACAAATCTGCAAGTTAAAGCCGTAACTGTGTGAGAGGGAACACATAGGTGAGTTCCAGGGTGATGGTTTCTGAAGGAGCCAGCAAGAAGGAAAGCAGAACCAGCAAGTAGTAGAAACAGAGACAGCTTTTATACCCTCTTGGTGCTATGTACCCCCAAGCCATTGCCTGTTTGCTCAGGATCTAAGTCGACTAAGGTGTACATAGCTGTTCTTTGGGCAGCCCCAGTGACACACACCAATCCTCCCTCAACCATTTTTTCCATCTGGGGGAGTTTAGAAGTAGCCTTAAGTGCCATAAATGCTAGAGAATTGCAGAATTACTTTGATATTGACTATATCCAGGAGGCAGCATATAGGCCCAATTTCAGGCAGATGCTGATTGTGGGTACCAATTTCAAGTTTATCTCCTTGTAGATGGGTTCGTTGGCATCTGAGCTTCTTTTTTACCTCTGCACTTCAGAACATACCCATCTAGTTACCAAAGTTGTCACATCCCCATCCCTAGATTTGCTGAGAAAGACAGGCTACTCAGAGCCCGAATAATCTGTTAATTGGAGTCAAAATTCATGAGTTATTTTTTTACTTCTTTTTCTTCTAGGAGTTGAAATGTCATGTTAAATTATCAGAACTCTTACCTCCACACAGACACTTTAGTTTTGATTTTTCAGTATTTCAAAAAGCACATTATTTTTCATGATTGTTGGTATTTGTTTCATTTTTTAAAATATTCACTAAAGTACCTTTTCTATTTTCAGTATCATGTACTATTCTTGACTGGGCTGCCAGAAGGCTTCATTTTCTTATATTTGGTTACATGCAGCATTGCACCTTACCTCGCCATGAGCAGTGTCAACGATTACAAAGTAAGGAAAAGGGGGAAATGCAAAAAAATTATGATAACTTCAGTAGTTGTATTTTGAGTTTTATATGATTAAAGTATAGTATTTTCCTGTAAGAAAAATATTGAAACATGTTTATTTTAGATAATATAGTTACACACTATTTATAACAAGTTAGAAAATTCACTTTTAAAAACAAAACACTTTTTATTTCAAAATCACAGTAAAAGTACAGTAATTTTGCAGAGACCGAAATTTATGAAAACCTCAAAAAAAGGAATATTATAAAACTTTCAACCACATCATCTTCATAACTACAAAGAGGAAATCATTGATGTCGAAATTGAGGGTCAATTTTAAGACTTGAGCCTCCTTTCCACTGTGGAAAATACAATTTTATGTTGAGTTTATATTTGGTTGTGCCCATTATTCGGACGAAATAGTTAAATTCCATTTAGAAAAGTCAGTCTTCACTGTCTTAGGCCAGTAGCTCCCTGAGAGGATATTTGAACAAAAGGAGAATTGACTATTTCTTTCAGGTCACAAAATAATATTTCTTTTGAAGGAGCTTAACCCCTTGGTTATAATGAGGTCTACTTTTCTATTTATTATACATAGGCTGAAATGGTGGTGTGACTCAAGCATATCAAATAAAACAGTGAAAAATTCAAAAATGACTATCTATATGGAACTGACCCTAAAAGCCTCATGTTCCTAAATGGTATATGTCTGTGCTTTTTTTTTTCTTTCTAATCAGCGCAAAGCTCAGTTCCAGCTATGGATTTCAGGCCTCTACCCCTCTGCTTACTGGTGTGGGCAGGCACTGGTGGATCTTAACCTCTACGCTTTTATTCTCCTTTCAATGCATTTAGTTTTCTTCCTAGAAGATTTGGAACACATTCATATTACAAGTCGAATGGTATTTGCTGTGGTAAGTAACATGCTACATAGATCATATTTTATAATGTAATTAATAATAAAATTTAGATCAACACTTTATAAGTGAAAAGTAAAACCATGCAAAGTGCATGAGCAACAAAATATTTCTAATTTCATTTTTTCTCAGCTAACATTTTCTTTTTTGACTTTTATATTATTTGTATATTCTTCAGGTTGTCATCACATTTGGTTATGCAGCTTCTCTTGTTTTCTTGACATATGTGATATCATTTGTTTTTGGCAAGAGGAGAAAAAATAGTGGCCTTTGGTCGTTTTGCTTCTATATGGTAAGTATATATAACATACAAATAGAGGAGTGGAGTTCTGTTCTTTTCTAACTTTCCTTGTAACATTAACTAAATATAGTCACTTAAGCCTTTAGAAATGGGGAAAATTAATATTACTTTAAAATTATACCACATAATTTACTATAGCACATGTTTACAATTTCTGATTATTTTTCCAAGTCCCTTTTTATATTTATGTATTTCAGTATATTTATCTGTTTCATTTTTATATTATTGCAAAGAAGTTACATATTTATAGAATGCTAGAATTGTCAGAGTGGAAAATTGTCAAAGTCATTTATTATAACTCACTTCATTTCATAAAAGAAAAAAATTAAGTGACTTGTTCAAGGTTACACAATAAATAGTGATAGACTCCAGGATAAAACTGAGGTCTCAGACTTTATGTCATTCTTTGTGTCAAAAAATATATAATAGTAGCATGACTGACAATACTTACTCAAGCTCATGCTGTTTAGGAGGTTAACAGGTTTCCAAATTATACATCCTCACGAAGACTATAAGCTGTTTGCAATAACCTTTGCATTATGCTTGATATAAATAACTTCTTTCATTCCATGTATGTATTGAGGATATTTACTATGCTAATTGATATTTTTATCATACAGCTAATATAAACTTAAAATCTGCTAGTCTTTGGGTTGCAGTCATTTTTCAATCCTCAACAGAATCAAATGTCGGAATGCATTGTATGTTGATGGTCATGCAGTAATTCTTTTGTGATCTGGGGTACACTTGGAAAGGCAGACCAGGAAGTGTCTCTTTTCTCTCATTGAGTGAAGGCATAGATAATAGTTAATTTGTTTCTAGTATCTGATGGACTCTCATACACCCAAAGACATGGTACTTCATGTGTATCTCAGACCCCTGACTGATAGGGAAGCACCTTTTCAGTGTATTATGCTTACCAGTGGAGGTATAAATAGCTGTTTGGAATCCTCTCTTGTTTCAGTGGATAAGAAAGCAGGGTTAAAGGAGGCACAAAGATGGGAACTTGGAGACCTAGTAAAGTAAGAAAGTCAGCTAAGTGGACTTCAGGAATTATAGTTACCAGAAATAAAGAGATAGTAGAAAAAATAGGAAAGAGTGGTGTCTTGGAAACAAAGAGAAATATGTACAAGTGGACAATTGTGCAAAGCCTTTGCAGAGAGAGTGTGGAGATTATAAAACAAGAAGAGTCCTTTGGATTTGCTATAAAATGCTTATTGTGCTCTTACGGAAGTTCGATTGTTATTTTGTCCTACTCCAAAGTGCTGCTTATATTAGGTTGGTGCAAAAGGAATTGCGGTTTCAGACCGTGAATTTTAAATCGTTATAACTAGGCTCAAACACGTCTTTATTAATCAAAATAGGAGCTATTACAATCAACACATTTTTGCCAATATGAAATAAGTTTGTTTATCCTTGTGGCATAAATATCCATGCTTCCGGGTTTCATTGAACTCTTGGAAAGAATTTTCTGCATCCTGCTGGTTGCAGAAGCGTTTTCTCTGCAAAAAGTTGTTGAGATGCTTGAAGAAGTGGTAGTCTGTTGGCAAGACATCAGGTGAATATGGTGGATGAGGCAAAACTTCATAGCCCAATTTGTTCAACTTTTGAAGCATTAGTTGCACAATGTGCTGTTGGGCATTGTTGTGGAGAAGATTTGGGCCCTTTCTGTTGACCCATGCCGGCTGCAGTTGCAGTTTTCGATGCAGTTCATCGATTTATTGAGCATACTTCTCAGATGTAATGGTTTCACTGGGATTCAGAAAGCTGTAGTGGATCAGACCGGCAGCAGACCACCAAACAGTGACCACGACCTTTTTTTGGTGCAAGTTTGGCTTTGGAAAGTGCTTTGGAGCTTCTTCTCAGTTTAAACACTGAGCTGATAATCAGTGGTTGTCATATAAAATCCACTTTTCATTGCACATCACAATCCAATCGAGAAATGGTTCTTTGTTGTATAGAATAAAAGAAGACAACACTTCAAAATGATGATTTTGATTTTTAGTCAGCTCATGAGGCACCCACTTGTCGAGATTTTTCACCTCTTCAATTTGCTTGAAATGCTGAACAACTGTAGAATAGTCGACATTGAGTTCTCGTGTAGATTAAGAGGATCAGCTTCAGTGATTGCTCTCAATTGTTTGTTGTCAACTTCTGATGGCTGGCCACTATGCTTCTCATCTTCAAGGCTCTTGTCTCCTTTGCAAAAGTACTTGAAACCCACTACACTGTGTGCTCGTTAGCAGTTCCTGGGCAAATGCGTTGTTGATGTTGTGAGTTGTCTCTGCTGCTTTACAACTCATTTTGAACTCAAATAAGAAAATTGCTTAAATATGCTTTTTGTCTAACATCATTTCCATAGTCTAAAATAAATATAAAATAAACATTAAGTAGTAAGTCATTAGCAAAAAACATAAAGCAAGAAATGCACATTAAAATGATGTATAATATAACCACATTTATTTAAGAATGTATTCCAATATCAAACAGCAAATTTCAGCAATGTAAACCTCAAATACTTTTGTACCAACCTAATATATAGATTACATATTCCCCCAAAATTGTAAATTCATTTAGTATTGAGGCATCATTTCCCTATGTAATAGTCCTTCAAAATGGTAAAGTTTTCTGGCATAAAGATTTAGGAATCACAGAATATTTAATTACAGCTTTGCCACTCACTGTGGATTTAAGAATAATATTCAATTTCTCTGAAACTTAAATAATAGTAGCTACATTATAAAGTTGTGAGAATTACAGTAAATAAGACATGCTAAATTCTTAATGTCTGAAAATATTCAGCAAATTTAGAAATTATTTTTATTATTATAATTAATACATGAACAGAAAAAAAATTTTAATTGTATTTACGCTTTACCCCCATTAACCAGTATTCTAAAAGAAAATGGGTTCATTACGATCAAAATGCACAATCTTCTAAATGTTATCTGTTTAGAATGGAGAATAAATGGAGCAGGGAGGATGATGAGAAAGCTTTACAGTAGTCTAGGTGAGAAGCAATATGGATTCTTTTTCTATAACTGTCCATGTAACTTTCCATTGCATATGTATTTTTTTTGCATTAAGGATATTATTACCTTAGCTATAAAAAGGTAATTCTTCTCTTTATCCTGTTGTCTTGACTTTCTCTTAATAATGCCAGGAAGTTTATTTGATCATTTTAATTTTCATAGCAATCCCAAGACATTTTATCTATTACGAATTTTCTATCAGAGAGCTAAAGAGCATATATCTTAACAATAGCAAAAGCTTCCCTCCTGCTCCTTTCCCTCTGAAAAGGGGTATTTGTGATGGCAATAAGTGTGTATCTGCATATGAGAAAATTCTGATAGAAATTTGGAGAACACCCAGGTATGTTTGTCAGGTAACAATGGACTGAGTTTGTCTGACATGCCGTATATCTGGATTTGCCTTGTAGATCTCAGTCTTCACAGTCTCCTTTGTTATAGCGCATCATTTCGACAAATCTGTCATAATTGCCTGCATGGTATTAATTCCCATATATACTATGGGTGGATTTCTAACATTTTTGATAGAGGTAAGACATGTTACCAACTGTCAATAATTTGACTATATAGCCCATTAATGTACTTTACCTGAATTTATAGACAGAAAGTAGATTAGTGGTTTCTTGAGGCTGGGATGGGGATGGACAACAAATAAACATGAAGGATCTCTTTGGTGATAGAAATGTTCTAAAATTGAATTGTGGTGATGGTTGCATGACTCCATAAACTTGTGAGAAAATCATTGCATTGTACACTTAAAATCATACCTCACTAAAGCTGTTAAAAAAGCTTTGCCCTGTACAAAATGCATATATGTTGTACCTTACCATTCAACAAGACATGTTAAATGCTACTATGTGTGGAACACTGTATTGGTAATTGGAAACATCTGATGGACAAGATAGCACAACTGTTCCTTTCACAGAACTTAGTGGAGACAAAGACTGACTGACCTCAAGCAAGTAAAGGCAAGGGACTTAAGCATTTCAAAGGACAAAAGCAGAGTGCCAGGGAGCACACCCAAAGCCTATCTGATGTGCACTGATGAATCCGAGTATTTTTCTGCAGGAAGTGGTATTTAAACAGAGAAGTAAAGGATGAGTAAGAATTAAGTAGTAGAAGATTAGGGCTGGAGGTAAGCACGTTCTACAGAGGAAAACAAAGGCATTGAGGCAGGAAGAACCAGGAAAAATTAATTTAAGAACCAGAATGTGATTCAAGTGCAGAGAAGCCTTTCTGGAGGCTGGAGTATGGTAGGTGAGTCTGGAGCATGCCCCCTGTTCTGCTTGAACTGACTTTAAAGGAAGTAGACAGGGCTTCCCTAATGGTTTGTATTCTTAGGGAACTGGGGAAGCCTTCCATCTACAAGAATAGTTTTCCACTGGCTAAACAATATGTGGAATTCTCAATTGGAAACTCATTCCCTTGTTTAAAACATTTTCTCCTAAAATATAGTAGACCTGCAGGTAAAATGTATTAATTTATATTTTTACATGTTTTTTAGGGGGAATAATTTACTTTCTTAATGCAATGATTAATGAAGAAAGAATAAGATGATGGGACTAATTATTATAAGAAAACAGTACTCCAGTTCACTGAAGTAGGAATGGACATGGAAAGGGCTTATCTGGGGCACTTTGAATAAATATTGCTAACCCCTGGAGTTTTTCCATAGTGCCAGAACTTCCATTTTATGCTCTCAGTAGACTCTTGGCAGCCTTTAATCTCTTAAAATCAAGAGATTTAAAAAACAAAACAATGTTAGGATGAGAAAAAATTATAAGGTACCTGTTAAAGAGAGACAATAAATGTTGAGTAGGAAAACTTTGTAGGTAATTACTTGTTCCCAGGCACAGAGGGGAATCAAGCTTAATGAGGGAAATATTCAATGTGAGAAATTTCATATTATTAAAATGTAAATCTTAGCTATTGTTTTCTTTTTGCAGAAAGCCTATAGGCCCTTCAACAAATTTCAAGACCCAAATCATGACCTGAACGAAGTTGATCTTCTAGTTTGCCTAATAGTGAGAAGGACTTTCTACCTTGCCACCTGCTTTTTTGGATAGTTATCATTTACTATAACTATGTGATCTTGTCTGAAGTGTACCAACTTTGAAAGTGTCTTTAATATACTCTTAGATAAAACAATTATATTCAGACATAATGATTCTAAATCCTAGGCTTACTATTTTTTGCATTAATAGACTGTAGAGTTAAGTCAAGATTTCAATAAAAAATTACTTTTTATGTTTGTTGACACTGTCTACTAACCCCCCCATACAAATCTGAGATATCGTGTATCCAAAAATGCAGATGCAATGTAACTTAAAATCTTTGATTTGTGTGTAAAAAGGCAAATGCAAAATAATGAAAATAAAGGGCAAAATGATTAAATCAGTACATTTTAGCTTAGGAAAGTTTCTGTCTATGTATAGCATGTATCAGGAATTTCTAGGCACAGGGACAATTATAGACAAAAATTCCTGCCCTTGTGGAGGTTATAGGACACTAAACTAAATAAACAATATATACTGTATCAGGTGGGTGATTAGGGAAGGGTTTGCTGAGAATAAAGATGTGAAGGAAGCAAGCTGTAGGAATAGATTGAGAAAGAGGATATGACTAGGAAGCAGAAAGTATGAGCCTGGGTTGTTTCAGGACCAGCCAGGAGGCCAGTTTGGTTGTAGCAGAATGACCAAGGGTGAGAGTGGTAGAAGAAGAGGTCACAGAGGGAAGGAGGTTGAATGGGGTTAGGGAGAAGCACACAGTGCTTTTTGTGGCCCATAAGGACTCTGACTCTTTGAGTGATTGAGGAGCGGTTGGAGGGTTTTAAGCAGTGATATGATTGGACTTACATATTAAAAGAGTCACTGTGGTTATTGTGTTGAGAATAAATGTTTTGCGTGAGGGTAGAAGAGGGAGAGCAGGTAGGAAGGTATTCCAAGAGTCCAGATAAGAAATGATAATGGCTTGGACCTACGTGGGACTAGCACAAGCTGGGATGAGAAGTAGTTAGATTCTGGGTAATTTTGAAGATAGTATACGTAGAATTTGCTGAGAGACTGGAAGTGGGTTGTGAGGAGAAAGAGGAAGCAAGTTCCAGTGGGCTGCACTGTGATCATATGGCCAGAAATATCTCTCCCCTAATGTATGAACATGAATCACATCTATTTTGCCTGAGGACAAAAGACTGTCAATTTAACTAAAATGTTTAAATAATGTATTTGAAATTATATCTAAATATAATTTTGTTGTTGTTGTTTCTAGCCTTACTTTCAGACTATGATATTAATTTTTATTCTAAGATGGCTGGAAATAAAGTGGGGAAAGAAAACAACGAGAAAGGACCCTGTTTTCAGGTTAGAATTAAAATAATCAAATTTGGTACTTAATATCTATTTTAATATTCCCAGAAGGTGGCTGCACCATTGATTTAAGAGCATTTGTACGTGTAATGTAAACAGCACTATGATTATCATTGTTGTCACTGGATCACTGACTTCCTTGCCATGAAATAAGTCCCCCAGGCAGAGTTTTGCCACTAATCAACCAAAGCAGCTGAAGGTAGCTTCCAGCTCCTCAAATATTTAATGAGTACCCAAATATGTCATTCTCCTGTATAAGATCCTCGAATTGAAGAGATGGGATAGAAGATTTAGTGACATAATTCAGAGTGTTTTGCAAGTAGAGAAATTCTAGAAAGAGTGCTGTTACTAATATCTGAGTGTGATTAAGATAGACCTGGTGTGACCAGAGAAAATGCGGGTGACCTGATTTTCAGAGAGGAAGCAACAGTAATTTCCAACAGATTTAAAAGGGTCAACTGGGAGGATGGAAACAATGCTAAGAAAGGGATTCTAGCTAGTGGGATTGGAGTCCTTGGCAATGTTGAAGCAGTATTCACAGGGTCATCATCAGTTGATTGAAAGAAAGGACAATGGTAAAATCACAGGGAAGATATTTTTGATACATCCTTGACAATTGGAAAACACATTATAGATTTTACTTATTTCTACACAGAATTTCCCCCCAAATTAGAGGTGGTCGACCAAATCCAGAAGAACCTGTCGATGAAGATGAAGATGTTCAAGAAGAAAGAATAAGAACAGCAACTTCCCTAACCACCTCAAATGATGATGAGGTAGAAAAATAAGTGATACAACAGATGTTAATTGAAATATTTAAGAATTGTCAAGAAGAGAGGTGGAACTGCTGGTTTTCATTGAGAAAGTTTGGAATTTGGTGCATTTTTCCAATCCTTAAATATAAGCAGATACTTCTTGGAGTTTCAGGGAAGCTCCATGAAGAATCTAAAACCTGCTTGTTTTATTTTTCTTTGAGGAAAGTGGTTTTGATAAGTAGAGCTATAATTTCAAAACCAAATAAGCCCTTGTGAGGTGAATAATTTGAGATTTGTTATAAAATGCTAAATAGAGATTAAGATTTTAGAGTTTCCTTTTATTTGACTTAGATGTTGTGACATTTCCATGAGCTTAGCCACTTTTGTTCTGGTAAAGTAATGAGCCAGCTTCCATAGAAGCATGTAATTTGTCTACATTAATAAATGCAAATTAAATTTGAAGCAAGCAGTATGGATTATATTCATTGAAAAACATGGTTTGTAACATAGGGCAAGAAAGGGTCCAGCAGAGAAGACATAGGAACATAAAATCTCTGAAACTTAATTGTAAAATCATAATATCATCTATTCCAGAGACCAGTTATAATTGCCAGCTGTCTACACAAAGAATATGCAAGCAAAAATAAAAGTTGCTGTTCAAAACGAAAGAAGAAAGTAGCAGCAAGAAATATCTCTTTCTGTGTTAGAAAAGGTTTGGAATAATAACCACTTTTAAATTCACGATTATTTTTAGAAATATAGTTCGAGCATCTATTATATTATCAGCACCTTTTTTTTGCTATAGCATTCATTCATTTAACCTATATATTTTTGTTTGCCAAAAATGTAATTATGAAGGAAATAGGCAAAGTCCCTGCCCTCATGGATTTACATCCTAGAAGGGGGGCATAAACAAAAATAAGCTATCAAGAAAAATATCAGATATTGGATAAGTTCTATGTGTAGCATTAAAATACATGAAATGAAGTGACTTAGGCTGCCTTCAGTTAGGTGATCAGGGAAGGCCTCACTTGAGGAACAAGTTTAAGCCAAAATCTGAATGGCAAAAGGTGCCAGTTATGTGAGCATTAAGAGATGAGAGTGCAGGGAAGGGCTCAGACAAAGGGATGTGTTTGGAGTGGTTGAGGTACAAAGAGGTCAGAGAATACATCTGCAGATGGAGAGGAGGAAGCCAAAATGGTCGGCAGGGCACAGATTAGATGTAGCTTTTTAAACACAAGGAATTTAGATTTTATATCAAGTTAGTGGAAAACCATTTGAGTGTTTTTAGTAGGCTCATGACATTTTATTTATATAAAATAAATATACTGGCTGTTCATGAATTTTGGGAAGGATTAGGAGGCTTTTATATCAATTCTGATAAAAGATGATGGTGTCTTGAACACAGGTGGTGGTATTTGGGGTGGAGAAAATGTTTCTGGCTTCCCACATTTAGGAATAATTTATGCACATATTCAGCACATCTGCCATTGTTAGAAAACAATTTGGGATCCTTTCTTCTTTTAAGACATGGTTCATTTCTAACAGAAACAAATTACCAGAAAAGGAAGACTGGTATTTTGGCATTTAATCCATAAACTTTCCACTAATATTTCATAGAGGCATTAAAGAATGTGTTTTGATGACATAGATTACATATATGATATCTATTTTAGAATGATAATAACTGAGGAGAGCAAATATCTCAGAAGGTTTTATTAAAGAAACAAGTTTGTTTATATTAATAAATATTTAACTTTGACTATTAATAGTCAGTGACTCTTTCTTTCAGGTGAAATTTTGGGTTTGCTAGGACCCAATGGTGCTGGTAAAAGTTCAACTATCAGAATGGTATCTGGGGTCACAAGGCCAACAGCTGGAGAGGTAGTTAAAACTACGCTTTTATATTATTATTTAAATTATTTTCTATAAAAACATATAAAGTGATTTCTTTAATTTTTTTTTTTTTGATGCTCAAAAATTTAGGCCTTTATTAGCTTCTTTGATAATTGCGGGGTTGGACAAAATGCTACGTATGTTCCTAAAACCATCTTATTATTTTTTGAGGTGGAATTGAAAGGATACAGTTCAGTTTCGGGTCACCAGGAAGAGGACACGGTCAAGTTCCTGGGCTACTGTCCCCAGGAGAACGCTCTGTGGCCCAGGCTGACAGTGAGGGAGCACCTGGAGGTGTTTGCCGCAGTGAAGGGGCTGAGGAAAGCAGCTGCCCAGGCCGCCATCACCCGGTACAGAAAGAAGTCATTGTGGTTCCTTTGTGACAGGGCGCCATACCATTGATGGATTCACTAATAAAGAAAGGAGAGTGCACATGACATCTGCAACTTTTCGGAGTGTCAGTGGTAGAACAGGGATAGAAGAACACCTCATTTCCTGCATCCCTGAAGAAGGGATCTTAAAAAATAATTATATAAAATAATTGAAAATGAATAAGGCCCCCAAATCATCCATTTTTGTTCCTAGTTCAGAATTCTAATTTCTCTTAAGAACTTTTTATGAGGTGAAGTTTCTTTCATGTTCCAAATGAGCTGAATTTTTTATCATTAAAGTTTTGAGATTAATAGTTCAAGCTTGCCCCCAATGCTATTACTCCTCTTCTATGTGCTTATATATTTGAAAATCTTCTCTCGACTTGATACTTTTTCCCATCCGTTTTGCCATCAGGCTAGTGAATGCTTTCAAACTGCAGGAGCAGCTGAAGGTTCCAGTGCAGAAATTAACAGCAGGATCTGCTAGGAAGGTGTGTATGGTGTGCGATGTTATTTTGAGGTCTGGTTCGGAGCCGCAGCAAACAGGTGTTTCTCTGCATTTCAGTTATGTATTGTGCTGAGCATGTTGGGAAATTCACCTGTCCTGCTTCTGGATGAACCATCTACAGGCATAGATCCTACAGGGCAACAGCAAATGTGGTGAGAATTATCTTATCCATCAGAGCCAAGAGTATCAAGGTTATGTAAAGTTGCATTTTTAAACTGATCTTGGAAAACCTACTCTCAAATCCACTGGTTCCTAATTCAGCAACTAGGAAGTAATCCACATTATTAGGAAAACAAATACTTAACAAACAAATTCTCTAATGTTATATCATATTCATGTACTACTCAGGTAAAAGGAAACCTTTGAAGTATTTTGTTGGATGTTTAAGTCTTGTAATTTGAAATGTGTGATAATTTTGTCTTTTGATAACTAGATGTCTATCAATATTTCCTTTTTCTAAAACCCTACTTTGCTTAAAGAACATTAAGGGCATTGACTCATTGACCAACTCCCCCATTTCCATTTCTTTTATTTTTCCCTGCCCTGTTATATTCATTTATCCAGTTTTTCTCATAGTTTTTAAAAATTCTTCTTAAGTTCCCCTTTAGATTAATAAAAATTCTCCAATCCAATTTAATGTTTATGACTGTCCAATATTTTTCCAATTTATTTTAAGGATTTATTATAGAAATTTTATACAAATGTAGAGAGAATCATTTATGAACCTATTATACCCATCACCCATTTTCAACAGTTATCAGTATAAGGGCAATCTTCTTTCATCTATTCTATCACCCACTTCCTTTCTCCACCCTCCAATTACTTTGAAACAAATCCAAGACAACATATCCTTTTATTTATAAATATTTCAGTATATCTCTCCAAAGATATAAAGTATTTTTTTTACTTAACCACAAATTCATAAAGACACCTACAATATCAAAAACAATTCTTCAATATTATCAAGTACCTAGGCAGTATTCACATTTCCCTGATCTGTTTGAATTGGGATCTGAATGAGATCATACATTGTATTCTGTCTATAAGTTTTGCCCTCCATCTTGCTTCTTTTTTTTTGCACTTAAAAAAAAATATGCCAGTAATCTCTTGATCCATTTCAGGCAGGCAATTCAGACAAGCATTAAAAATACCGAGAGGGGCGCCCTCCTGATCACCCATTACATGGCAGAGGCCGAGGCCTTGTGTGACCGCGTGGCCATCATGGTGTCTGGGAGGCTGAGGTAAGTTTCTGTCCAGAGCCTGCACTTAGTCCCTCAAAAGGAGTACCCCCATTGAAAGTGTAAGATAACTGTGAGCCGCTGGCATGCATTCTCTCTCTTTTTTTTAATATACCTAAAAAAAATTTTTTTTAAAGATACTTAAATTACATAAATATTACACAAAAAATGTAGGGGACACCCATATATTCCTCTCCCTATCCCTCATACATTTTCCCATATTAAAAACATCCTTCATTAGCGTGGTACATTTGTAATAATTGATGAAAAAATTTTGGAGCATTGCCACTAAGCATGGATTATAGTTTACAATGTAGTTTTACAATCTCTCCTGCACAACTTATAATAGCCTGTATCTATCATTGCAGTGTCATTCAAGACAATTCCCAAGTCCCGAAAATGTCCCCATATTGCACCTATTTTCCCCTCTCCCTTCCTTCAGAACCTCTGGTGGCTACTGTCCCCACATCAATGATGAAAGTTCTTCCATTGCTAGAATCACAATAAATCTATAGTAGAATACCAGTAAGTCTTCAGTTCATCATTCATTCCCCAATCCTGAGGATTCTGGGATTAGATCCACCTCTAATTGAGAGGGGGCTTACATCCCAAGGGGGAGATGGATGGGACTATCTTGCTTGCAGTTGCAAACTCTGTTCCTTGGAATAATCGTTGTCCATCATCTCCTTGTTAGTTGTCATGGGTGAGTTCAATTAACTGGAGAGTAGGTGTTGCAACTCTGTTGAAATTCAGGGCCCAACTGGCACATGGAAAGCCCAAAGATTTAAATCTCTTGGACATACACCTATCAACTGTAGTACTAATTATAGGTTCAAATAGAAGGGGCAGAAGAGCCATGTGCAGGAAAACCTCAACTGAGTCCAGCTGGCATGCATTTTCTTGAAAACATCAGTGACAGCCTTTCCCTATATTTGGAATTCAGAATAACTTCAATAAATTAAGGGGAACTATTTTTTCAACACATTCTCCTTCTTGTCCACAGATGCATTGGCTCCATTCAACACCTGAAAAGCAAGTTTGCCAAGGATTACATTCTAGAACTTAAAGTGAAAGAGCCTTCTCAAATAACTTTGGTCCACACTGAGATTCTGAAGCTTTTCCCACAGGCAGCACAGCAGCAAAGGTGAAAGGAACTTTTGAAAATGGTGAAACAATGTAGGCTTTATCCACTCAGTGGCTCCTTTTTTAGCTCTGTGAGAATTTCAAGGTAATTTGACTTTGCGATGAAAGTTAGGGATCACAAAACTAATTCTTTGAGTCTTTCAGACTATGCAAGTGATGGGAGCTGCCCAGGAAGCTGATTATGGGCATAAAAAAATATGTAAATATTTAGGGTAGATCCCCCTCTTAAAAAACAAGAACAATTGAGACAACTAATAAATCTCACTTTAATGGTGTTTTTATGCCTCAAAATGGAGAACAGAATGTATGTGCTATTGGAGGAAGGACAATGCGATAGAGAGGGAACTGAATTTGAAATTCCTTAGATGGCTGAGCTTACCAAAGAAAGAGGATGCAAAAACTGCTACTTTTATTTAGCACAGTATAAACATAATGGGATTTTTAAAGGTATATACTGGGTCATTTAACTCAGTCCTATTCTCAGACTATTGACATCACAAATCAGAAAAGTGGTTTCCATACAGGTAGGAAGGAAGAGCAGAGGCCGGTCTTAGGAGAGCTGGTCACAGAGGTCTGAGAAGCCTTAGGACCACTTGAGAATATCAGTCTCCCCTTCAGGAATGAGCTGAGAATGGGGCACAAGTTCGTACAGTCAAAAGTAGTACATAGAAACAAGATGCCAAAAATGAATTCTGGCTCTTCCTCTGTGAAGTTTTTAGTTAAAACCTTTTAGTCTCACCTCTACTATTATATCTCTTTCTCCTAACCTCATACTCCTCTTTCTGAGTTAGCTTTCTGGTGACAAGGATGAAATTTTAGTTTGAAATTAGTTTCCAACCTACTTTGAGCTAATGAAAAGGAAAAATTCAGATTATCTGTATTCAACAAGCAAAGGAATTATATAAACTGAGCATAAAAGTAACTATGCTGGACCATTACTAGAACTATCTCCAACAGCCAATTGCCAAAAGTCATTTTAAAAATTGTCCATTGAAAAAATTACATGAATTAATTCACATTTTAGCATTACATTAATTTGCATTACTGTTAATTTTAAAAGAAAAAATTGTTAATAATATCAATATTTTATTTGATAGCAATTTTATCCCCTTGAAACTCAGGACAAAGATGACATTTTCCTATTCCCAGGTGTTCTTCTTTTTTGGCCTATAAACTGCCCATGACGGATGTTCATCCTCTGTCTCAGGCCTTTCAAAAATTAGAGACAGGTAAGAATAGCCATGTTATAATAAAACTTCTGAAGGACCAGTTCATATTTAGATAATAATTTAATGATAGATAATTGTTTAATAAGTTTTAAAAAATAGACCTTGTAAGTATGGTGTTAAGAATCCTAAAGGTAGATAATGGTGGGATTAAGCCCCAACCTTAGTTAATCTAACTTTTTATAGTGCTGCAACAGAAACTGCCAAAAACACACAATTGTGCTGACTGGTCTTACTGTGAATCCATGATCCTAACCTCAAAAAGCCCAGTGGTGTTGCCTGCTTTGCCTTTTCTACACATCCCATTCACACCCCAAGTCTCCTAAATTACTACCTCACTCCTCCTCTTTCCTTACGTGTCTATCTCCTTCCTGGATTCCCTTGATTTATATTTTCCTAATAAAATAAAAATGACAGAAATCTTCTATCCTTCTATCAGCTCCTGGCGTCTATGCCAGTATATTTGACCTTTTTCCCATTATGATGAGTGAACTGTATCTCTTGCTAAGTCCACTCCTTGCATTGTATGTAACTCCACGCGATGTCTAAAATTGCCTATTCCCCTTTCACCTGGATCATTCCCATCAGTAGACCATCAAGGTGTAACTCAACACAGCAGAACGGAAAAGAGCTCAGACTCTAGGGTTCCCATCCCAGTTTTCCTACTTACTAGCAGCTGAGAGATGTTGAGTAAAATTACTCAACAAATTATCTCTTCATATCTAGTTGACTCATCTCTAAAATGAGGGGTAATATCAGTGTCCACTTGGCAGGATTGTTAGGAGGATTAAATGACTGAATTTGTAAAGTGCCCAGAACAGCATCTGGTTCATTGTGCTTGAGATATAAATCTGGTTTGCTTTTTCCCCTGTACACACAGGCCTCCTAGCTCCTTCTAAATGCTGCTAGACTTGCATATTCCTGACTCAGGACTCTGTCCTTGTGAATCCTTCTTCCTGGAATTCTAAATATCCAGGCTGCTTCCTTACTCCTGTTAGTTTTCTGCTCTATTATTATTGTTCTACTATTATTGCCTTCCATGACCATCCTGTACAAAGGAATGCCCCAGCATTCCCTATTTCCTTTATTGCTTTATTTTTCTCCAGAGCAACTGTCACCATTTAAGTGCCTTTGATTTAATGTCCATATTTCTCATACTAGAATGCAAAATGCATAAAGAAAGTATTTGTGTGTTGTTGTTTTTTTTCTCCTGTTTTGTTTATTGCTCTAACCCTGGCACTTATGAGTGCCTGGCACATAGGGGATCCTCAGTGTACAAATGGTCAACTGTTGAACACAGGAATAAGTGAATCTGGTGACAAATCTCATGCAAATTTCCTGGTGGGGCAGTCCAGCAGAGAACTGGCACAGAAGGTGAACTGGCTGTTACCTTCCATTACATGGAAGGACTGGGCCCTTTTAAAGAGGATGAGATGTGACTGGAATCTTTTCCATGTGTGAGATTACATCAATTAATTATATAATTACTCAAGGAACTTATATATCTCTCCCAAGACACACACCAAATAACAAAACATATATTAATGAAATACAATATGAGATAACTTTTTAAATATTAAGATTAACTTAATTTGCCTTTATACCCTTTATGACTTTTTATTATTTTATTCTTTTACCAAGTATTTGTTTATTCCAGCTTTATATTACATTTGTATTATTTGAATTTTTATATTTTTTCACTTTGAGAAAATTTTTGTTGAAAAATTGTAAGCATCTAATAAATATTAGCTTCCTCCACCCTCCTTCCCCCCCAGTGAAACATAATTTTAACCTGGAAGAATACAGCCTCTCTGAAAGCACACTGGAAAAGGTAAGTCGATTTTTATGATTTTGGACTACCCTGTAACATTCTCATGCAAGTAACCTGAGTTTTTTTCCTGTTCATTTGGAAGACTATCAATACCTTGATAATATTTTTTTTCCTTCTCCTTTGTGATCTGTCTAGGTGTTCTTAGAGCTGTCTAAGGAGCAGGAAGTGGAAAGTTTTGATCAAGTTGATACAACCATGAGATGGAAACTCCTCCCTCATTCAGATAACCTTTAAAACCTCAAGCCTAAAAATTCTTTGTTAAGATCATGCAAGTCTAAATGTAATAATTAGCAGTAAGTATAATTTAAAAATAATATAAATATTAAATATATTTTATATGGTTAGCCAACAAATGAATGAATTTTTAAATTTTCTTCCCCTCAGTCCTAGGGAAGAAAGAAAACTATGATAAAGGAGATATAATTTATTAATAAAAACACCCAAGTAGCCTAGCCCTGGGTATGTTGTGGAATTATTTGAAATATCACTAGTTTACCATTTACTAAAACATTTTCTTGCTGAAATACTTGAGGGGCATATTCAACAACTAGTAGCTATGTGACTACTTTACCCCAGTGCACAGTTCTCAGTTTTATGGGTTTTCTTTTATAGTCAACATAAAATTCTTACCCTGAACCTTCCCAGAAATTGTTTTGAGATTCATAGGGTTAGGATGCCCTTGGACTCACAAGGTAACAAGCATATACACTTGAAAAGCAATTCAGGTATTTCTTTGGAAAACAAGGAGAGTCACAGGAGTATGTGATCAGATTTTTTAAAAATTTGAATATGTTATAATATAACATATCAGCATGTGATAGTAGTGCATGCTGATTTCATTCATCACCCCATTGATAATTTTCTGTATATTTGATGCAGTTTAAGCTCATTTTCCTGTGTGTGTATGCATGTGTATCTGTTGTATTAATCAATTTTTTTTTTAAATCTTCAACTTTCCATATTATTTTAGCTTTTCCCTTAAAATATAGCTATTTCATTCTGAATATCACCAGAAAACTGTTTGAAGACCAATCAGTATTCCTGCTGCTTGTTTCTTTTTTCAGTGATATGTTATACAACATAAAAAATTTTATGCTTACTGAAGAAAATTTGTATAATGGAGAAAAATATTGAAATTGAATTGCATAAAATCGAATTTAAAAACTGCCACAATCACCTTACCATACCAAACAAAACAAAACCATGGTAACATTTTCAACTCTTTCCTTCTTTTCCTTAATGCACATTTTACATAGTTGACATCATATAGTATGTATAATTTTCTGATTAAATATATATGCATATTCACTGTCATAACATTGAAATAGTTTTAATTTGCATTTAAACTTATGGTGAAGTTGTAGCTTTAGAAGTTTATATTTTATTGTATGTTAATTATGTGATTCTTTGTTCATTTATTTTTTGGACTCTGATCTTTTATCAATTTTATAAGCTTTTCATATAATAATATTTTATCTATACATCTTACAAATATTCCAATAAAATTTGGAGAGTTATATTTGTAAATCTGTGATAAATAATCTATAGTTTACTGTTTATTCATGATCTTTATTACCCTGTAAAAAATAAATTCATATTAGACTTGAATTTACTTAAATGACTTCCAAAACTCAAGCATTAAAACCTCTTGTTGGGAAGCAGATGTGGCTCAAGCATTTGAGCTCCTGCGTATCACATGGGAGGTCTGTGGTTCAGTTCCCAGTGCTTCCCAAAGAAGACAGCAAGCTGGTGTGACGGCCAGGTATGGCAAGCTGACACAACAAGATGATGCAACGAGAGACACAAGAATAAAAAACATAGTGAGAGACGCAACAACAAAGCAGGGAACAGAGGTCACTCCCTCTCACATTGGAGGTCCTGGGTTCAGTTACCGGTGCCTCCTAAAGAAACAAGGAAGACAGCAGACCCAGCAAGTGCAAACAACAAGGGGGTGAGGAGAAATAAAGTAAATCTATAAAACAAAAACAAAAACTTCTTGTCTTGCTCAGATGTATAACATCACACCATACATAACATTTAGTATTTCACATAATATAATGCAATATTTGCTTATGTTATTTAATAAATTATAAAATTTCTTAAGTCTTAAAGACACATGTTTACAAAATATTGAATAACCAATATCAGGCATAGTTACAATTAGTGTGCTAATGTTATTGTAAGCACGGCTATTTCCAATAGAAGGGTCTGCCCAATCCAGTGCCACAAAGAAGAAACTCATCTCTCAGTGAGAAGGTGATTTATTGCAAATGCACAAACAAGGACCTGGAGGAATCATCCCCAAACCAGTTCAAAGTAAGAATGTGACTAGGGTTGTTATAGACAAAGAAAAGGAAATAGGGTTTAAGGATCAAGTGATGACCACATGATGCATTCGTGCCATGTCAGTGATAATGCTGGATTTTTTTCTAAAGATCTTGTGAGGAAGATGTGAGCAAAAAAATTTTTTTTAAATATTTATTTTATTTATTTCTCCCCACTCCCTTGTTGTTTGCATTTTCTATGTCTGTTCATTTTTGTTAGTCTTCCTCTTTTAGGAGGCACTGGGAACTGAAACCAGGACCTCCCATATGAGAGGGAGATGCCTGATCACTTGAGCCACTTCTGCTCCCTTCTTGGTGCGTCTCTCATTATATTTCCCTCCTTGTGTCTCTTGTTGCATCATCATGTTGTGCCAGCCTGTCGTGCCAGCTCGCTGTCTTGCTTGTCTTCTTTTTTTTTTTTTTTAAAGATTTATTTTTATTTATTTAATTCCCCTCCCCTCCCCCTGTTGTCTGTTTTCTGTGTCTTTTTGCTGCGTCTTGTTTCTTTGTCCGCTTCTGTTGTCGTCAGCGGCACGGGAAGTGCGGGCGGCGCCATTCCTCGGCAGGCTGCTCCCTCCTTTGCGCTGGGCGGCTCTCCTTATGGGTGCACTCCTTGCGCGTGGGGCTCCCCTACTCGGGGGACACCCCTGTGTGGCACGGCACTCCTTGCGTGCATCAGCACTGCGCATGGGCCAGCTCCACACGGGTCAAGGAGGCCGGGGGTTTGAACCGCGGACCTCCCATGTGGTAGACGGACGCCCTAACCACTGGGCCAAAGTCCGTTTCCCTTGCTTGTCTTCTTTAAAAGGCACCAGGAACCAAACCTGGGACCTCCCATGTTGTAAGCGGGAGCTCAATTGATTGAACCTCATCCATTTCCCAAATTTCTTAATCCTGTTTTATCTCAAGCATGCCAAACTCTTGCCTGTGTTGTCCCAGTTCAGTGATTCATTGATTAACGTTTATATATTACATGGTTATTATTGTGTAAGCCCCTATGTGCAGTCTCCATGACTTCTTCTCAACTTACTGCTCAAGGATATCAGCCTTTGTCCCTGAGAAAATTTACAGATTTACTGGGCTATAAGGTGTTCCTGGGGCCATTCTGTGGTTTTGCCTTGAGATGTTATCCTATTCCTGTTATTTCTGGAAGCAGAACTGGGAAGGTCTAGTTTTTGTCCTTCTAGGAACTAAGAACAAAGAATAAAAAACTAAGATTAGGTTAACAGAAAACCAGTTCAATTAGTTTTCCAGAAGGGTATTAGAAAATCCAGAGCCCCTAAATGAAGAAATTTTAATAAGCATATTTTCCAGCTATCACTAATATCTGCATAGATAATTATGCCACCTGTGAACAATGTTTTATTTCTTCCTTCCCAATCTGTACATTTTCTTTTCTTGTCTTGTCTTATTGCACTAGCTAGGACTTCCAGTATGATTTTGAATAGGAGTGGTGGGAGGAAAAAATCATATTTTGTTTTTGATTTTAAGGAGAAATCATCTAGTTTCTCTCCATTATATTTGTACTGTTTACTGTTTGCTATAGCTGTAGTTTCCTCTAGTGTCCTAGTTTTTGTTCCCATCATAGTCTTTGAGTTTTCCTAAGAATTTCTCTTTAGAAAATCTCTTTAGAGACCGAGCCTTGCCATTTTTTTCTGCTATAAGCCATAGTCCTTATACTGGAGCTCTGTTGATGTGCTGTTCAGTTATAAGGGAGAGAAATCACTCAATAGTCTTATGACTATGTCTTTTAGGAGACCTGTGTCCCTGGGTTATGACCTTCAGTGTTTCTTACCTTCTTTCCCAGACTTTGGTGAGACAGAAAGGCTAGAGAACTAGAGAAAAACTGGAGTTGGGTAAATGCCCTTACTTCTAGGTATGATACAGCTATGGTAAAGTATTTTCTCCTTTAGAGTAGACTTTTGTTCTATGAGTTATCTGGTTGTACCTCAAAATGGTTACTTTTCTTCTTTTTCTACGCCCCTGCCTGTTTTTTTTTTTTCCTTTTCTCATTATAATAACCTGATGGGGTTCATAGAGATAAAACCCAGGAAAGTGTGTGACCTCCTAAGATTGCAGTCCCATGAGTTTCTCATTTTAGGCTAGTCCACACTCAGCTTCCTACAGTTCAGCAAAATTGCCATTTAAATATTCTTACTAGTTTATGGTTCCAAGGGTGTCCATTCCAAAGATGCTGTGCTGTAGTTCTATGTATTTTCCTCTCTCCCCAGATTTCAGTATGGTGGTTTGCCCAGAGATCTCATTTCTGTGATGAGTCCAAGAAAAGTTAATTTTCAGTTTGTTCAGCTTTTTTCTTAACTTCCACACTTTTTACACTTAAGAGCTAAAGGAACTGAATTTTAAATTTTGTTTAATTCTATTAAGTTTAAATTTAAATACCCAGGGGTGTGGGGGAGGAGGAGTGCTGTAGTGTTGTTTCTCATCCTGAACTATAAGATTGCTAGGGAACTGCCCTCTCCTCTTCCATTTGGCTGCTGTTTAATATTTTAGTTCCCTGTTGCATTTATTTTTTTTTTAATTTTTCAGAGTTTCAACATTAGATCACCATACATTCCTTTTTTAATGCAAGATTTTTGAAACTTTATTTTTAAAGAAATTTCAGATTACAAAGTTACATAAAAAATATAGGAGGGAAGCGGATTTGGCTCGATGGATAGAGCATCTGCCTACCACATGGGAAGTCCAGGGTTCAAACCCAGGGCCTCCTGTCCTGTGTGATGAGCTGGCCCATGTGCAGTGCTGATGCATGCAAGGAGTGCCATGCCACACAGGGGTGTCCCCAGGAGTGGCGCTGCACAAACGGAGAGCTGATGCAGCAAGATGACACAACAAAAAGAGACACAGATTCCCAGTGTTGCTGACAAGAATACAAGTGGACACAGAAAAACACACAGTGAATGGACATAGAGAGCAGACAATTGGGCACGGGGAAGGGAAGAGAAATACATTTTAAAAAATAAATCTTTAAAAAAAAAATATATATATATATATATAGGGAATTCCCATATACCCCTCCCCCTCCCTCCCTCACATTTTCCCCTATTAATAGCATCTTTCATTAGTTTGGTACATTTGTTACAATTGATGAACAAATATTGAAGCATTACTACTAACTATGATCTACAGTTTACATTAGTTTACACTTTGTACCATACAATTGTATAGATTCTGACAAAATGTATAATGGCCTATATCCATGTGTTCCATCATGCAAAACAATTCCAATGTACCCAAAATGCTGCATGTTACACCTATTCTTTCCTCTCCCTCCCCTCTTAACCTCTGGTGACCACTATATATTAATGTTACAATTTCTTCCATTACTTGAATAATAATAAGTCTACTTTGGTCCATAATTGCATTCCCCCTTATGTTTGTTCATTCCTCAATCCTAACGATTTGGGGATGGTGATGCATCTCCTCCTCCTTCCATTCTTTCAAGAATGTTGCAGGATGCTCTTCTGGTCTCCTGGAGCACCCAAACGGGCGCCTTAGATAGCTCTGGGTGATTACTAACTGCCCTGTAGCACAAGCTGACTCTAGGAGCTCCTTACTCTGCTGCCATCTTGCTGGTTGTCTCAATGGAAGAACTTGTAATATTGATGTAAAGGCAGTGGCCATCAGAGGTTCTGAGGGGAGGGAGAGGGAACAATAAGTGTAACATGGGTCATTTTCAGGACATTGGAATTCTCCTACATGACATTGCAATGACAGATACAGGCCATTATGTATTTTGCCATAATCTATAAAAGTGTGGCACCAAGTGTAAACTATAATGTAAACTATAGTCCACGTTTGGTAGTAATGCATCATTATGTGTTCATCATTTGTAACAAATGTTCCACACTAATGAAAGCTGTTGTTAATGTGGGAAAGTGTGGAAGGGGGAGGGAATGGAAAACATGGAAATCTTCTATTTTTTTTTAATGCAACATTTATGAAATCTAAAGCTTCTTTAAAAAAAAAGACTCCTGAAAAATATAATGTATGTGCATCATTTTCAAAGACTTCTGACTTCTACAACCTCAAACCGCATCTGATATCAACTTTGTGTGTAAAAGTCTGATCAACCACTGCAAAGATGCAGCAACTCAATTCAATTTTGCTTCTAACTACCCGGAGTTAGGCCAGACTCCACAGGTTAAAAGAAGTCCCCTACAAGATTCCCCTTCAGGTATCAGTTGCAAGTTTGAGGACCTAGGCCACCTGTACTTCTGGCTAACTGGCTATCCATTTGGGGTTTCCCATCACTTCCCTCAGGTATAATAATTCTCTAGAATGACTCACAGAACACAGTGAAAACACTATACTTATGATTTTAATTTTATTATGGTAAAATTATACAAATAAGAAGATGAGACACATGGGATAAGGTCTGCCAGGGTACCAAATGCAAGCATCTGTGTTTCCTTCTCCTGAGACAGAATGTGTTACCTCCTGGCACAGCAATGTATCTTCTCAATCAGGGAAGCTCTGCTGGTCTTCTAGCATCCTGCATTTATATGGGATCTCATTAGGTAACATGATGGATAGAATCAATGTCCATGTGTTTGAACTCCCAGATATCAGGGATGTGGGCTGATGTGGGCTGATATATGCTGATATGATGAGGCTCAAAGTCCTAACCCCATAATCACATGGTTGGCCTTCCTGGCATGGCCAGCTGCCCACCCTAAGTGTGCTTGTGTGTCTGGCCCTACTCTGTAAGTATCAGGCATGGTCCTGAATCCACCAAGAAGAAAAAGACACTTATCACAAGAAATTACAAAGATTCAGAAGTCCCATTCCCAGGAAATGAGGAAAAGACCACCCAAATTTTTCTTTATACTACTGAAGATTCAATTAACCATCTGAAAAACACATATAGAAATTATTAGAGGCCCAAAGATTGTGGAATAAGGCCCTGGATCTCTTGGTTCATAAGAGGGAGGGAGCTGAGATTTCCCAGTGGATTTGTTCAGGCATTATGCAAAGGGATGGGCACCCAACATAAAATAAGCAAACAACAAACAAAAAACTGGCTTTTTGTATCCTGCTTTGAGATATTATCCCACTTTCAACAAAAGCTGAAGAGAAACTGAATTGCACTAACATTTAGTTCTTTCAAACCTATTGAGCTATGTGTGGCTTCTGTAACTCTACCTGTAACTTAAAATGACATGTAATTATAATTGACAGTAATGTTTGGGGAACCATAGCCTTAACAATTAGAATTATATAAGGTGAGAATAAGAGAGAAACCAGTGTAAACCCAATGACTTTGTTTCATAAGTTCAAAACTGGTGAATATAAGTATCAAATATTAAATCATAATTACTTATGCATTAGGCAAATTAGCTTTAGTGAAAAGAATGAAATATCAGAAATATTAACAAATCATAAGTCACTTCATGCTCTCTTTTTTTACATTTCCGTTTTTGTAATTGAGCTAATAGTGCTGATGCTGGTGTCCTGAATTTGAATAATTGAGCTTGTTCAATGACTTTTTTCCCCTTGTTCTTTTTAAGCATTTTCTTGACAAGTCTTCATGTAATTCAGTATTTATGTTTCAGTAGTCACTGGTAGGGGGAAACAGATGTGACTAAACCAATTGGGCTCCCATCTACCATATAGGAGATCCAGGGTTTGATGCTCAGGGCCTCCTGGTGAGGGCAAGCTGGCCCACACGATGAGCTGACCCATGCAGGAGTGCTGCCGACATTCCTGTGTGGGAATGCCATCCCCGCACAAGAAGCCACCACTCGCAGGTGTGCTGGCCGACGCAGAGGGCTGGCGTAGCAAAATGACGCAACAAGAGACACAGAGGAGAGAAAATAAGAAAACTTAGCAGAACAGGGAATAGAGGTGGTGCAAGAGAGCAATCTCTCTCCCACTCGGGAAGGTCCTATGATCAGTTCCTGGAGCCACCTAATGAGAATACAAGCAGATACAGAAGAATACACAGCAAATGGACACAGAGAACAGGCAGCGGGAGGCAGGGTGGGGGGAGAAATAGAAATAAATAAAAATAAATCTTAAAAAAAGTAATTGATACAATTCCTGATTCTCAAATGATTTTAATTAATAATAAACAGCATTTTAAAATATGGGATTTTGAGTCACACAGCAACAAAACACACAAATTCCCTTTTTATTTTGAGAAACACTGTGTACTTCAGCAGGGTTTTCATCATGACCTGAGAACTCCTAACAGGTTTAAAGTAAACATCTTCCATTCCTCTTGGTAGCTATTTCAAAACTCATAACACTCTCCTCAGTTGTCTCACATGCCTTTTGGTCTGTTCACTGTGTACCCTATTTTCCAGAAAAATACCTGGACTCTCTCAGAGGTGCAATCTTTACTTTATGTTGTCATAGTTAAAAATTCTCTCAGTTCTCATTTTCATTTCCTTCTTTCCTTGTCACAGAGGGGGAAAAAGTGTCCCTTCTCCTTTTCAAGGCCGTGCTTCTGGGAATCCTGTCTTATTCCCCACCCCACCAAACATTGCTCCATCTTTTGCTTGATTTCCCCTATATTTTCAGTATCTCCCTCTTTACTTCCCCCTTCCAAATACCATCTAAAATTATCCTTGGCCAAAACAAACCATTTTACTTACCATACACCCAATTACCTTTCTTTCATAGCCAAGGTTCTAGAAAGAATGAATGATACTCATGTATTTTGCTTCCCACCTCTCACTCAACACTTTGCATTAAAAATTCAAAACATATGTATGGAGCAACTCTTAATGTGCTAAGCTCTGTGGTATTTACAATGGTGAAGAATTTGAAATCTTCTGGGGCAGAGAGATTGTAGTCAATAGGGAGAGGCAGTTAAGAGTAGGAGTTAATTCTAGGAGAGCAAGTAGAGGTATGTGAGAACATGGTGCATTCATTGAAAAAAAACAAGTGTAAATATGACTAGAGTTGGAGAACGGAAATAAGACAAGGGAAGGCTGGAGATGGAAACATGGACCAGAGGATAAAAAGTCTGGCTATCCTGCAAAGAAATTAAGATCCTGTCAGGTGGGCAATAGGGATGATAAAATAAAAATTGCATGTCAGAAAGATCATTTATATGTGGTGTGAAAATGGATTGTTTCTAATGTCAAGATAGCCGACAGGCAAAAGATAGAGGCAAGGACAATAAATCTTGAATATCTAATAAACTTCCAGAAAGAAAGAATAGAAAGGCTAGAAAGAAAGCAATATTTGACCAAAGCATTAGCTGAAAAATTCCCAAAACTTAAAAGATACAAGTTCTTGATTGCAAATGACCATAAATTATAAAGATGGATAAAACACAAAAACAAAACCTACATCTAAGCACATCAGTAAAAATTCATGAACTTGAGGTTTAAAAGAGAATCTGATTCAAATATAAGGGGCAGAAGAGCCATGTGTAGGGAAATTATAAATGAGTCTAACTCCATTACATTGGGGTGCATAAATTCCTAGGTAAGGCCCTCTGACAGGTGCTGAATTCCTGAGATTGTCTGCTCTGCCTAAAGTGTCTAGATGTCTCTACAGCCCTCAGGAGCCCCGATGTTTGAGGCACTGTTTACTGTGCCAGTCAGTGAGATCCTGCTGAGATGTGCATAAGCATAACCTCTGGATTGACCTCCTAACTCACTTTGAAATCTGCATTCTCCAATGTGGCCATCAGTTGTGGATAGTGTACCACACTAATGAAAGATGTTGTTAGTGGGATAGAGTATGGGAGGGGGAGGGGCTGGGATATATGGGAATTCCCTATATTTTTGATGTAACATTTATGTAATCTAACACTTCTTTAAAAATTAAAAAAAATTTTTTTAAAGAGAATCTGGAAAAATTCTAAGAAGTAAAACAAACTACCACAAATGAGAAGCAGAGTTCTGTCAGCATTCTTTTCAGCAAAAGCAGATGCAAGAAATCAATATATATAATTTTATCTTTTTAAAAAATTTTTAAAAATTAATTTATTGAAGTATATCACTCATAAACATACATAAACAATAAATGTATAGTAATAGTTGTGAACTTACAAAACAACATATATAACATCATACAGGACTCTCATAACTCACCTTACCACCAATAACTTGCATTGTTGTTAAACCTATTTAACTAATAATTAAAGATCATTGTCAAAATAATACTACTAACCAAACATTTTTCCCCAACCCACCCTATTATTATCTTTATGTTATTTATATATGAACATACATAAACAATTAAGTGTATAGTAAAAGTTGTGAACTTACAAAGCAAACATGCATAATATCACACAGGGGTCCCATACACCAACCCGCCACCAACACCTTGCATTGTCATGAGACATTTGTTACAAATTATGAAAGAATATTGTCAAAATCTTACTATTAATTATAGTGCTTATTTTACATTTGGTGTGCTTTCCCCCCAACCCACCCTATTATTATTTTTTGAACATTTTTTTTAATGACAGAAGTTGTAAACTTATAAAACAATCATGCACATGTGCAGAATTCCCAAACAACATCCCTCTATCAACACATCACACTGTGGTGGAAAATTTGTTACAGATAATATCATCTGATTATTACCACATCCATAGTGTACATTTGGCTCATTTTCCATACTGCCTCATTATCAACACAGTACATCTTTGGCGTAGATGCAAGAATTGTATATTATTACTGCTAACCACAGTCCATAGGTCACTCCAGTTGTATTTTCCCCATGCTTCTCCACATTCCCAGCACCCTGCAGTAGTGAAGTACATTTGCTCTAGCTCACAAAGGACACTCTTGCATCTGTACCATCAACCACAATTCTCATCCACCTCTTGGTTTACTGTGCTCTTCAGTTCCTAGATTATTCTCTAGCATTCTGTCAGTTGGCATTTACATTCCTAGACTACCATTTTCAGCCACATCTTCATTTGTAAACTAGCTGTTACTCAGTATTTGTTACCATCTACTCTATAAATTTCCACACTTTTACAGTAAAGTTAATTAGAACTTCTACATACATTAAACATCAGTAGTCCATCTCAGTCCTCCTTTTATCTCCTTAAAGAATCCACCACCTACCACCAGGTCTTGAAGACATTTCCCTACAATTTCCTCTAGAAATTTTATGGTTCTTCCTTTTATTTTTAGGTTTTGATCCATTTTGAGTTAACTTTTGGATGAGGTGTGAGATAGGGGCCCTCTTTTCTTTTTTCAGCTATGGAGATCCAGTTCTTTCAGCACCGTTTGTTAAATAGACTGTTCTGCCTGAGCTGTGTGAGTTTGACAGGCTAGTTAAAAATCACTTGACCATACATGTGAGGGTCTGTTTCTGAACCATCAATTTGGTTCCATTGGTCTATGTGTCTGTCTTTATGCCAGCACCAAGCTGTTTTTACCAATATAGCTAGGTAATATGATTTAAAGTCTGGAGATGAGGTTTTTCTTTTCTTTTTTATGGTGATTCTGGCTATTCAGGACCCCTTACCCTTCCAAATAAATTAGATAATTGTGTTTTCAATTTTTAAAAAATGCTGGTGGAATTTTTATCAGGATTGCTTTAAATCTGTGTGTCAATCTGAGTAGAAGTGACACCTTAATGGTTTTAGTCTTCTAATCTATGAGCATGGAATGTTCTTCCAGTTATTTAGGCCTTTTTAAAATTTCTTTTAACACTGAGTTGCAGTTTTCTGAATACAAGTGCTTTACATAATTGGTTAAGTTTATTCCTGACTACTTGACTTTTATCTGTCATATTTTATTTTCACCACTCTTTTGACACTTTTGGTTACTTTTATTGATATAATCTTCATTTCTAGACTCTCTTCCTGGCCTCTCTCTCCTGTCTTTTCTTTTCATGTTCTAGCACACCCTTTAGTATTTCCTGAAAATCTGGTCTCTTGCTTAGAAATTCTCTCTTTCTGTTTATCTGTGAATATTCTACTCTCACCCTCATTTTTGAAAGTCAGTCTTGCTGGATTTAAGATTCTTGGTTGGAAGTTTTTCTCTTGTAGTATCTTAAATATATCAGACCACTGAGAAATCAGTTCTTAATCTTATTGGGAACCCCTTATATGTTATACATTGCTTTTCTCTTACTGTTCTCAGAATTCTCTCTTTGTTTTTGGCATCTGACATTCTGATGAGTATGTGTCTCAGAATTGGTCTATTTGGAATTTTTCAGATGGGAGTATGTTGTGCTTCTTGGACATGGATATGTATGTCCTTCAATAGTGTTGGGAAATTTACTACCATTATTTTTTCAGATATTCCTTCTGCCTCTTTTTCCTTCTCTTCTCCTTCTGGGAAACTGATGACACATATGTTTGCACACCTTTTGCTGTCATTTATTTCCCTGAGACCTTGTTCAATTTTTCCTTTATTTTCTTCATCTGTTCTTTTGCATGTTCACTTTCAGAGGCCATTTCTTCAAGCTCACCAATCCTTTCTTCTGCCTCCTCAAACCTGCTATTATATGATTCCAATGTTTTTCAGATTTAATTTATTGAGCCTTTCATCCCCATAAGATCTGCTATTCGTCTATGTATGCTTTCAAATTCTTCTTTGTGTTCATCCAGTGTCTTCTTAATATCCTTAATATCTTTAGCCATCTCACTGAATTTTTAAAAAAATATTTATTTGTTTATTTCTCTCCCCTTCCTCCCCCTTGCCCCAGATGTCTGTTCTCTGTGTCTGTTTGCTGTGTGTTCTTCCTTGTCCGCTTCTGTTGTTGTCAGCGGCATGGGATTCTGTGTTTCTTTTTGTTGCGTCATCTTGTTGTGTCAGATCTCTGTGTATGTGGCTCCATTCTTGGGCAGGCTGCACTTTCTTTCATGCTGGGCGGCTCTCCTTATGGGGCTCACTCCCTGCACGTGGGGCTCCCCTACATGGGGACACCGCTGCATGGCAGGGCACTCCTTGCACGCATCAGCACTGCACATGGGCCAGCTCCACATGAGTCAAGGAGGCCCGAGGTTTGAACCGCGGACTTCCCATGTGGTAAATGGACACCCTAACCACTGGGCCAAGTCCGCTTCCCTCATTGAATTTATTAAGGAGATTTGTTTGAATATCTATGATTATTTGTCTCAACTCCTTTATGTCATCTGGAGGCTTATCTTGTTCCTTTAACTGGGCCATATCTTCTTGTTTCTTGGTGTGCATTGTAATTTTTGATGGTGCCTTGGCACCAGGTTTACTAGAGTATTTATTCTGGGTGCAGTTTTTCTCTTTAGTTTAGGGCTTCCTGCTCTTTCTCCCTTGCTGGTTGTGCAGTAGGAACCAAGGATGTAATTGGTGCTATAAGCTATGGAAGCTCAAGCTGCCCTAATTGCCCCAGGGGCCAATGAAGCGTCCCCCAACTTTCTCCTTTGTGAAGGGTAGGGACAGAGTCACAGCTATATGAAAAAATCTAAATCATGCAGGCCTAGACTGTAGTTGCCCAGAGAGACTGATGAAGCTTGACGCCCCTTTCTCCCCTGCCTGGGGCAGGGATGAGCTGCAGGTGTGGGCAGCAATCTATGCAGTGCAGGTCTAAGATGACCACAGTGGCTCCAGTAGACTTTTGATTATTCAGTCTGTGCCAGCCAAAGTTGCCTGCAGTTACCTGGATAGGCTGGTGCAGGGACTGCCAGCCTCCTCCCTGCCTGATGTTGGGCTAAAGCTTATTCTAGGGCTGCAGTCTGATCTGGGTGAAAGAAACTGGTTCCTACAGTCACTGTGATATTTGGTCAGCCCAGCTTCCCCTCAGACTGGAAGCAGAGTCAAAATGGTGGCCACTGACCTCTTTCTGACTTGAACAGATTCACACCCTAGCTGTTCACAGGGTTTTACATTAACCAGCTGAGTCTATTACTCAGTAGCCGAAATCGGTAGCCAACTCTCTCTTCCTCCCCTGTTTTTGGGAAATGGAGCCTGCAATTCCAGCCACAGAATAGCTCCTCAGGTGCTTGCGCTGCTAGAGTAGGATAACCACTGACCTCTGCAGCTTGGCTGGTAATTTCCCAGAGAGGCTGACACAGGCCCCACATCTTCCTCCCTGCTGGAGGTGGCTCTGGGGCCTAGGCTAGAGCTTCAGTCTTATCTAGATGGAAAGAAGTCAGTCCCTGGTAGTACTGTAATTTTCAGTCCACCCTGCTTCCCCTCATGCCAGTTGTGGAGTTAAGTTGGCAGCTTCTGGCCTCTTTCTGACTTGGACAGGCTCCAACTTCAGCTGTTCTTAGGATTATACTTTAGCCTGCTGAAGTTACTCATCAGTAGCTGAAGTCAGTGCCCAACCATCTCTTCCTTTCCCATTTTGAGAAGAGGAGCTTTCCATTCTGGCCACAGAACAGCTCCCGAGGCAGCTTGTGCCTCCACTGGAGGATGGGCACTGGCCTCCATAGCATGGAGTGCTCTACTTTAGAATCTTCTCTGCAGATGGGCAGTCTCCTCCTTCCACTTCTTCAAGGATGTTGCAGGATACTCTTCTGGTCCCCCAAACATGTGCTTCAGCTAGCTCCAGATAGCTCTGGGTGTTTACTAACTGCCCTGTTGCAGGAGCTGACTCTAGGAGTTCCTTACTCCGCTGCCATCTTGCTGGTTGTCAGTAATATATTATTTTTAAATGAATATTTTAATACCATTTCAATTAGCTTCACACCCAAAAAAGAAAAAAGAAAATAAGAAATGATAGAGTAATGGAAATATAGATGGAGAAAATGGACAGATTTCCAACAGATGAAAAAAATTACAAATGGCCAAAAATTGTATTAAAATGTGCTTAATATTGCAAGTATTTAAAATATACATATTGCCATCAAAAGGGCACTATTTTTTATCTAATTAGTAAAAATTTAAAATACCTGTAATATCCAGTTTGGACAAGGCTATGGTGATAAGAATTGTTAGTGTTTGTTGAATCTTCACTATTAGGTAGTGTGCTAAATCCTCTACAGATGTTGTTTCATTTTAATCCTAAAATGACCCTAGAGTACTCTTGTATCCTCTGTATCTTATAAATGAAGAAATGGAGGATTTGAGTAAGTCACTTGCCCAGCATTGTACAGCTAGTAAGAGGTAGAGCTGAGGATTCAAGTGAATGTACTGAAGGATTTATCCTGTCAGGGTGGGAAGAAGTTGTATACATGGCCCTGGTGGGAGAAAAGATGGCTAAGAGAAACAGGCTGATTTGTAACATTGCCAGGTATGTTTGTTAACACTGAAGGGCAATCACAGTAGAATGAAATACTGATTCAATATTCTACATGAGAGGTGGAGAAACCGAGGACCTGAAAAAAAGGAACAGAGACAACATGAATCAGTATAAAAATGGAGAAATAGAAAACCACAGGAAGGCTTTATTTAAAGGCATTATAAAATAAGATAACTGGACCAAATGGATTGATCATCCTAGGGTTTAATATTCCCTTATGGAAAGTAAGTATTTGCAGACTAGAAAGAAAGGAAATAAAAATTGTACTGTTTCAAGAGACATCCTGTTGGTAGATAATGAAGTTTTTCAAAATAGACCTGACAAATACAAATAAAAATAAAATGGAGAGCAGGAATATATCATACGAAGGACATTTTGAGGCAAAAAAAAAAAAAGAGTACATACTAGGACCAAGTAGAATTTATTCTATTTTTAAAGAACAAAAATAAATTATTGAAGGATATCTGACAAAATCTAAATATAGGCAGTGCAGCTGGGCCCGAGGAAGGATGAAAAGTAAGACAGAAAAGCCTGTGAGAAGCAAGCAGATGTTCTCATTCTGTTTCTCCCTCGCTTGTAACAGGATGCTATGCTACTTCGTTCTCTCTGCAAATTGGGTTGTTCTGCTGTTGCTCGTACAGCATTGAGGATGGCTCACACAGACCCTGTGTACTTTGTATGAGTAGCTAGCAAGGCGTCCATGAGGAGTGTTTTGCCTGGTACAAAGTATAGCTCAAGAAAATTAGATGGCTTCTGGCACTAAAGAATATTGCTTCAAAATACACAAAGCAAAAGGCAAGGAGAACTGGAAAATGTGTCCCTAAATTGAGATTTGTATGAACAGAGACATATACAGACGAGGCAATGTAGAATATATAATTTATACTCAGACTCTCAAGATAGATGGTTTGGGTTTTAACCTAGCTTCTGCTACTTGCCAGCTGTGTGAATTGGGGCTTACTTAAACTCTCTGGGCTTCACTTTCCTCATTTGTAAAATAGGGTGATTATAATGGCACTTGCTCGTGAGATTGCTTTGTGTATTAAATGTGTTAATATTTAAGTATGTCTTACACATAATAAATGCTATATATGGCTGTGCTGTAAGTATGCTATGCTATAAAATCAGTGAAATTTCATTTTTCTACCACAATTAGACTGTGTATTTAAATTGGCAAGCTTATTTGCAAGAGTAAATATATATGGCTTTTCAAGAAAATGTTTAAGAAGATTAATGATGGTGGCCTTGCACTGTTAGAGTGCTCCAGATTTTTAAAAAGTGTGGTACGTGTGAAGGAAGAGGCCACATATTGAAGGAAAATAATAAAATCCAGAAGCAATCAGGGCCAGAGCATAGAAGCTTTAACTTAGTTCCTTCTAACAAAGTTCCTTTTAAGGAAACAAGTTACTGAAAAACATTCTCCTAAATTAATTCTCTATATACAAAATGTTGGCAATGTTATTGAATCTGATAATTTTATATCTTCTACAGAAAACATTTACAGACCTACAGAAACAATCAGAAGCTTTTTTTAAAAAAAATAACTGTCTCCTAGATTAATGAGGAGTTCATTCTGCCTCCTGAACAATTTCTGGGCCTCGCCTAATTATCAAAAGGGTAAATCTGATTGAATAAATATTGACAGAAATAGGTAAGGGAATTTCATGCAATTATCATTGGCAATGAAACACAGATGGAGAGTCTGATTTGAGAATAACAAGCATAGTACATTGTTGCCTCTTCAGTTGTGTGTGTGGGAAGTAATTATAGTGCAGAAGAATTAAACAGATTTACTGGCTTTAAGTAGAAAGATCTTGGTCTTTTTTCACCTTTTTTCTTCAGCCAAAAACAAACTCCATGAATTACAAGAAATATTATAATTGCCTTGTCTTCTACTTTAACAAGATGCTCAGAAAAGATGAAATTAAATGTTTAAAATGTTATTTGAATGATACTAGAAAAGGAATATTAAAAATCAGTGATTGCTTATAGGGAAAGTTGTTTGTTTCCTGGGACCTATTGCAGAAATAACAAAACTTTAGGCCTTTGAAGTACAGGTGTTTTCATACGGTGATACCCTAAAGAGTGTCCTATATTTTCTTCTTCAAGAAAGATGCTGAAATTAGTGTACATGCAATGCAACTAAGATGCAGATGAAATTTAGAATTCATTTTGTTTTCCTGAAAAGAAATTACATTGCTCACTTGCCAAGTTTCTAGATGCAGGTTTTAAGAACTAAAATTTCAAATTACTTTCTGATCTGATTTATTTTTTTTATAAACATTAGTTTTAGAAATCTCTCTTTAGTTTTCTTCCAGTTCACTCTGCTCTTCTCTGAACTGGTTCTTTACTTATCTTTGTTTAAAATATTGTGTTTAGGCTCAACTCTCCCAATAGGACCTTCTATTAGAAAGCCAATTGAAAAAGACTAGATTTTCCTTGGTTTGATAGTTCATAATGTTTTGATATGTCCAGCCAACCATCTGCATCTATAAACTCCCTGCTGAGGAACTGGCTGGGAGACAAAGAAATGACAAACAGTAAAGGAGTCATCAAGTGAACACAGAGTTTTTGGCAGCCGGGCTGAATTGAGACCATAATCCTTTTCGGAAATCAGTCTAAAAAAGGACTATTCACAATAAACATGAGATTAAAAGCACAATGTAGTAGTGACTCAAAAGGAACGTGAATTCTTCTCCACAACATGAAGAGACCCACCATCAGGCTGTGTTTCTAGATTCTTGTGCCAGCTTTCGTGAGAGTAAGTTAACTTCAAAAGTGTGTTTGTTTTGTGTATGGAAATATAATGAGAGAGAGAATGCCAAATATTGGGGTGGAAACCATTAAAAGCAGTAAGTTATTAGTAAGTTTTGATTTTTCAAATTATCTGACTGTTTTGTATTGAATGGCTAATTAACCAACTTTAGAACTAAAATTTTCCATGGCTAAAGCATGTTTGGACAAATAGCATATTATTCAGTTTGCTATTGGGTAAATTAAAAGGAATGTGATTGTGTTGTCGCTTTGCAAGTCTGAACTATTTCTGAAGTTATTTAAAAGACTTTTCTCTTTCTTGTTTTCAATTTTACTGCCCATGGAATTGTAAGCATTGGGGGATACAATTTTTTTTTCTGAATTTTGAATTGCTTTTAATTGGCTTATGAAAATTTTCATCAGGAAAATTTAGGGCAATATTTTTATTGACCTTGTTTTTCATACTAAGTAGATAAGAATTTTGACTTAATTTGTTGTACAATGTATTTATTCTCTAGATACTAAAAACTCTATCTGACTAGGAAATAACTGGCTTTTTACAACCAATTTATTATTTCTAAATAATACAATTTCCTATTCAGAGCAATTTAAGTTAACTAGATATTTCATGTTACTATGGTGAGAATATTTTTTCCTGATATTTATATCAGGTTGTGCAGTGGGGGGAAATCAGTCTTATTAGTCATAAACAAACACATTCATGAGATTTACATTACATTAGTTGTTCTTTATTCATAAATATTCTCCAGCACATACATTAATTCATAGAAAGAAAGAAGTGTAGGCACTTGGCAATATATTTAAACTTTTCCCATTCTGCAATTTACAGCACTGATTTCTTCACTTGGTATGTTGCATCTTGGTATCAGTTGGGGTCTCCACTACCACAGCCTATTATGATGGTATTGTCAGCAGGAACTCAGCCACACAGCTGGCAAACTCCTTTGTTCTTTCCTGAACAATTTTTAAACATAGGTCCATGTCCTTTGTTCCACAGAAAGGAACCACAGCAATTCTTTTTGTCTAATAACATTACCCTAGACCTATTTTAGAGTTTCTTCCTGCCACGTTCTCTGTCATCATTCAACCAGACTCCCTTTTTGTTGTTGGTCCTTGTATTAGTTTCCTAACGCTGCTGTAATAAATTACCACAAACCCAGGGGCTTAAAACAACAAAGGTTTATTATCTTATACTTCTGGAGGTCAGAAGTGTGAAATGAGATTCACTAGGCTAAAACCAAGGTATTGGTAGAGTGCGTTCCTTTCAGGTGTCTCTAGAGGAAAATCTGTTTCCTTACCTTTTCTAGTTTCTAGAGGCTGACCGCAATTTTTGGCTTGTATTCTAGCTTTCAAGTCAGCAATGGCACATTCTTTCTCACATCATATCACTCTGACCTCCTCTTCTGCCTCCTGCTTTTAAGTGGAAGTGTTCTAAATGGAACACGTTTTAAGTGGAATAAAATTACATTGGGCCCATCAGAATAATCCAGGATAATCTCACTATTTTAAATTTCAACTGATTAGCAAACAATTTCCTGAGCTATCTTAATTCCCCTTTACCATGTAATGTAACAAGTACTGGGATTAGGGTTGTAGTCATCTTTGGGGGATCTTTAGTCTGGCTATCACATTCCTTTTCCACAATTCCTTGCTTTTTGGACTTGAATAGCAGCGGCACAGTCTTCTCTGGAAACCATGTTTACACTGTCTCTGGCAGTGCCTCCTGAGGCTACCTTGAGTACGCCACTCTTCCCAGTTGAGCTGGCTCCTGAATACAAGCAGGAACTGGCATATTCATGACTTTCCTCTTGCCCTGAAGATGAGATCAGCATTTCGGGCCACGAATCTAGGAGCCAAGAACAACCTCATTGGTGAATTCATAGAAGGGAAAATAAAATTACTATGATCTCTATCCCTGTTCAGTATGGCACTGAAGGAGGACAGCACTACCCTGAAAATCCAGGGCTTATTAGCCACCTGGCCTTGTGTTCCAAGTCATGTCCCAAAGTCCAAGCCCTGGAATATTTTCTGGGCCTCCCTTTCTTCTCCTACAATGTTGGGTTCTGTATCTTGTCAATTGACATCATTTGTGGACATTCAAACTCTAAAATTTTCAGGAGAGACGAAGCAAATTGTATTTTTTGTTATTCTGCCTGATGCAACAATGGTGATATGGACCTTCTTGCAATGGAATCATGTGGCTCTTTCTGGAAAATAGATTAGCAGTTCTTGGGCAGCACTAAGATGACCACATAAATAAATGCACTGTACAACCACTACCAGACTGAAAGATTTAAAGTGCCATACTGAAATCTGCTGTGTTCGCTGTATGAAGCAGATCAGTTAATGGCTTACAGACGGCTGTGGTCCTGAATTCTCATTTATGCGGTGTCTAGACTATAATTAGAATACTCTGCGGACAATTCTATGAAGAGTTGCTGATAAAGTGGCCCATGTGTGTATTGGAAACAGACAGCCTGGCTGACTGGTGCACCTGTGTGTAGAGACGAAGCTAGCTGCCTCTCCCTGTAAACCTGGGCTCTTAACACAAGTTACCCTTCAAAGTCAAGATTGAGCCCATGAAAAGAGGGCCACATGGGCAATTGTCTTCCATTGACAACAGCAGAGCTGTCTGGAAATAATTATGCCTCTATTGCCTCCAACAATAGACTATTAGAATGAAGTTCATTGAAGGACTTCCAAGTACAAATTCATCTGATTTATGTATCTGTTGTCAGGTTATCCTTTTACCCACTCCCCACCTTTCCACACACATGTATGCATGAGTAGTAGCCATAATGGACTTGGAAGATTATTTTATGTGCTGTTTTCTACCAATAGTAAAGCTGGACCAGATACTTTGTAAGAATCAAATTTGTCTATGATACAACCATTCATATTCCTTCAACCCCAGCTCTCCCCACAATAACTGTATTTTTATGCTATTATTTTCCCATCAAAAAGCACTTTTGCAACACTGGCAGTCAGTTAAACATGAGAAGAACTCTATAACCTTTTATCGCTTAGGAGTTCCATAGGAAAATCCCTGTTGACCAGGTAACTCTGGTCTGGCATTAATTACTATACATCTTCACCAACACAGATTTAAGGACACCATTGTCCTTCTACTCTAGTTTCTTCTGCTCACCCTCTCCTATATAGTGTATCAGATTAATTATGCTCCAATTTATAAAGTAGACTTTTGCAATTGTCCTAGGGATTGAAGGATTAGGAACTGAAATACATAGGTCAAAAGATTCAGAATTTTACTTTCTTCACTTTTGAATACGTAATACATGCTCATAGCAAAAAAAAAAAAAAATCAAAAAGTTAAGAAATAAGAGTTTTCTTTACTCACTCCTTCTCTCCTCTGTGCCATAGCCCCTCAAATCCTGTTGCCAGAGGTAATAACTATTACTGGTTGTTAAATATTGGGTTGAATCATATACATTTGCCTTTTTAAAGGTAAAATATAGTTGCCTATTTTTATTCATTAACTTTATATAAGGTAATAGGTTCTGTAACAGATAAAACCCCAAATCTCTGTAGCTTAGCAAACTTCCATCATATAGCAATTCAAAGTGAGTGCTTCTGGTTGAACAGCACTCTTAAAAACAGCTACATAGAGATCTAGCTTCCTCCACCATCTTCAACAGATAGCTCTCAAGGGTGCTCTGGGTTTACTTCTATCTAGCAAGAAGTAACAAAGTGCATGCAGGATTGACTGTTGGCATTTTAATGGATAGGACTGGAAGTAACATTCATTTATGTCAGGCACAGTGCATTAGCCAGAAATCAACCATGTGGCCAGTCTTTTCACCCACCATGGGCTTGTTTTTCTTTGGAATTCAGTTCATCAAAGACTACTTGAAACTATTGTTTTTTGCTAGTCCTATGGAAATGTATGATTTCATTTTTTTTTTTTTTTTAATATTTGGATTATTGTTACCGTTGGTGAAAAGGTGGTTCACATTTTTCTATATCCTGATTTTGGAGGCAAAGAAAACAAAGATGTTGTATTGTATCCACGCAGGCTCTTCTTCACCTACAGCCCTGGCATTCCAGGATGTGGAATCAGACCCCATGCTTCTGCTTTGATCTGCTCAAGCCCATATCAGCATAGTCCATTTCAAGTGTAGGGATATTGGATGGATTTTCAGTGCTTTCTCAAATAATTTTAGATAAATATGTACATGGCAGTCAGGAGAGTTGAAAGCCTCCTATATGTTTTTTCCATAATTTGAGGCAAATTTTAACAATTTGGCTGACTTTTCAGGGGGAGAAGGATCAATGGTTTGGGGTTAAATAATTTTCTGATGTTGTTACAAATGGCTGTTTCCTCTGTGTTATTCTTTCTTTTGTCCATTTTGTTAGATTTTTAAAGAGGAAATTGAGCAAATGACCCTTCTTTCACTTCCATTTTGAAGATGTCAAGCTAATTTTAGTTCAATTATAAACTGTTTATACCCTCCCTCAACTCCCCTACTTCCCAACTTGATTCCTACAGACATTTTTCAATCCTTTAATTTCAAATATTTCACAGGGTTTTTTGTTTTTTGTTTTTTGTTTTGCCATTATATTTGGTGTATGGAAAGCCTTTTTGGGAAACATAAATTTTCCCACTACTCAGAAAAATTATTTTCTGTTGTGTTTTTTTACAACATATTTTCTTCTATATGTTTTCTACTATGAATTATTTTGCTTCCGTATTTTCTGTGCTTTGGATTGTTCTCCACCAAGTGTCTTACTTTGGTCATTTTTTTCTCTCTATTCTACATATTTTTAAACTCATCATTGTTTCTATATGTTGTAATTTTCTTTTGAAATTTGGAAGGATCACAACATTTTTCTCTATACCATGGGCAGATTTAATGTCATTTACTTCTATTCTAATTGCATTATTTGCTTTTCATTTCTTTCTACCTTTCTCTCTTGTTTCTTGAATTTTTCTATGGGTATTAAAGAGGTTTTAAAATTTCCTTCTATTTGTTTTTATAAAGTTGTTTTACCTTTAAAATTATGTATATTTTATGCATCTGAAGTGTAACCTCCATTTTTTCATGTTCCACCGTTTTAGGAATCCTGCTAATATGTGCTCAAAACAAAGCCTGTGAATAAACAGCCTAAATGGATTTTTCCTGAAACTCCTCACTGCCTTCTTGGATGGTGACAGAATCTCTGATCTTGCACTTGGGAGAGAGTGTACATATTCCTTAGTCAATTTTTACAGCAGTGTGGTGTACTGGCTAAGGGTGTGGTCTCCAGACCTCAACTGCCAGGTTAAATCCCTGTCTTAGCCACCATTAGCTGGGTTTGGCAAATGATTTCATCTCTCTCTGCCACATTATCCTTATCTACAAAATGGGGAGAATAATAGGATATAACCAAAAGTTTTTTTTTGTGTGTGTGTGAGGATTAAACTGATTAATTTTCACTCTCTTCTCTGCAATCTCTCTTTTATTCCAGCCATAATAAACAATAGGAAGTATTTTGATATTTCTGTGAGAGTTTCTATTTATTTGCCTTTGAGTTTTGTTGTTGTTGGTCTCATTGTTTCTGTGTTTGGACATTTGGCTTTTGGCTTTTTTGGACCCCAGTTACAAAGAGTCAAGTTAATTATACTCAAGTTCATGGCATGACAAAATGACTAGTTTATCCCAAGCTCCTATCTTATTTTTATTATTTATTTCTGTTAATTTCTTATTCCTATTTCCCACCCTATATCCATTGCCATTTCCCACTCCCAAAGGCAACCTGTTATATTTGTGTTCCTGCAAAATGTGTTTTGCGTGCAGAACTAATTGGTATTAATTCTATTATGCTATAACACTCAATCTTTTCTTACGTTTTAAAATTAACACTACATTTTTAAAATCTCTCCAGGGGTGTGGTTGTGACTCAAGTCATTGACTGTCTGCTTCCCACATGGGAGATCCTGTGTTTGGTTCCCAGTGCCTCCTAAAAACAAACAAAACAATGAAAAAACCAACTTGGGGGGAACTGAAGTGGCTCAGTAACTGAGCACTGGCTTCCCAAATACAAGGTCCCAGGTTCAATCCCTGGCCCCAGTACCTCAAAAAAAAAAGTCTCCGTGTTGGTGAGTGGATACCAATCCATTGTTCCTGTTCCTACGTAGTACTTTGTGGCTGTATCCCTCAAAATGTATTTTCCAACACATGGACACAATACTCCATTTTTGTAAGTATTCTTGTATAAATTCTAACATGGACCCATGTGATAATTTCCTTGGGACACATACCCAGGAGCCGAACTGACTGATGGTGGAATATTGCTAATTAGTAATAAATTTTTCATCAAAATGCCTGGATAAGTCTATATCCCCACCAGCAATGCATGAAAATTCCTCCATTAGAAAGCTCAATACCAAGTGTTGTCAGTCCAAGGAGAGATAAGTGATATCTCATAATTGTTTTTCAAGTTTTATTTCTTCCAATACTATGAATTTGAACATACTTTGATAGGCTTTTTAGCCTTTTGGCTTTCTTCTTCTCTAAACATGCTATTGGAAACAGCTGTTATGACTTTTTTTGCTTTTATTGCACAATGTTTTCTCTTTTAGAGTTCTACATTGACCTCCTTTACTTCCTCTTTTTAACCACACAGGTCAAAATGAATAAGAGACACATAAGCATGGGTCAGCAAACATGGGCCCTTCTCTGTAAGAACTTTATTAAAAAGTGGAGGATGAAAAGACAGACATTATTGGTATGTTTCAGAGTCTATGTTTTCTCATATTTGTAAGAGGAAAATGTATTTTATCAGGCAGAACAAATACTTTGTCTTCATTATTTAATGTCTCATATATTTTATTTTTAACCAGCGGGCTATTTTTGTTTAATTCTGGGCTCTGCCATCATGTAAATCAGACTGCTTTAAGATGTATCATTACATGTCTTTAAGGAGGCATTATTTTTAAAAGAATTCATATTCAGAAATTCCCCACAAAATAAAGCTACATATTTATATCTCAGATAACTATTCTTAATATCTAACCTCATTTGAATTTCATGAAGGCATAGGTCCAAAAATTCAGAGCAAAAGTCAAAGGAAGAGGCAGAATTTAATCTAGAATCAATTCAGAAAGTAATCCAAAATTTAATAAAAACCCAAAAGACAAATTATACCACTTCCATACAACTTCACAATGGAGACAATGTCAATTTGAAAGAAATGATGAGCATATAAACTAACAGGAAAAGAAAACTGCATTTTGAAACTCCATTTCTAATAAAAAAGTAATTTTTTTTCTTAAGAGTGATCATGTGCTTCATATAGAAAATTCAGTAAAAAATAAAAAAGGAGATAAATTCACTCATAAATTTCCGCAGCTAATGTGTTGGTAAATTAGCATCAATCTAATGAACATTTTGTGTGCGTATGTATGTGTTCATGCATTCAACAAATATGTATTGAATATTTGTAATGTGCAAGGTACAGTTCCAGATGTTGGGGGTTGGCAGTGAATAAAGTAGTCAAAAATCCCTGTCTTCAAGGAGAAAGGTTATATAACTATACATAGATGAGCTGGTATTCTATTCTATACATATGCTTTACCTCTTTTTTTTTTTTTAAGATTTATTTTTATTTATTTCTCTCCCCTGCCTCCCCGCCCCCCCAATTGTCTGTTCTCTGTGTCCATTTGCTGTGTGTTCTTCTATGTCCACTTCTGTGGTCAGCAGCACGGGAATCTGTGTCTCTTTTTTTTTTTTTTTTTAAAGATTTATTTATTTTATTTAATTCCCCTCCCCTCCCCCGGTTGTCTGTTCTCTGTGTCTTTTTGCTGCGTCTTGTTTCTTGTCTGCTTCTGTTGTTGTCAGCGGCTCGGGAAGTGTGGGCGGCGCCATTCCTGGGTAGGCTGCCCTTTCTTTCGCGCTGGGCGGCTCTCCTTACGGGCGCACTCCTTGAGCGTGGGGCTCCCCTACACAGGGGACACCCCTGCGTGGGGCGGCACTCCTTGCGCGCATCAGCACTGCACATGGGCCAGCTCCACAAGGGTCGAGGAGGCCCCGGGTTTGAACCGCGGACCTCCCATGTGGTAGACGGACGCCCTAACCACTGGGCCAAAGTTCGTTTCCCCTGTGTCTCTTTTTGTTGCGTCATATTGCTGCGTCAGCTCTCCGTGTGTGCAGCGCCATTCTTGGGCAGGCTGAATTTTCTTTCGCGCTGGGCGGCTCTCCCTACAGGGTGCACTCCTTGCGCATGGGGCTCCCCTTCGCGGGGGACACTCCTTGCACATGGCCCAGCTCCACATGGGTCAAGGAGGCCTGGGGTTTGAACCGTGGACCTCCCATATGGTAGATGGATACCCTATCCATTGGGCCAAGTCCCTATGCTTTACTTCTAAACTTTTGCTTTATATATATTAATAATACCTTCTATCTATCTAGAAAGATGGATATAGATTAAACATACCCACACAATTAAAATGTGGTGAATACAATATATACCTCTTTTAAAGCCCACATTTTCAGCATTGTAATTGAATAATAAAGTGGGCTCTTCTCCCTGGGCTGCAAATGCATAATGTTGCATATCCAATTCCAGAATTTTGTTATAGTGACAAAGACTATTTTTTAACCCTTGTATGAGCAATGTATTAGAACTATCTTCGTTCCTTTACAAGCAAGCAGCAGAAGAGAAAAATATGACCTTGCCCTGTTGATGGAACCTGGTTATGTATTTCATGCTACTTAATATTTCTTTTTCATTGTTACTCATTTCATTGTGCCTATAAACTATTGGGCCATCCATGAAACAATTTAGCCTTTTACTCATTTGATAGACCTAGAATCTTAATTATAACTAAAACTGTCTACAATGTACATATTTGTCTACAATGTACATATTTCTTTGTCTACAATGTACATATTTCAAAGTGTTCAGATTGAAGGACAAAAGAGAATTGAAACATTAAAAACTGGAAAAGAGTAAATGGAATATAAATGGGGAACAGAATTGTTTTAAATTGTTTGTGGATGATTAATCTGTAGTTGAACACCTACTGATTTGCTTCACTTTTCTATATAGGAATGGTTTTTCTCACTTCTTCTACCCTTTGCATACCTATCTTCCTCCAATTTACATCAAGTAAATGACTTTTCTCACATGCCTGCAACGGATTTGGGACGTGTAGATAATTTTAATGATTCTGATTATGTTATTGCATTTGCACCCGAATCTAAAACAACCCAAGAGATAATGAACAAAGTGGCTTCAGCCCCATTCATGAAAGGTATGTTCTGTGGCAGCCTGTGATACTTTTCTTACTCACAAAATACACAAATTCATTTTGAGATTGCCTTGCTAAACATGTTAAATGTTGAAGTGTCTCGATTTTGCTAAAAACATTAATGTATGTTTCTTTCCAATATCAAGGACATTTTCTTACTCTGTTTACTAGCATCCTAGGGATGAAATTTTATGTTCAAAGGTCTATCCTTCTCGTAATACATTTCAAAATGAGATAGTCCAGGGATATTCAAATTTCTTGGTTGTGATAAGATTCTTGAAACATTAAACAGTGATAACAATGTAGTTAAAAAAAAACTTTCAAAACACTCACATAAAAATGGAAGGAATAACTAGATAGCAATACCAAAACCCACAGACACTATTTACAACATGAGGGCATCTCCTTGAAACCAAAAATATAAGTGGTTGGGAAAGAAGCACTTATGGTCACAAGTCCTGCATGAGACTGGCCACTCACTGGGTGGATGGGTGGTTGGATGGGAGCAAAGGAAAGCAGTGGAGCCTCTGATTAACCTGGGATGAGGAACCCCCTATACCCACCAGAAAACAGAGAGGGCCAGTTTGAGAACAGCAACTGAAAATGCTTTCAGTAATTATATTGGTAGTGTATATTAGGACATTGTTCTAAGGCTGTTGGGTGTGTAAAGGGGGATAGAGCAAATGACTAATTGTGAAATGGTGTAATTCTATTACCCCTATGTACTTAAAACCAGGGGTCCCAGTACAGAAGATAGGAGATAGAAAGATCTGGAGCAGGAAATTTACAGGATGAGTGGCAAATACTTTGTCCTTCCAGAAAGCTCTGAAACCATCTAGAACTACCAGGTCACCACAACAGGACTCAGCAGCCAACCTGAAGAGACTTACACTGTAAATGTTGGCAAAAGTTGGGCTTCAATAAAGTTAATAATTGTGATGAATTTGAAACTCATAAAATATATTTAAACCCATGCTTTCCTAATAGTATTAAAAGAATAAATACAACTAATTGTTTACCTGAGAATGATAGGAAATCAATTATTATGAAAAGTCTTAAATAAAGGGGAAATAGCAGCTATTACCTTATATGAGCTGTACATTTGGATAACCAAACTGATGATGGAAAATACTGTTTTATAAAGATTTTCTACTAGTAAATGAAAAAGAAATGACAGAAATAGGATATCACCATTTTGAAACTCCCATTGAATAAATGGATCTAGGCAGTGAGCATCAATGGCTAGCAGCATCTGAAGAAGAGAGATAATCAGAAATTATGAGTCTCCTACAAACAACACATCAATATCTGTATTCTTACCAAAAGTTGAACCTGAGTCTGATAAATCTCTTGACGTAGGAAACACAAAGAACAAAAGGGCATATTGAATTGCACCTGAGTACACAGTCAACAAAATGCAAACTTTGGGAAATTGTATGAGTTAAATGACCTGGACTAGTCAAAAGATCAATTTTGAAGAAAAGGAAGAAATAGAAAAGAAATCTGGAGAGTAAAGGAAACTTCAAAGGAAAACTGGGCAAGTTTGCACTATAGTATCTAAGGATGCACATTTGGATGATAAAGTTACCAATCCAGGGGAAATAGTAATTCTTCCCCAGTAGGTCCAACAACAGATACAGAAGGAAGTCTCTTTGGCTCCATGTAGATTCAGCTGTGTCATAGTTCCTGTCCCTGTCCCAGAGCCCTGCACATTGAATCACATAGTCATTTATCCAGACCTAATAACAGTCATCCATTTTCATAATGTATCTTGAACAAAAAAACACTATCTAAAATTATAAAATCTTATGCTGATTTTGGAAATTTGGCCATATTGACACCATTGTCAAACAAAAAAAATGTGTATACACACACACATATATATAATTAGAATTACATATGTTATATATATGTATATTATACATTACAAAAAGAAAGTGATGAGTATAATTAAGGTTAGAGGTTTATTAAAATATAACTAATAGAAATAACTTTTAACAACATATATACATGTATTATATGTATATATTATTATATATTATACATAATATGTACTTCAACACTGGATAGGCCATTGTCTACATGAGTTTAAAAGTATGCACTGGTAATACTATTATTTAAAATTAATTGTGCTCTCAATTATAAGGTAGCTTTTTTAGAAAGGGATAATATATTTGTGATTAAGAGTGATTGCCATATACCACTTCTGATTTTAGCTAGCATATTAGAAATTTACCCACCCACTCTCTACCTCCCTCCATTCATCTCCCCCCCCCACCCCTTAAAATATGAGCCTCTTTATTTAGTACCAACACTAACTTTAGTGAAAATATAACTTTTAAGCAATTGAATGCAGCATGCGTTCTTTGGGCCATAAACATACTGTCTTATTAGCTATTCTCTTGTTGCACATGGCAGGAAGAACAATCATGGGGCTGCGGAATGAAGAAAGCATGGATGAATTGGATTTGAACTATTCTATTGATGCAGTGAAAGTCATCTTTAATGATACTTTCTCATATCATCTGAAATTTTCTTGGGGACATAGAATCCCCAAGATGAAGGACCACAGAGACCATTCAGGTAACTTTCCTATTAGAAAATTGTTTTTGCTTTATTTTATTTTTTGCTATTACCTCATCAGCCACAAGAGAGCATTTGTGACAGCAGAAGTGAATTGAATGAAATACACCAACACACATGCAAAATATATACTTAAAAAAAAAAAGATGTATTTTATTTATTTATTTTCACTTTATCTGTCTGTTTGTCTTCTTTGTTTGCTTAGTAGGCACCGGGAGCCAAACCCAGAACCTCTGATTTGGGAAGGAGGTGTCTAATCGCTTGAGCCACCTCTGCTCTCGGCTTTGTTGTGTCTCCTTCTTTTTTTTCTCTCCACATCTCTTATTGGGTCAGCTCACTGTGCCTGCCCGTTGCACTGGTTTTCTGTCTTCTTTAGGAGGCACCGAGATCCAAACCAGCAACTTCACAAAAGTCCAGTCACCTGAGCCATATCTGCTTCCTTACAACATATACTTTTAAAATTTTTATGTGGTATCACATATAAAATACAAAATTTCCCATTTTTAACCACTTTCAGGTGTACAATGCAGTAGTATTAATTACATTCATAATATTGTGCTACCTTCACCACTATCTATTACCATAACTTTTTCATCACCCAAACAGATACTTTGTACCTATTATGCAGTAATTCCTCATCCTCTCCAGCTCCCTGGCACCTGGTAACCTCTAATCTAATTTCTGGTTCTATAAATTTGTATATTCTAGTTATTTCATGTAAGTGGAATCATATGATATTTGTCTTTTTGTGTCTGGCTTATTTCTCTTTGCATGATGTCTTCAAGTTTCATCTATGTTGCAGCATGTATTAGAAATTCATTTCTTTCTAATGGCCAAATAATATTCCATTGTATGGATATATCAGACTTTATTTATCCATTCATCTGTGGGCACTTGAGTTGTTTCCATCTTTTGGCTATTGTTAATAATGCTGTTATGAAAACTGGTGTACAAATATCTGTCCAAGTCCCTGTTCACAATTCTTTTGGTTGTATATATGGAAATGGAATTGCCAGGTCATATGTTAGGTCTATGTTTAACTTTAATGTCTATTCAAGTGCTTTGTTCCTTTTTTAAAAATTGGATTGTCTTTTTGTTGTTGCGTTGTAAGTTTTTCAGATAGTCTGGATATTAAACCCTATGATTCTCAGCTATTTTCTCCTAATCTGTAGATTGTCTTTTCACTGTTTTGATAATGTCCTTTAATGTACAAAAGTTTAAAATTTGATGAAATCTGCTTTATCTATTTTTTTTCTTTTTTTCCTCATGCTTTTGGGGTCATTTTTAAGAAATTATTGCCAAATTTTATGCCATAAGTGTCCTTCATTTCTTCTATTGCTGATTTCTTTTTTGGTAAAGTTGATCTTTCGTAGTGAAACAGTTTGATTCTCTTCTCTTTTCCTACTTTTTGTATCTTTGAGATATTTTCTTAGTGGTTACCATGGGCTTTACATCTAACATCCTTAATATGGCTTGAATTGAAACCAATTTAATTTAAGTTCAAGTTTCACAAGATCTGTTCCTTTTTATGTTCTTATCACAAATTAATTTTTATATTTTGTGTACCCAATATCATAGAATTATGACTATTTTTATACATTTGTGTTTCAGATCACATAAGAAATAAAAAGTAAAGTTAAAACCAAACATACAGTCAATAGATTTTAAATGACCTGTGTAGTTACTTTTATTGTGGATCTTTACTTCATCATATGACTTAAGTATGTTGCTGTCCCTTCATTTCATCTTAAAGGACTCCCTTTAGCTTTTCTGGTGGGCAAATCTACTGGTAACAAACTCCCCCAGCCTTTTTTTTTTTTTTTTAACCTGGGAATGTCTTGATTTCTCCATCATTTTTGAAAGACAGCATTTTATTAATGGGTATAGAATTCCTGGTTGACAGTTTTTTTTGTGTTTTGTTTTGCTTTGTTTTTTCACACTTTAAATATGTCATTGCTTTCTGTCCCCTCTGGTTTCTGAAGAGATGAGATATACTTACGGTTTTTAAAACATATATTTTTTATTTTTAAAGAAGTTTTAAATTACATATATGTTACATCAAAAATATAGGAGATTTCCATATTCTCCACCCCCACTTCCCCCCCCCCCCCACTTTCCCCCATTAACAACATCTTTCATTAGTGTGGCATATTTATCATGATTGATGGACACATAGTGAAGCATCGATACTAACCATGGACTATATTTATGCTTTTTGAACTTGAAAAGGATTCAGCATTACTAGTAAAACCTGTATTCTTAAGTAAATTGGCTTATTAAGAAATTATATTGGCTATTATTTCTATGTTACTCATAGAAAAGACCTCAAGGAAGGGCTCATATTCAATAACTCCCAAACATTCTTAAAAAAATTTTTTTAAGCATTTTCTTGACACAAGCAATAGAGGAGCAAAGCTCAACAAAACATTCTTGATTAATGGAAAGAGAATTTAATGAAAAGTTTGGAGTTAATAAATGAATTCTAATGTATTCTTGGGTGTGTCCTACAAAGTTCAACTGAGAATTCTTATCATACACTATATTTTATGGACTTTGAGTCCATTTTGGAACAGCTATACTTTTGTTTTCCCTCTCACCAGGATTGCCCCATCCTGTAATCATGGTTGTGTTATTCTTCTTTTCCTTAAGCTCATTGTCACGCGAAGGATGGAGAAATCACATGTGAAAGTTCAAAGTTCTGGGAGAAAGGTTTTGTAGCTTTTCAAGCTGCCATTAATGCTGCTATCATAGAAGTGAGTATTAAGTTGAAGAAACCTAATTTCATTACAAATTAAAATTTGATAGGTGGTGAGATAAATAGATTATCCTATCCTATCATTTATTAACTGCATTAATTTGGTTCAATACACTGAACAACTTATAATCAAATCATTGTGCAAAGCTTTGGGGATCAGGGAATAAATAGAACTCAGTCACTTTCCTCCAGGAATACTGCATAATGGGAGATATAGAGAGGTACTTAGAATGTCTTTATATTTCTCATGGAGTTATAAATTTTATGGTAGGCAAGCAAAAGAGCAGAAGATTCTCTGCTAAGAAATGCCAGTGAAGATTTAGTAATTGAAGTGACATTTCAGTAACTCTTGAAATCATGAGTAGAATTTTGTCAAGTGAAGAAGGTAAAGAGGGATGTTCAAAGGGATCAAGACAAAACCTGGAGTGAGCATTACAAAAACAAGGGGCCAGATCTTGCCATGCATATATATATTTTTAAAGTATCATGCATATGACTATTTATAATTAGAAAAAAAGCATGAAATTGTCTAATAATAACCACTTGTTTATTGATATCTTATTTTAGATCACAACAAATCATTCAGTAATGGAGCAGCTGATGTCAGTTACTGGAATAAATATGAAGATACTACCTTTTGTTGCTCAAAGAGGAGTTGCAACTGATTTTTTCATTTTCTTCTGCATTATTTCTTTTTCTTCATTCATATACCATCTTTCAATCAATGTTACACAAGAAAGACAATACATTAAGGCATTGATGACAATGATGGGACTTCGAGAGTCAGCATTCTGGTAAATCACTTTGCTACAAACCATCATGCAGGATGAATAAACATAAAGATAGCTGGTTGGACTCTTTAGAGCTATAAAGTATTATTTATAACGAATGCATCCACATACTGTTACATTATAATAAATGAATGGGGTATTTGAACCTCCAGGCTTGATAACTGGAACTTTCCATACTTCTCATACTTGGACGTAAACAAAGTCTGATGCTATAGTTGCATCAACCAATACAAATGGTGGCTCTCCATCACTAGGGAACATATGTGGATGAGCTCAAATATTTAAGAAGTTGAGTTTTCTGAGGTCCAATGAAATATATGTTTCAGATACTTTGTTAGAAATGACGGTTGATTTTTATCCCATGTTAGGGGAATCATTATTTTTTATGATATTGAGGGAAAAAACATTAAGCATGGAACCTTCCATAGTAGAGGTAATACCTGAGACGTTAAGAAAAGTCTTGGCAGGCAGGAAGCCCTGTGTCTCCATTTTAGCACTTAGTAGCTAATTCTTGCCCAAGTTACTTAATCTCTTTAAACATCAGTTTCCTTTTCTGTAAAACATTGATAGTACTATCTATCTCTCATTGATCATGAGTGTTAAAGAAGAAAATGTATATTATATTCTTTACATGGTGCTTAAGAAAAAGTCAACAGCCAATAACTCTTGGCAATTGATAGACCTTTGGGATGTATTATGGCCTGAGAAGACAGCAGATTGATGAGTTTAATCAAGAGATGCTTTAGAGAAATGTAGCAGTAAAAGCATGAATTCTAGAGTCAGAAAGTAATGGTTTGAATCTTGAGTTTGCCTTTCACACAATGCGAATATTTTTCTCAGTGTTAAACAAGATATGTAGATAGATGGAATAGCTCTAGGCATATGCTTTTTGGCTTTAAAAGAATGTCAGATACTGTTGAGTTGCATTGTGGACCACACATTTTTAGTGTTACCAATGTAACACTAGACTTATCCCTCTCCCCCAAAAGTGTTCAACAAAATGAGTTGTAGGAGTGGAGAAGATGGACTGCTGGTTTTGTTTAGAATGGGAGTTTTTTGAGGCATTCCTCTTTGCATTGTGTAATTCAATACTGAGGAAAAAGTTGGTCAGAATATTTAAAAAAACAATGGAAATATATGAAGTCAGAAAAAAGGAACCAATATAATTTTTTTAAAAAAGCAAAATAAATCCAATAAGCATTTATTTTTTGTTTGTATAAGAAAAGGTTGTGGCTTTCTATCTATTTAGCATTTGAATGAAATTAAGGAGAAGTTCATGGAACCAAGAGTTGAACAATTTCAGATGAAAAAAATTGTATCGCAAAAAGGGAATCATTACAATTAAGCTGTAGAAATAAGACTTCCCAGAATATGGCATTTTCTACTTTGGAGAAAAAGGAACTAAGCATTCATCATGAACCATTATAAACCAGTCACCATATTAAACCCATAACACACATCATTTATTTAATTCTTATGTTATTACTTCCAGTAGAGAAAACTAAAGTTTAGAGAGATCAAGTAACTACCTCTTGGGTCTCATAGTTACTGTGAAGCAGATAAAACTTGAACCCAGTACTGTGTAATTGAAAAGCTTATACTCTTTCCACACACACAAACAAAAGCATAAACCAGAATTTTTTTCCTATTTTGGGGGTTTAATAGTAGGAAAAAATATATCTTCATATCTATTTATCTCTCTTTCTAAATCTCTATGTCCTAAACTTGTATTGATATGTAGATCTATACCTATATCTATATCTATTAATCATTTAAATTAGGGGTTGGTAGATTACAGCCTGTGGGGCAAATCTGACCCATTGGCTATTTATGTAAGATCTGCAAATTAAGAATGACTTTTGCATTTTTAAATTTTGGGTAAAAAAAGTACAATAATATTTTAGTGGCACGTGAAAAGTTATATGAAATACAAATTTCAGTGCCCATAAATAAAGTCTTATTGGAAAACATACTTACACGTAGACATACTTATCTATTTATATAGTTTGTGTGATTTCTTTTGTGCTACAGTGGCAGGGTAGAGTAGTAGCAACAGAGACCTTATGGCTGCAATATTTATTTTACAGCCTAAATAAGGCATGAAATACTTACTTTTTAGTTCTTTAGAGAAAAAGTTTGCTGACTCCTCTTCACTAGGACTAACATATCCTACTAGATGTTTTTTCAGAAAACCTCTCTGGAAACTTCTCCCAATTACTTTCACCCCGTTTGTTTCCTTTATATTTGGCAATTAGCACCTATTTTCTCTGTTTACTTGCTTATTACCCCCCACCCCCAAAAAAGTTACAAGAGTCAGCAGCTTTCTGATTTACTAGCTTGCTGTATTCCTTTCATCCTTGATACATAGTAAGCGTCACTTCACATATTATCTGTGAGTGACTGAAGAATGAAGTTGAAGAGTAGCCGTGCTCTGACCTGATGTTTTTTTCCTGTGCTAGGCTCTCCTGGGGTCTGATGTACGCTGGCTTCGTCTTTATTATGTCCATTCTAATGGCTATAATTGTAAAATCTACCCAAGTTGTTGTCCTCACTGGCTCCGTGGTGGTCTTCATTCTCTTTTTCTTCTATGGCATGTCTTTGGTAAGTTGGTGAATTTAATTCTTTCTCTTTCTCTCATGTGGGTCTTTCCCATAGAAACCTGCCATTCCTTTGTCCTGAGCGATGATCCTAGTTGTAACTCTTCTGTTTGCAGTGTCTGCATGAGGCAGTATCTCGGGTTGGAAAAATTAATAAATATACTTTTATATATTTTATGCTACTGAAGATTCTCAAAGGATTACAAACCAGCTCAATTTTCTCCCTTCTCAGATAACTTTAGCTTTCCTGATGAGTGTGTTGATAAAGAAACCTTTCCTTACTGGCTTGGTCATCTTTCTCCTTATTGTCTTTTGGGGGAGCCTGGGATTTGCTGCATTGTACAGACATCTTCCTGCATTTTTGGAATGGACCTTATGTCTTCTTAGCCCCTTTGCCTTCACAGCTGGAATGGCCCAGGTGAGAGTCAATGTAATTGTTTCATTTGTTACAAATGTCAAAACAGATTTCCTCTTATAATTCATATTAGACGTTCTAAGCATTAAAATTCCCACTCACTGTCGCAAAGATAAACTCATAAGAAGGGAAAAGTTGTAATTTTTCTCTCTAAGCACAATTAATTTTTAAAAGTCACTTCATTATTGATGTGGTTCAGTTTCTACTTTTAATGGATTATCCCAACACATTTGTCTGATCTAATGCTCAGGAATCATGACACTTAGCATTAACACAAACATTTGAAAACCAGGAATTAGGTAGAAATTGATTTGTTGAAATCAGCCAGTTCTATACTTTATCATTTTCTTTTTACATGAAACTGAACCTTCTTGCAGAAAAATTAATTCTTGTCATGACATCATCACTACACAAGGCTAAACAAAAGGCTATGTTACATAAAAATTCTTTACACCTTACTAAAGTTCAGTAAGAAATTATTCTGACTTTTTCATAACTATTGAGTATTTTCACTCATTCCATGTTTTTACTCTCAAATGGTGGCCCCTGTCTGGAATGGCTTCCTTTGTTCCCATCCAAAGCTTGATGAAATCCTAGAGAAGGTCCATCTCAAATATCACCGTCCTTGAGTTTTTACCTCCTCCCAGAGGACTTGCCTGCTGCTGCCCCTGGGTCCCTAAGCATTCAGTGCCCCCATGCACTGTGGTACTTTCCATGTTGCTTTGTGGTTAGATGGTTCCATTGCTATGTCCTTCAATAGACCTGAGTTCCGTAAAGACAGAAACTGTGGTACATTTATCTTTTGTATTCTGAGAGTCTTGTAAAAATTAGCAGTAATAATTCTTAATATTAAATTAAATGTATCTATTTTTCCCCAGCTTATACATTTGGACTATGATGTGAATTCTAATGTCCTTTTGGATTCTTCAAACAACTCATCCCTAATAACCGCAACTCTTTTCATGCTGGTGTTTGATGCTCTTCTTTATTTGTTATTGACCTTATATTTTGACACAATTTTGCCCAGTAAGTAGCAGCATACTTGTAATGAAACACAATTTCATTAATTGCATTCTTTTGAAGTAACTGTCTATTATGTGTTGAATACAAATTATCAAAATTTTTCCTCAAAACTCTAATACAAGCTTAATGGTATTCTTTACTGTTTATAGAATCACTCTCTAAGACTTTGTTCTATTATATAACTTTAGTTTGTTTCTTTTTAAAAATAGAGACTTCTGAGAGATTATTGATTATTATAGACCAAGTGTTTACATCAGAACTAAATGAAGATTAGCTGGTATTTGAGATTTGATTTTAGGAATCTCCAAGTGCTCCCCGTCTAACTCATCTGACAGGCCATATTAGGTTATTAAGTTACAATATTTTAATTGTGTGTCAAATGCCTATAGAAAGGTAAGGTCTTTACCTGTGGATCTCTGGAGTTTGCCTTTCTCCTTTTAGTACATACTAGACACATTTCAGGGAAAAGAAAGAAGGGGAAAAGGGGAGATATAAAGAAGGAAGAGACCTTTTGACTCAATTAATGGATTATGTTTCCTAGAATACAGAATACATGGTTCTCTGTGCTTTATAAAAGCCTCCAAAGTAAGAAATATTATGTCCCATGACGTTTGTCATTATGTCATAATATTATCTATCAAAATTATATTTTTAAAAGAAATTAATATAGTATGTACAGTGTCCTTTTTTTTTATTTTCCAACTTTATTTCAATCACAGAATTTTGTGTTATCATTGCTTCTTTTTTTAAGACAGCTTAATTTTTTATCTTCTAATTTATTAAAGTATTTTGCATCCCTTTTTAAATAACTAGGCCTTGCTGATTTGGCTTATTTCAGATTTTTGATAGAAGGTTAAATATGTTCTATTTCTAGGTTGGTAAGAAATTTTTATTAAAATTTATGCATATTTAATTTGATCAAATTATATTTTGTATGGATTAAGAAAATGGCATGGTTTTTAAAAAATCTGTTATTTTGATAAATTCTATTGGTGGAATAAATTCCACTTGATTATTATATATTAATTATATAAAGCACTGCTAGAATTCATTTGTTTTTACTCTATTTAAATTTTACAACCATGTACATATGTGAGATTGACCTAAACAGGTTTTTTTCTTCCTATAACATTTTTTGTATTTTTTTTCATGCCAGCTTTGCTCTGCTCTAAAAAATTGAAGTGGTTGCTTTATGTGAGTTCACTTTCATGCTTCCTAAGAAGCAGTTTGGTGATTTCCTCCATTCTGAATTTATAAGGGTCATATTCCATTAGAGGAGGCAATTCTGGGCTTTGAACATGCTGGCACTGTTAGCCCCATTCCAGGGCTTCCAGGGGCTGTCCCTGCTTCCACTTCTGCCCATGGGCAGACAGTGCACCTCTGGATTTGACTCGTAGTAGTCAGGGCATGACTCCAACCTGGGTAGGCAGTGCACTCCTGAATCATGACTTCCTGTCCCTAAATGATCATTTGGGTCATTAATTCAGGTGTGTACTAAGTGAAACTTTATCTTTTTAACATAACTTGATGTCTATTTAAACCCCACTTCCTTTCTCCAATGAACACCTCTAAGTCTGAAGATTTTTATTTGTCCTGATATCCTTTGTGTGTTTCTGGGATTAGGGGTGGCTGCCCACTGTTATGTGTGATAACATTCATTGTACCTATTACAGTAGAAATAGAGCAATGAGAAACCAGAATACTTCCATTACTATTTGCTCTCCCTTTTTTCTGTCAAGGAAAATTATATTTGGACAGACATAGCAAGTATGTTTTAAGACTAATACATAAAATAAGATGTCTGGTTACTCTAAATGAGGTTACGTTGCATTGGTAACACATCTTTAAAATGCAAGTGATTTGAAGTAATCGAGGGAAAGTTCAGAGAACTACTGTTAGTAATCTCTGAGCATATCAAGAGCAATACTAAAAAAGATGAAATCATAAAGGTGCCCCCTGCTTTTTGAAATAGAAGAAATTATGTATCAACAGCTATGACTTGCTGAGTTTGAAAATTGTTCTGGCTGAAGTTTTAGAAAAAGTTGGAAATAGTTTATTAAATGGAAAGTCTAATAATTGATTGCTAGTTTGAGTTCACTAGGAGAAATAATTTTTAGGAAACCTCATATCAATTTTGACAGGATTCTGAACTGAGAGATCGGAGAAAGTGATACATGTAGTGTATCTGGACTTCAATAAGGCATGCAAAAATGAAAGTCATTTCTGTATCCTTAAAGATAAAAGGGAAACACAAATAGTTTTAGATGGTATATTTTTTATAAAATTCAAAATACCCTCCTAGAAGATTGGAGCATTTTAACAAGGTCTGGGGAGAAATCAGCACTTCCTAGGGGAGCTTTCACAGAACCAATGGATTGGTGACACAAGGAGTAGATTTTGGGTCAGTATTAGGTGGTTGTACCTTACCATGGAGGATTAAAAAAATTGTATTTCCCAGTGTAAGTTCTCTACCACTGGCAATCACGATGTATAGGGCATTCATATGACATATAAAGCACTGTTTAGATTAATTTTGAAGCTCTTTTTCAATCTGAATTTATAAAATTTTAAATCATGTGATAATGGATAAAACTTGATTTCGATGGTTTACTGAAATGTTGCAGGCCTCTTTGAAAGGAACTTCAGACATAAGTAGACAGTAGGTAGATCATTCAGAGGAGATGGAATTTGCTAAACAATCATGGTTGTAAATTTGGATTCTTTCACCTTATTAGGATGAAAATATTTTAAAACCAGTCTCTATATTTATCCTCCTTCTTGTTCAAACTGATAAAATTAACAATATTTATTTGGTAGAATTAACCTATTTCATTCAAATATATCTCTGCTCTTCCAAAGAATCTTTATCTCCAAGGAAGAATTAATTGTCCTTTATTTTTCTCTCTTTCACTCGATCTCCTAAAACTCTGTCTTTGTAACCATATCTCAAAAACTCTGTCTTTGTAACCATAGCTTCTCATCTCTTTTCATAGTTTTCCCCTCTGGCTCCTAGATCTTTAACCACTCTGAGACTGATAATGCAGGGGAAACTTTCCTTCATAAACTTCTCTTAGTGAGATTCAAACCCTTTTTTTTCTTAAAGATATGAGTGTGTTAGAAAAACATTGGTAATAAGACAACTTGACTATGCCTTTTCCCTTTATTTGTTTCGGTCTCTTCTAAAATATTCATTAAATGTAATATGAATTCTAGAATTTGCAAACATATTTTGTGGGTTGGCATTTTTCTTCGAACCTTTCTTTATATGTAACTTTCCTTGTTTCCCTTTTTATAAAAGCAGCCGTTAGAAAAGAAAATACATCATTTTTAGGTTCAACAGACTGATCTGGCCTTGACACTTTCAGGTGGTGAGACACTTTACCCTTTTGATGTCTTTTGACTTACCTTTAAAGTGATAATAACTGTGCCTATTGACCTTGTATAATCTTTATAAGAATAAAATGGGAGAATGTGAAAATGTTTTGCAGAGTAGTCTACAGTCTATGCGCTACACACATGTAATGTTTTAATATTATCCTCTTTCCTAACTTTTCACTACATCCTTTTCAAATTTTGTCTTTTTTACTTCAAAATATTGACATAATGCCTTTCAATAGTCTTTCAAAATAAGCATGTGAAATGTTAAAATTGCACTAATTTGTATCCTGCTTTTCTTTCTTGCCTTTGAAACTGTCATCAATCAGTTAACTGACTATGCATAGACCTAGTCATATTTTATTTCTCCAGAAAAATGCACATGAGCTACTTTTCAAAATGATTAAATATGAAATTTTATATGATGTTTAAAAGTTTTCATTGGTAGGAAAATGAGGTCCACATATATATATAGGTAATATACATGAATATAAACTCAGGAAAATGTTTTATCAATCATCCTTATTATCTTGTGGACACCTCTACAACTCACCCATATTCCATTTTCTCTGTCACTTATAAGCATTTTCTAGTCCTTTTTCTACACTATTGCTGCTAAGATTAATACTTATCAAGTCTGTGTCTGTAATGATAAGAACCATATAATGATAAGAATTATCACCAGAAAGCCCTTTGCTTTGCCTCTTCATTATTATGCATTTGCCCCATTTCTTCTCTTCCCAAGTAGTTGTACCTAATTTTGCTGCCTCCTGTTCCAGGTTCTCAGGGATACCTTTTGTTCCAGATTCATCATTCATTTACTGACTTTTTAAAATACTGCCAACATATGACACAATGTCTGCTTCTCAAAGTAGAAACTCTGGGGAATGTCTTTAACTCTCTGGCCAAACTGAAGTTAAAGTGGTTCTTAATGTTAAATTTAAATTCCTCCTGAAACATCTGACTCAATTTGAGGAGTTTTAAAAAAATTTAGTTAACAATGATACGTGCATCTCATACTAGGAAGCATCATATTAGACTGTAACATCTCAGTTATTTTTCCTCACTGTTCTGAATATGTCAAAGCCTATTAAAACAGTAATAACAAGTTGATCATGTGTGTTGAGGTTTAATATCAAAGGGGTTGCATTCCTATGTGGCCTGAGAGTGACTCTACCCCTTAAAGTGATGACTCACCCAATATTAAATTGCCTATTGCTCATGCAGCTGAATATGGCCATCGGCGTTCTCCCTGGTTTTTCTTGAAGTCCTGTTTTTGGTTTCAACGCCAAAATGTTGATCATATGGCCCTTGAGAATGAAATCGATTCTGATCCTTCGTTGAATGATTCTTTTGAACCAGTGTCTCCAGAATTCCTTGGGAAAGAAGCCATCAGGTAAGAAATTACATAGAGGCACAAATGGAGAACAGGTCGGAGACCAAGGTTCTAAGCAGGCAAAACACTGATGTGAGCAGTGATCTCCTTCTGTGCCCCTTTGGGCCCATCCACACCAGGCTGCTACACCTGTGAAAGGCTACATTCACACTTTTTTTTTTTTTTTTTTTGGTACCGAGGCTGGGGATTGAACCTGGGACCTCGTATATAGGAAGCCTGTGCTCAACCATTGATCCACATGGGCTCCCCTGAGTTGGTTGTTTCATTTGTTTGCTTGTTGTTTGTTTTTTGGAGGCTCCAGGAATCGAACCTGGGACCTCCTATGTGGGAGGTGGGCACTCAGTCACTTGAGACACATCCGCCCCCCCACATTCACTCTTAATAACACCCTGCTTTCTCACCTTGTCAGCATTTACATGTATTAATACATTATTGTATAGCAACCACTGTCAATGAATAAATCATCTTCATATTTCCTTTTTCCTCATTATCTCTTGGTTTTCCTTTTCATACTTTGATATCCCTTTCTATGCCCCCCACTTTGTGATAGACTCTATCATCTCCCTTGTTATTCTTACCCCTTTTTTCTGTAATTCACCCTGTCCCTCTTGTCTTCCATTCCTGATAAATAAGATAAGGAGGCAGGGGCAGGTGTTGCAGTAAAAGGGAGTGAGACAACCCAGGGAGAGGGGAAAGAACGATGAGAAGTTAACACTCTAAAATGATGTTCATGTTTCATGCAATGTTGGTTGCTTTGATTTCCAGGCAACTAGAAAACCCTAAGTTCCCTCAATATTTGTTCAAATTTTTCCCAACACCTAATGTTACATTTGTCTCACCCCTGAATGAAATCTTTCCAAATCTACATCTTCCATCATCTATTTTAATTGTGCGTTTGTAATCCATACAGTTTCTAATTTTTAGTTTCTAAGACCATAGGTTGAATATGAACAGACAGAAAGGAATAATATTCTCTCATTACTTACGCATTAGTGCTGTGTTCTCAACAAGCTGGGCTCTAACTTCAGTGCTCCTCCAGTGCCTAGGCCAGAATCGGGTGCTATTAGAGCAGTCATGGAAGGCCAGGGATGCTGAGAGAAGGCATCACCACCTACCCAGAGGGCAAGGAGAAGGGTATTGAAGGACTGTGAGCTGTAGGTAAAAAGACTAATCCTGTGCGCCAGGAAAATTATCTCTAGTAATCGGTGGAGGTGTTGGACACAGAAAGCCTCATGTAGCTGAGTGCTGGGATGGTCTAGGTAACCCAAGCACGCAGTCCTGCTTTGTTGCTGAGACCTGCACTGTGCCCAGTGGCCCAACACACGAATTCTTGCAAACTCTGGGTCTCACTATCCCATAGACCAATTCAACTGGGCCCACATCACCACTTAGTAGAGAAGCAGAATGAAATGCCAATTAAGATGCATTATTGAACTAACCAGGAAGTGGATTTTATCTAACCTAGAATCTACTACCTCAACGTAAGGATAAATTCCATTAAAGCATAGGGGGAAAAGTCATAATTTCTATTGCACAGATGAAAGGAAGGAATCAAACAAGCTAATTTTCTTTATTGCCTTAAAAAAAAAAAAAAAAAAAAGATGGGGAAATGGAGACTAGGAGAAACCAAGAAACTTGCCTGAAGTCGCATGGTTTAGGAAGAGGCAGTACATGAACCCACATGTGCTCGACACCAAAGCCACTCTACTTCCCTGCCTGTCCTCTTTGTAGTTCTGTCCATACTTAACTGGATTATGACCAGACTGACTGGTTTGTTGCAACAATGTAAGAAATTAATGCAGATCAAAGGCTCAGCACAGGGACCGGCCTATTGTACACCTTCAATGTATTTTAAATCCGTAATCAGTCATTTCTTTGATTTTCTCCTCTCTCGTCATCATTGGAGGTTTACTACATTGCAAGCATGTGTGGTTTTTCTTTCCTCTCAGCTAAATGAGGGTTTTAGTTGTTTATTGCTTTCTTAAGTAAAGCAGTTCCAAGAAAAGTGAAGTCACAGCCTAGGTTGCTTATTTTCAGTTCTTAAAAAAGAGCCAGTTTCAAAAGGGAAGCTCCCCTGCCCTAGCACACAGGCTTACCATTTTCTGGCATGTGGTGATTCCTGATAAGCCTACTTTGATTTGGTACCCAAAAACTAAAACCCCCAACGTGCCCTGTCTTTTGATGCCAAGCAGGAAGCACTAGTGGCAACAGTGAGAGTCATTAATATTCAGAGAAACCGGAACAGTTCCGCTAACATGCCCACGCGGCCCCTTCCAGTCCAGAGCCACCGGCATCTTGGGGGGACTGTTGGACAAAACACACAGCACCCTCCTTTTCCCAGGCCCACACCCCAGAGACATGGTACTGCCCAGGCAACAATGTCAGCCCACCAGGCAGCGTTTACCAGAAGGCAGGTGAGGACAGACTGGGCAGAAATGGCTCAGGGGGTTCTCGGCAGCCGGGGTCAGTCTGCTGGCAGAAAAGGTTTTAGATCCGGGGCGACCCTCAGTCGGGCAGACTTGTGTTCAAAGTCTTAAAGAGTTCACCACAGGTCCAGCTCAAGGGGCGACTGCTGGGTACCCCATAATAATTTTGTAATAAAGTTTTAACCTAAGCACCCTCTAACAGATCCATGGACTATATCAAAGTTAAATTTCAAAGTAACCAAAAGCAGCTGCCGCCCTGTGAAAGCCAAGAGGATCCAAAGGGGTCCTGGGTGGGATCCTGGGGCAGAAAAAGGACCTGAGGCAAGAAAGGAAATCCAACTAAAGCCTGGACTTCAGTGGACAATCGCGGAGCCCTATTGGTTCATTTAAGAAATGAAACAGGGTAATGTAAGCTGTTAATAGGGGAAACTTGGGTGGGGTATATGGGAAGGCTCTATGCCATCTTTGCAATTTTTCTGTAAATCGAAACTGTTGTAAGAAATAAAGTTTATTGTTTTAAAAAGGCAACTGAAGAATGGAAGTAAGAACTGACTACTCCCAGCAGCAGGGCCTTGGTGTCTTCCATGTGCCAGAAACCACGTCACACAAAGTGTGTCACATGCATCTGCATTTTTTCCTTACACCAGTGTTAAGAGCTGAGTATAATCTGCATTTTAGAGATGAAGAAGCTGAAGCACAGAGAGGTTAGGTAACCTGCTCAGAGTCACACAGCAAGTTTAGTGCCAGGTGAAGAGCTCAAATTCAGGTCTGTAGGACTGCAATGCTCCCATTAAAACTCAACAGTGCTGCTTCAAAAACCCTGAATTTTGAACAAAGCTGCTCAAAAGAAGCTTCAAACTTTTAACAAGCCCAGATCAAGAATTTAAAACAATGTGTACTCTCCAATATGTCCTACCTTTAAAGAAATTTCTATAGTTTGAAAACATAACGGCATATAAAACCGTTTATTGCTTGGAACATCAGTAACCCAGACAACGCTATAGCAATATTGGAACAAAATTCGACTCCCTTGACATTCTCAAGCTCAAGAGAAATGAGGCCGGGGTCATAGGCAGAGAGCAGAAGCCAAATGTTCTACACAACCACAACACAAGAGTCACTCCCTGCAAAAAGACATAAGAATTCTAAACCTGCAGGTTGCTCCCTTGTGATCTCACCGAAAGTTAGGAGGCAGAAGTTTAGTTAAGGTCTGAAGGTCATTCCCAGTCTCGATTTTAATGCCACTCTATGGCATCTTTCGACAGAGAAATTCTGAGCATGCTTCAACATTTCTGGGTGAAGAAGCATGGCAGGTGTCACCCTCTGTATCTCGCAGGAAAGTGACCCTAGATGGCTGAGTGGAAGTGGAAGGAGCTGTATCTTTGCAACGGCCACTGTGCCTGCCCTTAGTAAATGCCGTTTGACTTGCGAACTGGATGTGAAAGTCATTGATGGAGGAAAAACGGTGTCTCTGTGATGTCATTCCTTTTTTACGAAGTCTGTTTTCCTGCCCTTAATCACACTTGAATCACTGTGGGCAATGATTGAGAGTCAAATTTTGCACAGTAAAGCAAGTCACAGCAGTAATGGAAAAAAGTATCAATACTTGTAAAATTTGGAAAATGCAACTTGAAATTGTGAGTTAGAGAGAGAATATTAACAAACTCAAAAGAAAAAAATAAAACATCTGCTTTTTATCAGCAAACATATTCAAAGCAAGGGACAATAATGGAAGCAGAGGTAGCTGAAGTTTCCTAGTATTAAAAAAAAATCCTTCATCCGGACATGTTGATGAAGCAAAGCTCTCTGAGAAGCTTTTAGGAAGTATACGTTGTATGATGTCCATGAAACCGACATGGTATTAGAACCTCAACAGCTTCAGAATCTCAGTTGTCTTGATGTTCCAGCACCATCTAAGGAATATTCCCGTATTAGCCTTCCACTTCCAGTTCCCACATGCCTTCATGGATGGGATTATCAGAAAGATCTGTCACTTTCACAGCCTGAAGGCACAGCTCGGGGTTGCACGCCTGAATCACACCCATGACCATCACCTGCTTTCCCGGTTCGAGGCAGGGCCATCCACGCAGCACCGCTAGCCTAGCCTAGCCACCACCAGCTGCCACCTTTCTGCTCCCAAGCATATGTGTTTTGCACGTATTATCTTATTTACTCCACAGATAATCTCTATGGGGCAGTTCAAATGATCATCTGCATTTCATAGCTCACAAACTAAATGCACTGAATTCGGTGACAGAGTTAGTGAGTGGCATGCTGGGATTTGAACCAGACCTTCATCTTTGGGTTTTGGTGTGCTGCTTCTCTTTTCTCTTCCACATTTTCTCCTAACCATTGATTCCATCTCCAGGTTTTTCCTTATCCAGTCATTTCTCACAATCCTTACAGCATTATATTCCCCCTTGCTAGTTGCTGTCTCTGTGGCATAGCCTGTCCAAGTGGTGAAGATCAGGGATGCAGTTTCTGATGAAATGCGCTAGATGCTCCTGCCAGCCACCTGTGCCCATGGGCAGGAAAAGAACCCCAGGTTTTTTCACAGTCCAAAGGCTTTCTTTATCTATCCTCTGTCCACCTCCACCCTTTCCTCAAGATATTTTCCTCTTTTTTTCAGAATCAAAAATCTTAAAAAAGAATATAAAGGAAAGCATGAAAAAGTGGAAGCATTGAAAGGTAATAAAGTAACATGAAATTTTACATGGCAATTTGATTTAGTGACTATGCGTCATTGTAGTAGGGTCTTGCAGGGATTAAAAACAGATATTCCAGATAATATGCCTCTCCTTTATTTGAACTCATAATGTGTTCTTAAAAGTAAAACCCATGTACCAATTTTAGAAAATTGGTTGTGCCATTGAGAATCTTAGGTGTTTGAAAGTTATACAATAGCTTCAATGCAATTCTTTATTATTTTCAACTCAACACACTCTGTGATCCTAATTTATTTATTTATATATGTTTTATGTATTTACTATATAATCTGACTTTCTTTTATGGTAAAAACTGCTTTTATCTAAAAATTGTTAACCATGTAATAATATATCATCTGTAATGCTACAGCTATAGAGTATGATTCATATGAGATAACAATTTTAAAAGAATGAGCTTTGAGATGGATTTCATATTGCTAGCCAAATACATTAATATCATAAGATTTTTTGAAAATCAGAGAATGTGAAGTTAATATTTAGGTTCTGAGTATAATTTTATTTTAAAAACATATGTTAGGTCTGGTATTTGACATATATGAAGGACAGATCACTGCTCTCCTTGGCCACAGTGGAGCTGGGAAAACCACCCTGCTAAACGTGCTCAGTGGGCTGTCGGTCCCAACATCAGGTGAGAGGGTAATTATCCATAGATGAGTACACGGGGCAACAAATTAATTGTCCTTTTATGTTTTGCTAATGATTAGTCACACACAGATATTTAAGAGAAACATTTTTAAAGTTTCTTTAAGTTATATTTTTAAAAGGAATTATGTTCTATTTATCCGGGAAAATGTTGCTTGTGATATAAACATTTCATGACAATTAGGTTTAGGCTTATTTAGTTATTGTTGGGAAAAAATGGCGCTACTGGGACACGGAGACTGATTGACTATAGACAAAGAAAGATTTATTGGGAAGCTTTCCCAACAGAGAGGGTCTGAAGAACAGACTTCAGCCCGCCCCTGGAAGGGGGGGATTTGAATTTATGCAGAACTTTCCTAGGCGGGGGAATGATAGTTGGTGGGAGGGGGTTGAGGGTCCCAGTGAAGAGCAGGGACCAACGGGAAGCCCTTAGAGGTGGAACTTTTCCTGATAGTGACTAAGAGATAGTGGGTTAGGGTGTTATGGTTTCTTGGAATGCTGCAGGAGCAGACGTTTCTTTGTTCTGTAGGAAATTTTATCTCCCTCTGATTTGTAGGTAGGGAAGGTTTCCATTTCCCTTTACTCCTTCCTCTATGTGGTTTCTTTATTTAACCTGTGGGGAAGTGCTGTGCCCTTGGACAGTAGGCTATGCATATCAGGGGAAACTGAGCTACAGCTTGTTAATTATTGCAAACCTCTAACGGTTACTAATTGGCATCCCAACTAGAACTGATGTTATTTTGAACATTGTTGGAGAAAATACAGTGCTTACTGGGACACGGAGACTGAAAGACTATAGACAAAGATTTATTGAGAGGCTCTCCCAATGGAGGGGGTTTGAAGAACAGACTTCAGCCCCCCCTTGGAAGAGGGAAACTTGAATTTATACAGAACTTTCCTAGGCTGGGGAATGATAGTTGGTGGGAGGGGGTTGAGGGTCCGAGTGAAGTGCAGGTGCCAATAGGAAGCCCTTAGAAGTGGAAATTTTCCTGATTGTGACTACAAGATAGTGGGTTAGGGAGTTAAGGTTTCTTGGAATGCTGCAGGAGCAGATGTTACTTTGTTCTGTGGAAATTTTATCTTCCTCTGATATGTAGGTAGGGAAGGTTTCCAGTTCCTTTTACTCTCCTTTCTTATGTGGTTTCTTTATTTAACTCATGGGGAAGTGCCGTGCCCTTGGACACGTAGGCTTATGTGGGATGGGGTTAGCCTTTCCCCAGTGCATATCAGGGGAAACTGAGCTACAGCTTGTTAATTATTGCAAACTTCTAACAAACATTACTTTGAAGTTTTTTTAATTAGGTAAAATATATTTAAATAAATTAGTGATTGACAACCATTGTTTCCATTTTAAAAGATCTTAAATGAAGCAGGATACATGATCTTGAAGCTAACTTTCTACTTTCTGCTTTTAGGTTCAGTCACCATTTATAATCACACAGTTTCAAAAATGGCTGACCTGGAAAATATCAGCAAGCTCATTGGATTCTGTCCGCAATCCAATGTGCAATTTGACTTCCTCACCGTGAGAGAAAATCTCAGGCTGTTTGCAAAAATAAGAGGGATTCAGCCACAAGAAGTGGATCAAGAGGTACATGAACGTGTTAGAAGTCACATAGCCATAAAAATGAAATTTTTTATCTAGCAAAATCCTAAATGTATTTTGGTTAAATTAATTCTACACAAAGCATTCCTAAAGGTTAAAAAAAAAGGGTCTTTGTAAACAACAACAAAATAATAGTGTTTTAAAAATAAATATTTTGGGTTTTGTTCTAAAGATTCTTTATTTGGTTAGGTACAACAAGTTTTACTGGACTTGGAAATGGAAAATATTCAAGACCTCCTTGCTCAAAATTTAAGTGGTGGACAAAAAAGGAAACTAACCTTTGGGATTTCCATTTTAGGAGATCCCCAGGTAAGTAGAATTAAAATTACTGGTGAAATCACATTGAAGGCTATGACATTATTTTATATCAAACTTATTTTGCAAATAATAAATGTCAGAGAACTTTTACAATAAGATATTGAGTGCTAAAGTAACTTTCCCAAATGCTTTTAGAAACATATTGCTTTTAAAAACAACCTTGCTTAAAAGGGAAAAATTCTTTTATGTAATTCCCTACCTGTGCAGGTTTTGCTATTGGATGAACCAACTGCTGGATTAGATCCCCTTTCAAGGCACAAAATATGGAACCTTCTGAAAGAGAGAAAATCAGACAGAGTCATTCTCTTCAGTACCCAGTTCATGGATGAGGCTGACATCCTGGCTGGTAAGTCTTGGGTTCCTTTTATGTATCTTAGTGAGAATTAGAGTCATGTGTGGAATACGAAGAGCTATGTCCCACAGCTAGATCTCCCTGGTGTATGCGATAAGCCAAGGCAGGAGAATGTGGTTCCTATCCATTTGAGTGCATACCAGAATACCTTACCCCATCAAAGTGTTCTGATCCCATTGTAAAGTAACTTATTGATTGTAAAATATGTGATGTATTCAAGTTTTATTCAGTATAGATGTCAGTGAACTTGACACGATTAGATCCTTTGATGCATGATGACTTTTATAAATATACTAGAGAATAAACTAACATTATTTAATCATTTATTTGTTGGATGACAAAGAAAGTGATTTCCTTATGACTAGACTTAGAATATCTATTTCATTGGATCATGCTCCTAAATATATTATTTATTAATGAGTTCATTCTATCTTTTATAAATAGTGAAGAAATAACACCTTAATATGATTTCTTTTTTGGGTCTTTATACTTAGATAAGAAGGTGTTTATATCCAGTGGGAGGCTGAAGTGTGCAGGTTCTTCTCTATTCCTGAAAAAGAAATGGGGCATTGGCTACCATTTAAGGTAAAGCCCATAATGTTGGAGACATATTAGAACATGTTAGAAATACTGGGGACATGTGATATCAGTATTAGTCTATCAAAGTAGGCTACAAAACTAGTAAGTTCATTTCAAGAGCATTGTGCTGAAACTAAGCCATAATTGCCTGCTGTTTTAGCCAGAATATAGGATATGTGAAATCATAGATATTGAGGATAAAAAGATGATTAAACTAGGTTTAAATAAAAGTTTTGGAAAAGTTTTCAAACTTGCTTGTTGCTTGTGAAGATTCATTTGTTGATGTTCCAGCTCCTTTCTGCTATCATATTTCAGATGCTTATTTTTGTTTACCTTAATGATTTCAAGTCTTCTCTGGTCTTCCTGACCTCATTCTCTCCATCATTCCATTCGTCTCAGTCTCCTCTTTCTGATAATCATTATTATTGTGATTAATGTCTATTATGTATTAAGTGCTGGATATATTTTTGCTAAGATGTTTACATAAAGACTATGCATATTATAGTACTTAATCCTCCACATAACTCTAAGAAGAAGGTATAACTGTCATCCTTTGAGAAATGAGGATACCACATGAGAAAAAGTTTTAACAAGCTGTGCAATCTCACAGAATTTATAAGTAACAGAGTCTGAACCAAGATTACAGGCATGGTGTGAACTGCTTTGTATCCTTCTAATTAAATATTAATATTTATCAAAACATAATTTAAATTGCATCATCCCCCATGGTTAAATGGATCCCCCATTACTTACCTAGAGTGCTTAAATTGCTCAAATCTGCCATTCCATCCTTGTTGCTGATTACAAACCAACTGAATCAATACCCTCCAACTAAATGAACTCCCTGTTATCTAGGTAAGCTGCAGATTGTTCTCCTGTTTATGCTTGAAATGAGACTTCAGTCTGCCATGTTTTCCCCAACTCCACTTAACCATATTTAAATATCATACATTCTTCAAGGTCTTTTTTGAATGCTTTTTCCTCAATGAACTTCTTTTCTGCAAACTCAATTAAAATGTTGTCTAAAGCAATCAAATTAACTTCTTTGATTCTCAGTAACTTCATTTACTAAATGGGGTTAAAAATCCAGCAAAACAAATTGAATGAGTGAGTACATGATAAAATGCAAAATGCTTAACTAATTTCACTCATCTTCCCACTCCCTCATGCTTATAATATGTTGATTTATATTGCAGTTAAATGTTATAAACCCCATCATGGAAAAGATTATATTCTTCCCATTTGGTATCCTTAACTGTTCTTAGCACAGGGTCTTATAAGCACAGAATAGTTTCTTTTAAAAATTTTTTTTTTCAGGTTTATGTCATTGTCATAAATTGTGATGCTCTTATCACTTCACCTCCTCAGTAAATTTCAATGGATATGATGAATGATGGGATTTCCAAAATTCAATAATTTTATGATATTTAAAAGTTTTCATCAAAAAGTGGACCAGCCTTGACTTGAATAGATTTCAGCTCAAAAGGATAAAAAAAAAATCTAAAATTTATTGAGCGTTTACTTAGGTTAAGGCTCTGTGTTAACTCTTACATCCTTAATTTTTGTCCGTCTTAGAAATCCCGGGAGAGCTGGGTATTATCTCATCTTGCAGATGAGAAAAGGGATGCTCAGAGACAGAAAGCCGCCTGCCTGAGCTCTGGAACCTGGGTAGGCCTGACATGAAGCCAGTGTTCTTAAGGACTGCACCAAATTACTTGCATTTTATGGGTTGCCTGTTCGAGTCCTAACTTTTTGCAGGACTTATACCTTCTTGTCAAAAGAGAATTCAAGTTGAGTTTTTTAATAGACGGAAACAAAATTGGGCATTCCACTGCCAGGCCGCCCCTCTCCCGAGCCAAGATCTCTTCTGCAGATAACCATGCCCTCTGGTCTCCTTATCTGTCTCTAATGATCCCTTACCATAGCTTCTCTGTCACTTCCTAGAGATTAGTTCTTTTCTATGTCCTGCTTCTTCCAGTAGATTTTGCATTTTTCAGCTCATAAATATCATGAAGTGACAGGCGCATACCACATGCTTAGGAAATTGTTTTTTAGAGATAACTTTTTTTTGAAAAACGATTTTTAATTTGAGAAGTTGTGAGTTTACAAAATATTCATGTATACCATATAGGACTCCCACACATTGCCCCACCACCAACAACCACACATTGTTGTGACACATTTGTTACATTTGATGAAAGAACTAATTTACTCTTTTTAATGTCAGTTTGCAACTGAATGAAATGTGTGATCCAGAGAATATAATGTCACTTATTAAGCAGCACATCCCTGAAGCCAAATTAACAGCACAAAGGGAAGAAAATCTTGTATATATTTTGCCTTTGGAAAGGACAAACAAATTTCCAGGTAACAAAGTCAGAGATCACAGAATGATTTGGGAATAATGTTACTAGCAATAATGATAGCAACTAAGAATAAGAGCGACAATTTCATGTTTACTAAATGCATGACTTTGTGCATTGATGTATATAAAGCTCCCCAAGGTCAGTTCTAATATTAGACTCTGATATCATCCTCATATCCCTTATGAGAAAACTGAGGCATGAAGATACAAAAGGTGTAATTAAGAGATGCAAGATCTCATCAAGCTAAAATTAGGAATATTTGGGAAATTTTTCTCAGGATTACAGTCAGGGCAGGAAAAGGTCTGTGCAAACAGTGGCACAGTATTGAAGGGGAGCTTAAGGACTTGTATACAGCATTTAGGCTGATAAACACTATTATATAATCTTATAATCCAAGTCATTAAAGAGTAATTACAATGAGCTTGGAGGCTGTCAAACATTCTAGGATTCATAACTGTACTCAAACCCAAAAGGTTTAAGGACCACTGTCCTTACTATTTTTCTATTGTATCTCCCTACATGCCCCTTCATTTCCTAAGAGTTTTGAGGTAAATTGCTTTTTTAAAAGTGTAGCTTATAAAAATGTGTTTACTTTATTAAGTTTAAGGAATTTGGCAACTCTTAATGGAGGAGAGAGAGAAAGAGCAAAGTTATATAAATATGCTTTACTTGCATTTTATTTAGATATTTTTTCATTAGGGAAGATTCTGTAGCACCTAATTATTTCTGTAAACATTAGGTCTTTTGTATTTGTTACAGTAGTTGTATAACAATTATCCTTAACATGAAAATATAATCTCTGTTCTCAGAAAATCATTCTTTAATTAATGGGAGCTTAGAATTAAACAGTTCCCATAATCTAACGTAGTTAAAAAGTTTAAAACAAATTATATAAAATATAATACTTTTTAAAACCACATATATAGTCTTCTAAGAATGGAAAAATAAATGTTTAGACCTTTATACTCAAGAAGACATGGAAACTAACATACTGTGTAAATAGTTTTAGAAATACAAAGACATGTATAATGCAGTTTTGTTTCTCATGAATGCATTTGTTTTATCATAAGTGTTCTCTTTTTAAAAAATATAATTATTACCACTATTGTTACAAATCACATTCTTTTAATCTATTTTTTTGCATTCTTTTTAGATCTTTACAGGGATCTTGACAGATGTTCTAACCTGGGCATTGAGAATTATGATGTTTCCATGACAACATTGAGTGAGGTGTTCCTGAAACTAGAAGGAAAATCGGTTTTAGATGAATCAGGTAAAAAAAAAAAAAAAAAATCAACATCAACCTGAATTTTATCTTTCTGAGCAGTATTCTATCTTGAAAATACTTTGAATGGTATTAAATGCTTTTGGAGGTGCTATGATTGGAAAAACATAGTGCAGAGAAGAAATATACCACTGTCCCTCTCTTCCCTTTTCTCTCATTGCTGCTCTCCCATCTTGGTTTCCTTATTTTGTACCATGCATCTTAATAAGCACATACAATACAGCATGTACAATAAGCATGTACAATAAGTCCTTGTGGAGCAGATAATAAGTACACAATATTAGTTGACGTGAGTGTTATAGAGAAAGGTAAATAAGAAAATAAATTGACAGTTATTTTTCTTGCAGCATTCTGAAGACATCATTTCAATGTCTTCATAATTCCATTATTGCTTTTGAAAAATCTGCTGTCAGTATAAATATCATGCCTTGAAAAATGTCTGTCTTTTCTTTCTGATTGCTTCTAAGGTATATCCTTGTTTCTGGATTACTACAAATTATTGTGTTTACTCTTTTCACTCTTATGGTCATTTTTGTTATTTTATGTATGTTTTTTCATTGATTATTTTTTAATCCCCCTTTCCTCCTTTTTCCACTGTTGAAGTTTTATACTAAGTATCTTTTTTAGTGACTACACCTAACTTTTAAGTACATTTAGCCATCTAATGAGATCTAGAGTTAATCAGATTCTCTTCCAAAAGTGGTAACATTTTTTATCCATGGTTATATAACAATTATTGTCTCTAACATTTTCTTGTTCTTGGAAGAGAAATCTATATTTACTAACTCATCTATCAAGTTAGAAATAGTAAGAAAATTTATCTCTGGCAATGAAAAAAAATTTTCTTGGCTGTCTAAATAGAATTTTCACTGATTTAGCTAGAATGAATTAAGGTCTTTAAAGCTACAGACCTAGGACTTTCTTCAGAAAATGCAAGATTTTCTTCTGCTATGTCATTATTTTTGCTTTTTTCTCATTTCTTCAGCAGTCGTTTTAATAATGCCATGATTTAGACTACTTGTATCTTTGACCAAAACTCTCTAGCTCTGACACCTGTGGGTGAAAGAGATGATCATAGGAAAAGTTTAATAATATATACCTACAGTGACACTTTATAAATCTAATTTTTGTTTTATAGATACTGGAATTTGGGGACAGGTACAAAGTGATGGGGCAAAAGACATAGGTAACCTTGCTGAGCTGGAACAAGTTTTGTCTCCCCTTAATGAAGCAAGTAAAACAATCAGCAACATGGCTCTCTGGAGGCTGCAACTGGGTGCAATAGCAAAAGTTCGCTTCTTAAAGTTAAAGAAAGAAAGAAAGAGCCTGATGCTCATGTAAGTATTAGAGTCTTTCGGATTATTTGATTAGTACATTAAAAATAAACTTGAGAGACCAAAACATAAAATACTCAGATTAAAATAAATTCCAACAACTGAATATGGCATTTTAAATAGAGAAACCAAATGCATAGGTGAGTATATAATTAAAACAGGTAAAAACTTGGAGTTTTCTTTTAATTTTGCACAGAATCTGCACTTATTAGCAGGTTAAGTGGTTCTTCAGAAGTATGTGGAAATTAGCTCTTAGGTACCATCCCAAAAATTTCCTTCTTTCCCCTTAGTAGCTCTGATAACATCAGGCCCTGCTAAGGCTTTGCTCCATTATCTGGGGCCTCTGTGTGGTTCACACATTCCCCTACAGCTTCAGTCTCTTCCCTAAGTACTACCTCTTTGCTATACCCAGCTCTCCACTAAGGACAGTCATTCATTCAGAAATATTGGTGAGCACCTCTGCACACTGCTCTGTGATAAATGCTTGTAAAATATAGTAAAATATAGAAAAGTGTATCAGAAAGTATAACACACAACAGACAATCCTATAAACTATGGCTTTTAATAGGAGGGAGATTATGTCCAAATGGGGGCATCAGGGATAGAGTCTTTCATGAGGGAGAATTCGAACTTTGTGTTGGAGAATGGACCTGATGTAGATAAGGAGAGAACAGAGGTTGAAAATTCAGGCAGAGGGGATAGTACTAAGATAGGGATACATGAGGAACCTGAAAAAATGTTACTAATTTGGAATGACTGTAGCATAGAGTGTATTAAAAAGTAACAATAATTTTGAGAATGTATTACATAGAACTAAAGAGGTTTTTTGTTTTTCTTTTTAAAGATTTATTTATTTATTTATTTCTCTCCCCTTCCCCCCACCCCGGTTGTCTGTTCTCTTTGTCCATTTGCCGAATCTTCTTTGTCCATTTCTATTGTTGTCAACAGCACGGGAATCTGTATTTCTTTTTGCTGCATCATCTTGTTGTGTCGTTTCTCCGTCTGTGCAGCGCCATTCCTGGGCAGGCTGCACTTTCTTTCATGCTGGCGGCTCTCCTTATGGGGCGCACTCCTTGCTCGTGGGGCTCCCCTGCGTGGGGATACCCCTGCGTGGCACAACACTCCTTGCACACATCAGCACTGCGCATGGACCAGCTCCACACTGGTCAAGGAGGCCCGGGGTTTGAACCACGGACCTCCCATGTGGTAGACGGACGCCCTAACCATTGGGCCAAGTCCACCGCCAAGAGTTTTTTAATTAATGTTTTTTTATTAGAGAAGTTGTGAGCTTACAGAACAGTCATGCATATGGTGCAGAATTCCTATACATCACCCTTCCACCATCACCTTGCATTGCTGTGGAATACTTGTTACAGGTTATGAAAGGATATCTTCAAAATATAACTACTAACTATGGTCCATAGCTTACATTTGCTATTTTTTCCCATTAAACCCCCTCTTACTAAAACCATGTATTAGTACTGTACATTTGTTATAGTTCATGAAAGAATGCTTTCATATTTGTACTGTTAACCACAGTCCATCATCCACCACATGGTTCAGTGTGTTATACAGTCCCAGGCCTTGCACCATCCAACCACAGTATATATGCTCAGCGAGTCTCACTTTTATCACAGAGTTGTGTAATCATCTACCCCGGTAAATTTTTTAATGTTTTCCATACCCCCTTTTATTGACCATTAGCATTGATATAGTACCTTCTTCGACGTTGATGTATGAATATTACAATACTGCTGTCAACTATAGTACATAAGTTACATTGATTGTATTTTTTCCCCTGCATCACTGTATTCTTACCACCCTGTAATAGTGATGTACATTTGTTCTAGTTCATTGAAGAACATTAGTCTATTTGTACTATTAACCACACTCCTCATCAACTACTGGGTTCACCATGTTATTCAGTCCCAAGATTATTCTCTAGCTTTCTCTCAATTGACATTTACATCCCTAGACTACCCCTTTCTACCACAATCCCATTTATAAACCAGCCATGTTAGTTATACTCATCATGTGTTACCATCAACTCTATCCATTTCCACACTTTTACAGTCAAGCTAATTAAAAATTCTGCATATTTTAAGCATCAGAACCACTGCTCAACCCTCACACAATCTCCTAGTAATCTATACTCCAGATTTTAAGTCCATGTGTTTATTCTTCGTATTTAATTCATATTAGTTAGAACTTACAATATTTGTCCTTTTATGTCTGGCTTATTTCACTCAGCATAATGTCCTCAAGAGAACTTAAGAGTTTTAACTTATGAATAATGAGGAACTATCGAGATTTTCTTTTTTATTTTGAAGAGGTTATTGACATAGTTAGAACAGAATGCCAAGAAACCTAATGGGGCAACAGTGGAAAATTGTTTGGAAATAGTAGACAGTGGAGACAGTGAAAACATTTAGGACAATAAAGAAGGAGGTCAGGAAAGAGATAATAAAGATTCAAATTTGGAACAAATTTTAAGACAAGCAATAATGAAGATATGGTAGGAAATTTCAACCTTTTGAAAAAGGGACTTAAGGAAGAAAAATGAATGAAAACTGATTGAGCTTTGAAATCCACATGAATGACAAATTTTGTAAATTACAGAAATTGGAATCAGAAGGAGGAACAGGTTGGGAGTGTAGGACACTCCAGGTATTGGTGATAAATCAAATTTCAGTGGTCTTGCAAAAGGAAGAAATGCAGGACTGAAGCAGAGCAAAGAAGTAGGCATTGAAGAGAGAGAATGAAGAATTGTGATCATCATATTTCAAAGGCCTGAATGAAATGTCCAAGGTGTGAGGCATTTAGGGAGAGTAAAAGACCAAGGATAGATATATAGGAACCATCTCATTTTAGAAAGAAGAAAAGAGGGGTAAAAAGCATTGTACGTGTGTTTGGTTAGTTTTTTTTTTTTTTTCTTTTGCATTTTCCTCCATGTAGGTTACTACTTTTTGGGATTAGCTTTTTCCTTCATCTTTCGGAATGTTTATACTTTGAGTTGTATTCAAAAAGCTACGCTTGGGGACTGTCTCCTAACATATACTTTCTCTCACCGGGACAACCACCACAAGATCCTCTGACCCCCTTATTGATCATCAATAAAACAGGTGAAAATGGGTCTGAAAATGCAACTTGCAAATGTTTTTCTTGTTAAGAATCCCCAGAAAACATAAAGCATAAATTAAAAGTAGCTTCTATATGTTTTTCAAAGCAAAAAGCAAAAAAGAGGATTTAGAATGGTAAATTATTGACTGACCTTTGAAGTCTCTGTATCTATTTTGTAAGTTAATGTATTCCTGGTCTCTGCAAAAACCTTTACCAAATTTATAAGAAGATAGGAGATTAATACCTCTAAGGATTACAATGTTAACTTGAATTAATAATTTTTACAGCGATAGAGTTGTTAATACCTATGATCTAGGTAAAGTAACCTTGTCATATCCATGATGTCAGAATGGATTTTAGAACCACTGTGTCAGTTCTGCTATTTTAAGGGATACTCAGACAATCCTTTTTGTCTGCTTTGAGTGACATTATTGAAACTTTTAAAAATGTTACTTGACACTGGTTTTATTTCATCCTTGCATCCTTTCACCTTTACCTTTATGGTAGGGTCAAGCATTGATGACTTTATACGTTCATTGAAGAGGCAGAATATAGCTTTGGAAGTAGATGACTTTGGAACAAGAAATGGCACTGATGACCCATCATACAATGGTGCTATTATTGTGTCTGGTACTGAAAAGGTATGTTGGACTCTGTGGCATTTCAAAAGAACAATCTGAGTAATATATACCAGCTGACATAAAAGGATAATTTGACACAAGTAAATGGGATTTTTCTCATTTTTGTAGGAGAACTGGACTACAATTATTTGCCAGAAGCAAATAGCTAATGAAATACAATTTGATTTCATTTCTTATTAAATTGTGTATGATTATGGTGGTATATGGTATAACTAATAAAAGTTAAATCTTTTTATCAATTGTATTTCATTTCAATAAGCTATTTAAATTTGATTATCAATTGTATTTCCATTCAAATTTCATTGTGGTGTTCTTCTAAACATATATCTGATGTTTATATATATTATATTGTGAAGTGCAGCTCCAGTTACCAAGAGTTAATATTATCTTTTATTTTTTTTACAAAATATTTTTGTGTGATTTCTGATGGGAAAAAGCTCAAATCCTAGCTGCAAAGTTTTACACAAGTGGGTCAAATCTTCAGATAAATATTTATACTCAGCACTCTGATATTTTTTAAAAATATGTCTTAATTTCTTGCAATTCAAAGTGTGGCCCATATACCCTAATCATTGGAACACCTGCGAGTTTGTTAGAAATGCAGACTCTCAAGCCCCATATCAGCCCTTCTAAGTTTGAATCTGCATTTTACTAAGATCTGCAAGTGATTGCATGCTCTTTAAAGTGTGGGAAGGATTAGCTTGTTTGGCAACATTTAAAAATTGGTATATTTTACAAACAAATGCAAATTTCTGGCTTCTTTTGAAAAATTACTCCATATGCCAGTTAGACCACAAAACAGCTGAAAAATTGCAGCCAAGTTTAGAAGTGGCATTTACATTCTAATTTGCTGATGCTCCATACTGCTTCACTCATTGATATGACCTGCCAAGACCCTGTAGTTTGAGTTGGAGATACCTATAGTAGACAAATGGAAACAGATGAAAAGATAGTGTTAAATGTGTAAATCACAGTTGCTGTATTGCAAAGTTTAATTATTTATAGCTTGTCAGAGAGTTTTCAGATATAATTTCCATGACAAAATAAAGTGAGATAGTACCTTCAATCAAACCAGTCCTTGATATGTCCTAATGAAGTTAACTGCCAGTATGCTCAGAATAACAGTTTTAAGAAATGGCAAGCTTAACATCAATGAACAGTACTTAAAGTTATTAGGTTAGATGCAATACACCTGATTTATTTATGATTGCTAAAATGCTTTCTCCAAGATTGCCCACCTTTTGGGCAATAGAGATAATGAATTTACTTCTCTTCTTTTTCTTTGTGCGAGAAATAAGTTTTTATTTCAAAAGCAAAAATATTATTGGATGTTGTTTTTAAAGAGAATTTACATGTAATGTTGCTATTGCAAGCTCAGAATTCATCAAAACCTATGATTTCACAACTGCCACCTTCTGCTTTCTACGTATCCACACATTCTTTACTTATAAAATTAATATATTTAATGGGTGTAGTGCTAATCAAAGGTTCAAATAAATGGGGCAGAAGAACCATGCGTAAGACAATTATAAGTGAGTCTAACTCTAATACATTGGGGGAGATAGGTTATCATATTTTCCAAGATAAGGCCTACTGACAGGGTGCTAATTTCTTGGAGTTGTCTGCCCTGCCTACAGTGTCTAGATGTCTCTAGAGCCCTCAGGAGCACCCCTACTTGAGGCATTGTTTACTGTGGTAGACAATGAGATCTTCCTGAGACAGGTATAAGTGTAACCTCTGGAATGACCTCCTGACTCACTTTGAAATTTCTTAGCCATAAAAACTCATTTGCATTCAATATTTCCCTCTTTTGGTCTAGGTCTTTCTCCAAATGGTTGGTGCTTGGATTTAGTCCCTTGGTGCCAGGGACAAAAGTCTACTTTCATGTTAAAATGAGGTTGCAATATGGACCTTTACAGTGTTGTTGCTAGAAATCATTTGAGGTCTTTTGTTTGGTGAGAGTTAAAGGCATAAGTAGCCAAATGACAGATGTTGTTGTGGGTGGAAACCCAAGTAATGGATTCCTTGAGGCATATTTGGAGTTAATCAAATAATAATGGTGGTAGTGACCTTAATCCTTAGCCTTACCATATTATTAATAATTTGAAAGATTTTATATCATATTCATCCACTGAATTTTGTATTTGCTTTCCAAAGACTTAGAATTCATATTTCTTATATTTTAGGATCTAAGATTTTCAGTAACATGTAATACCAAAAGGCTGAATTGCTTTCCTGTCCTCATGGATATAATTAGTAATGGGCTACTTGGAGTTTTTAATTCCTCAGAACACATTCAGACTGACAGAAGCACATATTTTGAAGTAAGTGTAATATCATCTCACTTATACTGAGCCATCAATTGTTTTTAAGAAAAGTCTTGAAATGCTAAATTCACATATTAATTTTATGAAGCAATTCTACAAGATATTTTATGTTCTGCATATTACATATACACATATAGAAGTGTATGTTTTAGTTTTCTAGCCTGCTCAAGCAAATGCCATGCAATGGGTTGGCTTGAGCAATGGGGATTTATTAGCTCAAAGTTTTGAGTCTAGGAAAAAAGTCAAAATCAAGGCATCAAGGTGATGCTTTCTTCCTGAAGACTGGCATTCTGGGGCTAGTTGCCAGTGATCTTTGGATCTTCTCTACACAAGGCAATGCACATGGCAGCCTTTCTTGGCCTCTCCTTCTCTTCTGGGTTCCACTGACCTTCAGCTTCTTGCTTCCTATGGCTTTCTCTCTGTCTGAATTTCATTCTGCTTATAAAGGACTCCAGTAATAAGATTAAGACCCATCCTGATTGAGTAAGGCCACTCCTAAACTGAAATAACCTTACCAAAATTTCCTATGTACAGTAGGTATACACTCACAGGAATGGATTAAGTTTAAGAAGATGTTTTTCCAGGTGCAGAGCTCCAAACCATCACAGTGTATACAATGTGTGTATGAGTGTGTGTGTGTGTGTACAATCCTTAGCAATGATAGTAACATTCTAGCCTTATTCAGATGACTTGGATCAATAGAGCAGCAAAAATACATTCAGTTGGAAAAAGAAGAGATAGCTTTTATGTTAGCTCTGTCACCATTTTTGACCCTAAGTAGTTGGACAGTTGAAACGGCCAAGATCTTTTTGCCCAGTCACCCTGAATATGGCTTCAGATTACATGGCATCCATGAACAACTTAACTCCTGTAGGCCTAAATTCACCAATCTGCAAAAAGAAATGCAGATAAAACTTCATCACAAACTTTTCTTGAGGAGTAAATGAGGCAACATGAACACCAGGCTGAGTTGGCCAACTTAACGAGGGACAAGAGATTAGGCACTTAAATACATACAAAATTGTATGTGTTCAATAAATTGTACTTAATATCATTATTGATACTAACGTTATTTTTCTTAGGAATGTGCCAAAAGAAGTTTCTATTAAAGAATGTTCAGATTAGACTAGAGTGGGGACAGGCTGAGTAAGAATATACAACTTGGTATATTCTATAGCTTTCTGATCACCTTTTGTTTAAAAAAATTAGCCCAATGCAGCCCACAACTTCAGTTTTCTATCCAATTCAAGCACTGCAGTGTCCTCTTGTGGTGAAAAAGACTTGGACTGAGGTGGGGAGTGGTGTGATTTCCTCTTTCATTCCCCCTTATAGTCTAGTGCCTTGGAGAGAAAGAAGACACTGACCTAGATCTGGGACAACCTCTTTTCATCTACCTTCTGAGTAAAACAGTGCTGGGGCTGGGAGTAGAAAGGAAGGATGGTGAGACAGGTATCTTCCTATAGATATCCTTCTTGGGAAATGTCCATGCTGTCTTTACTTGGATCTGCTGCTGATATCATCTATTTTCGTGGGGACCACAGCCTGTGCAATCTGGGAGTTTAGCTTGGTGTAGTGTTTACTTTGACCCCAGTCCCTTCTGTAAATGAGGATACATTTGGTGTTGCGTAGAGAGTTTTACATAGGCCACAGCAGACAGGTCCACACCATCAGGTTTTCTCCAATTTATGTTGATCATTGTTTGGCGTGGCACTCATCCAGGTAGATCAATAAATTTTTCCCCTTCTTTAATCTCTGTATACCTTTCAAAGAGCTATAAGAACTGTGAGTATCCTCTTCTATGTCATTTAAAATGATGAAGATCCGGAATGTGATGTGGGTTTTCCCATCTTCTTCATAAATGTGTTATACCATTATCTTCTCAAGCCACACTTGAGAAGTTCTCCTTCCTTTTGAAATCTCTAGAGGAGAAAAGACAATATCTCCCTACACATTCATAGGTGGCCCCAAGTTAACTCTGAATATTTACCATGTGCTTTATATGAATTAACATTTTTAATGTCCTAACAAAACAATTAGTCAGGTATTATTATATTTTATTAGTATGTTACTATTTTAATTTTTACAACTGAAGAAACAGGCACATAGGGGTGCTGATGTGTATATTTTCTTAGCCATTAAGTAGACTAGTCAGTCATCTGGATAACCAAGGATACAGTGTTCCCCAAAATGAGCAAGTGACCTGCAGTCCCTCTTCAAAAAGATATCTTAACTACAATGCATTTGCTATCCACCAGTTCAGTTGACCTAGAGTTTCTTTGAGATAAATTTTCCCTCTTTGAATTGTTCTTGCTAGTTTGCCACCTAGTCCTTGGCATTCTCCTTACAATTTTGAAAACTCATTTTCTTTTTCCCAAAGCACATAGTTTGTTGTAGGTCAGACCCTGCTTCTGACATCACTCAGTGGCTTTAACCAGCAATTCCAGTGTCCTGAAGTGTTCCCATAAAGCCATTCCTGCATGTCTAGACTTGTCCAGACTACTCTGCTGATATCAAGTGGTTCACTTTGGGTCCCTGCAGGCTGAGACCCACCAGGTCTGATTGTGGGAGGATATAGGCTAACATGGATATCATGTATCATTTATGAACCAAGATGACTGTTGAGAGTAATTGTGAATTTTTCATCCCCAAGGAAGAAATTTCAGGAAATTGAACAAGATTGACTCTTGGCAAAGATATGAGATTGGTGAAGTGACCCTGGGACCTTTTCTTCTCCAGGGCCTCATTTCAACATATGCATCATTGTTTATCAGTATTTATATGCTGTACCATCCTAGAGAGGTACTACCTTCTAGAAGGGGATAAAACATAGAATGAGGAGAGAAGTAAGGAGACCCCAAAACTCTTGACTTGTACTCAGAGGACTTATGATGTTGTGAGACAACAGATGGTAGACCAAATCAAATCCTGTAGAAAAATCCATGGCCTCTTCTGCCTGAACAGGGTTTTGAATTTTTCTTTAAATTCAGTGCCTTTATACAGAGTATGTGCTGTCTGTTTTTCTCTAAGCTGCTTCACATTTATGTTCTAACATCCATCTGCCTGATGCATTTCTTTCTCTCTGTCAGGTCCTTGAAGGCATTTGATTGGGCTACTCCTGCATTAGCTGCCAAACCAGAGAAAATGAATTTGCATAAATATTGAACTGAACTGACCTAGCACCAATTTCCGAGTAGCTCCATTGACAGCCCACAGTCTCTACTTCCTATTAAAACATCAGTCTAAATGTTATAATTATAAGGTCAGAAAGAAGAGTTCATGCCTGCCACACTCTTTATAAACTGTGGGACCTTAGTCAAATCTTCTAACTGGGTTGAATCTGCTTCTTCATAATTAAGTTGAATATTTGTCCAAAACCCAAGTTGCCACAATACAGGGTTGAGAAGGAAATGTGGGTAGGTGGTTGCAAATAGGACCTTAGGCATGGGTGATCAGACTGATTCATTTATTTCGGGGGCTTGATTTGTTGGCTTTTTAAAAAGATTTATTTGTTTTACTTTATTTATTCACCCCTTGTTGTTTGTGCTTGCTGTCTGCTCTCAGCTCTGCGTGATGGAGTGGGCTGCCTTCAACTCTCTGCCATGGCGCAGGCCAGCTTGCCTTCAACAGGAGGTCCCTGGTTGAGGCCCCCAGAAACAAATGAGGGGCCTCCCATATGGTAGAGGGGAGCCCATTTGCTTGAGTCACATCTGCTTCCAGGGGGTTGGTTTTTTAAAAAGTACAAATTAAATGTCCGACCACCTGTCATCAGCTCACAATGGTCTGCATGATTTCAGGAGCACATATCTTGTGAGTCTGGATACCTGAGTAATGCCCTCTTCTGGATACCTGTGGCAGCCTGTTTCACTCCTTACATTGCGATGAGCAGCATTGGAGACTACAAAGTAAGAAGAGTAACAAAATCTCATGTGTTTTCAATACTCAGGATTCCTCCGATGACCATATGTACACATGCAAATGGTGCATTTAATTTTTGTGCTTGAAACAATGAATAACTAACCATTTTAATCCCAGCTATGCTCCAGCTGCACTGGCCTCTTTCCAGCTTCCCCGCACACCAAACTCCCCACTCCGGGGCCTTCTCTCCTGCTCCCTCTGCCTGCGATGCTTTTCTCCTGACCTGTCACCTGGATACAACTACTCACGGCTCAGAGTCTAACGTACGTATCACTTCACAAGGGAACTCTCCCTGATCCAATCCCTAATTATAATTAATCTCCTCTCTAAAAGCTCTCATAAGACTCTGAACCTTCTTTTTAACACATACACCATTTTAATTATGTAACTATCCGTGCACTTTTTGCTTATTGTCTTTATTTCCTCCACTCTGGAACTTAAACCCCATAAGAGCTCCGTGACCAGCACATAGCCAGGCACATAGTACATACTCAGTAAATACTTATTGAAAACAACAGTGAATTGGAAATATCAAGTTCTCCAACCTGTTCTATCATTCTCTTTTCTGTCGCCTTTAGTTGCACTCTCCTTTTAAGAATGTTATCTGTATTCCAACTTTTTTCCTAATGAATCTCTTTATATAGAATCAAGTTCCCATTTAAAGTTTTAATTGCTCTTGTGTTTTACTGTTATAATAGTCTACGTTATATTTTTAAAGACCTCTTGTTACCACAATCACTGTAACAATAAGGCTCATAGTGAGTCACTCATTAGTTTTCACAGTGTTATAGGGAACATTATGACTTACTTCAAGAAAATAGGTAAAGTGCAGGATTTTAAAGGCAGTCTTATTTATCACTAGTTTTCACGATGTAATCTTGAAAAATTTAACTTACTTCAAGACAATAAAAAAGTGTGATGTTTTAAAGGAAGTCTTGCTTGTTCCATCCTAAAGAGTTGTTTATGAAACTGACTAGTTAACCATTTCTTAGATCTCAAATTAAATGCCAATTATAAAAGTACTGTTGAGTTCCACATAAAACTCAAAATTTTACAGGAAATTGTAAAACTATTTCCACTGAACCTTTGTGCAATTTTCAAGTCTTCATAGTGCCAAAAGAAATAATAGCTTTGGGAAGCAACGGTGTTTTCTCATTCCAGGATGAAACATGAGGTAGTGACACTGGTGCCTTTTCCCTTTAGGTAATTAGGTCACCATTATCAATGGTTTGGCCTGAGGCTTCCATCCCCAGAAGCAGAGTGTGGCAAATGGCAGTGGCATTTGCTGAGTCAGCACAGTATTTATAAAAGAGATAACAGCAGAAATAACTGATTTTGTGATTATGTGTTTGCAATGTCTCAAACCTCAATTTTTCAGGACCCATGATGTTTCTTTTATTTCTTTATCAGAAAAAAATTCACTCCCAGCTACGGATTTCAGGCCTCTACCCTTCTGCTTACTGGTTTGGGCAGGCGCTGGTGGATGGTCCTGTGTATTTCTTGATCCTCCTTCTAATACAAATAATGGACTACATTTTCAGCCCCGATGAGATTATATTTATAATTCAAAACCTGTCAATTGAGGTAGGTGGCAAAAACGACAAGAGGGATGTGTTGGTTTTCATTAATGCAATAATATGATTAATCTTAAGCCAAAGAACTTCAAATTACCTGTGTTGAGGCATAGTTTTGGAAAGTTGAGGTTAAAGTTTGAAATACTTTTCTATATAGCATTAACTTTATCCAAACTTAATATTTCTATTTCCAGATCTTGTGTTCTATTGGATATGTTTCATCTCTTATTTTCTTGACATATGTGATTTCATTCATTTTTCGCAATGAAAGAAAAAACAGTGGTATTTGGTCATTTTTCTTTTTAACTGTAAGTATGTATATAGTCCACATTGTTTTATTTTTTAACTCATTTTTACATAAATCTAGGAACATAAATTTTAATCTCTGCACTAAGCAGAATGGTAAATTAATATTGTTCTTTAGAAAATTTGTATTTTTCTAAGACAATCATAGACATATTTAAAACATGCTGTATCTATGAGAATGTAACATCTATAGATTGATGACCTCCAGCATGTCTGCAGCTCTGATCTTTCCCCTGAGTTATAGACATCTACCTCAAAAGTTTACTTACAATTTCACTTGAATATGTAAAAAGCATCTCCATGATCACATAGTTGAGGTATACCTTCTCCTCAAACTTATTCCTCTTCTTTTCTAACTATATTACGTTACTGCACTACAACCCACTCAGCTTGTTGCTCTTGCCAAAATCCTAGAATCGTCTTTGATTCTTCTGTCTCTTCCCACATTCAATCCATTCACAAATTCCTTAAACTCTAAACATTTGTTGTGTCTGCTTGTTGCTTCCCAACTTCAATGTACAACCATTGTCTAAGCTTTCATCATCTCTCACCTGGATTATTGCAACAGATCTGTAACTAGTCTCCCTGCTTTTACTCTTCCCTTCCACAATCTATTCTCCATGTAATAATCAAAACGATCTTTTAAAAATAAATTGTGTTGTGTTGGCACAGAAATAGATAAATATATCCCTGGAACTGAGTAGAGACTCATGAGACAAATACGTGTGAGAATTTATATTTTAGTTTAATAAGAAGATGATGGTTTGTTTAACAAATTAATCTTATATAATTGGCTTGGTAGCTGAAAAAAATGAAGCTAGACTCCTGACTTATACTATAAAAATAAAAATATCTGGAAAAAAGAAAAATTAAGAAAACATATTTATAACCTTGGTGTAGGACAATTTTTAAAGCATTAAAAAATATTGTCAGATTTTACTAAATAAAAATTTAACAGTATATTGAGAAACATAAAATAAAAACCAAATACCAAAATTAACTGCAAAAATATATTGATAAAATATCTTTACAATAGATATGATAAAAAATTTGTGCCTGTCTCTACAACATAAAGAATTATTAAAAACTGCTGCAATCACAGCAAACATGTAATCAATGGGAAAATGAAATGAACAGGAATCTCATATGATTAGTATTAAAAATACTCCACCTCATTAATAGCTGTTCAAATACAAATTAAAACAAGTACATTGATAATTTATTTTTATTTTATTTTATACCTATTTTAATGAAGAGTGCCATTAAGTGCACTCTAATACCTAGTGGTTTTGGGGGGAAGAGATTGCCACAATCTTTTTGAAAAATAATCTGTTAGCATCTGTTGAAATCTTAAATGCACATAAATTTTACTTCTCAGAATCTCTCCTTAAACACTAAATGAGTGAAATGAAAAAAGAAAAATGCAGATTAATATGTGAAAAATAACCCCTTTATCAGAATTTGAGTTTTAGCAAGATCCCTACTCCACCCCCAGTTTGTATAAACAATAAAATTTGAGAAGCCCTGTTCTGTCTCTCTAAAAGTTCATAGTTAAACCAATAGAGTTTAACTGTGCAAAAAGGAAAACTTATTGTTGGCAATATTAATATTAGCTTATAGAATGAGGTGCAAACTGGTAATAAGAACATCGGCAAGATGAATTCCCACCTTCTTGGAAAACAGCCTAAAATTTAGATCATTACATTTTAGTGACACTTTGCTATGCTTTATATTTAGATAGCCATCATCGCAATAGCTGCTAATGAACTAAATAGATATGGATTTCCAGGGCTATTTCTCTGCACCGTATTATTGCCACCCTTCACACTGACTGGCTCCCTATTCATCTACTTTGAGGTACGTAATTTCACTCCTGTCTCAGAGTTGTGAAATGTGTGTCTATTTGAGAATGCTTTGATTTTACAAAAATGTTGTGACAGTCCTTAGCTATGTAAAGTATGAAGTTTATGTTGCCAGAAAACCAGTTCTCTTATTACAAGGCAAAGATCATGTTCTCATTCAGTAGGAAGACTTGCCTCCTGAGAGCGAATATCCTGACTGACCAAGAAGCTAAAAGATGTCAAGTTTTGGACATGTCAAGTTTGAGATGCCTGTTTTAGTTTGTGAGGCTGCTGAAAGCAGATACCATGAAATGGGTTGACTTAAAAATGGAAATCTGTTAGCTTATACTTTGAGGCTAGGAAAACGTCCAAATAAAGGCATCATCAAGGCAATGCTGTCTTCCCTAAGACTGGCTACCGGCAATCCTTGACTCTTCTGCCATATGGCAAGACACACGGTAGCTCTGCTGCTCTCTACCTTCTCTTCTGGGTTTTGTTGCTTTCAGCTTCTTCTCTGGCTTTCTCTCTCTTTGTCTGGATTTCCCTCTCATATAAAGGACTCCAGTGAGAGGATTAAGACCCACCCTGGGCCATGCTTTGGTGACGTAACCTCATTAAAATGTCCTACTTAAAATAGGTTTACAGCCACAGGAATGGATTAGCTTTAAGAACATGGTTTTCTGTGGTAAAAACATCTCCAAACAATCACAATACCTAATAAATATGCAAAGGGAAATCTCAAGTAGCCAATTAGATATATGAATCTGGAATACAATGCATGGGGATGTGTGTGTGGAGATAAGGACTGAAGCTAAATATTTGAGATCCATCAATATATAGGTGGTATTTTAAACCATAGGGCTGGAGTATATAAATTACAGAGTAAGAGAAATGAAAATGATGCCAAGGACTTAGTCTTGAATCTAAAATTTAGGAATTTGGAAGAGAATGATTCAGCAAAGCAGTTTGAGAAGGAGCTAATGAGAGGAGGAAAACTGGAAGACCATTGTGTGCCAGAATATTTTCTCAGAAATTCTCCTTAAATATCAAAAGTGTCAGTATATAAGGGTATGTGCAGATGGCAATAGAGAAGAAAGGAGTGTTTAAACTATCAAATGTTGCAGAGACCACAGGATTTGGCTGCATGGAGGTCACTGGAGAAGTTAACAAGATAGATTTCATTGAAAGGGTGAATATAAAAACCCAATAAGAATAAGTTGAGTAGAGAATGTGAGATAATAGGGTAGTGAAAATGAGTATGTTCTTGAAGGACTAAATACTTGAAGAGCTGAGAAAGAATAGCATACAATGCACAGTGGAAGTATGGCCATCCATTAAAGTGGGAAATTTGACCTACTTAACAATGGGGCTGCTAGAGTACATGAATACAGAGGTAGGTAGTTCAGTGGCTTGTGGCTTTGTTGGTAGAAGGAGGAGATGATTCTCTTCTGAGTGATTCTACTTTCTTAGAGAAATGAGAGCTAAGAGTTAAGTGTGGGAGGAGTTTGAGATGTTAAGAATAGAAGAAAAAACTATAAAATATTATTTCAGAGATTGGGTAAGTAAGGCTTCCAGGTTGTGCTAAAGGATCCCCTGCCCTACTTTGCAGGTTAGGTTAACAAAGTTAGTGCTTTTCCACTGTGGTCTGCTTCTCAGATGCAGTTCAGAGCAGGAGGAGAGTTGGCCTCAACCAGCTTTGGAGTATTGCAAGGTGGGTTTGACAGAAAACGGGGTAAGGGAGCATTGGTTCTATGTAGGGAGGGATAAAAATGGACAGTGGACTCTTAGTTGGGGAATGACAGTTAAAGATATGACAAGGTTTGTGGACAGTGATATAATAAGATACTAGATAAGGATACTAGATTAAGGGATCCAAAAATTAAAATGTTGTGGCAGGGAGGGCAAAGAGCAGGGAGCTGGAAGTTGATTTTGCATGTAGTATAATCATTGGAAGTGGGTGACTGAGAAAAGTATTTCAAAGGATGTCAGGAGCTGGCAAATGATTCAATGTGGAAAAAACAAACGAACCAACAAACCATACCATTACCTGGTGGCACATGGCTGTGATTTACTACATGGATTTAAAATTGCTCAGAAAGAAAGTCTTGGTAAATATATTTCCAGAAACAATTTGACCCTTTACTCTCTATTTACTGAAGAGTTAAAAGATATAAATCTAATGTAAACCAGGAGTTCTCTCTGTAGAAAAATGCACTTACATGTCTGCATGCAAAACTCCCTCTGAAGAACTTCGTCTTTGGTGTGAAGGTATTGTCATAATTATTCTCAGAAGTGAGTGTAATGAACCCAAGAGCCATGCAATGCTTTTGGGGGCAAGAAGAGAGGGAAGGGCCACCAAGGAGTGGATAGAAGGGTAACAGGGGAGAGAGTTTGTCTTAAGACAAAACTTAACAATGGCTTCTATGGCTCCTGCCAGCACTGCACAAGGGTTCTTCTAGCCAGGTAAATCCTGTTAATTCACAGTGTTACAGAAGAAAACATCTCAGCCTATAGCCAAGAACAGGTGAAGAGTTCACTGAGATATCTTGGAAGCAAAGATGAAATACTGCACAGTCAGCAATTGATTTTTATGTGATGCACAAGGAAAAATCATGTAGTGTTTAATTGACACTAAGTTATCTTTTTTTATTAAAAGAGTTGTGGGGTTACAGACAAATTATGCATTAAAAAACAGGGTCCTTATATATTGCCCTGTTAACACCCTGCATTTGTGAGGAGCATTTGTTACAATTGATAAGTCATATTTTTATAATTGTACTATTAACCATAGTCCATGGTTTAACTTAGGGTTTACTGTTTATGTCATACAGTTTCATGGGTTTAAAAAATTTTTTATTCTAATTACATATATACAACCTAAAATTTCCCTTTTAACCACATTCAAATATATAATTCAGTGCTTTTAATTATATTCACTATGTTGTGCTACTGTCACCACTATCCATTAATAAAATTTTCCATCATGCCATATAGAAACATTATATTTTAAGTCTTAATTCCCTATTCTTAACTGTGCCCTCACCCTGTCCCATCGTACCCTATATTCTAGATTCTGACTCCATGAGTTTGCTTATTCTAATTATTTCATTATTTTATGCAATATTTGCCATGTTGTGTTTTTGGTATATTTCCATCAACATGATGTCATCCAAGTTCATCCATGTTGTCACATGTATCAGAGCTTCTTTCCTTTTAGAACTGAATAATATTCCTTTGTGTGTATATTCCTCATTTTGTTTATCCATTTATTGATTTATGGATACTTGGGTTGCTTCCATCTTTTGACAGTTGTGAATAATGTTGTTATGATCATCAGTGTAAAAATATCTGTTCAAGTCCCTGCTTTCAATCCATTTGGATACATGCCTAGTAGTGGGGTTGCTGAGTCATATGGTAATTCTATACTTTCTGAGGAGCCCATCAAACTGTTTTCCACAGCGGCTCTACCATTTTGTATTCTCAACAGCAATGAATAAATGTTTTTATTTCCTCTTCAACACTTGTAATTTTTCATGTTTTAATAGTAGCCATTCTAGTGAATGTGAAATGGTATCTCATTGTGGTTTCAGTGGCCAATGATGTGGAGAATCATTTCATGTGCTTTTTTGCCATTTGTATGTCTTCTTTGGAGAACTGTCTATTCAAGATTTTGCTCAATTTTTTGGGGGGAGGGGCAGGGGGAATTACTGGGGATTGAACCTGGGACCTCATACCTGTGAAGCATGAGCTCAACCACTGAGCACTAAACCTCTCCTCACCCAATTTTTAGTTGGGTTGTTTGTCTTTTTGTAGTTGGGTTAAAGGATTTCCTTATATATTCTGGCTACTAAACCCTTATGAGATGTGTGATTTCCCAATATTTTCTCCCATTGTGCAAGTTGTCAATTTACTTACAGGATAAAGTCCTTTGATGCTCAAAAGTTTTTAATTTTGTTGAGGTCCCGTTTATCTATTATTTCTTTTTTGCTTGTGCTTTGGATATAAAGTCTAAGAAACCATTTCCTAATACAAAGTCCTGAAGAATACTTTTCTTCTACATTTTCTTCTAGGAGTTTTATACTTATTGATCTTAGATATGGGTCTTTGATCCATTTTGAGTTGATTTTTGTTTATGGTGTGAGGTAAGCATCCACATCTATTCTTTTGCAAATGGAGATCCAGATAGCCCAGCAACATTTGTTGAAGTCTATTCTTTCTCAATTGAGTGGTCTTTGTTCCCTTGTCAAAAATCCATTGATCATTAATGCGAGGGTATGTTTCTGAACACTCAATTCAATTCCGCTGGTCTATATGTTTGTTTTTGTGCCAGTACCATGTGATTTTGATTACTGTGGCTTTGGAATAAGTTTTAAGATCAGAAAGTGAGAATCCTCCTACTTTGTTCTTTTTCAAGATGGCTTTGGCTAATTGGGGCCCTTTAACTTCCACATAAATTTGATCATTAGCTTTTCCTTTTCTGCAAAGAAGGGTATTGGAATTTTGATTGGGATTGCATTGAATCTGTAAATTGCTTTGGGTAGAATTGACATATTAACAATATTTTGTCTTGCAATCCGTGACCATGGAAAGCCCTTCCATTTATTTAGGTCTTTGATTTATTTTAGAAATGTTTTGTAGTTTTTTGTGTACAAGTCCTCTACATCCTTGGTTAAATTTATTCCTAGGTATTTGATTCTTTTTGTTGCTATTGTAAATGAAACAGTTTTCTTGATTTTCTTTTCAGGTTGTTCATTTCTAGTGTATAGAAACATGACTGATTTTTAGGTGTTGATCTTGTACCCTGCCACTTTGTTGAAGTCATATTAGTTCTAAGAGCTTTGTTGTGGATTTTTCAGGATTTTCTTTATATAGGATCATGTCATCAGGAAATAGGGAGTGTTTTATTTCTTCCTTTCCAATTTGGATGCCTTTTATTTCTTTCTCTTGCCTAATTGCTCTGGGTAGAACTTCCAGTACAATGTTGAAAAACAGAGGTGAGAGTGGGCATCCTTGTTTTTCCTAGAGAGAAAGCTGTCTGTGTTTCGCCATTATGTATGGTGTTGATTCTAGGTTTTTCATATATGCCTTTTATCATATTGAGGAATATTCCTTCTATTCCTAGTTTCTACTTGTTTTTCATCAAGAAGTGGTGCTGGATTTTGTTAATTGCCTTTGCTGTGTCAATTGAGATGCACATGTTTTCCTTTTTCTCCTTCATTCTGTTAATGTGATGTATTACAATAATTAATTCCTGTGTTGAACCACCCTTGCATACCTGGGATAAATCCCACTTGATCATGTTATGTAATTTCTTGAATTTGCTATTGGATTCAGTTTGCTCTTATTTTGTTGAGGATTTTTGTATCTGTACTCAAAATATATATTGGTCTGTAAATATTTTTCTTGTGGTATCTTTCTCTTGCTTTGGTATGAAGTCATGATGTTGGACTCAGAAAATGAATTAGGGAGTGTACTCTCTTCTTCAATTTTTTTTGGGAGAGTTTGAGCAGGACTCAGGTTAATTCTTCTTGCAATGTTTGATAAAATTCCCCTGTGAAGCCATGTGGTCCTAGACTTTTTTCCCTTGGATGATTTTTAAAATTACTGATTCAATTTCTTTATTAGTTATTGGTTTGTTGAGATTTCTATTTCTTCTTGAGTCAACGTAGGTAGTTATTTAATTTGTTGGTTCACAGCTGTTCATTGTATCCTCCTTTAGTCCTTTCTATTTCAGTGGAGGTAGTAATGCCCCCCTTTTCATTTCTGATTTTAATTATTTGTATCCATTCTTCTTTTCTTCATTAGTCTAGCTAAAGGCTTATCAATTTTATTGATCTTTTTAAATAACCAACTTTTGTTTTTGCTGAGTCCCTTTATTGCTTTTTATTCTCTAATTTATTTATCTCTTCTCTAATCTTTGATATTTTCTTCTTCCTGATTGCTTTCCATTTAGTTGGTTCTTCTTTTTCTAGTTCTCCCAGTTATGAGGTTAGGCCTCTGATTTGAACATTTTTTTATTTTTTTAACATGGCATTTAGTAATTTTGCTATATTATTTAAGTTTTGGTATGTTGTATTTTCATTTTCATTTGCTGCAAGATATTTCCTAATTGCCCTTATGATTTCATCTTTAATCCATTGGCTGTTTAAGAGTGCATTGTTCAATTACCACATGTTTGTGAATTTTCTCATTTTTCTGTTATGCATATATAGCTTCTGTCTCTTATGGTTGGGTAAGACACATTGTATGAATCTACTATTTTTGAGTTTATTGTATGCCCCAAACCATAGATTTGTCATTACTTTTTTTTTCATGTTAGGAATTTCTTTATTATTATTATTATTAAGCACTAGCTTAATACTGCAAAAAATTTCAGATTGCCATTCTACAATTCACTCCTCCCTTCCCCACCCAAGTTCCTGATAAAGGGTTATTCAAGTGCTCTCTTCTCTTTTCTGTACAAAACTATAAAGGCAAAGAACTGTATACATCTCGCTGTGAAATGCTGCCTGTGGTTGCGAAGTCATGGTTGCCCAGGTTCCCTTTACTGTCCAGGTCCTGAAACACTCTTGTTCAAGAACTCTCTCTTCACAGAGCAAGTCCACCATTTGCTAGGTTTATCATTCTGGGGGTCAAAACCATTTTCACAAAGTCTCAGTCCAGTCTCTTGCCTTAACTGTTGTAAGTAGGCCCTCATTACTTCATCTTTCGTTCGTTTGCAGGTTTAGTATAAATTCCATTAAGTGGAAAACTGGGCTCTCCAGGAAAGGAAAATTAGTGATTCCTGCTGTATGCATTTCTTTTTCACCTTGGCTTTTAGAATCACTCTTTTAGAGTTTCTTTAGATGCTCAAAAATGTAAAGCGTTATATATATCATGTTCTTGTCAGCTTCACTCTTAATTTCCTAGTTTTTGAAGAAGACATCGGTCTTGAAGTAATGGCCTCATTCACAATATTTGTATCTTTTGTCTTTCTAGGGGTGGGTCCTTTGAACTGACCTCTGATAGGTAACAGTGCTGTGTTTCCACTGACTCTGGTGTTGGGGTCCATGAGAGAAGAGTGGCAAGCTGGCATCCTGCTGGCACCCAGGTTTGAACCCAGCTGAGGAAGATCGAGTCTGAGTGCAGGCTTCCAGCCAGGAGCTTTGTCATTACTTTTTTTCTTCTTCCTTATTTTCTTTTAAATGTCACATTAAAAAAATATGAGGTCTCCATATACCCTCCACCCCACCCATGTCACCCCTCCCACATCAACAAACTCTTCCATCATTGTGGCACATCCACTCTACCCGGTGAATACATTCTGGAGAACCACTGCAGCACATGGATAGTGGTCCACATTGTAGTCCACACTCTACCCCAGTCCAACCAGTGGGCCACGACAGGACACACAACGTCCAGCATCCATCCCTGCAGCACCACTTAGGACAACTCCAGATCCTGAAAATGCCCCCAAACCATATCTCTTCTTCCCTCTCCCAACCATCAGCAGCCACCATGGCCACCCTCTGCACATCACTACTACAATTTCTTCCCTTACTAATCACAATAGTTCCCTAGCAGAGCACCAGTAAGTCCTCTCTAATCTATACTCTATTCCTCCATCTTGTGTACCTGGCATGGTTATGTCCAGGCCCCTCTACATCAAGAAGGGGTTTAGATTCCACATGGATGATGGATGCAATTCTCCTGCTTGCAGCTGTAGGCACCCTTGGCTCCCTGGTATGGTGGTTGACCCTCTTCACTTCCCTGTCAGCTGGCCAGGGTAAGTCCAAGAAACCAGAGGGTAGGAGCTGCAAATCTGCTGAGGCCCAGGGCCTGGCCGTCACATGGACAGTTCAGAGATTCAGGTCTCCTGAACCACAGGTCCGGTAAAAGTGACAGAGGAGGCATGTGAAGAAAAGTTATATCTGAGTTCAACTCCATCACACTCAGGAACACAAACTCCAAAATAGGGCCAACGGACATGGCCCCGAACTCCAGAGTCATCTGCCTTGACAACAGAACCTGTGGGTCACTGCAGCCCTCAGGAGAACCAGCACCTAGGTTTCCATCTACCTTGGCTGTCTCTGGGACCCTGCTGAGGCATGCATAAGCATTACCCCCTGATGACCTCCCAACTCTTTTTTGAGACTCTTAGCCATATAAACTCACTTGTCCTTTCCATTTCTCCCTTTTTATCCAAAGTCAAAAAGCAGTTTTTAACACCTGATATTACATGTAGGCTGAGATATTCTGCTGGTCTGAGTTGACCTCTTTGTTCATGGTCTTTTTGTAGTTACATCATCAGCTGGTGCTTGGTAGTAATCCCTTGGTGCCAGGGAGGCTCATCCCGGGGAGTCATGTCCCACGTTGGGGGGAAGGCAATGCATCTATATGCTGAGATTGGCTTAGAGTGTGTCCACATTTGAGCAACATGGAGGCTCTCAGGAGGTAACTCTTAGCTGCACCCTGCAGTTCTAGGCCTAGTTAAAAAATTCAGGCACACAGTATCATAAGCATAGTCATCAGTATCAAGGGCTCTTTGTTGGACCATCCTTCTTTCTTGGTTTTGCCATTGTACTTGGGGGATTGTTGTTGTTCCATTGGGGAATGTGATAGAGCTCCCCTGGTCAGGAATTCAGCACTCTCTCAGCTGTCGTTTCCAACTGAAACTACTATGAAAATATCCAAACCTTTCTATGTACCCTGTATACATGCCCTGGAGAACTCCCTCCCAACCATACGCAGCCCACCAATGACACCCCACACAAGTGCTTCTCCCCCTTCATAGTTGAACCTCTCTGTAGTCCAAAACTTCTTCAAAAAGGAAGCCCAATATATTGCCAGGTTCCCTTAACAGAAAAATGGAATATAGTGATGGGTTTAAAAGTTAGATATAGAATACACAGAAATTTAGAAAAATTAAATAAAGGAAAAATAAATTGGGGTATCAAAGAAATGAAAAAATGAAAAAGCTTTGTTTTTGACATTTTGCCTTTCATCACTGCTACAGGTGTTGCCCTGTATGTACAGTGGCAAGGCAATTTCTTCTATTTCTTCCTCAGTGTCTACCTCCTTTCTTTTCTTTTTTTCCTGATTATTAAGTTTCTCTTGATATAAGTTTTAGATAAAAGTAATTCACATATACAATATATGGTACTCCCACATATCAAACATCAAACCCTTTGTCCCTTCCCCAACAGTGATCTTTTTACATGTTCATATAATATTTGCTGCAGCTAATGTACAGATATTGAAACAATAGCTTTCAAACATGGTTCCATTTGGGTTTACATTATGGTTTATATTTTAGACTATATAATTTTCTAATTTCTAGTTATCTTATGTTTTACATTATGGTTTACATTTTAGCCTATAGACTTTTATACATTTTTGGTGTAATTTAACATGACCTATATCCACCATGGCATGATCTTGTGGAACATTTCCATTGCCCCACAGTTACCCTGATTCCATGTATTCAACACCTCTTTCCCCCTCCCCTCAGGGCCCACCATGACAATCAATCTTCATTACTTGAGGGACTATATTCAGAGATACTTGCAAAAATGTTGAGGGCTTGACATACTTGACTGCCCTAACCCATTGGGAGCCACCGATTCTCTCAAGAGACACAATTCCCTCTGTTTGAGAACATCAGTCCTCCCCAGGATGTGGGTATACCTTCACTCTCATTGTATGGGTCTCCACCCAATGATATAATCCACTATGACAAAATGAGCACCCACACACTCCCCTGAAACTTGCCCTGTGACAGATGCCCCCCACCCCACTTAAGCATCCCAAACAGGCAATCTTCTATATTACATTCTCTAAAGAGTTTTCTCTGCACCACAATTTCAAACACATACCTGACAATCTCCCATAATCAAATGTTCCCCTCACCCTCTCCCCAATTTCTTGGGCAATCTGACCCATCCGCCCATCCCTAGCACCCCTAAAACCCATGCAGCCCCACCCTAAGTTATCCCTATGCCCCCATTTTATCCCTTCCCTGTACAAATACTTACCTCCAGCTTATCATAGATTTCACCCAAGTAGCTGTCAGCTCACAACCTTCCTCTACCCTCCAACTACCTTAAAGTTTATCATCCAGTCTCCAGCTCTCTGAGACAGCTTGGTTTACTTATTTCATATCAGAGAGGTCATGTAGTATTTGTCCTTCAATGCCTGGGTTGCTTCACTCAACATAAGGTTCTCAAGATTCATCCATGTTATCACATGTGTTTGTACTGTATTTGTTCTTATAGCTGAGTAGTATTCCATTGTATGTATATACCACATTTTATTTATCTATTAATATGTTGATGGACATTTGGGTTGATTCCAACTTTTGGCAATAGTGAATAGTGCTGCTATGAACACTGGTGTGCATATATCTGTTTGTGTCCTTGTTTTCAGATCTTCTGGGTATATACCCACCAGTGAAATTGCTGGGTCATATGGTAAATCTATAGCTAGTTTTTTGAGAAACTGCCAAACTGTCCTCCAGAATGACTGGATTCTTCTGCATTCCCACAGCAGTGGATGAGTGTTCCCATTCCTCCACATCCTCTCCAACAATTGTAGTCTTCTGATTTTTTGATAGCTGCCAGTCTTATGGAAGTAAGATGGTATCTCATTGTTGTTTTGATTTGTATTTCCCTAATAGCTAGGGATTTTGAGCATTTTTTCATGTGTTTTTTAGCCATTTGTATATCATCTTGGGAAAAGTGTCTATTCAAATCTTTTCCCCATTTTTTAAATGGGCTGTTTGTCTTTTTATTTCCCTGTCATTACTTTTTAATGCATTTGCATTTGAGCACCTGTTGGGAGTAAGAAGTGGAGTTACATACTAAGAAACACAATACAATAGTATTAGCATTTATCATTATCCAAATGGTTACTGTTACTGGAGGTCTTTATTTCCTTATACTGCTTTAAACCACTGTCCAGTGTCCTTTCTCTTTCCTTTGAAGAACTGCCTTTAGCATTTCTTGTAGGGCAGATCTAGTGGTGATGAACTCCCTCAGCTTTTATTTATCTGGTGATGTCTTAATTGCTACCTCATTTTGTAAAACATAGAACCATTTTATTGGCTTAAATTACTTTTATTATAATTTTACATAACTATGTACAATCATAAACTAGGTATAAACTACATTTCTTAATCTTATAGCTCTTATATAACTATAAAACCAAAATCAATTTACAGGTTAAACGTAAGCAAAACAATAAAATTCAAATTGACCACATTAAGTTAATGGGGCAAGTAATATTGTTTTGTTTAAGCAAAATCACCAATGCAGAATTTACTGGTAAAAGCATAACATATTTTTGTTAACCTGGTTCTTTTTAATTTGTGCATGGCGGATTTGCATTTGAATCATTATCATATCACTATCTGGATAAATTTCTGTTCTAGAAAAGTAACTCATTTAACCATATCTCCCTCATTTTTAAAGGAAAGTCTTGCCAGATATAAAATTCTTCGTTGGCAATTGTTTTATTTCAGTCTTTAAGTATTTTGACTCATTGCTTTCCTGCCTTCATGGTTTCTGATGATAAATTGTCACTTAATCTAATTGGGACTTCACTTTTCTCTTGCAGGTTTAAAGCTCCCTCCTTGTTCTTGGCATTTGATTGTTTGATCAGTATATGACAGGGTGTATTGCTCTCCACGTTTATCATATTTGGTATTCTCTGAGCTTCTTGAGTGTACACATTCCCATCTTTTGCTAAGCTTGGGAAGTTTTCTGTCATTCTTTCTTTGAATATTCCATCGGCCCTTTCTCTTTTCTCTTTCTGAGACTCCCATAATAGGTATATTGGTATTTTGATGGTGTCCCAGAGGTCTCTTAGGCTGGTTTCACCTTTTATAATTCTTTTTTCTTTATGCTCTTCAGCCTGGCTCATTTCTTTTTTTAAAGATTTCTTTCTTTCTTTCTTTATTTCCCTCTCCTTCCCCTCCACCCCGGTTTTCTGTTCTCTGTCTATTTGCTGCATCTTCTTTGTCCACTTCTGTTGTCAGCAGCATGGGAATCTGTGTTTTCTTTTTGTTGCGTCATCTTGTTGTGTCAGCTCTCCATGTGTGCAGTGCCATTCCTGGGCAGGCTGCACTTTCTTTCGTGCTGTGCGGCTTTCCTTACGGGGTGCACTCATTGCGCGTGGGGCTCCCCTATGCAGGGGACACCCCTGCGTGGCATGGGACTCCTTGCGCGCATCAGCACTGCGCATGGGCCAGCTCCACACAGGTCATGGGGGCCCGGGGTTTGAACTGTGGACCTCGCATGTGGTAGACAGACGCCCTAACCACTGGGCCAAGTCCGCTGCCAGCCTGACTCATCTCAATTGCTTCTCTTCAAGTTCACTGATTCTTTCATCTGCCTACTCCAACCTGTTATTGAACCCTGCCCTGGGAATTTTTCATTTCAGTTATTGTGGTCTTCAACTCCAATAGTTCTGTTGGTTACTACTTAGAATTTCTATCTCTTCATTGAGATTCTCATATTGTTCATTCATTGTTTTCCTTTAGTTCTTTCTCTGTGCTCTCCTTCATCTTCTTGAGCATACTGAAGATAATATTTTTAAAGTCTTTATCTGGTATGCTCACAGTCTCTTCTTCTTTGTTGATGTTGTCTGAGCTTTTATCCTCTTCCTTTGGATAGGCCATCATTTCCTGTTTCTTTGCTTGTAATCTTCTTAAAAATTTTTTTGCACACTGTACATTTTAATATTTTAAAAGGCTGACATCCCTGAGATACCTGTTTCTTGAGTTTGTAAACAGCTGGAGATATGGCAGATTTTCTCGAGTGTCAGGACCTAACAAAACCAACACTTTTCATCATCTTTGTAAATTGGCTTTACATTGACTGGTACTTTCCATCAGAGTTTAACTCTCCTATCAAGAAGGTCAGCCCAAGGTGAATGCAAAATACAGGGTCCTTTCTTACTTTTCTGGGCCTGTGTCTTGTCCTGGGCTTGTGCTTGCTAGTGGTCTTAGGAATTCCCCTGTTTATAGGAATCTGAATGCTCCCTCTACTTCCCATGTAACAAATCTTCTCCCTGTCCTGGGTCTTCCAGTTCAGGACTTGAAGCAGGTTAAGCCTTTGCCCCAGTCTGTCCACCTCAATTGTTTTTTACAGTACTTTCATTGTCCCAAGTTGCTTTTGCCTGGAGGACAAATTCTGGAAGATGGGCATGCTGTAGAAGAGTTTCCCAAGTCAGTCTTTCCCAGCCAGAATAAGGCCTGGTACCCACAAAGGGAGTGATGGCCAGGTACTAATTGCCCTGGGGAGGGGAAGTGAGAGGCCAGGAAGGGTGCCAGGAGCATCTTCCACAGCTCCCCAAGCTGTGCTTTCCTGACTCAGCCCCTAGCCAGGCAGTGCAGACCTTCAGCTGCCCTCCATAGTTTTCAGGAAGCATACTGTCTTTAAGTCTCCTCTGCCACCTTTGTTGGGGCAGTTTGGAACAATGGCCATCCTCAGAGCTGGGTCCTGAGTGATGCATAGTACCTACTCAAAAGCAGTGATCAGTGATACCCCTCCCCGCCAGATCTTGGGGAAGTGGATTTTTATGTTCTTCTCTAGCACAAGTCAACTATAGCAGGGGCCAGATTCTACCATTGCCTGTCATAAGAGTGGGGATGGGTGCCTTTTACCACCAAAGGGAGAAAGCAATTTACTAGTATTTACCGTAATTTACCAACCTCTTCTTTCTGCTCTTCCCTGGATGCTATATAGTGTTCTACTGGACTCTTGAGTTATAAAACAATTAATTCGGACAATTTTGACCTGTTTAATAGTGGTGGAGGGACTCATTCCTGGAGCTTCCAACTCTGCCGTCTTCCCACCAACACTTCTTTATCTTAAATGGGATGAAATTCATGAAGAGGTGAGAGTTTAACTAAACACCTTTCTCCTTATTTTACAGATTTCTCCTGACTTCATGGATTATTTAGGATCTGCAGAATCTGCAATTGTATATCTGGCATTGCTAATAGTAAGAAGGCACCTCCACTTAAATATTCTAGCATGTGGGGATATAACCTGTGTGTGCTTTGAGTTTCTTTGAATTGCATCAGATTTTAAAGGTTTGGACATTTAGTCATCAGTGGCAACCTCCCACCTCTTCCACATACACAATGGCTTTAAAATCTGGACCACTATCTTTATAATTATTATCTCATGCTGAGTATGAAGCCCAAACTCTAAATGGTATAGATAGTATGGTGTTGTGCTCCAAAATGTATTCATCAAATACAATGAATGTGCCACACTGATGAAAAAAGTTGTTGATGTGGGAGGAGTGGGGGAGATGGGGAGTAGGGTATATGGGAACCTCATATTTTTTAATGTAACATTTTGTGTGATCTATGTATCTTTTTTTAAAAAGACAAGAAAAAAAGTAAAAAATATATATATATTTTAAAAATATACAATGTCAACCTATTGCTATTATATTTCAGTCATGCTATCTCTGTATAGCACAGATGCTAACTTTGAGAAGTTCAGAGAATATTTTGATTAGATTGTCTTTTAACCTTGTGAAAATATTGTCAGATCATTTATATATATGCTTAACCTACTTAAATTGATTCCAGTATCGAAATAGTTATTTTTATGGTGGTGCCAATTTTGATTGTCTTTCTTTTTCTTAGCCTTACCTTCAGTTTTTCATTTTCCTTTTCATTCTACGATGTCTGGAAATGAAATTTAGGAAGAAATCTATGAGAAAGGATCCTGTGTTCAGGTTAAGAAATTTGACTAGAATGTCATGTTTTAATATTTATTTTTAAAGGCATTTTAATGTGCCCAAATTTATTAAGTAAAATAAGGAATGAAACTGTTTTTAAGGGATAAAGATTGTATGGAAAAATTATTATAATTCATGGTACTTTAATTTAAAGAGCTTACAATCTAGTGAAAGAAATCAAATGAGTATACATGAGACACTGAAAAATTAAGGCAGACTAATTTCACTTATACACTAGAAGAAAGTTAATGAAAGAGACAGTATCTTTAAAATAATGTATAAGTATAGATAAAGCAATTGAATAAATGTAGCCAATCCAGGAAGAAAGAGTACTTTGAGAAATAGGGTGAAGGTTGAAATAAATACTATGCTCCTGTGAATTTGAAAAGGCAGCTGGAAATAACTAAAAGACTTATTTTGAAGGCTAGTGGAAAATTAAATTGAAGTTAGATATTGGAGGCATTTAAAATAAAGAAGTACATGGAAGGCTTTGCAAATTACATAATAGGAAACAAAGACTTAGCTATGTCTTGAACACCTATTCTATCTCACAAATATCAGTCATGCTCAAGGTTAATGTAGGTTGTAGAGAAGGAGAGTGACAAGATAAACTGACAGCAGTAATTTGGGATGGTATGAGGAAGAGACAAAATCCAGCAGTAACTGAGTAGGCAGAGGATGAAAGAAAAAAAACAAATGGATTTGGTAGCATTTGAACTAGTGAGAAAAGAGTGATTCTGAGACATATAACCAAGAATTGACAGTGCTTGCTAACAGATTAGACATCAGTATGGTTATCATATGTCCTGGATTTTCTGGGGCACATCTGTGATATCAAATGTTCTGACCCAAAGGTATATTAATTTTTTATGCCACCCTTCTGCAAAATCCTTTGCCAGATGGTGTGTTCTATTTCATTATTTAAAAAGGAAGTCACCACAGACAAGGAAAATTAAACTTAAGCAAGAAACAAGGATGATGGAAGAGTAGCATCAATGTTGGAAGCTAAATGGTTTTAAAGGCAGATGTGCAATGAAAGAATGGAGATTATGTCATGCACATAGATACTCTATTCAAATAATTGATAATATTATATAGAAAATTCATTATTTTTGCTCTAAGTTTTTCAACTAGGAACCCATTACTATCACACTCTTGATTTTAGAATTTCTCCAAGGAGCACTGATATTTTTCCAAACCCAGAACAGCCAGAAGGAGAGGATGAAGATGTTCAGGCGGAAAGAGTAAGAACAGCAAATGCCATGACCACCCCAGAATTTGATGAGGTAGAACTTACAAAAATATTCTTCTTCATCAAATAATTTTACCTATTAGTTAAAGTGCACAACTTACTGATATTAATTTTTGAAAATTACTTGAGGTTCTTATTACTTGTCTTGAGTGGGTATACAACACCCAAAGAGCTAAGTGTACAAAGGAAACACACACACACACTCATTATATATTTTTCAGGGTCTTTGTTTTTGGTAAGGGTGGATAAACATTACACAACTTAAGTAAGATTTTGTGAAATTTCAAACCTGAAAAAATCTTACTCTAAGAAATTCATCATAAAGTGCTAATCTGATGTCTGTGTCCGTGTGTGTGTTTGTGTCTCTGTGTGTGCCTGTGTGCATGTATGCGTGTTCATATGTGTGTGTTTACATGCATGTTTTGACAGACCTACTGGTTCAGTGAATCTCTCCATTCCTACTCTCTGAAGAAGGAGGGTCTTCCCTATATCATACGTTATGGCACAAATGCCCCTTTCCCTGCATGAATACAGGCTGGGAGAGAGTCCTTGAAAATGGCAGATTCCAGGGAAGGACTGGTTTGATTCATGATCCTGTACAGGAAAAGTTTGGTCACAGTGAGTGTGGAGCTGTCTCTCAATTCAAGGAGAGAATAAAACCCCATTGTTATTTACTTGTCTTTACAGAAACCAGTCGTCATTGCTAGCTGTCTACTGAAGGAATATGCAGGCAAAAAGAAAAACTGCTTTTCTAAGAGAAGGAAAAAAATGGCCACAAGAAATGTCTCTTTCTGTGTTCGAAAAGGTTGGAAACAGTAGTTTGGTTAGGAAAACGATCTTGACTTCTGAAGATGGCATTTTTTCAAGGGAATAGTAGTATCTGCATCTGGGGCCATCTATTGATAAACATGAAAGGCAGTCAACCCATCAGCTTACTTAGACTATCCACCCTATTTAAAAGCCTCAGTTCTAATTGTAGTAAAATTATTTTGTTGTGCAGAAAAAGATTACATCTCACTGTAAAACACACTGTAAAATGAATAGCATTCATTTTTTATTAATAAGTAGTATAATTTTATGACAATGTATACATACACAGAAGGGAATTGACTGGGCATGGCAATACATTCTTCTTTCCTAACAAATAAGACATTTTGTGGAAGTGTTGATTAAAGGGCTTTAGGCTAAGAATTTGTTTCAAATTCCACCTCAGTCTCTTACTGGCTGTGTGACCTTGGGCAAATCATTTATCTTATTTAAATCTCAGTTCCCTCACTTGTAAACTGAAGCTAATAATAGCTCTTCAGGTCTGTATGTGAGTGTGTGTGTGTACATGTGTGTATGTGTATGAGAAATAACTGAAATAATGTACATAACGTTTACCATAACACCTGGCACATTTTTAGTCCTTGAATGGAATTTGTTTTATTTTTATTGTTTGAAGTTACAATTCTGAGTGTGCCTGTTTTATTCAGGTGAAGTTTTGGGGCTGTTAGGACACAACGGAGCTGGCAAAAGTACGACTATTAAGATGATAACTGGAGACACAATACCAACTGCTGGGCAGGTCAGTAAAACTGACAGAAATATGGTGGTTAATGCTAACTAAAAGAAACATTTTATAATAAATAATGGTAACAATTGTAAAATACATAGATAATAATTACTTATTAATCCTAATATGATTTATGCATTGAAGATAATTAAAATTTATCTCTTTAATATAAAAAATTTTAGTTGCTGAAAAGGGCTACATATTTTCTATACCATGTCCTTTATTAAATGAAAAATAGGGACATTAAAAGGAAACATATGATCCTTGAGATCACTTTCATTGCTTTGTTGATTGATATATTCCAAGAACTTGTTGGATTAAATTGTCTTATCCAGAACTACACCAGAAACCTTTGTCAGAATATGACTAGGACTACTTATGTGGTCTCAGAGCCATACATATTCAGTTTTAACTGTTCTTTTATGTGTATGCTGCAGTTAAGTATTATATGTGATTTGTGTAACAATGAAGAGTACATTAACAATAAGACTTCATGGGTGTTCACAGAGAGTATATGCAACAGGTGCTTTCACATCATTATTGAGATGTCTACTGGCCTTTTAAAAAATTTTAATTATTTTTTATTTTTAATTTTTTACATAGACATATATTTTCTTTTTCTCTCTCTTTATTTATTTTAAATGTTACATTAAAAAAATATGAGGTCCCCATATACCCCCCACCCCTCTCACCCCACTCCTCCCACATCAACAACCTCTTTCATCATCATGGGACATTCATTGCATTTGGTGCATACGTTTTAGAGCACTGCTGCATCACATGGACAATGGTTTACCTTGTGTTTACACTCTCCCCCAGTCTACCCAGTGGGCCATGGCAAGACATACAATGTCCAGTGTCTGTCCCTGCAGTACCACCCAGGACAACTCCAAGTTCTGAAAATGCCCCCACATCATATCTCTTCTTCCCTCTCCCTACCCTCAGCAGCTACTGTGGCTGCTACAATTTCTTCCATTGCTAGAGTCACAATAGTTCCACAGTAGAATATCAGTAAATCCACTCTAATCCATACTCTTTTCCTCCATCCTGTGGACCCTGGGATGGTTATGTACACTCCACCTCTATATCGAGAGGGGACTTAGATTCCACATGGATGATGGATGCAATTCTCCTGCTTGCAGTTGTAGACACCCTTGGCTCCCTGGTATGTTTGTTGACCTTCTTCACCTCCCTGTTAGCTGGCCAGAGTAAGTTCAATAAACCAGAGGGTAGGAGTTGCAAGTCTGCTAAGGCTCTGGGCCTGGCCATCACATGGACAGTTCAGAGATTCAGGTCTCCTGAGTATACACCAACCCTAGTGCCAGCCACAGATCTGGTAAAAGTAACAGAAGAGGCATGTGTAGAAAGGTCACATCTGAGTCCAACTCCATTACACTCAGGAACACAAACTCCAAAGTAGGGCCAACGGACATGGCGCTGAACTCCAGAGCCATATGCCATGACCATAGAACCTGTGGGTCACTGCAGCCCTCAGGAGAACCAGCACCTGGGTTTCCATCTACCTTGGCTGTCTCTGGGACCCTGCTGAGGTGTGCATAAGCACAACCCCTCTGATGACCTCCTGACTCTTTTTTGGAGACTCATAGCCATATAAACTCATTTGTCTTTTCCATTTCTCCCCTTTATTCAAGGTCAAAATGCAGTTTTTAGCACCTGATATTGCATGTAGGCTGAGATATTCTGCTGGTCTGAGTTGACCCTTTTATTCAAGGTCTTTTTCTAGTTCCATCATCATCTGGTGCTTGGTAGTAATCCCTCAGTGCCAGAGAGGCTCATCTCTGGGAGTCATGTCCCACACTGGGGAGAAGGTAATGCATTTACATGCTGAGTTTGCCTTAGAGGGTGCTCCTGGCCTTATTGATGTAATGGGTGCAACTAATGGCAGTAGATAAATTAACTACTGGAGAAACTATTATCTTATGTACACTGAAGTTCATGCAGCACAACAATGATGCTGGACTAATGCTCAAAGATCCAGGATTTATTAAGAAAATAAAGATCCTAGGTCAGAGAAAAAGTAATTTTCTAAATGTCAAAGCAAAAGCTAGAATAATGCATGAATATCATTTGGTAGTATGTCTAGGTCAAGGTTGGTAAAATAATTGGACAGCGGTCCAAAGGAAGAGGTCCAATTTTGAAGGAGAGATGCTTTAGGTATTTGACATAAGGTTAAGGTCAGAGAGTTCACACCAAGGTATTGATTGCTATATGGATTTCCTATTGTCTTTCCATTTCCATTCCTGCTTCACCCAGTGCCCAGAGTGATCCTTTAAAATGAAAATCAGGTCAAGTAGCTCTACTGCTTACAACCCTCCACTAGAATTAATCCTTTATCCTTACAGGAGCCACAAAGGCTTGGCATGATCTGGCCTCTGTCTGCCATGAACACCTTTCAGCCTGCTCTCCTCCTTACACATATTGGCTTTGGCCACCTTCCCACCTTAGGACTGTTGAGTTTGTTCTTCCTGTAGCTGAAGTGCCCTTCCATTGGCTCTTCATGTGGTTAGTCAACTCCCTCTCATCACCTTAAAATTTACCTCCCCAAAGCATCTTTTCCTAACTACACCCTTACCTAACTTAGATCCTCCCTATTATGCTTTTTTTTTTGCATTTTTAAAATTATTTTTAATTGTCTTTTTAAAAAGATACATAGATCACAAATAATGTTACATTAAAAATATGAGAGGTTCCCATATACCCCCTCCCCCTGCAGTACCCCCACATCAACAACCTTTCATCATTGTGGCACATTCATTGCATTTGGTGAATACATTTTGGAGCACAGCCGCTCCGCATGGATTATAGTTTACACTCTCCCCCAGTCCATTCACTGGGTTATGGCAGGATATATAATGTCCTGCATCTGACCCTGCAATATCATTTAGGACAACTCCGAGTCCCCAAAATGCCCCCACATCACATTTCTTCTTCCCTCTCCCTGCCCTGAGCAACTACCATGGCCACTGTCCCCATATTAATGCTACAATTTCTTCCACTGCTAGAGTCACAATAGTTCCATAGTAGAATATCAGTAAATCCACTCTAATCCATATTCTACTTCTCCATCCTGTGGACCCTAGGATGATGATGTCCACTCCACCTCTAAATTGAGAGGGGGCTTAGATCCCACATGTTTGATGGATGCAATTCTGCTTGGAGTTGTAGGCACTCTCAGTTTCCTGGTGTGGTAGTTGATCATCTTCACCTCCCTGTTAGCTAACCTGGGTAAGTCCAATGAACCAGAGAGTACAAGTTGTAACTCTGCTGAGACTTAGGGCCCAGCTGGCACATGGCCAGTCCAGAGATTCAAGTCTCCTGAGTATACACCAACCCTAGAGCCAACCACAGTTTCAGTAAAAGTGACAGAAGAGGCATGTATAGATGGACACCTGAGTCCATCTCCATCCCACTCAGGAGCACAAACTCCAAAGTAGTGCCCACTGACAAGGCACTGAAGTCCAGAGCCATCTGCCATAGAACCTGTGTGTCTCCATAGTCCTCAGGAGCACCAGTACCTGGGGTTGTATCTACTTTGGCTGTCTCTGGGATCTTGCTGAGACATGCATAAGCACGACCCCTCTGATGACCTCCTGACTCATTTTGAAATCTCTGAGCCATATAAACTCACTTGTCTTTACCATTTCCCCCTTTTATTCAAGGTCTTTTTCTAGTTGCCTCACTAGCTGGTGATTGGTAGTAATCCCTCGATGCCAGGAATGCTCATCAATGCTGAGTTTGGCTTAGAGAGTGGCCACATTTGAGCAACATGGAGGCTCTCAGGAGGTAACTCTTAGGCACCCTGCAGCTCTAGGCCTAGTTCATATTTCAGGCACACAGGCTCATAAGCATAGTCATCAGTATCGAGGGCTCATCATTGGACCATCCTTCTTCACTGGTCTTCACCCTTGCACTTGTGGGATTGTTGCTGTTCCATTGGGGAATGTGACAGAGCTCCCCTGGCTAGGAACTCAGTAGTCCCTCAATTTTCATTTGTAACTCTAACTACTATGACAATACCCAACAAATATCCAAACATTTTTATATACCCTATATACATGCCCTGGAGAACTCCCTCCCAAACATGTGTTCCCCATTCTTTAGCACATCTATTTCCTTGACAGCATTAAGTAGGGGCTATGATTAATTCATTTAGGTATTTACTTGTATATTTTTTGCTTCTCCATCCAGATTGACAGCTCATTGAGATAGAAGAGAACTAGTTCTTTCCTCCTATTTATTAGGAAGAGACAATTCAGTATAGATGCATGGGCTTGGGTTCTGAAGCTAGATCCCAGCTTCACATCCAGGCTTACCTGTGTGACCTTCTGCAAGTTTTAAAGCCTTGTATTCCTTACTCTTCTCAAATGTAACACAGAGATGATAAAAAAGAATACCTTACTTACGTGGTTATTGTAAAAGAACCCAATATAAAATATATATAGTAAGTACTGAGAACACATTGTTATTGTTATTGTATAGGATGTTGCCTGACTTTTAAAAATAATCACTACTATGATGTATTACTGATTTCTGAGTGCCAGACGTCTTGCTAAGGGCTTTCATCATGCACTGCTTGATGTCTAGCACCATCCCTGGCCCTTACCCACTAGATACCAGTAGCACCCTTCCCCAGTTATGATGACCAAAATGTGTCTGGACATTGCCAAAGGTCCTCTGGGGATTGGGGGTGGTGAGGTTTCCTTGTTAAGACCCTGCGCCTTATTTATTCCTTGCAATAAACTTGAATTAGGTCCTGTAATTATCACCAGTTTGCCAGTGGGAAAGGGAATCCTTGAGTATATATCCATTTGAATGACTGGACCAATGAATGGACAAGCCCAGAAGCAGCCTGGAATTTGACAACGTGATGCAATTGGTAATAAACTGTAAACCATCATGGGGACACATAACAGTGCAGGATATCTGGTTTTTAAAAAATCATCTTTCCTCAAGAGCTAAGAAATTAATTATTTACTCCTTACTATTAGATTTAGTGTGTGAAGAGGTGCGTTTCATTGAAATAACCCTCATATGCATCTACAAACACAGTTTGGGGCAGAATCTGAGAGTGAACTCTTCGCTATAGGTTCTACTAAAAGGGAGCAGCGGAGGCGAGGCCGTGGGGTTCCTGGGCTACTGTCCCCAGGAGAACGCGCTGTGGCCCAGCCTGACGGCGCGGGAGCACCTGGAGGTGTTCGCAGCCGTCAAGGGGCTGCGGGGAGCCGCCGCCCAGGCCGCCATCGCCCGGTACCGCCCGTGCCCGGGGCGGGGGAGCGGGAGGGACCGACCGCGCGGGAGCCGGGGAGGGAGCGTCTCGATGCCCCGCGCCGTGTCCAGCGGATTTGCAGCGGGAAGCTGATGTCCTAGAGTCACTTATCCCCCCTCATTTGAAGCTTGGGAAAGAAAAAATAGTAAATACCTGATAAAACTTACATTTATTTAAAATACAGTTTAACTAACTGTAGACCACCTTGATCGTAGACGACTCTTTGGAGATCATAAAATGGGCTTAGAGTCTTTCAAAGGGCAGAGCTGCCTTGTGGGGGCCAGACCGGCAGGTGGAGGGGCCGCCCGCTGCTCCTCCCAGGCCCGCACTCGTGGGCCCTGCCCGCGGGACCCCGCCGGCGTCCCTGCAGCCTCTTTGCTGCAGGAGGACGCGGGACACAAAGCCTCTTGTGCCCCCGCCAGGCTGGTGGAAGCGCTGCAGCTGCAGGACCAGCTGAAGGTGCCCGCGAAGGCCTTGTCAGAGGGGCTGAAGAGAAAGGTGCGTGCCTCCCGCCAGCACACAGCCTTGTTCCTGCTGGTGAGGGCGATGTGGCTCTGCTGGTTCTCCTCATCGCCTGTCTCCCTTCCCTCCTGGCAGCTGTGCTTCGCGCTGAGCGTCCTGGGGAGCCCGGCCGTGGTGCTTCTGGACGAGCCGTCCACGGGGATGGATCCCGAGGGGCAGCAGCAGATGTGGTGAGGGAAGCTCACGAATTTTGGGATCATTTGTGGTAACCCTGTAACAGCAGGTTGAACGGTGACGCTCCAGAACCTGGGCAGGTGACCTTATTTAGAAAAGGACTTTTTGCGGATGTAACTAAGTCAAGCTCTTGAGATGAGGCGATCATCCTGGTTAAGCCAAGTGGGCCCTGAATCCACCAACAAGTGTTCTTACAAGAGAGGCTGAAGTAAATTACCAGGAGAGGAGGAGGCGCTGTACTTCTGGGCCGGGAGTGGAGTGGTGTGGCCGTCAGTCAAGGAATGCAGCAGCCCTCAAAAGCTGGGAGAGGCAAGCAACCGATTCTCCCCCAGCCTCTGGAGCGAGTGTGGCCCTATACCGACATCTTGATTTTGAACTTTTGTCCTCAGGAACTGTGAGAGATCATTTTCCATTGTTTTAAGCCACCAAGTTTGTGGTAATTTGTTTCACTAGCTACAGGAAAATAATACAACAAACCTGAAGTGAATTTACTGATCCTGTAACAACTGTCAAATTTGTTGTTTACTCATGAAGTAAAGGAGACTGACATTATCAAGAAAAGCAATATGAAGGAAAAACATTATCTCATGTCATATCACAGCCAACTTATATTGAGAAGAAAGAGAAGTAGTCTAAGAATCTAATACTCTAAGAATTTTGCTTTCTCTTCAGATCTTCTGGGTCTGCTTGCACATTTTTATACCCGGCCAAATCAATGTAATGTTAAGTTTTAAATCTTTCTGCAACATCACATGATACATAGATCTTATTGAGGAAAAAGCAAACGAGAAAGAGAAACCATAGACAGTGTAGATAATATATAAATATTAGGAAATTTATGAAATTATTCTGCCTTTAGCATATGACTTATTATTACTATTAGTAATAACATTATTACTATTATTAGTTTTTATTTTCTGTCTCTATTACTTCTTCTCATAAACATTCCTGAAACAGCATCTTTTTTCTGAATGACCTTTATCCACTATCATTTTCTATGTTCAGTCTAATCCATGTTCTCAGTTGTAAACACTAACCAGTAGTTTGGCTGTTTCCAAGACTGTCATCCCTCCAAAAATCCTTTCTTTGTCTAATCAGAATTCACTAAGAGTTTAAAATACATGCTGACTGCAACTTAATTTTCTAAAAAATATTATTTCCAGACTTCCTTAAGCATTCCTTTTAATTAATATTTTCCCTTAACCTAAATTTAGGCAGGCGATCCAGGCCACCATCAGGAACACAGAGAGGGGCGCCCTGCTGACCACCCACTACATGGCAGAGGCGGAGGCCGTGTGCGACCGCGTGGCCGTCATGGTGTCGGGGAGGCTGAGGTGGGTGCTTGTCCAACACGCACTTGACCTCCAGGTTGTCTGCCCTGAAAAGGGAAGTTTCCCTTGGGCTGGGTTACTCACTGTGAAGAACTGGGGCTGCTGCTCCCAGCTCTGCATGCCCGCCCTGTTGCCAGTCTTCCAAGGCTAAAAATCCCAGCAGGAGATTTCTCCCTTGTTTTTTTGTTTTTGTTTGTTTGTTTGTTTTTACCTCCTCCTCCTCCTGCTCCAGATGTATGGGATCCATCCAACACCTGAAAAGCAAATTTGGCAAAGACTATCTGCTGGAGATGAAAGTGAAGACCCTGGAAAACTGGGAGGCCCTCCATGCTGAGATTCTGAGACTTTTCCCCCAGGCTGCTCATCAGGAAAGGTAAACAGAGGTGTTATTTTATTTCACCTTGGTCTTTGCTTTTTATTTTAATATTAGTATTATTATTACTATGGCTATGAGAACTATAAGCTTTAAACTACCATTTAATTTTTTGAACTCTGTAATTGTGAATACTTTAGTTCCTAAGGAAAGGCCCAATTCCAAGAGATACCACAGGAGGGAAACAGAACAAAGTACTGATTTGTAGGCTGATTCATGTAAGAGAATCAACATCCGTGGGGGTTCAATGATGTGCCTGGTACTAATGTATGCACGTATGTATTTCAGTTAGTCCTCCAGCCCCATTACATAAGATTCCCTGTATAATGTCCATTCTCAGGACAGGGCATCAATCAAATCTCAGTAAATGGTGTTTCTTGGCATTTTTATTATCATCAGTTTTGGTTTTTTCTTTATCCCCCTCCCCCTTGTGGCTTTTTGTGTGCTGTCTCCTCTTTATGTTCGTTATGCGTTCTTTTGTGTCTTTGTTTTATTTCCCCTCCCCCCTTGCAGCTTGCTTGCTGTCTGCTCTCTGTGTCCACTTGCTGAGTACTTTTATGTGTTTTTGCTTGTCTCCCTTTTTTTTGTTGTTGTGTCACCTTGCTGAGTCGGCTCTCTGCAGTGCTTGCTGGCTGGGCAGCTCTCTGCAGCAAGTGGGCGAGCCTACCTTCACAAGAAGGCCCCAGGACGCGAACCCACAGCCTTCCATATTGTAGATGGGAGCCCAACTGATTGGGCCACAGCTGCTTCCCTATTATCATCAGTTTTGACACTTGATGTGCTGGAAGGTTAGGTGATGCCAGAAGTAAACCTAACTTTCACCTTCAATTCTGCTTTCTTCTTACTAAGAAATAAGGGTAATAATTCATTCTGCCTCTTCCGTTCTTGAAACCTATGCACTATTAGTTTCCTCCCATTAGTCGACCCATCCTCCTTTTTAGTAAATTCACTTCCTGTTGATCAAGAGCATTCACACTATGGTTGTCTCCAACACCATACAAATGCACGTGACTAACCAGAGTATTGCTCTTTTGTAGATATGCTTCCATCAGTGGTTCTGACTTTGAGACCAGAGTTTAGCCTCACTCTCTTTTTCCCCACAGGTTCTCTTCCCTGATGGTCTATAAATTGCCTGTAGGAGATGTGAAACCTTTATCGCAGGCATTCCTCAAACTAGAGACAGGTAAGAGTGGCCATTTTGAAACTAAGAATCTGGGAACAGATAAATCCAAATCTACATATAATAAATCAGTTTTTTTTGGTCTTTATTTTTTAATATTACATTAAAAAAATATGAGGTCCCCATATACCCCCCACCCTCCTCATTCCACTCCTCCCCCCATAACAACAATCTCCTCCATCATAATGAGACATTCATTACATTTGGTGAATACATCTCTGAGCACTGCTGCACCTCATGGTCAATGGTCCACATCATACCCCTCACTCTCCCACATTCCACCCAGTGGGCCATGGGAGGACATACAATGTCTGGTAACTGTTAAAACCTCTCATTCAGTAGTTCTCAACCAATGGTGATTTGGCAGAGTCTGGTAATATTTTTCATTGTCCCAAACATTGTGTGTGAGAGAGCTACTGACATTTAGTGGGAAGAGGCCAGGATGCTGCTACACCTCCTAAAATGCACAAGACAGCTCTCCACAGCAAAGAATCACTAGACCAAAATGTCAGTAATGCTGAGATTGAGAAATTCTTCTCTCATTGAGGAAAGACACCATTGCCAAGTAGGGCATTAGCTATCCAGAAATTCATACAAACAAAAAACTAAAAATTTGATTTTGTTTCCAGCACTCTTTTTCTAGCATTTGACTATTGATAAGGAGGTTCCTTTCTCTGTTCAGGCTGTGCACTAACTTTTTGGGGACTCTTGGATTTTAATCTTTTTTTTATTATTATTTTTTATTTTTAAAGAAAATTTATATTATATAAATGTACATAAATAAAATAGGTGATTCTCATATTCCCCACCCTTTCCCCCTCCCTCTCCCACACTTTCCCACATTAACAAGTCTTTCATTAGTGTGGTCTTTTATACTGTGTTGAATTATCATGAACTTGGTTTGTACCTGCCATGTTAGTGGATGAACGCTCATGAACTGCATACCTTCCCCAAGCTTCTTGATCTGTTCTTTCTTCTTGTCACTATCCTATAATCAGAGGCCCCAGGCATCCTAATTCTTAAAGAGATTCCCTTCTGACTCCTTGTGACAGGATAAGGATTGTCCCAGTAGGTTCTCTTTTCACTTTATCATCCTGCTGGTCACCCTTGATCCATGTAGCCATTCTCCACAGTGACCATTTCGGTGTGTATTTTGGTTTGTATAGAGTGTTGTATCATGCAGTGGGAAGAACTCCCATAGTGGACTAGAATGAACATGAAACATTTAAAAACCCATGGGTGGGAACTGGACTTGGCCCAATGGATAGGGTGTCCACCTACCACATGGGAAGTCTGCAGTTCAAACCCCGGGCCTCCTTGACCCGTGTGAATCTGGTCCATGCACAGTGCTGATGCATGCAAGGAGTGCCCTGCCATGCAGGGGTGTTCCCCACATAGGGGAACCCCACGTGCAAGGAGTGTGCCCTGTAAGGAGAGCTGCCCAGCAGGAAAGAAAGTGCAGCTTGCCCAAGAATGGCACCGCACACACGGAGAGCTGACACAGCAAGATGATGCAACAAAAAGAAATACAGATTTCTGGTGCTGCTGATAAGGATAGAAGCAGTCACAGATGGACACAGAGAGAGAGAGAAGACATGGGGTGGGGGTGGGGGGGGGAAATAAATAAATAAATAATAAATCTTAAAAAAAAACCCATGGGTGAAAAGAGGGAGATGTCGTAGGAAAGTTTTCCCCTAGAATACAGTGGAATCTTTTCTTAAAGGCCTTCTAATATTTCCCCTTTCAATAATCTGCCCCCCTCCCCTCAATTCCTTCTTTTGTGCTTAATTTGCTAAAACTGTGGTTTTCATTTAAGGAAGGGGGAAAATTTTATCACTGTTTCCTGCCCCATCATGGGAAGATTATAGAAAGTACAAAATATGAAAATGTAAACTTGCATTTATTTTCCCCAGAAGTAAATTAGAAACAGCATTACATTCTCAGCTGCAATGCATTTATTGAATGATTAGAACCAGCGTGCAAGCAAAATGCATACCCCATGACTAATCCTTTGTTTGTAGATTTATTCTTCCATACTACCAGGTCACTTTTGGGTAATTCAAACTCCAGCAAAACGAGCCTCTCATGCCTACTCCAGATCAGACTTGCCTCAGAGTTGGAGACCTACAGCTAGGAAAGGGACATGGTTAATTTTATCTCTCTTCTTACCCTGTATCTATTTATAAGCTAATGCTTGGGTTTCTTTAAAATAGAATATATGGGGAAGGGGGAAGAGATTATATGGCAACAAAATTTGATTTGGTCACCAGAGATGTTAATATAGCATTAGAGTCTCTTGTGTGGACGTGAACAGTTGATGACCCTTTCCTAGATGCCTTTGTGGGTTCCTTGAAGTCTCCTCCTCTCTTCCCAGTAGCCTATAAATTCAGATCCTTGGGGTGGGTGATGCCTCCTCTTCTTGACCTCTTGTACTTTCCTTGTAATCCTCTTACCCTCCAAGGGGTCCTCTTCAGGTACATACTCTTTGAAGTCCATGAGAAACACACAAACATTTTTCTTCTCCAAACTCTGGAAGTTCAGTACAGCCAGCCAGAAAATATTTCTTCTGTATATTTTTTTTCCAGAAATGGGTCAGAAACCACCACCCATGTGCCCAAAGAGAAAGTATATGCCATAGCATTCCAATAACTTTCAAAAAAAGAATCTTTACTTTCCAGTCTTATCTTTACATTTATTACTTTCCTTATCCTATGTACTTACAAGTTGGGGGCTCAGTCACTGTCCAAATTGGTGACAGCTGGTAAATGCAAAATAAGGTAATCAAAGAAGGTATTGTTTATAAAGAGACTATTTGCTGAGGTGCAAGAAACAGTGCCAAAGCCGAGGGTAGGAACAGCAGAGTTGTTATAATTCCTGGGTCCAAATGGACTAAAAGAGGAAGCAGTGACTGGAACCAGGAAGAACAGTCTTGTAGAGTTTTCTGAAAAGCAGTGGAAGGGAGGAAGCGAAAGTAATAAATGCCTTAACCCCATTCTCCTCCATTAGGAAGAGTCTTTAAATCAGCCTCTAGAGCAGAGAGCAGGGCTGAGAAGGGTGAGGGTAGATGTGGAGGAGCAAATGGTAGTTTTCCAGCACAGAGGTGCCAATGCTTAGCTCAGTCTACACATGTGGTCTGGAACTTCCTGTTGTTTTCCATCCTTGTGATGCCTGTGCTGAAGCTCTAAGACAATGAGGGAGAGAAGGAGAGAGAAAGAGAAAGAGAGAGAATAATTTCACCCTGTCATATGACTATATGGTGTATTTGCATTCCCACATTCAATCAAAGAATATGTAATACCTTATCTTCTATATTTAAGATCTCCTTGCATTTAGTTTTTGTACATGACTTGGTAACAGTCTGAATAGAAAATACATGAACCCCTAATATACATTCATCGTTGTGCAGTTAAACTGAACTTTGACCTGGAGGAGTACAGCCTCTCTCAGACGACCCTGGAGCAGGTAGGTCATGTTAGTGTCTTTATAGCATCCATGTAATAAAAATGAGCAACATGTACATACTCTTCCCACGCCTTTGAGCTCCAGGAGGAGCATGACATTCCTCTCTCTTTATTCCTTTCCTCCCTTTCAGGTTTTCCTGGAACTCTCCAAGGAGCAAGAACTGGAGGATTTTGAGGAGGAACTCGATCCTTCAGTGAAGTGGAAGCTCCTGCCGCAGCAAGAGTCTTAAAGCCCAAATACCCCATGGTTCTGTTTAAACTTGTGATTCTTTTTAAAGACAGTATTTTATACAATTCATATGCCTTATATCAGATATGGTACAAAATACTTTTGAAACTTAAGTCCTAATTTTCCTCAATAATATTCATTATAGTAGGAGTGGGAGAAGGGGGCAGGGTAAAGTCAGGGGAGCAATGGCAGGCATGGGATTCTGCCAGTTGATGTGGCCTCTGTGCCATCAGCCAGTGTCCATATTTTAGGCAGTATTCAATTTAAAATGCACTTATTATAGAATTATTTACGCCTCTGAAGACGGTACAGAGATTGCTTAATTTTCTTTCTCTGATCTTCAAAGTATTGAATATTTTCTTATCTTTTTCATTACATAAAGTCCACATGAAGGCATGGTCCTAAAATAAGGGGAAAAATGAATCAATTGTTCACACAGCAACATAGTATTGACCATTTTTAATTAACATATTTTTAAAAAATATTTTCAGTTCCCTGGTTTTCCTTTTCTGTCATTTGATAGATTTTAGATTGTAGAATACATGCTTTGAATATTGTAGCTATAATGAAATTCAAAATCTGTTCAAATAAAGCAAATAACTATAGTAAAAATTTGAATTATCAAGTTGATGAACATTTTAATACATTTTCTGCATGTACTTTGAGACATGTTTCAGATTTTATATGTTTTCTTAAGATGCAAGGGTCTGCCCAATGCAGAGCACTAAAACTACTTCAGTCTGAATATCTCAAACCTACAAATGTTATATCTTTCCAACTGGGATCCTGTAAACACAGGACCTTAAAATCATCACAATATAATTGTACACTCTTATTTGGATGAGTTTTGTTACTGTTGTTGTTATTGTTGCTAGCTGTTTGAACATTGGAAAGAAGTTTTGTGAAGGACTTTTACTCTGATTTTAGTTGCTTTTTGTATCCTTCTAGTTTATGAAAATAAAGTGCTGATATTGACATTCAGAAGAATACTCATATGGGACCTTGGACAAATTATTTATTCTAGCAGGACCCCAGGTTTCATTGTTTAAAAAGGAGACATTAATATTGGTCCTACTGACTCACTAGGTTTTTATGAAACAAATAACCTGATACAAGTGAACACATTAAAAACTATGGTTTCCACTACTTATATTAGTATTAGAGTAGAACTCCTTGCAGTGAGCCAAATTGCCAGAACTGAGCCATTATAATTGTATGAAAATTTTGCCCCTTACATGCATGGCTTTTTAAGACTTTGTTCCAATTGCACTAATGATGCTCTTGTAGATTCAGGACTTTAAAGAAGTATTTTTCAATAAGAAAGTGTTGATGTGCTGTATCCTGGTGTTACTGGATTTTATTTAGGTTCTTGATTACACTAAAGAAATGAATTTCAAAAGCATGCTGGATGAGTTAGGTCAATAATTTATTCAGGTAGGGAGGGAAGAGAAATGGGAGAAAATACAGATCAGGGGTCCCAGGTGAAGAGGAAGGGGTTGAAAAGTGATGAAGTGGGCTGATTTACAGGCTACAATTCCCCATTTTACATTATAAATCTCCAGTTTACTTGTGTAGTGATCCAAACAGGGAAAGGCAGCAAGTGTTGGGGTCCAGAGGTGAGAGTGAGAGAGAGAGCGCTCCTTCAGGCCTCGAGTGTGGCCTTTTGAACTGTTAATTATTCCGCCTCTTTGCTAATGGCAGGGAAGAGTTCCAGCTGTTTGCTGTTTTGATTGATTACCCCACCCACCAATCCCTTATGAGGGCCCAATGATAAAGTTCTTGGGGAATAACCAGGGCTTCTCCTGGCTTCCAGAGGAAGTCTTTGTTCTGGGTGACAGAATCTTGGGGATGGGGGTCTTCCAGCAGCCATCTTGGGGATTATTGATGTCCCACATGGACTCTCCACCAGGTTCCAGATCCATCTATCAATTCCCTATCTTAGGGAAACGGACTTGGCCCAGTGGTTAGGGCGTCTGTCTACCACATGGGAGGTCCGCAGTTCAAACCCCGGGCCTCCTTGCTCCGTGTGGAGCTGGCCCATGAGCAGTGCTGATGCGCACAAGGAGTGCTGCGCCCCGCAGGGGTGTCCCCTGTGTAGGGGAGCCCCACGCGCAAGGAGTGCGCCCATGAGGAGAGCCACCCAGCACTAAAGAAAGTGCAGCCTGCCCAGGAATGGCACCACCCACACTTCCCGTGCTGCTGACGACAACAAAAGCGGACAAAGAAACAAGACGTAGCAAATAGACACAGAGAACAGACAACCAGGGGAAGGGGGTGGGGGATTAAATAAAATAAATAAATCTTAAAAAAAAAAAATTCCCTATCTTACTAGCCAGCTTCACTGGGAACAGACAAAGAGATGCTGACATCATTTTAATATTCTTATAGTATGTCTCTGAGACACTTTGAAGATACTTTATGAACCTCAAAAAGAAAAATTTAACTAATCTTAATTCTTTAATTAAGTTTTAACTCTGAAGCTAATCTGTTGCTGTGGGTGTGGTACCGTTTGATTGCATTAAATTCAGTTGCAGGGCCTTTGATTAGATTACTTGATAAGATCAAGATCACCTTAGGACTTTTGATTGGACTACACCAGTGAAGTGTGACTCTTCTTGAGTCTCTGCCCTCCTGTTGGGTCTGATATAAATGGAGACACAGAGAGAAACACAGAGGAAAAGGAGGCTGCCATATTTGATCTGGTCATGTAAGAGAAAACTCCAGTTTTGCCCACAGCTGAGCTGAAAGGTAGAACTCCCTGAGACGCTCAAAAAGTGAGGCCCGGGATGAGATGAGCCATATGCCTGATAGCTTGCAGCTGAACTCAGGAAGAAAGCAGAGCAGCAAAGTCTGATAGAGGAAGCCTGGAAAGAGACGAGGCCTATGTCTGGTTACCCACAGCTGAACACTAAGAGACAGCAGATTCTGGAGTGGAAAGCAGACACTTCGGAAGAGATCAGTAGCCATCTTGCTTCACCAGTGGCTGGACAAGAGGATCAACAGTAGCACTTCTGATAGTGCTGTGACTTGGACATTTCTCAGCCTCAGAGCTGTTAGCTTTTACCTCACATAAATCCCCTTTATAAAAGCCAACCCATGGGGGCTAAGCCAAGATGGTGGCAGAGTAAGGTGCTCTAAGAGTCAGCTTGTCCTACAAGATAGTTAATAATCACCCAGAGCTATCTAAAGCACCTGTTTGGAGACTCCAGGAGACCAGAAGAGGATCCTGCAACATCCTTGAAAGTATGAAAGGAGGAGACTGCCCATTTGCAGAGAAGATTTGTGAGTAGAGCTCTCCACATTGCAGAGGCCAGTGCCCACAGCACAAGCCATCTCAGGAGCTATTCTGTGGCTAGAGTTGGAAACTCCATTTCCCAAAAATAGGAGGAACAGATGATGTTGTCAGCTACTGAATAGTAAATTTGGAGGGCTAAAGTATAATCCTAAGAACAGCTAAACTTTAAACCTGTCCAAGTCAGAAAGAAGCCAATAACCACCATTTTAACACTCTCCCCAGAAGGGAAGCAGGGCTGACTGAAAATCACAGTGCAGGTAGGGACTGGCTTCTTTCCACCAAGATTGGACAGCAGCCCTAGCCTAGGCTCCAGCCCCTCCTCCAGCAGAGAGGAAGCTGGCAGGACCTGCACCAGGCTTTCTAGGCAACTGCAAGTGCTCTCTGCTGGCACAGACTGAATAGTCAGACACCTGGGGCTGCATCCCAGCACTGCAATAGGATAGTAAAGGAACTGGGTTTCCTTGGCCTCTCCAGGACACTGCAGGTGTTTTCAACCCACATGAGTTTGTGTGTTGAGCACCTTGATATCCATCCCACCTCTTCCCCCATAGGATAGGAGGGGGCTGGTGTTCCCTCAGCCTCTCAGGGCAACCGCAAGCAGTTTTGACCTGCACAAACTCAACCGTTGGGCACCTGTGGCTTCATCCCCATCCCCAATAAGACAAGGAACAGAGTGTGCTTGCCTAACCTCTCTGGGTAACTGCAGGTGCTTTTGGCCCACACAGCCTGGACTGGTGAGTACTTGTGGTTCCTCCCCTACCCCCCAAAGGAAAGGACAGGGTGTGGTTGAGCAAAGCATTGTGAGCTACTGTAGGGGTCGTGTGTACTTGATGCTTGCTCCTTTTGATCTATAAGAATTAGAGGGCATTCTCACTGGTGTGCTGATACTTGCTTGTGTAATTTTGTTATAAATCAATAGTAAGGCTAGGACCAGACCTATGTGTCTGCGGAATCATTAGGATTCATTTAGGCATTTTCAGTGCCTCGCTTTAGACTTAAGCTACATTGACTGTGTAAATTTTATTCTATTTTTCTAGTGAAAAAAAAAATTTAAAAAAATTATGATAAAATTTAAATGTATAAATTTAGTTCTATTTTTCTAGTGAAAAAATTTTTTTTTAATTATGATAAAATTTAAATGTATAAATTTAGTTCTATTTTTCTAGTGAAAAAAATTTTTTTTAATTATGATAAAATTTAAATGTATAAGTTTAATTTTATTTTTCCAGTTGAAGTTTGGGTTTGGGTAGTCTGTGTATATAATACACGTACAAATTACTTGCTGAGCTGTATAGTTTTTGGTGTTGCTGCCTTGCTTTTGGGGTTTGACAGGGCTAAAGGTGATGCTTAAATTCTGGCTTGTTTGCAAGGGGGCGGGTAGGGGGCAGTTTGGCAAGAGAAAATAGTATATAGTAAATTGCTTGTATGTGTATGCATGTGCGTGTGCGTGTGCGCGAAAGGCGTAAAAATTTTTATGTCCTGTAACCACTGACTGAATAACACCATGCATAAGTGCATGCGGGTAAATAACATGCAATTAAAGTCCAGCTACAATTAATTTATGGCGTAGGCCATAGCTGAGTCGGTGCGATTTCCGCCCCCCCCCAAAAAAATGATACCAAATGTATGACAGATAAGGGGATGCAAGGTCACAGTTTAATATGGCATAAGTCCATCGAGATGTCTTATTTAAGGGGAACGAGTGGACGGTTTTAGGTAAGATGGCCCTGAAGAAAGAACCAGATGCCAGATAAAGTTTCACTTATAGAAACCCCCACGGTTGATGGGCTCAGAGCAAGCAGAGGGACACCTGCCTGGCGGGTTGCTGGTTTCTCAGGGGTTGGTGAGTTAGAATTTTGGTTGGAGGTGATCAGTGTTCGTCTGTAACTTGGTATTCGTTATGTCCGTGTGTAGGTTTTGTTGGGTTGTGATATGCATGGGGCAGATAAATGTATGTGTGATTATACATAGAATGTGCTATGTAAGATTAATAATGGTTAGTATATAATGATATGCATGGGGTAGATAAATGTATGTATGATTATACATAGATCAATAGTAAGTACCTTTGGCCTCCACACCTGTGGATCCACACCACCACTGAGTAGAATAGGAGGTCTGTGTTTCCTCAGCCTTTTCAGGCAATGGCAGACATTTCTGGCCTTCATGGACTGTGCTGTTGGATGTCTATGGATCCAGCCCCACCTCCAATAGGATAGGAGGGATCTGGTGTCTCCACAGTCATACCAGGCAGCAGCAGGTACTTTTGGCCTACAGAGACTGAACTGTTGGGTACCTATGGACCCAAACCCACATCTTAATAGGATAGGAGGTGTAGCAGTTTGATATTATTGATGAATTCCAAAAAGAAATATTGGATTATGTTTGTAAACTGGTCTTTTCTTCTGGGCATATGAGATTATATTGGATTCAGAGGTTTGCTTGATTACTTAATTACCGGGAAACTGCGTCTCTTTTTTGTTGCATCATCTTGCTGTGTCATCTCTCCATGTGTGCGGCACCACTCCTGGGCGGGTGGCACTTTTTTCATGAGGGGCAGCTCTCCTTGCAGGGCACATTTCTTGCACATGGGGCAACCCCACACGGGGGCACCCCTATGTGACACAACACTCCTTGTGTGCCGCAGCTCTGTGCTTGGGCCAGCTCACCACATGGGCAGGAGGCCCTGGGTATTGAACACTGGATCTCTGGTAGGCAGATGCTCTATCAGTTGAGCCATGTCTGCTTCCCATGGAGTTGGGGGTTTTTGATGTTGGAGTTTTGATGTTGGAGTTTGATGCTGGAGCCCCAGGAAGTAAGCACACAGAAGAAAGAGAAGCAAGCCCCAGAAAGGGAAGAACCCAAGAAGCCTGAACATTTGCAGATGTCAGTAGCCATATTGCTCCAACACATGAAAATAGACTTTGATGAGGACTGTAGCTTATGCTTTATGATCTGTATCTGTAAGCTTCTATCCCAAATAAATACCCTTTATAAAAACCAACCAATTTCTGGTATTTTGCATCAGCACCACTTTGGTTGAATAATACAGAATTTGGTACAAGGAGTGGGGTATTGCTTTGCAATTATTGAAATGCTGGAATGGATTTATAAATGGGTCATGGGTATTTTTTGGAGGAATTGTAAGATGCTTGGAAGAAAAAAACCTATAGTGCTTTGAAGAGATTGTTGATAGCAATATGGATACTAAAGAGACTTTTTATGATACCTTAGAAGTAAATAATGACACTATTATTGGAAACTGGAGGAAAGGTGATCCATGTTTTAAAGTTGCAGAGAACTTAGCAAGATTAACTCCTGGTGTTTTATGGAAGGCAGAATTTGAAAATGGCAAGCCTGGGCATTTAGCTGAAGAAATTTCCAAAGTAAACTAGGAGAATGTGACTTGGCTTTTGCTTACAACTTATAGCAAAATGCTAGATGAGAGAGATATGCTGAGGACGAAACTATCAGTTACAAAGAAAACAGAAACTGATTCTGGAAATTAAGATCCCATATCAAAGTGACCCATTAGAGGACTTAACCAAACTTGGAACTGGTAATTCAAAACTGAAGATGCAATTATCTTGGAAAGGCTTGTGGGAAGTCTTACTGTCTGATAGCTTGGACCCGTTTCCTGCATGCTAAACCAACAAGATTTTTGAGAGAGCTGTAGGAGCAAAACCACTGTCAGCCTGTAATAAAAAGGACATGGAAAGGAGAGATTAAAGGAGAAGCAGCTTTAAGAGGAAAATCATGGAAGCTGAGATCTGGAATTAGGACATCACCTTGGGCCAAGAGAGGAACCCCACCCATGTGTACAGAGAGGATGAGTTTGCCCCAGCAGTTGAAGAGGGTGGATGCTCCTGTCTGATGTTCTGGGAGAGTTTTCCTGCCCAGAGTACAGAGAGGGTGGAGCACGTTCCCCAAAGATTAGGGTGGTTAAGGTCAGTACCCCACAGGTCTGAGAGGGGTGGACCTGTTCCCCAAAGGTTAGGGAAGGCCAGGTGGTCAACTCATTTCTCTGCAAAGGTTGATCCTGTATGCCAAAGATTAGGGGGAATGTTGTCTTCACATCACTGTACTACAGGATTTAAGATTTTAACCCAAAATTGGGTAAAGTGTGGCAATCACAGCAACTCTCTTAGAGGGAGAGGTCTGGAGCTTGGTCAACACCCAAATGCTTGATGAGGGCGGAACCAAGAAAATGGCTATTGGGCAAGCTGGTGGACAGGGTGGATCACCATATGGTGCCAAGGAGAAGAAACCATCATCTTAAGAATGACTCTCAGAGTAAAATCAAATAATTGAATGGAGGAATGCCCTGCAGGTTTACTGAAATATAAAGAACCAATGACTGATGTTTCCCCCCCAATTTCTCCTTATTATAATGAAAATGTTTATCATGTCCATTTGTGTATTGGAAGTAGATGAATTGTTTTGTAAGTTTCAGAAGTCTATAGCAGACAGAACTTTGCCCCAAGACAAACTGTATTTCTTTAAATTAATTGTGATATGATATAGTACTTGCATTGTAACTGATTTATGGTTTTTTAAAAAATATTGTGATGTCTTTTTGGAATTCAGAGAGTGTAGTATAGCAGTTTGATATTATTGATGAATTCCAAAAAGAAATATTGGATTATTTTTGTAAATTGGTCTTTTCTTCTGGGCATATGAGATTATATTGGATTCAGATGTTTGCTTGATTAGTTAATCAAGTAAAACTCTTGTGTCAGTAGGGCACTGAGTTGCTGCCCCTTGGTGGTTGGGGACTTGCAGATAAAAGGCATGGCAAAGGACAGAGATGGGGGGTTTTGATGTTGGAGTTTTGATGCTGGAGTTTGATGCTGAAGCCTTAAGCTGGAGCCCCAGGAAGTAAGCACACAGAGGAAAGAGAAGCAAGCCCCAGAAAGGGAGGAACCCAAGAAGCCTGAACCCTCACAGATGTTGGCAGCCATCTTGTTCCAATACGTGAAAATAGACTTTGATGAGGGAAGTAGCTTATGTTTTGTAGCCTAGTATCTGTAAGCTCCTATCCCAAATAAATACCCTTTATAAAAACCAATCAATTTCTGGTATTTTGCATCAACACCCCTTTGGCTGTTTGGCTGACTAATACAGGAGGGGACTGGTGTTTCCTCAGCCTCTCCAGGCAAAAGCAGGCACTTTCAGTCTACAGGGACAGAACTGTTACGCATCAGTGGTTCTGTTCCCATCCCCTAAAGGGCAGAAGGGACAGTACTCCCTCAGCCTCTCAAGGCAACTGCAAGCATATTTTGCCCACATGGATTAGATTGTTGGGCACTCCAGAGGGTCTGTCCCCACACTTAGTGGGGGAGGAGGAGGTACAATATCAGTTTACCTGGACAACTGTGGTCATTTTGGATGTACATGGCACAAATTGCTGCCCATGACTGCAGCTACATCCTGACCTCAGGTAGGGGAGGAAGGGGTGTAAAGCTTTATCAGTCTTTCTGGGAAATTACAGACAGTTTTGTCTTGCACAACTTGGATAACTACACACAGCTGCAATTCTGACCCTGGCAAAGGAGAAGGGTGGGAGAAGCTTCATCAATCCCTGGGGCAACATGGGCAGCTTCAGCCTCCATAGCTTACAGCCCCAAGTACATCCTCAGCTTCTACTACACGACCAGCTAGGGAGAAAAGACAAAACCCTAAACTAAAGGGAGAAACCACACCAGAATAACTACATTTAGTAAGCCAGATACAAAGACACCAATAAAAAGTTAAAATTCATACCAAAAAACAGGAAGATATGGCCTGTTAAAGGAAAAAGATGAGCCTCCAGATGACATAAAGGAGTTGAGACAAATAATCATAGATGCTCAAACAAATTTCCTTAATAAATTCAATGAAATGGCAAAAGAGATTAAGGGTATTAAGAAGACATTGGATGAGCACAAAGAAGAATTTGAAAGCATACAAAGGAAAATAGCAGATCTTATGGGAAGGAAAGGTGCAATAAATGAAATTAAAAATACACTGGAGGCATATAACAGCAGATTTGAGGAGGCAGAAGAAAGGATCAGTGGGTTTGAAGACATGGCTTCTGAAAGCAAACAAACAAAAGAACAGTTGCAGAAAAGAATGGAAAGAATTGAACAGGGTTTCAGGGAACTAAATGACAGCAAGAGACATGCAAACATACATGTCATGGGTGTTCCAGAAGGAGAAGAGAAGGGGAAAAGGACAGAATGAATATTTAAAGAAATCATGGTAGAAAATATCCCAACCCTATTGAAGGACAAAGATATCTGTGTCCAAGAAGAACATCATACTTCCATCCAAATAAATCTAAATAAACCAATGCCTAGACACAAACTAATCAGAATGTCAAATGCCAAAAACAAAGAGAATTCTGAGAGAGCAAGAGAAAAGCAATGCATAACATATAAGGGATACCCAATAAAATTAAATGCCAATTTCTCATCAGAAACCATGGAGGCAAGAAGGCAGTGGTAAGATATATTTAAGACACTGCAAGAGAAAAAATGCCAGCCAAGAATTTTATATCTGCTAATATTATCTTTCAAAAATGAGGGTGAGTTTAGAATATTCACAGATAAAGAGAAACTGAGGGAGTTTATAACAAAAAGATCAGCTTTGCAGGAAATACTAAAGGGAGTGTGACAGTCTGAAAAGAAAAGACAGGTGAGAGAGGCTTGGAAGAATGTCTAGAAATGATGATTGTGTCAGTAACAATAACTAAAAGGTAAAAAGAGTAGTGAAAATAAAATGATAGAGAAAACACAAAGTTAAAGTGGATAAAATAAGAACTGCCTTTACAGTAATAACATTGACTATTAATGGATTAAACTCCCTAATCAAAATACATAGAATGGCAGAATGAGTCATCTATAGGCTGTCTGCAAGAGGCTCACATTAGACCCAAGGATACCAATAGACTGAAAGTGAAAGGTTGAAAAAAATATTTCATGCATGCAGTAACCCAAAAAAAAAACAAACAACAACAACAACAACAAAAAACTCCACCAAAAAAACAACAACTGGGTAGTTATACTTATATGAAATAGACTTTAAAAGCAAAACTGTTATTAGACACAAGGAAGGACATTATATATTAATAAAAGGAATGATTCACCAGGAAGAAATAACAATCATAAATGAATATACACCTAACCAAAATGTCCCAAGATAAATGAGGCAAACATTATCAAAATTGAAGGGAGAAATAGCCATCTCTACAATAATAGTTGGAGACATCAATATACCACACTCAACATTAGATAGGACACCTGTGGAGAGGATCAATAAAGAAACAGAAAGCTTGAATAATATAAATGACTAAACCGAATAGACATATACAGAACATTGCACCCCCAAACAGCAGGATATACATTATTTTCTAGCACTCATGGATCTTTCTCCAGGATAGAGCATATGTCGAGTCACAAAGCAGATCTCAATAAATTCTACAAGATCAAAATTATACAAAATGCTTTCTCGGTTCATAATTGAATAAAGTTGGAAATCAACAAGAGGCAGAAAAAGGGAAAATTCACATTTTTGTGGAGATTAAACAACACATTCTTAAATAATCAGTGTGTCAAAGAAGAAATTTCAAGAGAAATCAATAAATATCTCAAAACTAATTACAATAAGAGCACAACATATCAGAAGCTATGGGATGCATCAAAGACAATGCTGAGAGGGAAATTTATAGCCCTCAAAGCTTACACTAAAAAAGAAGAAAGAGCTAAAATCAGTGACCTAACTACACAGCTAGAGGAACTAGAAAAAGAACAGTAAATGAATCCAAAAGCAAGTAGAAGGAATGAAATAAAGATCAGAGCAGAAATAATTGAAATTGAGAAAAACCAAAAAAAGAACAACAGAGAGAATTAAAAAAAGAAAAGTTGGTTCTTTGAGAAGATTAACAAAATCAACAAACCCTTAGCTAGACTAAGAAAAAAAGACAGAAGATGCAAATAAATGAAATAAAAAATGAAAATGGGAACATTTGACCCCACAGAAATAAGGGAGATCATAAGAAGATACTATGAACAACTTTATGCCAAAACACTAGGAAATGTAGATGAAATGGAAAAATTCCTAGGAACATACAAATAACATACACTGACCTGAGAAGAAATAGAAGACCTCAACAAACCAATCACAAGTAAAAAGATTGGAACAGTCATCAAACAGCTCCCCAAAATGCAAAACCCAGGACCAGATGGTTTCACAGTTGAGTTCTACCAAGCATTCAAAGATTTAATACCAATCTTACTTAAGCTCTTTCAAAAAACTGAACATGAAGGAACACTACCAAACTCATTTATGAAGCCTATATCATCCTAATACCAAAGCCAGATATAGATATTATGAAAAAAGAAAATTATAGACCCATTTCCCTAATGAATACAGATGCAAAAATTCTCAATAAAATACTTGCTAATCAAATCTAACAACACATTAAAAGAATTATTCATCACGATCAAGTGGGTTTTATACCAGGCATACAAGTGTGGTTCAACACACACACAAAAATCAATCAGCATAATCCACCACATTAATAAATCAAAGAAGAAAAAAATCACATGATCATACTGATTGACACAGAAAAGACATTTCACAAAATACAGCATCCTTTCTTGATAAAAATAATACAAAAGATAGGAATCGATGGAAACTTTCTCAACATGATAAAGACCATATTTGAAAAACCCACAGCTAACATTGTGAAAGACTGAAAGGTTTTCCCACTGAGATCAGGGAAAAGACAAGAATGCCCACTATCACCACAATTGTTCAATAGAGTGCTAATTGTTCTAGCTGGAACAATCAGGCAAGAAAAAGAAATAAAAGGCTTCCAGATCAGAAAGGAAGACGTAAAACTTTTACTACTCACAGATGATGTGTTCCTATATTTAAAAGTTCCTAAAAATCTGCAACAAAGCTGCTAGAGCTAATAAGCAATTTCAGTAGCGTGTCAGGATACAAAATTAATATGCAAAAGTCTGTGGTGTTTCTATACAACTGTAATGTGCAATCTGAGGAGGAAGTCTTGGGGAAAATTCCATTTACAATAGCAACTAAAAGAATAAAATTTTTAGTAATAAACTTAACCAAGGATATAAAGCACTTGTATTCTGAAAAGTATAATGCATTGCTAAAAGAAATTTAAAAAGACCTAAATAATTGGAAGAACATTTGATTCTCATGGATTGGAAGACTAAATATCATTAAGATGTCAATTCTACCCAAATTGATATACAGATTCAATGTAATCTCAATAAAAATTCCACCAGCATTTTAAAAGCAAATGGAAAACACAATTATCAAATTTATCTGGGAGGGTAAGAGGCCCAAAATAGCAAGAAACATCTTAAAAAGGAAAAGTGAAGTTGGAGGACTCTCACTTCTGGACTTTAAATCATATTACCTAGCTACAGTGGTAAAAACAGCATGCTATTGGCATAAAGACAAACACATAGACCAATGGAACCAATGGAACCAAATTAATGGTTCAGAAACACCTCACACCTATGGCCAAGTGATTTTTGACAAGCCTGTCAAAACCTACCCAACTCTGGCAGAACAGTCTGTTCAACAAATGGTGCTGGAGAACTGGATATCCATAGCCAAAAGAAAGAAAGAAGACCCCTGTCTCACACCTTATACAAAAATTAACTCGAAGTGGACCAAAGACCTAAATATGAAAGCAAACACCATAAAGCTCCTTGAAGAAAATCTTTCCTAGGGAAACATCTTCAGGAGCTGGTGGTATGTGTTGGATTCAAACCTTACACCAAAAGCATGAGCAACAAAAGAAAACATGGATAAGTGGGACCTCCTCAAACTTACACTTCCGTGATTCAAAGAACTTCATCAAGAAGGTGAAAAGGCAGTGCACTCAATGGGAGAAATTATTTGGAAACCATATCTCTGATAAGGGGTAGATTTCCATTCTATATAAATAGATCATACAACTCAACAATAAAAAAGTGAGCAATCCAATTTAAAAATGGGCAAAATAATTAAATAGATATTTCTCCAAAGAGGAATACAAATGGCCAAAAAGCACAGGGAAAAAAATGTTCCATATCACTAGCTATTAGGGAAACACAAATCAAAATAACAATAAGATATCATCCAACACCTCATAGAATGGCCATTACTTAAAAAAACAGACAACAGTAAGTGCTGGAGAGGATGTGGAGAAATAGGAACATTCCTTCAATGCTGGTGGGATTGTAGAATGGAGTGGCCTCTGTGGAAGACAGTTTGGCAGTTCTTTACTAAGCTTGATAAAGAACTGCCATATAATCCAGCAATTCCTCTACTAGGAATATATCCAGAAGAACTAAAAACTATGACATGAACAGACATCTGCATATAGGTGTTCATAGTGGTGTTATTCACAATTGCCAAAAGATGGAAAAAACCCAAGTGCCATCAAGCAATGATTGGATATAAAAAAAAAAGTCATATGATGGAATACAATGCTGCAGTAAGAAGAAATGAAATTGGGACACATATGATAACATAGATGAATCTTGAAGACATTATGCTGAGTGAGGTAGGCCAAACACAAAAGGACAAATATTGCATGGTCTCATTAATATGAACAAAATACAAAGAATAAATGTGTGGAGTTAAAATCTAGAATATAGGTTATTAGGCGATAAGAGGAAGCCTGGGCAATGGAGGGATACTGGTATGGGATACCAATGACAGGTGATATATGACTGACAGGGAGCTGTACAGAACATATGTCCAGGGTGCATGGTAATGTTTGGATATACTCATAGTGGCAACAATTAAAAACCACAGTAGGGGGGGTACTGGGTTCCTGGCCAGTGGTGCTCTGTCGTGGTCCCTAGGGGAGCAGCGACAGTCTCCCAGGTACAGTGGTGGGGACCGGGAGGGAGTGAGGGTTCAACAGTGAGCCCCTGATACTAATGACTATGCTTGTGAGCTGATAAACCCAAAATAATAACAAGGCCTAGAGCAACTTTGTGCCTGGGAATTTCCTTCTGTCAGCCTTCATGTTACTCAAATGTGGCCAGTCTCGAAGCCAAACTCAGCATGTAAATGCAATGCCTTCCCTCCAGCGTGGGACATGACACCCGGGGATGAGCCTCCCTGGCAACGAGGGACCACTATCAACTACCAACTGATGATGCAACTGGAAAATGACCTTATACGGAAGGTTCAATGCGGATCAGCAGAATATCCATGTCTACATAAAATACCATGACTTTAAAATGCTGTTTGACCTAAAGTAAGGGGGAAATGGAAAGGAGAAATGAGTTTATATGGCTACGAGTTTCTAAAAAAGAGTCTGGAGGCTGGCAGAAGGTTTGCCCTCATGCACAACTGAGCAGAGTCAGAGAGACAGATAAAGCAGATACAACCCCCAGATATTAGTTCCTTTGAGGGCTAAAGAGACCCATGGGAGTTATGGTCATGGCCGATGGGGTTAACTACCAGGGCAGATGGCCCCTCTTTGGAAATGGTGTTTATGTGTGATGAATCTGGACTCAGATGGGATCTCCCTTCATAAGACTTTCATGCTAATGTGCTGGAGGTGCAGTTAATGTTGGGGTTTAAGATATATTTAGGGGATTTGAATCTCTGGACTGACAATGTGATAGCCAGATCCTGAGCCTCAACAGACTCCAGCACCTACAATCTGATTTATTGGACTTACCACACTCAGCTAAGATGGAGGTGAAGAAGGACAACCACCACACCATGGAGCCTAGAGTGATTACAACTGAAAATGGGAGGATTGCATCCAGCATCCAGGTGGAATCTGAGCCTCCTCTTGACATAAAGGTGCAATGGACACAACCAATCCAGTGTCCACATAGAAGAGGTGGCATTGGATTGGGAAAAGTGGACATAATGGACAAAGGGTATGGGGAAAGGCAGGAAGAGATGAGAGGTGGAGGCGTCTTCGGGACATGGAGCTGCCCTGGATGGTGCTTCAGAGGTAATCACCGGACATTGTAAATCCTCACAGAGCCTACATGATGGAATAGAGGAGAGTATGGGCCATGATGTGAACCAATGTATATGAGGTGCAGAGGTGCCCAAAGATGTACTTACCAAATCCAATGGATGTGTCATGATGATGGGAACGAGTGTTATTGGGGGGGGGGGGAGGGGGGGGGGGTGGGGGGGTGGGGTTGAATGGGACCTCACATATATATTTTTAATGTAATATTATTACAAAGTCAATAAAAAATTAAAAAATTAAAAAAAAAAAAAAAAAAAAAAAAAAAGAGGAAGCCTGGGAAAAACTACTGATGTTTAATGTATCTGGAATTTTTAATTAATTTGGCAGTAAAAGTGTGGAAATGGATAGAGTTGATGGTAACACATTATAGTGAGTAGCAGCTGGTTTATAAATGGGTCTGTGGTTGAAAAGGATAGTTTGGGAAAGTAAATGTCAATTGAAAGAAAGCTAGAGAAAATCCAGGGACTGAAAAACACAATGAACTCAGGGGTGGATGAGGATTTTGGCTGATGGTACAGATACAAGAGTGTACTTCTGTGAGCTACAGCAGAGGTACATCACAATTGTGGGGTGGTAGGAATGTGGAGAAGCATGGGAAAAATACAATTGGTATGACCTATGGACTGTGGTTAGCAGCAATACTATAATATTCTTGCATAAATGCCAAAGATGTACTGTGTTGATAATGGGGGTATGTGGAAAAAGTGTGCCAAATGTACACTGTGGACCACGGTTAGTGCAATGATGTAACAGTCTGATTATATTATTGCATAATCTGTAACAAATATTCCACCACGGTGTGTTGTGTTGGTGAAGGGGTGTTGTGGTGTATTAGTCAGTCAAAGGGGTGCTGATACAAAATACCAGAAATTGGTTGGTTTTTATAAAGGGTAGGCGCTTACAGATACCAGACCATAAAGTATAATTTACTTCCCTCACCAAAGCCTATTTTCACATGTTGGAGCAAGATGGCTGCTGACGACTGCGAGGGTTCAGGCTTCCTGGGTTCCTCTGGGCTCAGCTCCTCTGTTTTCTCCACAAGGACAACTGTAGACTATGAGGTTCTCTAGGCTTTGCCTCTCTCCACAAGGTCAGCTGTAGACTATCAGGCATATGGCTCCGTCTCTCTCCCTGGGGCTCCAGCTTCAGCACCAAACTCCAACTACAAAACTCCAACATTAAAAGTTTCCAATTCTGTCCTTTGCCATGCCTTTTATTTGTGAGTCTCCACCCACCAAGGGGTAGGGACTCAACACCCTAATGATGTGGCCCAATGAAAGTCCTAATCATAACTTAATCACGCCCAGGTACAGACCAGATTACAAACATAATCCAATATCTATTTTCTGAATTCATAACCATATCAAATTGCTACATACGGGAATTCTGCACATAAGCATGATTGCTTTGTAAGTTCATAACCTCTGTAGTAAAAATATATTTTTTAAAAATAGGGTGGGTTGGGGGAAAATTACACTAAATGTAAGATAGGGACTATATTTAGTACTAATATTTTGGCAACGCTCTTGCAATAGTTTGTAAAAAAATGTTTCACAACAAAGAAAGGTGTTGGTGGAGAGGTGATATAGGGGACCACTGTATAGTGTTATGCATGTTTAATTTATAAGTTCATAACTTGCACTATACACTTAGTGTTTATGCATGTTCATGTATGAATGATATAATTAAATAAAAAATATATTTTTAAAAAAGCCAACCCAATTTTGGTACTTTACATCAGCAGCCTTTGGCAAACTAATACAGTCCCCAAACTAAGAAATGAAGGAAGGGAATTCCGATCATCTCAGCTTGTTAAGTGGAGGGTTCATATCTAACAGTGGCATAAAAGAAACTGAAAGAAAAAATTTGGACTATATAGGATTTCAAATTCACAACAATTTTGTAAGCATAGTGTGACAATGGCAATATTATTATCACTTATATAAGGTAATGAATGCACTTTACTTGCCAGGTACTATGCATATATTGATTGTTATATTTAGGCCTCATAATATCAACACAAATAATTATTTTTATTTTCATTTGGAACTATGCTTGGCAAACTTCTAAAAATAGCCCAGCAAAGATGCCTCACTCCAATCTCTGAATATGAGGTGATATCATTCCTCATATTATGTTGTATGGCACATTTGATCTTAAGATGGGGAGATTATGTGGGTTGACCTGATCTAATCACATGAGTCTTTAAATGCAGAGAACTTTTTAGGGCTGATGGCTGAAAGGAAAGTCAGAGAGGTTTGAAGCATAAGGAAGACTTGAGGTACTATGGTTGGCTCTCAAGATAGTGGGGACTATGAGAGAAAGAATGAGTAGTCGCTGGGAGTGGCTCCTGTTTGACATCCAGCCAGGAAACAGGAACCTTAGTATTACCTTATAATCCTTTTTATTTGTGTAATATTAGTAGTGATGTCCCCTCCTGCATCCTTCATTTGAAAGTCATTGTTCACCTCCCAGGCAGTACCATCACCTCCACATCTGCTGGTTTCTCTTGCAGAGTTCCTCAAGATAATTCTAGTAACAGACATAGCCCCAGTTGTGTTAGCCTTTATGCTTCACATGGTGAGTGTTACTGACATTGAGCTAGAGTTCCATTACTGACATATTAGGTAACATACCAACAGACTTGGGATCCGCTTCCTAAAGAACTGTACTCAGTCTTCAAAAGCATGAAAGTTAATTCACTGGGGGGTTAACCATGCACAATGAGGAAACAGAAATAGCTAATTGCTGGGAAGATAAATTACCAATACTTTCTCTTTTCTCTTGCCTAATCCAAGGTGTATTACCTTCTTGCAGTCATTACAGAGAAATCTTAAGTGGCAAGTGAACACACTAATTTAGCAACCTCCTTTTTTTCACTTTCATGATGAAACAGTAACCAGCACAGCAACACACACAAGCTATTGTCCCACATTGTTCCTTGGCTTTTTCCCATTATTCTCACCCTCACTGCTCTGGACTTGCATCTTCTAAATGAATTTTAATCTTTATCTCAGGCTCTGCTTCCTGTGGTTATCAGATCACAAATTCTAGTTTAGAAGGGATGTGGGAATGGGGTTGAAAGAAGTGGGAGATTGGGTCGGATCTATATTTGAGAAGACTATATCTGCATGGGAGTTCTGGTGATGATAGATGACGTGGGAATTTTGGGCTTCTGGTGATTGTGGCAAACAGGAACATCAGGCTTGATGCAGCAGTTCTGTTATTTTTGGTTTTGTTTGTAGCGGGAGATTTGGAATCAGTTTTAATAATGATCTTGCAGTGAAAGAGTAAGTGATTTTAACAGTGGGGAATGGGAAGTTTGTCTAGAAGCACATGGAGCTCCAGGATTTTTCTTAAAACCCTTTATGGCCTAGACCTTCTTTTGGATGGAGTGCAATATATTTTTGGTCATAATTTCTTTGTTATAGTACTTAGTTTTCATAAATATACCAAATGTACCATTGAGCTTTAAGGATATGAATCTTCTGAGCAACAACACAGAATATCTATTCTCTAGGGCATTAAGGATTTTAACTTTGAATAATCAGGTGTAAACATTTAATCGAACTGCTGGTTGAGAACATGTATGTGTGGGGAATTTCTTAAGCACATAGAGTTTATTTTTCCAAGTCAAAACATTAATCTGTATAAATTTCTTACATGTCTAAAATTCCCAAGGATATTATATCTATAGTGTATTGAGGAACTGAAATGAAATATATTTTAAAACTCTTCTATTGCATTTGGTAGGCAAGGTAAGTTCATTTCTTTAGCAGTAAACATCCTCACAGATTAAAGTGGAGAAGGGTGGAAGGGATCCAGGTTTTGAAAATTTAGGATGGGTATGGTGGAAGGCCACAGTTGTAAGGCAAAAATCTGGTAGGTGAGTGTAGTTCAAGTGATAAAGAAAGGGCACAAAGTTCATGCAGGTTGGAAGCAAATCAAGTGCTGGTGGACCTTGAAACTACAAATTCTCTTGATAATCGAAAAAATGAGGAATTGATGACAATGCAGTTTCTTTATTTAGAAGTTTTGGTTTTTCAAATGAAACATAATGGTTAAATGTACAAAAATTGTTTTTTTAGACAAATCTAGAAAATTTGCAATGACCATGGTTGATAAATGATAAAAATATTTTTAGTCATTGGAACAAATTTTGCTTAAATTTCACATTTTTAAATATTTGTAAGAGGGCATAGGCTTCAGTAATGTGTTACATAATAGTTTGTAAATTATTTATGTGAGGAAAATAAAGAACTCAACAAATGTGGTGTATACTGAATCAGCAAAACTTCTGGAAAAGCAAGTGCAGCATATACTACACAAGACAAAATGAAGTCCCTCTGTTCAGTACTGTTACTCTACCAGGTATAGACAAAAAGACCTTTCCTGTCGGTGTCTTGACAGGAAAGGAAAATGTTGACACAGATAATATCAGTTTATATTGAAAAATCTCCTTACTTAGCACTGATTCCTCACCTGAGTCTTGGGAGTACATTTTAAACAACAGTACAAAGTTACCTTAGAATTTTATCTCAGGACTTCACTAAATTTACAGACTTATTTATTGAAAATTCAGTGTAAGATGATATATCATTTTTACAATTTACTATTAATTCTATTTTGTCATGAAATATATAATTTTAATTGTACACTGGATAATGAATTGCAGTTCTCCTGTCATACTAACTCATGTTTTAGTCATTTCCATGTACTTATTTCTACCTACTAATACTGGTGACATGAAAATTTCTCTAAAGAATGTTGTGAATCACCTATGTGACTTCGTTTTGGAAATACACTTCTATGCATTCTTTTGACATTGCAACCTATTGAAATGCAAGTTGCTCTTAGAGGGCTATGAATCACTTCTGTAACTTAGTCTTGGAAACTGAGTTAAAATGTTTCAGTCAATTCCATGATAAACAGCTATATTCCAACAAATTAGGTAACAGACTGAATGGAGAAATAACTAGAAGCACACAATTACCAAAACTGAGTCAAGAAGAAATAGAAAATCTCAATGACCTACAAATAAAGAGATTGAATTTATAATTGAAAACTTATGAAAGCCTAGGCCCAGATGGCTTCACCAGAAAATTGTACCATATATTTAAAGAAGAATTAATACCAATCTTCACACAATCTTCAAAAAAAATACAAGATAAGGAACACTTCCCAACTCATTCTATGAGGCCCATATTACTCAGATTACCAATACAAGACATGAATATCAAACAAAAAAAGAGAAAGATACAGACCAATATCTCTTATGAATATGGTGTGGAAATCCTCAACAAAATGCCAGCAGGGGACTTCTGGGAAGATGGTGTTGAAACAGGTAAGCAGAACTCAACTCTCTCACAAAATACAATGGAGAATGGGTGAAAAGCTACCTGAGGGAGCTGCTTTGGGGATCTGCAGAGCAGGAATATGTTACACATAATCCAGAGGGAGCAGGACAGAGAGACAAAGAGACCAAAGGAAAATTGAGTTACTCACCTGGGTGGCCAGGGAACGGCACATATACCTCACCCTCAAGGCAAATGACCTTGGTAAGACCCCTGACTCACTGCAGCCAACTGAGTGGGAGGAAGAGGGGTCTTGGGAGAGGGGAGAGTAGCTTCTTTTCAGTGAGTTTGGCCAGCTGAACCACTTTTGAATCTCAAAAAAGACCCCAGCCAGCACTGAGTGGTCCCAGGGAGAAGGGAGGGGGAATCTGATCAGGCAGGTTGTCATACCCAGCTGCCCTGGGAGAGAGAGGAACCATGTCAGTGAGGGAATGGAGACAGGTGCTTAACCAGCCCAGCTCCTGCAAATTGTTAGAAATCCAACTTGCCGGAGTGAATGGGGGTGGGACAAACCAGATAAGCTTTAAGAAGTTTACTTAAACTGTGGAGTAGATATAGCACAGTGTAGGATTCCTGCCTTGCATATATGAGGTTACTGCTTTGATTCCTGTACCTTCTAGGAGAAGGGATCCAGACAGTGATCCACCGGGTTATTAGGCACCCAGCTGGTACCTAATGACAGGGATGTATAAACTGAGATTTTTTTTTGTTTTAGGTTTATTTTAATCAATTTTAAAATTTTTATTGCTTTTTTTATTCTTTAATTTATTCGTTAAAACCAGTACCTCTCCTGTGGAGAGGTTACAGGATGAATGATTGATGAGCACCAGCAGCCAGAGAAGGTCCCTAGGGAAGTTTGTTTTTCCTGGGTTGTTTTTCTTTTTGTTGTTTAATTTTTGTTTTGTCTTTTCCTTTTCATTGTTTCCTTTTTTTCTTTTACTTATTTTTTCTACCTACTTTATTTATTTTCTTTCCTTCATTTTTCTATCTTCTGTCTTCTGGTGCTTTTCTTTCATGCCACCTCTTCTTGTTTGGTCTTCATTTTTTTTTATCTCTCTTTTTTTTCCTTCTTGTCTCATCTTTCTGGCCTTTTAATTCATTGTGTTTTTTCTTATTTTGTTTCTTGTTTCAATATTTTCTATTCCATATATTTTATTCTTATTCTTTTGTATTTTTTATGATTTTTTACTCATTTATTTATTTTCCTGGTGCATGTATGGCCTCTTTTCTATCTTTTTAAATTATTATTACTATTATTCTTTTTCTCTTCTTCTCTCTTTCTTTTCTCTGGACCTAATAATTATTTTCTTTTTTCTTTTAAATATTTATTTTATTTATTTATTCCCCCCCACTTTGCTGCTTGCACTCATTGTCTGCTCTCTGTGTCCATTCACTGTGTGTTCTTCTGTGTATGTTTGTCTTCTTTTCTCCTTTTCTCTTTAGGAGACACAAGGAATTGATCCTGGGACCTTCTAACATGGGAGAGAGGTACTCAATCACTTGAGCCAGCTCAGCTCCCTGGTCTGTTATGTCTCTCATCATCTTTCCTCTGTGTCTCTTTTTTGTTGTGTCATCTTGTTGCATCAGCTTGCCACATAAGCCAGCTTGTCTTCACCAGGAGGCCCTGGGAACCAAACACGGGACCTCCCATATGGTAGATAGGAGCCCAATAGCTTGAGCCACAACTGCTTCCCTAATATTTTTCTTCAAGGGAACACAGACAACTGCAAGGATATAGAATAAGAGGAACCAAGTGTCAAAAAAGAATTTTACCACAAAATAAATAAATAAATAAATAAAACCCTAGAGTAGAAAGAGAAGCTAACCAACTGAATAAGTCCATCAAGGTAAACAGATGCCTAGACACCAACAAAAAATTACAAGCCATACTAAGAAATAGGAAGACATGGCCCAGTCTAATGAACAAACTAAAAAACACAAGGAGATGCAGAACATGAAACAACTAATCAAGGATGTCCAAACAAATATCACGAATCAACTTAATGAAGTGAAGGAAGAGATAAAGGATATTAGGAAGACACTGGGGGAACATACTGAAGAAACTGTAAATATACATAAAAAGATAATGAATCTAATGGTTATGAATGGCACAATGCAAGAAATAAAAAGCATGTTGATTGGAAACACTTAACAGCATATTTGAACAGACAGAGGGAAGAATCAGTGATGTCAAAGGCAGTACATCTGAAATCAGACAGATAATAGAACAGCTAGATTAAAAAGATAGAAATAATCTAGCAGGGGCTCAGGGGATTATGACAACACAAAACACACAAACATATGCATTATAGGCATATCAGAGGAAGAAGAGAAGGGAAAGGGGGCAAAGGACTGTTGGAGAAAATAATGGCTGAAAATTACCCAACACTTTTTAGGGACATGGACATACATGTTCAGGAAGTACAGTGCACCCCAAGCAGTATAAAATCCTAAGAGGCCCAACACAAGACATATACTTATCAAACTATCCAATGCTCAAGACAAAGAGAGAATGCTGAATGCAGCAAGAGAAAGGAGATCCATCAGATACAAGGGAAGCTCAATAAGATTAACTGCTGATTTCTCATCTGAAACCATGGAGGCAAAAAGGCAGTGATATGACATAGTTAAGATGCTAAAAAAAAAAGCATCAGTCAAGAAGGTGAGAGAAAGTTCAAAATATTCACAGATAAACAGACATTAAGAGAGTTTGTCAACAAGAAACCTGCCCTTCAAGAAATACTAATGGGGGTGGGGGCAATATGGCATCTGAGTGAGTGCACCTCATAATCTCTCCTGCAAAGAAGTGGCTGAGTAGGGTCAGAGTCCTGCTGGACCAGGCTGTTTTGGGCGCTTGCAGGGCAGGGGGTGTCTGGATGTCGATTTGGTGAGACAGTGACAGAAGAGATTCTTGCAAGAGGCAGAATTTTGGGTTTCTGACATGGAGGTCAGAAGTTGAGGGTGGGAACCTTCCCCCTAGGGCTGGCGGCCCAGCTGCAGCAATCCCTGAAACCTTCGTTGTGCTGAGGTATTCCCAAACCCTGAGTGGGCTGTTTCAGGGGTTTGCAGGGAAGGAGGAGTCTGGATGTCGATTTGGTGAGACAGTGACAGAAGAGATCCTTGTGAGAGGTGGAATATTGGGTTTCATATACGGAGGTCAGAAGTTGTGAGCAGGACCCCTCCCCTAGGACTGGCGGCCCAGTCGCAGTGATCCCTGAAAACTTTGTTGTGCTGCAATGTTCCCAAACCCTGTGTTTACTGGATGTGTAGTTCCCAGGTCTGTATCCTCTAAACCCTGGTAGCCCACACTCCAAAGACTCACATATCTTGAGTCTGCAATATCACAGAATTCCCATTCCTGAATCCACAGCACCCTGAGGTCCGTCTGAAGTCCTGGATTACCCTAGCCCTCTGCAATTTTTTGGTTTGTTTTTTTTTTCTCCTTGAGCTTGGAGGAGTATACCAGCTGACTTGTGGAGATTCTTGGAAGAAAGGAGAGGAGAATTGGCTGAGAAAGCCCAATTTACCTAAAAGTCCTGGTATAGGAAACTTGGTGTGGGAGAAAGTGGAGTCAGAAAATCAATTAGACCTCCCTTAGCACACCTAAGGTGGAGGGACTGTAGGACGTGCTATCCAAGCTTCCAATAGCATATTTGGGGTTTCTGGTGAGGTGTAGGTGCTCTCATGCTGGAAATAAAGAGTCATTGTCTGCTGTGTTGAGTTGGTTTAACAAGGACCCACTTGAATCTCCTACCGGACTTCTCAGGCAGCTTCCTGCTGCCCTGGGAGAGAGAGAAGTGAGGAAGGGAGAAAGGGGGAATGTCAGATCCCGAAGTATGTTATTTAACAGCAAAGAAGATTCCTAGCTTGAAAATTTGGTTCTTTTTTTTTTTTTTTTTTTTTTTTTTGGTTGCTACTGTTGCATTGGCTCCTCGTCTTCTCTCCCATTTTACCCCCCAGGGTCCTTTTTCATTTATTTAGTTTTTTTCTTTTTTTCTTTTTTTTTTTTTTGCTTGTCCCCCCCCCCTTTTTTTCTTGACCCCCCTTTTTTTCTCCTTTTTTTCTCTCTTTTTCTTCTTTTTTATTTTATTTTATTTGTATAATAGATGCTGCAGGGAGCGCTTCACATTTGCTGTGTTTCCTCATCCTCCTTTTCCTCTTTTCTGTGTATATTGATTTTGGCCACCTATACTCTCCCATTTCCTCTACATCTTTCTATCCTCCATCATCTACTCTTTCTCTTACATTCCATCTCCCTTTCTATGGCCCCCAAATTGTCTGAATTTTTATTTCTAATACCTTGTTCTATTTTCTGTCTTTTATTCACTCTTGATATTATTGTCTATCTTTTCTCTTTCCCTCTCTCATGAAAACACTGGCCTTTTAATTCATACTATATTCCTCCCCATATTCAGTTGACTGTCTCATTATAGGTACTCTACTTACTGCTATAACTCTACACAACTTACATGAGCCTAAATCTCACATTGTTGCTCTGTTAGCATTTATTACCAATACTACTTTATACATTTTCTTTTCTTACTCATTTTGCTTTCCCTGGCCCTAATATTTTCCTTCAAAGTGAACTTAGCCAGCAACAAGAGAATAGAGAAAGAAGAACAAAGTGACAAAGGGATCACATAACACTTATGCATAAACAACAACTAATTAATCCCCAAGACTAGACAAAGAAGCTAAGGAACTGATTAAGCCCATCAAGATAAAATGATGACCAGACAGCAACAAAAAACTACAAACCAAACCAATAATCAGGAAAACATGGCCAAATCCAATGAACAAACTAAAAACCAGGAAGAGGAGCGGAATATCGGACAAGTAATTAAGGCTCTCAAAACATATATTAGAGACCAACTTAATGAAGTGAAGGAAGAGATTAACAATATGAAGAAAACACTTGGAAAGAATACAGAAGAAATTGCAGTCATACACAAAAAGATAACAGATATGATGGTGATGAACACCACAGTTCAAGAAATCAAAAATACACTCTCAGCAAATAGCAGCAGATTAGAAGAGGCAGAGGAGAGAATTAGTGATGTGGAAGACAATACATCTGAAATCAAACAGATAGTAGAACTGATCAATTAAAAGATAGAAAAAATCCAACTTGGATTTAGGGACCTGAATGATAATGCAAAATGCACAAACATATGTATTATAGGCATCCCAGAAGGAGAAGAGAAGGGAAAGGGGACAAAAGGGATGTTGGAGGAAATAATGGCTGAAAACTTCCCAAATCTATTGAGGGAGATGGATGTACATGTCCAGGAAGCAAAACGCACCCCAAACACCATAAATCCCAACAGGCCTACCCCAAGGCTTATACTTGTCAAGTTATCCATTGCTCAAGACAAAGAGAAAATTCTAAAAGCAGCAAGAGAAAAGAGAACCATCACATACAAGGGAGGCTCCAGAAGATTAAGTGCTGATTTCTCATCTGAAACCATGGAGGCAAGAAGGCAGTGGTATGATATAGTCAAGGTACTAAAACAAAAAAATTTCCAACCAAGAATAATCTACCCAGCTAAACTAGCATTCAAAATGATGGAGAGTTCAAAATATTCATAGATAAGCGGATATTAAAAGAGTATGCCAACAAGAATACTGCCCTTCAAGAAATACTAAAGGGAGTTCTGCAGGAAGAAAGAAAAAAAAACAGGAGAGGAAGAGTTGGAGGAGAGTGTAAGAGCAACAAAAAAGACAAAAAGAGAAGAAAAAAACAAACAAAATTGACAAACACAAGTCCAAAGAAAATATGGCAGACATAAATAATTCCTTGAAAGTAATAACCCTGAATGTCAATGGATTAAACTCACCTGTCAAAAGATTCAGACTGGAAGGTTGGATAAGGAAATATGACCCATCTGTACGCTGTCTACAAGAAATACATCTTAGACCCAGGGATTCAAGGAGGTTGAAAGTGAATGGCTGGAAAACAATCTTACAAGCAAACAACAACCAAAAAAGGCAGGAGTAGCTATATTAATATTAGACAAAATAGACTTTAAATGCAAAACAATTGTGAGAGACAAAGATGGATATTACATATTAGTGAAAGGGATGATCTTCCAAGAAGAACGAACAATCATAAATATTTATGCTCCTAACAAGGGTGCCTCCAAATGCGTGAGGCAAACACTGGAAAAACTAAGTGAAAGAATAGATGCCTCTACAATTACAGTGGGGGATTTTAATACACCACTATCAACTTTGGACAGAACATCTCAAAAGAGAATCAATAAGGAAACAAAAACTTTGAACAGTATGTTAGATGAGCTGGACCTAATAGACATATACAGATCATTACACCCAAATACAGAGGATATACATTTTTCTCAAGTGCACATGGATCATTCTCCAAGATAGACCATATGCCAGGCCACAGAGAAAGGTTCAATGAATTCAGAAAGATCAAAATCATACAAAATAATTTCTCTGACCACAGTGGAGTGAAGCTGGATATCTGCAAGGGCCAGAGGCCCAGATTTCACACCAAGATATGGAAATTAAGCAGCACACTCTTAGAAAAACAGCAGGTCAAGGAGGAAATCTCAAAAGAAATTAATAACTGCCTTGAAAATAATGAAATTGATAACACAACATACCAAAACTTATGGGATGCAGCAAAAGCAGTACTGAGAGGGAAATTTATAGCCATAAATTCATACATCAAAAAAGAAGAGCTAAAATTGAAGAACTAACTGCACACTTGGAGGAATTAGTAAAAAAACAACAAAGTAATCCCAAAGGAAGAAGAAAGAAAGAAATAGCAAAGATCAGAGCAGAACTAAATGAAATAGAAAATAAGAAAGCACTTGAAAAGATAAACAAAACCAAAAGCTGATTCTTTGAGAAGATCAATAAAATTGACGAACCCTTAGCTAGACTAACAAAGAGAAAGAGAGAGAAGATGCAAATACACAAAATAAGAAAGGAGAAAGGAGATATCACCACTGACCCCACAGAAATAAAGACTATCATAAGAGGATACTTTGAAAAACTATATTCTAACAAAACGACATTTCAGAGGAAATGGACAAATTACTAGAAACACGTAAGCAGCCTATATTGACGAAAGATGAAACTGACAATCCCAACAAACCAATCACAAATAAAGAGATAGAATCAGTCATTAAAAACCTCCCAACTAAGAATAGCCCAGAGCCAGACGGCTTCACAGGTGAATTCTACAAAACATTCTGGAAAGAACTAATGCCAATCTTGCTGAAGCTCTTCCAAAAAATCAAAATAGAAGGAACATTGCCTAACTCATTCTATGATGCCAACATTACCCTAGTACCAAAGCCAAACAAAGACACCACAAGAAAGGAAAATTACAGACCAATTTCTCTAATGAACCTAGATGCAAAATCCTCAACAAAATACTTGCTAACCATATCCAACAACACATTAAACGAATTATACACCATGACCAAGTGGGATTCATTCCAGGTATGCAAGAATGGTTCAACATAAGAAAATCAATCAATGTAATACATCATATAAACAGATTGAAGGAAAAAAATCACATGATTATATCTATAGATGTAGAAAAAGCATTTGACAAAATACAGTACCCTTTCTTGATAAAAACACTGCAAAAGATTGGAATACAAGGAAATTTTCTGAACATGATAAAGAGTATATATGAAAAACCCACAGCCAACATCGTTTACAATGGTGAAATCATAAAATCTTACTCTCTAAGATCAGGAACAAGACAAGGATGCCCACTATCACCTCTTCTGTTTAATATTGTCTTAGAATTACTTGCTCGAGTGCTGAGGCAAGAACCAGATATAAAAGGCGTTCAAAATGGAAAGGAAGAAGTCAAAATTTCATTATTTGCAGATGACATGATCATATATATAGAAAATCCTGAGACGTCTACAAGAAAGCTTCTAGCACACATAAATGTGTTTAGTAAAGTAGCAGGTTATAAGATCAATGTGCAAAAATCAGTAGCATTTCTGTACACCAATAATGAGCAAGCTCAGGAAGAAATCAAGAAATAAATACCATTTACAAGAGTCAATAAAAAAATCAAATACCTAGGAATAAAGTTAACTAAAGATGTAAAAAACCTATACACAGAGAACTACACAACACTGTTCAAGGAAATCAAAAAAGACCTAAATACATGGAAGAATATTCCCTGTTCATGGGTAGGAAGACTAAATATTATTAAGATGTTTATCCTACCAAAACTGATCTACACATTCAATGCAATCCCAATAAAAATCAACACAGCATTCTTTAATGAACTAGAAAAACTAGTAATAAAAATAAATGAAATTTATTTGGAAAGGAAAGAGGCCCTGAATAGCCAAAGACATATTGAAAAAGAAAAACAAAATTGGAGGAATCACACTACCTGACTTCAAAACATACTACAAAGCTACAGTAGTGAAAACAGCATGGTATTGGCACAAGGAGAAACATACAGACCAATGGAACTGAATTGAGAGTTCTGATATAGATCCTCATATATATAGCCATTTAATATTTGATAAAGCCACCAAACCCTCTCAACTGGGAGAGAATGGCCTATTCAACAAATGGTGGATATCCATATATAAAAGAATGAAAGAGGATTACCATCTCACACCTTATACAAAAATCAACTCAGGATGGATCAAAGACCTAAATATAATAGCCAATACCATAAAGACTTTGGAAAGCAGTGTGGGGAAGCATCTACAGGACTTTGTAATAGGAAATGGCTTCATGAACTTCACACCAAAAGCACGAGCAGCAAAAGAACAAATAGATAAATGGGACTTCCTCAAAAGTAAAGCCTTCTGCACCTCAAAGGAGTTTGTCAAGAAAGTGAAAAGAGAGCCTACACAATGGAAGAACATATTTGGTAACCATATATCTGATAGGAGACTTATAACCTGCATATACAAAGACCTCCTATATCTCGAAAATAAAAAGACAAACAACACATTTAAAAAATGGGAAAAAGATGTAAACAGACACTTCTCCAAAGAAGAAATACAAATGGCTTAAAAGCACATGAAAAAATTCTCCAAATCTCTAGTTATTAGGGAAATGCAAATCAAAACTACAATGAGATACTATCTTACTCCCATAAGATTGGCAGCTATGAAAAAAACAGAAGACTACAAATGTTGGAGAGGATGTGGAGGAATGGAAACCCTCAACCACTGCTGGCGGCAATCAGAAGGATCCAGCCATTCTGGAGGACAGTTTGGCAGTTTCTCAAAAAACTAGCTATAGATTTGCCATATGACCCAGCAATTCCACTGGTGGGTATAAACCCACTAGAACTGAAAACAAGGACACAAACCGATATATGCACACCAATGTTCATAACAGCACTATTCACTATTGCCAAAAGTTGGAATCAACCCAAATACCCATCAACAGATGAATCAATAAATAAAATGTGGTATATACATACAATGGAATACTACTCAGCTTTAAGAATGAATACACAAAAACCCATGTGATAACATGGATGAATCTTGAAAACCTTATGTTGAGTGAAGCAACCCAGGCATTGAAGGACAAATACTACATGACCTCAATGATATGAAATAAGTAAACCAAGCTGCCTCAGAGAGTTAGAGACTGGATGATAGGCTTAAAGGAAATTGGGGGTGGGTGGGTAGGGGAAGTATGTAAGCTGACACCTACATGGGTGAAATCTATGATAAGTTGGAGATAAGTATTTGTACAGGGAAGGGATAAAATGGGGGCATAGGGATACCTTTGGGTGGGGCTTTGCGGGCTTGAGGGGGGCTAGGGATGGGAGGATTGGTAATATTGCCCAAGAAATTGGGGGGAAGGTGGGGGAACATAGGAACATAGGAGATTGTCAGATATTTGGTTGAGAGTATAATGCTGAGAAAACTTTCTCAAAAATATAATAAGGAAGGTTACCTGTTTAAGATGCTTAAAGGTGATAATTTGATGCAGGACAGGCTTCAAGGGAGTGTGTGAGTGCTCATTTTGTGATGGGGGTTACATCATTGGATAGAGACTCATATAATGAGAGTGAGTGTGTGCCCACATCCTGGGGAGGAGTGATGTTCTCAAATAGAGGGAATTGTATCTCTCAAGAGAAATGGTGGCCCCCAATGCTTTAGGGCAGTCGAGCATGTCAAGCCCTCAACATTGTTGCAGGTATCTTTGAACAAGGCCCTTCAAGCAATGAAGAGTGACTGTCACTGTGGGCCCTGAGGGGAGGGGGAGAGGTATTGAATAGATGGAACCAATGTAACTGTGTGGGCAATGGAAGTGTTCCACAAGATTATGCAAGGATGGATATAGGACATGTTAAATCACACCAAAAATGTATAGGGGCCAATAGGCTAAAATGTAAATCATAATACAAAACATAAGATCACTAAAAATTTAGAGAATTGTATAGTCTAGAATATAAACCACAATGTAAACCCAAATGTTACCTTGTTTGAAAGCTATTGTCTCAATATCTGTACATCGGTTTCAGTAGGTATAGTATGAATATGTAAAAAGATTATTGCTGTGGAAGGGAAGAGGGTTTTATGTTGGATATGTGGGAGTACTGTATATTGTATATATGAATTACTGTGATCTACAACTTTTGTGAAGATAAGCTTAATAATTAGAAAAAAGAAAAGAAAAAGATAGGACATAGACACTGAGGAAAAGATGGAAGAAGTTGCCTTGCCAATTTGCATACAGGGCAACCTTATTGCAGTGATGGAAGGCAAAACATCAAAAACAAAGCTTTTGCATCTTTTAATATTTTGATACCCCAATTTATCTTTACCTGAATTTTTCTAAATTGATATGTATTCTATATCTAACCTTTAAACTCATCACTATATTCCATTTTACTATTAATGGAATCTGGCAATATATTGGGCTTCATTTTCGGGGAGGTTTTGGATCATGGAGAGGTTGAACAATGGCAGGGGAGGAATACTGGTGTGGGATGTTATTGACAGGGGATGCACGTTTGGCAGGGAGTTCTCCAGGGCATATATCCAGGGTACATAAAAAATGTTCAGATATTTTCATAGTGGTTACAATTGACAACAGAAGCTGGGGGAGTGCTTAGTTCCTAGCCAGGGGAGCTCTATCACCGTCCCTAAAGGAACAGCAACGATCACCCAAGTGCAATGGCAAAGACCAAAAAAGAAGGAAGGTCCAACAATGAGCCCTTGATACTAATGACTATGCTTGTGAGCCTGTGCACCTGAAATAAGAACAAGGCCTAGAGCTGCAGGGTGCCTAAGAGTTACCTCCTGAGAGCCTCCGTGTTGCTCAAATGTAGCCAGTCTTGAAGTCAAAACATGTAAATGCATTGCCTTCCCCTCAGCATGGGACATGACTCCCGGGGATGTGCCACCCTGGCACTGAGGGATTACTACCAATTACCAGCTGATGATGTAACTAGAAAATGACCCTGAATAAAAGGGTCAACTCAGACCAGCAGAATATTTCAGTCTACATATAATACCAGGAGTTAAAAATGCTTTTGACCTGAAAAAAAGGGGGAAATGGAAAGGACAAATGAGTTTATATGGCTATGAGTTTCCAAAAAGAGCCAGGAGGTTATCAGAGGGGTTGCCCTTATGCACACCTGAGCAGAGTCCTAGAGACAGTTAAAGTAGATACAACCTCAGGTATTGGTTCTTCTGAGGGCTACAGAAACCCACAGGTTCTATGGTCATGGCAGATGGAGTTCAGTGCCATGTCAGTTGGCCCTACTTTGGAGTTTGTGTTTCTGCGTGATGAAGATGGACTCAAATGTGATCTCTGTTCACAGGCCTCTCCTATTACTTTTACTGGATCTGTAGTTGGTGCTGGGGTTTAGTGTATACCCAGGGGACCTGAATCTCTGGACTGACCATGTAATAACCAGGCCCTGAGCCTCAACAGACTTGCAACTCCTACACTTTGGTTTATTGGACTTACCCCACTGAGCTGCCATGGAGGTGAAGAAGGTCAACCACCACACCAGGGAGCCAAGAGTGCCTACAACTGAAAGCAGGAGAATTGCATCCAGCATCCATGTGGAATCTAAGCCCCCTCTTGATAAAGATGTGGAGTGTACACAACCATTCCAAGGTCCACAGGATGGAGGAATAGAGTATGGATTAGAGTGGACTTACTGATATTCTGTTCATGAACTATTGTAATTAGTAATTGAAGAAAATGTGGCATTGGTGTGGAGAAAGTGGCCATGGTGGCTGCTGGGGGTAGGGAGCAGGAGGAAGAGATGTGATGTGGGTGCGTTTTTGGGGGTTGGAGTTGTCCTGGGTGGTGCTGCAGGGACAGTTACCGGACATTATATGTCCTCCCATGGCCCACTGGGTGGACTGTGGGAGAGTGTGGGCTATGGTGTGGACCATTGACCATGAAGTGCAGTGGTCAGAGATATATTCACCAAGTGCAATGAATGTCTCATGATGATGGAGGAGGTTGTTGTTATGGGGGGAGGTGTAGGGTGAGGGGGGTTGGGGGGTATATGAGGACCTCATATTTTTTTAATGTAAAACTAAATATATAAATAAAGACAAAAAAAAAAAAAGAAATACTAATGGGCCTTCTGCAGGTTGAAAGGAAAAAATGGGACAGAGATGGTTGGAGGAGAGTGTAAGAAGGAAGATTATTGGCATGAATAACTAAAAATATAAAAAGAGAAATAAAAACAACATATGACATATGTAAACCTAAAGAAAATAATGTAATTATTGGTTAATGTAAGTAATGTCTTGACAGTAATAACATTGTATGTTAATGGATTAAATTCTCCAATCAAGAGACAGATTAGCAGAATGGATAATGAAATATGACCCATCTATATGCTGTCTACAAGAAACTAGCCTTAGACCCAGGATTGCAAGGAGGTTACAAGTGAATGGTTAGAAATGATTTTACATGCAAACAGTAGCAAAAAAAGAACAGAAGTAGCTATACTAATATCAGACAACATAGATTTTAAGTGCAAAACTATTTTAAAAAACAAAGAAAGACACTCTATGAAAGAGGTAATCAAGAAGAAAGAACAATCATAAACTTTTTGCACCTAACCATGGAGCCTCAAAATACATGAGGCAAATCATTGGAAAAACCTAAGTAGAGGAATAGATGTCTCTACAATTATAGTGTGGGATTTTAATACACCATTACCACCATTAGACAGAACATCTTGACAGAGAGTCATTAAAGAAACAGAGATCTTGAATGATACATTAGAGAATCTAGACCTAATAGACATATACAGAACATTACTCCCAAATTCAGTGGGATATACATTCTCCTCAAATGTATATGGATCATTCTCCAGGATAGACCACATGCTAGGCCACAGATCAACTCTCAAAAAATTCAGAAAGATTGAAATTATACAAAATAATTTCTGTGACTACAATGGAATGAAGCTGGAAATCAGTAAGGGGCAGAGAATCAGTTTAGGCACAAAGATATGGAAGTTAAACAATACACTCTTAAGACAATCAGTGGGTCAAGGAGGAAACTGCAAAAGAAATCAGCAACTATCTTGAAACGACTGAAAATGACAACATAACTTATCAAAACCTATGGGATGCAACAAAAGCAGTGCTGGGAAAGAACTTTATAGACATAAATGCCTATATTAAAAAAGAAGAGCTAAAATCACAGACCTAACTGCACACTTGGAGGAATTAGAAAAAGAACAACAAACTAATCCCAAAGCAAGTAGAAAGAAGGAAATAACAAAGATTAGAGCAGAGCAAAATGAAATTGAAAATAAGAAAGCACTAGAAAAAATTAACAAAACCAAAAGCTGGTTTTTTGAGAAGATTAACAAAATTGATAAACCCTTAACTAGATTAAGAAAGGAAAAAGAGAGATCATGCAAATACATAAAATTAAAGTTTAGGAAAGGGATTTCACCACTGATCCCACAGAAATACAGAGTATCATAAGACAATACTTTAAAAAATTATATGCCAACAAGATGGATAACTAAGATGAAATGGACAAATTTCTAGAAATGCACAAGCAGCCTACATTGACAAAAGAAGAAATTGATGAATTCAACAGACCTATCACAAGTAACAAGGTTGAACTAGTCATCAAAAACCTCCCAACTAAGAAGAGCCCAGGACCAGATGACTTCACAGGTGAATTCTACCAATCATTCTAGAAATAACTAACAACAATCCTGCTTAAATTCTTCCAAAAAATAAAAGTGGAGGAAACATTACCCCACTCATTCTATGATGCCAACATCATGCTAATATCAAAGCCAAATTAAGACACCACAAGAAAGGAAAATTACAGACCAATCTCTCTAATAAATCTGGATGCTAAAATCCTCAACAAAATAGTTACTAATCATATTCAGCAACATATCAAATTAATTATACATCATGACCAAGTGAGTTTCATCCCTGGTATGCAAGGATGTTTCAACCTAAGAAAATCAATCAATGTAATACACCACATTAACAGATCAAAGGAAAAAAATCACATAATCATCTCTATTGATGCAGAAGAAGCATTTGACAAAATACAGCACACTTTCTTGATAAAAAACACTTCAAAAGATAGGAATAGAAGGAAACTTCCTCAACATGATAAAGGGTGTATGTAAAAAACCCACAGCTAATATCATATTCAATGGTGAAATGCTAAGATCTGGAACAAGACAAGGATGCCCACTGTCACTGCTCTTATTTAACATTGTGTTAGAAGTACTAGCTTGAGCACTTAGGCAAGAAAAAGATATAAAAGTCATCCAAATTGGAAAGGAAGAAGTAAAAATTTCACTTTTTGCAGATGACATGATCCTATACATAGAAAGCCCTGAAAAATCTACAACAAAGCTTCAAGAGCTGATAAGCAAGTTCAGTAAAATGGCAGGATATAAGATAGATATGCAAAAATCAGTAGCATGTCCGTACAACAATATGAGTTGAGGAGGAAATCAAGAAAAAAATTCTATTTACAATAGCAACTAAAAGAATCAAATACCTGGGAATAACCTTAACTAAAGATGTAAAGGACTTATATGCAGAAAACTACACAACTTTGTTAAAGGAAATCAAAGAAGACCTAAATAAATGTAAGAATATTTCCAGTTCATGGACTGGAAGACTAAAATTATTAAGATGTCTTTCCTACCCAAATTGATTTACACACTTAATGCAATCACAATAAAAATTAAACAGCATTTTTTACTGAATAGGAAAAACTAATTATGAAATTTATTTGAAAGGACAAGGGGCCCTGAATAGTCAAAGACGTATTGTGAAATAAGAACAATATTGGAGGACTCCTGCTACCTGACTTTAAAACATACTACAAAGCTACATACTACAAACATACTACAAAATTGCATGGCAGTTTTAACCACTATAGTTGGCACAGTGGCACAAGGATAGACATACTGACCAATGGAACAGAATTGAGAGTTCTGACAAAGATCCTTGCATATAAAGTTAACTGATATTTGACAAGGTCATCAAGTCCACTCAACTGGGAAAGAATGGCCTCTTCAACAAATGGTACTTGGAGAACTGGATATCCATATCCAAAAGAATGAGAGAGGATCACCGTCCCATGCCCTATACAAAAATTATCTCAAGATGGATCAAAGATCTAAATACAAGCAGCAAGACCATAAAACTCCTAGAAGATAAAGTAGGGAAGCATCTATGAGATCTTGTAGTAGGAAATGATTTCATAAAATTTATACCCAAAGCACAAACAAGGAAAGAAAAAATAGATAAATGGGACCACCTCAAAAATAAAGTTTTGCACTTCAAAAGAGTTTGTCAAGAAAGTGAAAAGGTAGCCTACTCGATGGGAAAAAAATTTTGGTAACTATCTATCTGATAAGGGCTTAATACCCAGCATATATAAAGGATAAACAGGCACGTTATAAAACCATTTTGAATATTCATAAATATAACCTCCTGTAATCTATGTTCAGCCACTTCTTATTTAGAGTCTGCAGTTCCCTAGTGTGTTGGATATTTCCTTCCTGTCTATGCTTCACTGCCCCTTTTGTGAAGGAGGATGTGAGCCATACTAAACTTGCTTTTCCATGGCACCCCACCAACCATCACACCATTTAAAAAATGGGCAAAATTCTACTAAAAAGTCATAAAACTGTAAATGTTGGAGAGGATATGGAAAGATAAGAATGCTTATTCACTGTTGGTGGGTATGTACAATGGTACAGTCACTGTGGAAGACTGTTTGGCATTTCCTGAGCAAGTTGAATATAGATTTGCCATGTGACTTGGCAATACCATTACTATGTATATATCCAGAAGAACTGAAAGTGGAGACACGAACAGACATCTGCACACTGATGTTCATAGTGGCATTAGTCACAATTTTCAAAAGCTGGAAACAAACAAGGTGTCCATCAACTGATGAATGGATAAACAAATTGTGTGTATACACACATTGGAATATTATGCAGCATTAAGAAGAAATGAAGTCGTGAAGCATATGACAACATGGATGAACTTGCAGGATATTATGTTGAGAGAAGCAAGCAAGATACAAAAGCAGAAATACTGGCGGTGGTCTTGGCCCAGTGGTTAGGACATCTGTTTACCACTTGGGAGGTCGGCGGTTCAAACCCCGGGTCTCCTTGACCTGTGTGGAGCTGGCCCTTGCTGATGCGTGCAAGGAGTGCTGTGCCACGCAGGGGTGTCCCGCATGTAGGGGAGCCCCACGTGCAAGGAGTGCGCCCTGTAAGGAGAGCCGCCCAGCGTGAAAGAAAGTGCAGCCTGCCCAGGAATGGTGCCGCACACATGGAGAACTGACACAACAAGATGACACAACAGAAAGAAACACAGAGTAATCCCGTGCTGCTGACAACAGAAGCGGACAAAGAAGACACAGCAAATAGACACAGAGAACAGACAACCAAGGTAGGGGGGGAAGGGGAGAGAAATAAATCTTTGAAAAAAAAGCAGAAATACTGTATGATTGCTCTATTAGGAACGAAATATATTGTGTAAACCCATGGAGTTAATAACTACATTATAGGTCACCAGAAAATAAAAGAGGATAGAGAATGGAAAGCTGAGGGTTAATCTATGCAGAATTGGTAAAAAGATTGTTTGTAAATCTTTGGAAATGAATAGAAACGGTTAAAACATTTCATAGTGTTTGTAATTAGCAGTGCTATTGTATGGGCTGAAAGGGAAAGTCTAAGGTCATGTATATTACTAGAAGGAAAGCTAAAAACTGTAATATGTGACTGTATAAATTTTAAAACCTCAGGTAAAACATGAATATGGTTGATATTGCATATATAAGACCGTTTTTACAAAATATAAATACAAATGTACTACAGAGAAGGAAAGAGACTAGCAGCTCTGTAATGCCAGGTGAGGCATAGAGAGATTGAGAGGTTATGAGTTTTGTTTTTTTAATTATTATTATTGAAATAATGAAAGTGCTCTGGGAGTGATTGGGGAGATGAATGCACAAACATGGGATTACACCAAATACCATTAAGTGTGCTTTCTGGATGTATTTATGCTTTATTAATATGTATCAATAAAATTGAAAGAAAAGAAAAATATGAATGTAGTAAATAAATTATAGAGATGGAAATGAAATAGCAGCTATGTATGGTAGGGGAAGCACAGAGAGATTGAGAGGTGAATATTAAGGGGCACAGTTTTTTGTTTTTCTGGTTTTCTTGTTTATTATTACCAATAATATTGGAATAATAAAAATACTCTAATAATGATTAAATTGATGAATACACAACTATGTGATTATACCAAATACCATTGATTGAACACTTGGAATAAATTGTAACCTTTATTAATATTTATCAATAAATTTGATTTTTTAAAAATAGGCAAGAAATTTGAATAGACACTTCTCCAAAGAAGAAATACAGATGACTAAAAAGAACACGAAAAGATGCTCAACAGTCATGAGCAACAAAAGAAAAAACAGATAAATGGGATCTCCCCAAAATTAAAAACTTTTTGCTTCAAAGGAATTTGTCAAGAAAGGGAAAAGGCAGCTTACTCAATGGGAGAAAATATTTGGGAACCATCTATCCAATAGGGCCCTAATATCCAGCATATATAAAGAAACCCTACATCTTGAAAATAAAGAGACAACCCATCTTAAAATTGGGCAAGTGGGGCACAAGCGTGGAGTGTCCTGTGGTAGGTGCCAGACATGGGGTTCCCACGGGCCAAAGGCTGCAGCCCAACTCGGAGACTCCCCAGGGAGTGGCCCTGGCGTCAGGCCGCATTGGGCCAGCCCGCAGAATGGATTCCTCCAGATTTTGACAGGGTTGAGACCCGATGGCCAAAAGAAAGGAAGAAAATTTCTTGTCTCCTGAAAATGCCAAAAGACCAAGACAAGAGGCAGTGGAAGATTTTGATAAAGATGTTGATGAAGATGAGTGTACAGTTTCTTTCACTAAAGTACCTCTACTTTGCTGCAGAAGTTGGAATAATTGAGAGTATTCAGCTAAAAAACTTTGTGTCATTCAGTAGTTGGATCCTTCAAATTTAGTTCTAATGTCAGCTTTGTCATTGGAAACAATGAAAGTGGGAAGAGTGCAGGGCTCACAGCTTCTCATAGGTGATCTTGGTGGAAAAGCAATTGCTACTAATAGAGGATCTTTAAAGGGTTTTGTGAAAGATGGACAGAATTCAGCAGATATCTCAATAATTTAAAGGAACAGAGGAGATGATGCATACAGGGCAAATGTGTATGGTGACTCTATAATTGTGCAGCAGCACAGCAGCATGTATGAAGTAGATCTTACAACTAAAGAGTGAAGCAGGGGCTGTAATTTCTACTAGGAAAGGAGTTGATTGCAATTCTATCATTTTAAAATACAGTAGATAATCTGGTTTCTGTTTTAACACAAAAGATGAGCAAGCAGTTCTTGCAGTTTAAAAATGAGAGTGACAAATGAAAATTCTTTATGAAAGCAACCCAATTTGAACAGATGAAGGAAGATTATTCATACATTATGGAAACAAAGGAAAGAACAAAGGAGCAGATAAATCGAGAAGAATGACTTACTGAACTAAAGCATCATTGTTTTTGAGAAAGAGGAATGTTTTCAAAGTATAGTTGGTTTAAGTACAATGAAGACTAATTTAGAATACTTGAAACATGAAATGGCTTGGACAGTGGTCAATGAAATTGAAAAACAGTTGAATGCTATCAGAGATAATATCAAAATTGGAGAAGACCATGCTGCCAGACTTGACAGAAAAATGGAAGAACAGCAGGTCAGACTTAATGAAGCAGAAAAAAATACAAGGATATTCAAGATAAACGGAAAAAATTAGTCAAGAGACAAATGCATGGGCGCCAGAATGTGTGATATTGAAAGCAGATGTTACTGCCAAGAAAAGGGCCTATAATGAAGCTGAGGTTTTATATAACCATTCCCTAAATGAATATAAAGCATTAAAGAAAGATGATGAGCAGCTTTGTAAAGGAACTGAAGCACTAAAAAAAAGTACTCATCAATCTTTGGAAACTGAGCAGTTGGAAAGGCAAAAAAAAATTCTGATTAAAAGAGAGAATAAGGACCCTACAAGATCAAGACAGTTCAGTTAATCCAGAGATTGAACAGTTTCAACAAGCCACTGGAAAGGACAAAGAAGAACACAACAGAATTAAAAGAGAAGATTAGATGTGAAGAATACACTGAACTGTAATCAGAGGCAACCGAAAGAATTGAAAGATAGTAAAACTGATGGTCTAAAAAGATTTGGTCCTCATGTTCCAGCTCTTCTTGGAGCAATAGATGATGCTTATAGATGAGGACATTTTACCTATAAACCTGTAGGCCCTTTAGGAGTGCACATTCATCTTCGGGACCCTGAGCTTGCTTTGGCTATTGAATTTTGCTTAAAAGGACTTTTGCAAGACTATTGTTGCCATAATCATGCTGACGAAAGAGTACTTTAGGCGCTGATGAAAAAGTTTTATTCACCAGGGACTTCCTGGCCACAGATAATAATTTCTGAGTTTTGGAATGATATGTATGATGTAAGACACAGAGCTGCCTATCATCCAGAGTTTCCAACAGTTCTGACAGCTTTAGAAATAGATAATGCAGCTTTTGCCAATAGTCTCATTGATATGAGGGGAATAGAGAGAGGGCTGTTAATCAAAGATAATTCTGTAGCTCATAAGGTGATGCAGTCCCAGAAGCCACCCAAGAATTATAGAGAAGCTTTTACTGCTGATGGTGATCAAGTTTTTGCTGGTCGTTATTATTCATCTGAAAATACAAGACTTAACTTCCTAAGCAAAGATGTGGATTCTGAAATAAGCCACTTGGAGAATGAAGTTGAAAATAAGAAGGTCCAGATATTAAATCTTCAACAACATGTCTGCCTTTGAAAAGGGTATTCAATGCAATGAAGAATTTCTTAAAAGGTGCCAAGAATATCATAAAGATTTAAAGATGAAAATAAGAAAATGCCTTTTTGAAATTCGGGAACTTGAAAATATAGAACATTGGTCTGTAGATATTGCAACCTTGGAAGATGAAGCTCAAGAAAATAAAAACAAAATGAACCTGATTGAGAAAAATATGGAGCAACAAAAAGAAAATATGGAGAATCTTAAAACTTTAAATATAGAAGCAGAAAACAACTATGATGCAATTAAATTGAAAATTAATCAGCTGTCAGAGCTAGCAGATCCACTTAAGGACAAACTAAACCTTGCTGATTCTGAAGTGGATAACCAAAAACAAGGAAAGCAGCATTATGAAGACAAACAGAAAGAACATTTGGATACTTTAAATTTAAAAAAATGAGAACTTAATATGAAAGAGAAAGAACTAGAGGAGAAAATGTCACAAGCAAGACAAATCTGCCCAGAGCAAATAGAAGTAAAAGAATCTGCATCAATTCTAGACAAAGAAATTAATCGATTAAGACAAAAGATACAGGCAGAACATGCTGGTCATGGAGATTGAGAGGAAATAATGAGGCAGTACCAAGAAGCAAGAGAGACTTATCTTGATCTAGATAATAAAGGAAGGACTCTAAAAAGGTTTATTAAATTACTGGAAGAAATAATGACCCACAGATACAAAACATATCAGCAACTTAGAAGATATTTGACTTTACAATGTAAATTGTACTTTGACAATTTATTATCTCAGCAGGCCTATTGTGGAAAAATGAATTTTGACCACAAAAATGAAACTCTTACTATATCCATTCAGCCTGGGGAGGGAAATAGAGCTGCTTTCATTGACATGGGAGCTTTATCTGGAGGTGAACGTTCTTTTCCACCATTTGCTCCATTCTTTCTCTGTGGTCCATTGCTGAGTCTCCTTTCAGATGCCTGGATGAGTTTGATGTCCACATGGATATGGTTAACAGGAGAATTGCAAAGGCCATGATTCTCAAGATGGCAGATTCCCAGCATTTTAGACAATTTTCTTTGCTTACTCCTCAAAGTATGAGCTCACTTCTTTCAAGTAAACTGATTAGGATTCTTCAAATGTCTGATCCTGAAAGAGGACAAAGTACTTTGCCTTTCCAACCTGTGACTCAAGGGGAAGATGAAATCAAGGTGATTTTATAACTTAATAGACCCTGTTCTCATGTTGAAAGATTGTAAAGGAAAAAAAAATTCAGGGCTATATGATGAAATAAAGTGAAACTGAAGATATTTCTAAAATTTAAAAAAAGTTTTATGTTTATGCTCACAATAAAATGTGTAAATAAGTCTAGAAAATTAACAATAACTAGCAATTTTAAATTACTGTTACTTTACTTTGAGAAAATCAACTTCGTAGTACTGGTTTTAAATCTTAAGTTTGTTTTTTTTAACCATCTAATTTTATATATTATTTTTCAGAGGTAAAGTTTTATACATACTCACATGTACATATCTGTTTAGTTTGGGTTCATTTCTACCATATTTTGTAAGAATTAAAATAAAAATGTGAACCCCTGAAAATAAAAAAAGGGCAAGTGATTTGAACAGACACTTCTCTAAAGAAGAAATACAATGGCTAAAAAGCACATGAAAAGATGCTCAATATCACTAGCTATTAGGGAAATGCAAATCAAAACTACAATGAGTTATCATCTTACACCTATTAGGCTAGCAGCTATTAAAAAACAGAGGACCACAAATGTTGGAGAAGATGTGGAGGAAAGGGAACACTTATCAGTGCTGGTGGGAATGTAGAATGGTGCAGCCATTGTGGAGGACAGTTTGGTGGTTCCTCAGGAAACTAACTATAGAACTGCCATAAGATCCAGCAATCCCACTTCTGGGTATATAGCCAGAAGAAATGAAAGCAAGGACAAAAACAGATACATGCACACCAATGTTCAGAGCAGCACTATTCACTATTGCCAAAAGTTGGAAGCTACCCAAATGTCCATCAACAGATGAATGGACAAGCAAACTGTAGTATATACATACAATGGAATATTACTCAGCCATAAGAAGGAATGCAGTATTAACACATGGGACAACATGAATGAATCTTGAAGACCTTATGTTGAGTGAAGTAAGCCAGGCACTGAAGGACAAATATTACATGACCTCACTGATATGACTTAAGCAATTGAGCAGATTTACAGAGCTAGAGTCCAGGAGATAGATTAAAAGGAGACAGAAAGGAAGTAGAGGGTGGTGAGCTGATGCCCATATGGGCAAAATCTATAAGGTGGAAGGATATGATTGGGCAGTAGTTGGGCATGAGAATGGTTCAGTGATGTGAGAGAGAGTGTGTGTGTGGATTGAACTATTCATGGAACTGGGGGGAGGGTTGGAGGAAGGAGAAGGTGACCTCTGAGGATTTGCAGGTCTGGGGTTAAAACTACGATATTGGGAATGTTCTTTTGGCAAATATGGCAGGGCAAGATTACTGGTGTAGGGCATCAGGTGTGAGGGCATATGTGTACTAAGGCATACCTGGGGCATGTTTCTATGGAATATGTAAGTGTTCTTCTTGTCATAATGTGTTGAGATCCACACAATAAACACCTTCTGCTGTGTTCTCGATTGGAAGGACAAGACTCACTTGAGAACATAGTGTCTAATAAAAGAAAACACACCAATATTGTCAAGCCCTCAATATTATTGCAAGTAACTATGAATCTTATTCTTCAAAAAGTAAAACTTAGTGGTTACTATAGGTTCCAAGGCGAGGGAGAAGGAAGAATAGAATAGAAAAAACATAGGACATTTTTAAGGACATTAGAATTGTTCGGCATGATCTTGCAATAATGGATACAGGTCATTTTAAATTTCATCAAAACCTATAAAAGTGTAATACAGTGCAAAATGTAAACCATAATGTAAACCATTGACCATGGTTAGTACCAATGCTTCAATAATTGTACATCAATTGTAACAATTGTACCTTCCACATGCAAAATGTTAATAACGGGGGAATGGAAAAGGAGGAAGGTGCTGATATATAGGAATCCCTATATTTTATATTTTATGTGATTTTTCTGTAACCTAAAACTTCTTTGAAGAGAAAATGAAGAAAATTACAATACACTGAGGGAATACATGGAAGAAATTGTCACTATACATACAAGACAACAGATCTTACAGTGATGGAAGACACAATGTCTAAAAAACATTTTATTTCAAACTTTTTATTTTTTTGTATTTTATTTATTATTTTTAAAACTATTGTTATTATTTCAGTTTCTTATTAATTTTATTTGGTTATCCTGTTGGTTTGTTTTTGGAGAGGTTTTGGATCATGGAAGGATCACAGCTGTATCGGGGAGGATCACTGGTGTTGGGTATCAGTGATGGGGGGATGTGTGGGGAGGGGTGCACCTCGGTTATGCCTCTAAGGCATATGAATATGACCAAGTGTTTTTGGGGCATTGTTTCGGTAGGTGGAGACCCACACAATACCTGAAAGAATATTGAATTCCCATCCTGAGGAGTCCTGCTACATTCTCTAATAGAACGGCAGGAGTACAAGGGCAGTGCCTAATGAAGGAAGACAGACCATTACGTCAGACCCTTGATATTGATGTCTGTACTTAGGAAACTTTCTTTGTGAAATATAAACTGAGCCTAGTATTATATATTACCTAAAAGTTGCCTCCTGAAATCCTCTTTATTGCTCAAATGTGGCTCTCTCTGAGCCAAACTCAGCATATAAACACATGACCTTCACCCTTCGTGTGGGACATGACTCCCTGGCATCAAGGGATTATGACCAAGCACCAACTAGCAATGCATTCAGAAAAAGACCTTGACTAAAAGGGTGGAATATTAAATACAAATGAGTGTTTATGGCCAAGAGATTTCAAAGTGAGTCAGGAGGTCATTCCAGAGGTTAGGCTTATGAATGTCTCAGCAGGATCTCACTGACAGCCACAGTAAATAGTGTCTCAAAGAGCGGGGCTCCTGAGGGCTCTAGAGACATCTAGACACTGTAAGAAGGGCAGACAAGCTCAGAAATTTGGCACTCTGTCAGTGAGCCTTACTTTGGAGTTTATGCTCCCCAGGGTAACAGATTTAGACTCATTTATAGTTTCCCAACGCATGGCTCTTCACCTTTTATTTGAGATAGAGAAAAATGGTGCTCACTGGGACACGGAGACGGACGATTGCAGGCAAAAAGTTTATTGGGAAGCTCTCCCAATGGAGGGAGTCTGAAGAATAGACCTCAGCCCCCCAGTGGCATGGCAGGGGTCTGAAGAGAGACTTCAGCTCACCTCTGGCAGAGGTGGTTACAAATTTATACAGTACATCTATAGGCAGGAAAATGCTTAGTCAGTGGGAGTGGGTTGGGGCTTAGGTAAGACCCTAAGGCCAATAGGGATGGTTACGTGGGCAAGGGGTAGTGAATTCTAGGGATGCAGGAGGGGTTGGGGGTGTCATGTGGCTCCTTTGTCTATTCTTGTGAGGAAAAAAATTGTATCTGAACATGTAGGTTCTGGATGGGGCGCTGTTCTATGTCACAGGAATGCAAGCCACTGTTTGTTAACCATTGTAAACCTTGTGATATGTTGTTATAAACCTTATAAGGGAGAAACCTCTAACAATTTGAACCTATAATTAGCACTGTACTTGTTAAATATATGTCGCAGGGACTTAAATGTTTGGTCTGTTCATGTGCTAGTTTGTTGCAGGAAACTGCCTTACCTGTTCCTTATTGTAAATGTTATACCTGTTCTATTGCAGATATTGCAGTTGTTAGACGTTTCTTAGTAGGGTCACTGCCACAGGTTTCTTCTATACAGCCAGGGCAGAAAGCCTTGAAGAACTGCAAAAGTCCATTGTGGACTTTTTCACACAGTTTTTGCAGATCTTTTCACACAGTTTTTGCACTTTTTGTATTCATTCAGGTTTCTTTTACTTTTACAAAACACATCTCACTGAATGCTACCATAATACTTTTACAATTGCTACATGCATACTAGTTCTGTCCCACATATCTCCATTTCTAATTTTATAAAACTATCCATTTTATTTTTAAGACAAATTACTCCTTATTCAATTTCAGTTAGCTTTCCCATAAACTTTTTACTTTTTTCAATATTCACTTAAATTTTACATCTTTCATTTTATCCTTCTTTTCTCTTTTTCTTTCTTTCTTCTTCTATCTTTCTCTTTTTTCTTTTTTCCTTCCTTTCTCTGTATCTTTCTCTCATTTTTCCTTCTTTTCTTTCTTTTTTTCCCTTCCTATTTCTCTTTCTCTTTTTCCCTACTTGTCTTTTTTCTTTCTTCTCTTTCTTTCTGAGCACTCACCCTGCTCTGGGCACTTGCCCTTCTCTGGGCACCCGCCCTTTTCTCTTTCTTTTTCACACACACTGAAATAATTACAACACACACTGACATTGAGCAAACAGACAAACACAAAAGCAGTTCCAAATCTATTAATCTAGAATTTCTTCATTGCTTCCTTTTATAATTCAACATTTCCTTTTCCTGTTTTACTCCTCTCAATTTCTTAATCTCTCTCTGTCCCCAAGTCATACTTGCTTTATGATGCCATACTTGAACAAGTTCTGTAGTTTAGATACTTTGATGTAAAGCCATTCTAGTCTTCAGAATGAGACCCAGCCATGCAGTTTCCAGCTTCCATCTATCCATCTGCATGGCCAGAGTTTCTGGGTTCCACAGGAAATTTTGTCATCTCTTGGCATTCATGGTATGGCTTTATCTGATGAGCTGGTACCCACACAGGATGTTCTCCATCTCCTGGGGAAATACAAACAAATCCTCAAGGACTTCGGAGGCTTTCCAAACCACTCAGGGCTCTGCGCCATTACACCAACTTTAGCTTTGCTCGAGGCGATCCTTCTTTCCTTCGGGTCCCTGTTCGGGCCACCAGTTGCTGTGAGCCTTCTTCCCTTCACGCCCTACATTGGGCACTAGTTACTGCAATCAGTTCAGCAATAGGTTTGCTCAACAACAATGCAGAACTTACAGAAATAAAGGACAGAGAGAGACACACAAGAAAAAAGATAAAGATGGGACCAGGGGACTCACAGCTTCTGGAACTGAGAGCCTCGACCCTAGTTTCCACCTCGTATTTATTGGAAACTATCAAGCAACTGCTTGCTATAGAACTGCAACATCTATAATAGGGAACAACTGCGACATCTAACAACTGCAATATCTACAATAGAACAGATGTAACATTTACGATAAGGAACAGGTAAGCCAGTTTCCCACTGGTTGAGCCCTGAATCTCAGCAGAGTTGCAACACCTATTCTTCAGTTCATTGGACTCACCCAGGAAAACTAACAAGGAGATGATGATGGACAATGCCTATCCCAAGGAAAAAAGAATGTCTGCAGCTGCCAGCAAGATAGTTCCATTCATCTGCCCCATGGGATCTAAGCTCCCTCTCAATTAGAAACAGAGTGGGCTTCACCATCTCCAAATCCTCAAGATTGGGGAATGAACAATGAACCAAAGTAGACTAATTCTTATTCTTTTACAGACTTATTATTATTCTAGCAATGGAAGAGCTTTTATCATTGATATAAAGGCAGTGGCCATCTGAGTTTCTGAGGGGATGGAGAGGGAAGAATAGGTGTAATATGCGGGAATTTTTGGGACATTGGAATTTTCCTGCATGACATGGCAATGATGGATACAGGCCATTATACATTTTGTCATAACCTTTAAAATTGTGCAGGACAGAACATAAACTGTAATGTAAACTATAGCCCATGGTTAGTAGCAATACTTCAATATGTGTTCATCAATTGTAACAAATGTTACACACTAATGAGAGATGTTGTTAATGTGGGAAAGTGTGAGAAGGTAGAGGAGGTGGGGCATATGGGAATCCTTTATATATTTTTATGTAATATTTATGTAATCTAAAGCTTCTTTAAAAACTAAAAATAAAATTTAGTTAAAAAAATACTAGCAAACACAATTTAGCAAAATACAAAAAGGATTATATACCATAGCCAAGCGGGTTTAATCCCAGGAGTGCAAGGTTGATTTCACATTGAAAAATAAATCATTATAAAACACATTATGAGTAGAATAAAATAACAAAAGGCAGAGAAAGCATTTGACAAAAATCTAACACACACTCATGATAAAAACACTAAACAAACTAGGAATAGGAGGGAATTTTCTCAACCTGAGTAAAGAACATTAATGAAAAACCAATAGCTAACATCATACCTATGATGAAAGATTGAATAATTGCCCCTAAAATCAGAAACAAGATAAGTATGTCTGCTCCTTTCAATTCTATTCAACATGGTACTGGATGTTCAAACCAGGGTGATTAGGCAAGGAAATGAAACAAAAAGCATTCATAATCTAAGTGGACATTTCTCCAAAAAAGATGTGTAAGTGGTCCAGAACACTTGAAAAGATGTTCAACATCATGAGCAAGTCAAAATGATAGATACCATTCACACCTACAAGGATGGCTATAATTAAAAAGACAGATAATACATTTTGGTGAGAATGTGGAGAAATTAGAACCCACATACATTATTGATAGGAATATAAAATAATGCAGCCAAGTTTGGCAATTCCTCAGAATGTGAGCTATAGGGTTGCCATGTTATCCAGTGTGGTAGTTTGATACTGTTTTTGAATTCCAAAAATAGGTATTAGATTATGTTTGTAAAGTGATCAGTTCCTTTGGGCATGATTAAATTATGATTAGGGCTTTGATTGGGTCACCTCAGTAGGATGTTGAGGTCCCCCTCACCCCTTTGGGCAGGCCGGGACACACAGAGAATTCGCACTGCAGAGAAAGGACGTTGGAATTTTGAGCTGGATCCCCAGTGAGTAAACACACAGGAGAAGGACACAGAGGAGAGACAGCTCCTTAGACAGGGCAGAGGCCCCATGAAAAGAGATGAGCCATTCACCTGATAGTTTGTACCTGCAGAGACCAGAGTGCTGAGCAGCTGAGTCCAGAGAGAAACAAGCCCCAGGAAATAGATGAGACTTATCCCAGTCTACAGCTGATATTGGAAGAATCTGGGGTCATGGAGTCTTAAGAGGAAATGGAAGCCTGAATTCTCACAGAGACTGGCAGCCATCTTGCTTTAACACATGGCAACAGACTTTGGTGAGGGAAGTAACTTACACTTTATGGTTTTGTGAATGTAAGCTTCTACCCCAAATAAATACCCTTTATAAAAACCAACAGAGTTCTGGTGTTTTGCATCAGTACCCCTTTGGCTGCCTAACTTATCCAGCAATTCCATTCTTAGGAATATGCACAAAAGAAAACATGTCCATCCAAAGACTTTTATATAAATGTTCATAGCAACATTAGTCATAATAGCCAGAAAGTGGAAACAACCTAAATATCCATCAACTGATGAGTGAATAAATAAAATTCCACAATAGAATAAAAATCAACAGTATAAAGGAATTAAGTACTGATATATGCTATAACATTGAAAATAATATTTTAAGTAAAAGAAGCCAATCACAAAAGTCACTGTATTAGTTAGCCAAAAGGGTGCTGATGCAAAATACCAGAACTCCGTTGGTGATTGCTGCATAACTCTGAATATATTAAAAACCATTAATTTGTATACTTTAAATGAGTGAATTGTATGGCATACAAATTATATATCAATAAAGCTGTTTTTAAAAGAACAAGACAAGAAAAAAGGAGATAGTTGAGGGAATTTGAGAAGCTGTCCAAAGTTGCATGCAATACATGGCATCTCATTGGCTAAATCTTTAATCTTTATGCTTTTCTTGTTCCTACTGAAACCTGACACTTTGCTGAGGACACTGCTTCTCCCCCAAGCCCTCTCAAATAATAAATGATTTTTTCCACCCACTCCGTAGGTAACACAAGGATAAAGGATGATCTTTTTCTTTATTTTTTTTTAATTTTTTCTCTATTTTTTTTAAAGGTTACATTCAAAAAAATATGAGATCCCCATATAACCCCCACCCCCCTCATTCCACTCCTCCCACATCAACAACCTCTTTAATCATTGTGGGACATTCATTGTATTTGGTGAATACATTTTGGAGCCCAGCTGCCCCACATGGACAGTGGTTTACATTGCAGTTTATGCTCTCCCCCAGTCCACCCAGTGGGCCATGGCAGGGCATACAATGTCTAGCATCTGTCCCTGCAGTACCACCCAGGACAACTCCAAGTCCTGAAAATACCCCCATGTCATATCTTTTCCCTCTCCCTACGCTCAGCAGCTTTCACCCCAGTCTCCTTCCCATTCCCAACAAAGAAGTATCTGGCCTCAAATGACAATACTGTCTAGGTTGAGAAATCCTCAGAAAAAGTAAGCACTACACAAAAATAGGCAAAGGAATATGATCAAACGACAGAAAAGATGGAAGAAACTTTGGATAGATTAATCAGAAAAGACTTCTTTAGGAAATAACAATTACACTGAGAGCTCAATGACAGGAGAAGGCAGCCTGCTGAAAACGGGGGCGAGCTTGACTGGCTAAGAGGAGAGCACTGACAATGGCCCCACATCAGGGACAAGTTTGAGTATTGAGAGATGCTACAGGAGACATAGGGAGGGGCCTCATGAGATAGGTCATTGGACATCATGGATTTTAAACTAAGTGCAGTGAGAAGCCACTGGAATGTGTTGAAAGGGATATGTATGAGTAGATCAACATTTTTTAAAAGATAACATTTTCCTCTGAGTAGAAAATAAATTACATGATACCAACAGTAGGAGGCAATTGTGATAGTCTAATTGAAAGGTGATAGAGATTTAGATGGGGGGGTTGGCATGGATATGGAGAGAGTGATGTATTTGGATATATTTTGGAACTACAGTTGATAAGACTGGTTGATGGATTGGGTGCAAATTGTCAAGGACACTTCCTGTAGTTTTAGCTTGAGCAGTTTGTGGTGTTTCCTGAAAAACGTGATATGGTAAGCTAGCAGAATATGCTCTTCAAATTGTTCAAAACCTGATTAATTAATCTGAGTCAAGAAGTCCAGAACTCTGAGTAGAGATAAAGGGCTTTTCTCTAAGCTCTTTTATTTTCTTAGTGTTGAAAGATAGCGTTTTTAGATAGCAATTTGTTACTTCCTTCAAGGGTATAGAAAAGTTTCAAATATTGGGTTCTTTCTGTAAGATAGCTCCTCATACTATGATACAGCTGGACAACCAAGTACAGCTGGCTTTCTCTACTACAGAAATTACCTGGAGGTCAGTGAAAAGGCAAACAAGGGCGATCATGTGAATTCGATGTCTGGCAAGCCAAGAGGGATGACGTCATAACCTCCCTCTAGAAAACTGTCTTCATGGGAATTTTCAAGCAAGCAGTTGCAGCATAATGTAGAGATGCTGCAAAGACCAGGAAAGAGAGTGAATCCTTTGCCTAGAAATAATGAAACCTAGGGATAAACTGAACTCCAAGATTACGTTCTTCAGATGTTACAAAAGTAAGTTCATCTGTGTTTTTGTTGTTGTTGTTGTTCATATTATGCAATTATAAGTAAGATTCTATATACTAAATGCCAAACATTTTTTAAGAAATTATTTTAAAAATAATTAATGTTCCTGAATATCTGTGATTTATATTCTACAGAAAAAAGGACAGAGTTAATAACTTTTTAAAATTACAACTATTATATCATATTAAGACAAAAAAATAAGTGTAAATAAGCTGAAATCTGCTTAAGGATTGATGATGAGGAACTTAAACCTTATGAATGCATTTTCAAATCAGTTGTTTTTGAAGATTATATATAAAACTTTGAGGCCTTTTCACCAATATCACTGAGAAAAACATTTTTATTGTTTCTGCTTCTTATTCTAAGATTTACATTTAAAAATTGTAAGATGCTTTCCCTTACCTTTTATTTTTCATTACAATGTGCTGAATAAGAATGAGAAATATGTATTTATTATCACAACAGTATTTTTGCAAATCAACATACTGTTGAGGACAGTTTGAGGTGACCAGCTTTTCCAGCTCTTATGGTGAATAGCAAGGGTTTTCTTCTGACATTAACATCACCATGACAGGAGAAAAATCATTATCATTACAGTTATTAGCAAAATACAGAATCTATAATAACAAATTTTTTTAAAAATTCTGATATAATCTAAAGAACATATATGAGACAGAGAAAAGAAACCAGGCATGAGGGTAGCATAATGAATTTGATTAAACTTCAAGACTGATTTCAAATGGAAAATCTAAAGGCTGGAGTCAGACTGAGGTCTCCATGCTACTTTGGGCTGATTCTATAGTGAGAACATCACCTTCAGTCATATTTAGGCTCTTCCTTTGGCAATGCTACCTGATGCTGTCCTAGCTAAGATACCTCCCATTGGAACTGGCACTTGGACACCCTGCCTGAGCTTTGTCTCTTGGAAATAGCATGGCCCTGAATGTAATCTTGTCCCATGAGTAGGATGGAACTTTCAGATGGGGCCATATCCAATTCTTATCCCCATGGAATAGTCCATGATAGCTGTGCTTTCTTGTCCCTGGCCAACATGGTGTTGAGGGAGGCCGTCACTTCCCTCTCACGTCAGGATCTACATGCCAACTGAGAGAGGCCAGGATAGGGCTGCTGGCTTTGAGCATGTATGCAAGCCATGTCTCTTAACTGCGTCCCAGAAAACTAATGTTCATTCTAAAATAACTTCTGTGTTCTCTAATTCATCTTAAAAACCCATTTCTTATGCCATTAAGCACTTTTATGAATGCTTAAGTTCCCATAGCTTTCAGGAGAGGTCCAGCAAAATATATTTGTGCTGATTGGAGCTGTGCTGATTGGGTGGGGGAGAGAAGGGAGGTAGGAAGAGGGAGGGGGAGGGAAAGGGAGGGGGAATGGGAGAAAGGGGAGAGAAATAAATAAAAAATAAATCTTAAAAAAAAATAATCTTTAAAAAAAAGACTGCATAAAAAGCTCTTGTTATTAAGACCACGTGGAAGGGATTTATAAAGAGATTAATGGGAATATTAGAAAAACTGAAAATGAGAGAAGAAGCATAAAAATCGGTGAGGAAAGAAAGAATAAGTAAATGGGGTTGTGACAATAAGTTTGGCCAATGTAAAGAAAAAAGTAAGTTCAATCTTTACTTTTTGCCTTATACAAAAATAAACTTTAAGTGGACAAGAGAAATAATTGTAACAAAACTTTAGAATCATTAGGAGAAACTGTGGAAGAGTGTACTATGACATTCAAAGAGAGAATTTTTTTCAGAAAGAGGACACACCCCAAAACCAATTCAGTTTGATAATAACAAAATTAAAAATTCATTATAACAAAAGAAAATATAAAGTTAAGATTAAGAAAGAGTTTGCAAATGACTAAGGAAAATTATCTAAAACAGACAGTACAAAAAAAGAGGAATATCCAGAATATATAAATAATTCATATATATATATATATGTGTGTGTATATGTTAGTTTAAAAGTCAACAGCACGGAATTATGTATTTGATTGTGGTTAAAAGGGGAAATTTTAAGTTGTATGTATGTTACTAGAATAAAAATCAAACAACAACAGTGACAACATAGGATTTGTGGTGGTTTGAAGCTGTAGGTACCCCCAAGAAACATGTTCTTAAGTTTAATCTGTTCCTGTGGGTGTGACCTCACTGTAAGTAGGACATTCTGATGCTGCTACTTCAGTTAAGGAGGGGCCCAACCCAATCAGGATGGGTCTTAATCCTATTACTGGAGTCCTTTAAAACCAGAAGAAAATAAGACAGAGAGAAAGCCCCAGGAATAAAAAGCTAAAGGTCAAGGGAAACTGGAAGAGAAGGGAGAGGCCATGAGGGGCTACCACATGCATTGCCATGCAAGAGAGAAGCCCAGGACAAAGGATCACCAACAGCCAGCCCGAGGATGCCAGTCTTCAGAAAGAAAGCATAACCTTAATGTTGCCTTGATTTGGACACTTTCCGATCTTCAAAATTGTGAATCATTAAATTGCCGTTGTTTAAGTCAAACCATAACATGGTATCTGCCTGAGCAGCCTAGGAAAACTGGAAGAGGACTGTACAGCACAAACAGGGAACCTTAAAGTAAACCATGAACTATAGTTAATAGTACAATTATAATAATATTCTTTCATCAATTGTAACAAACGTACCACACTAATGCAAGATGCTAATAATGGGGGGTGGGTAATAAGGAAAGCTTTATTTTCTGCATGATTTTTTGGTAAACCACAACTTTTCTATTTTAAAAAGTCAAGTAGAAAAATAGGCAAATAATATAAAAGGGAAATTCACAAAGGAAGAAAATTAAATAAGAGGATGCTTGACATCTCTGGAAAGCAAGGGAATACAAATTCAAACAGCATTGATACACATTCATGAGATAGGTAGGTATTACAGAAAATAGAAATATCTAGCACTGCCGTGAATGTCAGAAAAATGAATTCTCCTATAGTTCAAGTGGGAGGATAAACAGGCACATCATAAAACCAATTGGATATTCATAAATATATGAATATATATTTATGTAATCTGTGTTCAGCCACTTGCTATTTAGAGACTGCAATTCTCTGCTATGCCGGACAATTCCTTCCTGTCTATGCTTCACTACCCCATGCTGGGAAGGAGGATGTGAGCCATTCTAAACTTGCTTTTTTATGGCACCCCACCAACCATCACATCATTACTTCCACCCGATTCTGAACATCTACACTGTGCATCTTGCCTATAAATACCAAAGCCACTTCAGGTTCAAGATCATGACCTGCTCTGAACTGTCCACCCAAGACCTGGTCTCCCAACTTCCTGAAACGTAAATGCTCTCGCCTTGTTTCATAGGTATTTCCACCTGCACATCCCAACATCACAAATTTGTGCTTCTCTATACCCTTGTTCAAAGTCACATGGAATTATGTTAGCAAATATTCATTAAATGTGTACTGTGTGCCAGATCTTCACAGAGAGGTTTTTTTCTCATAATGAATACACAGAATAGATGTTATTGCTTTTAGTTTACAAGTAAGATAATTAAGCAACAGGTATTGGTAACCTGCTCAGGATCCTACGGATTTAAGTTGTAGACCCAGGAATAAAAGTCTGTTCTATTAGAATACAAGCTGCCTGTTCCCTCCCTCACAGTCACACACCAATCCAGAAAAAATGTTTGTATTTCTTCCCATTCTTTCAGTCATATTAAAAGTATGTATCTTTATGGAATTGAACACAATCTGAGGAAAATAGAGATTATGCCAGTAATATTCACATTGTGTTCTACACATTTAGGAACTTTGTGGATCTATTAATTATGTTGTCTGGGTTTTTAAAGAAAAATAAAAATAAATTTAAATAGTGATTTCCACTGATGTAAATCAGTATCTAACTATGGCTGTATGTGTGTGCATGTGTAGTCATTATTTTACTACTATTTTTGATTTGTTGTACCAATAATTTTTCTGTAAATAATGAAATTGTAATGGTATGATATTTTCATATCACTGAAAACTTCTGATCTTACTCTGAATGACTGATTCAAGGGCACTCTGCAATTTGGATTCATTTTCATTAAAAATCTTTATGAAAAGGAATAGAATATAGCTTCCTGAAGTTGTTTCTAGTAAACTACCTGTAAAAATATTCCTTTCTTATAATGTCAGTGTAGCAGTTTGATATGATTATGAATTCCAAAAAGAGATACTGGATTATGCTTGTAATCTGATCTGTACCTGGGCATGATTGAGTTATGACTAGGGTGTTGAGTCCCTTGGTGGGTGGGTACTCATAGATAGAAGGCGTGGCTAAGGACAGAGTTCAGGGTTTCTGATGTTGGAGTTTGATGCTGAAGACTTAAGCTGGAGCCCCGGGAAGTCAGCACACAGAGGAAAGAGAAACCAGCCCCAGGAAGAAAGGAACCTTGAACCCAGAGAAAAGCAAGCCCCGGGAACATAGGAACCCAGGAAGCCTGAACCCTGGTAGACATCAGCAGCCATCTTGCTCCAAATAGACTTAGGTGAGGGAAGTAACTAATGCTTTATGGCTTGGTATCTGTAAGCTTCTACCCCAAATAAATACCCTTTATAAAAACCAACCAATTTCTGGTATTTGCATCAGCACCCCTTTGGCTGACTAACACAGTCAGGTAGAAAAATAATAGTTTTTCCAGATGAAGAAAATATTACAGAATTAACTCAAACCATCAAGAATCATATTTACTACCCTGCTCAGCTAACATGGAGTTGAAGAAGGTCAACCACCACACCATGGAGTCAAGAGTGCCTACAACTGAAAGCAGGAGGATTGCATCCAGCATCCATGTGGAATCTAAACCCCCTCTTGATATAGTTGTGGAGTGGACACAACCATTCCAAGGTCCACAGAATGGAGGAATAGAATATGGATGTTACTGATATTCTATTCATGAACTATTGTGATTAGTAATCGAAGATTATGTGGCATTGGTGTGGAGAAAGTGGCCATGGTGACTGCTGGGTGTGGGGAATGGGAGGAAGAGATGAGATGTGGAGGCGTTTTCGGGACTCGGAGTTGTCCTGGGTGATGCTGCAGGGACAGTTACCGGACATTGTATGTCCTCCCATGGCCCACTGGGTAGACTGTGGGAGAGTGTGGGCTACGATGTGGGCCATTGACCATGAATTGCAGCGGTGCTCTGAGATGTATTCACCAAATCCAATGAATGTCTCATGATGATGGAGGAGATTGTTGCTATGGGGGGAGGAGTGGGGTTAAGGGGGTGGGTGGTATATGGGGACCTAATATTTTTTTAATGTAATATTGAAAAAATAAATAAAGACAAAAAAAAGAATCATATTTACTAATGCTTTTGCATATCATTTGAAGTTCATGAGAGTATATTGATTCCCAACTGTGCAAGAAAATCAGGATCTTTCAGATAACTTTTTTTAACTACAAAATCCCATAGCTTTTTATTGTCATAAGCCATGTGTGGGGATACTAATTAGTATGAAATAATTATCTTCAACAATTAGGGTAAAGTTGACACCTGGCTATAAGAAAGCTTAGGCTATTTAGAAATGTTAATGTTTTTAAAGCTTCCCTAATTCAAGCTCACATAAAGTAAGGAAAATTTCCAGTAGCCAACAATGTAAAAGAAACCAAATACCAGAGTGCTGTGGCATTACTGATGTTCTATGAGTTAACTGATCTTGTTAACTAAGGAGTTTGGACTTCATTACCAACTTTAGGACAAGTGACATGGCCTTGTGCTTGCATAAGTTGGAGACATTTGCATGAAGTTGTAACTCTCAAAAAGTTATATCCTCAATGAAAGGGAAGAGGAGGAAAACAGTCACCCACCGACAAAGGTGTACTCGCAATAAATCACCTTCCCACTGGGAGATGTTTCTCCTTTGTGACACTGGATTGGGTGGGCCCTTCTATTGGAAACGGAATTGCTTACATTAACAATTCCAGTACAGTAGAGCAGTACCCAGTAGGAACAAATCCCCATTTTCATAACTGACCAATACCTATACTTCTATAAAATGAAGGCAGGTAAGCTACTTGAATATTTCCAGCACTTTGCCTGTTAGTCAGTAAGAGGATTTTGGGTCATAGAGACCTTGGGTGGTAAAAAGTATGGATCCTTTCCAGAAGTACACATATATAGTAAATTCCCATCAATCTCTGGTTAAGAGCACCTACTTTTATGTGAAGGAGTTTGTCCTCTCATTGTTGAAGAATGAGTCAATGGAAGGTAGCTTGATGACTCTAGGCATCTGCTGCAATGGAAGAATGAAGGAAGGGGCACCTTGGAGAGAAACAATAAGTACAGGAAGGGGAAGCTCTGTGCATAGAGGATAAAACCTACTTCTTTCTCTGTTCTAGGTGTTGTAGAATCTGAGAGAAGTTCAATTATTTGAGTATAGAGAGGCCAGGACTCAAGAATGATTTTGAGAAGGAAAAATGGTTTATTGATGGCTGGCTGGACTCGGGAGCTTTCTGTTTGAATCCCGAGCCCTGAACAAGATTTTTAAACATCTTTTATACATAGAGAAAAGGCCAAATGGTCCCTTTGTTTCAGTTCTCAATAGGCTTCAATTAGCATATATATCTTCCACATCTTAGGTAAGCTTTTAGCATGGACTCCAGATATTCTAGATAAGCTTTTAGCATATTTGGTTTTTGCATTTCCCCTAAATACTTAAAGTTTATAGCCCTTGCACTGTTAAACTGTTTCCTGGGACTGGAGCCTGTTGCCATTGTCCCTAAGGGCAGGACTGCAACCTCTTACCATTCCACACCCACAAGTCAAACAGCTTGGGTTATCTCTGAAGAGACAAAGAGCCTTCCACCCATAGCCCACATCATAGGCACTAGCGTAGCCTCAGGATTTTCTCACCAGCTGACCTATAATTGTGAAATCACAGAACTTAAAATAAAAGCATGATGGATCATGGGCCTCAGGAGAAGGGAAAACAGCCCCTCATTACTTGTTTAGGAATTGACACTTCCTGATGCTCAGAGAGAAATTAGGGAAATGTTAGCAGGGCAGTTCAAGGGGCAAGATCATCCTAATTTGCACAAAATTTATAAATCAGAAAACCATTTGACCATTGTCTTTCTTTTGCAGATTAGTCATATTACGACCATGCTTCTAAAGAATCAGGAGTGAACAGGCATTCTTGGTTTTCCTAATAGTGAGAATATACTCTCCTTTAAGTATTATTGCATTGGGAGGGCTATGTTAACTGTATTCAACAATTAGGCTTCCTTGAATATATTTTGAAATTTTAATTAAGACATTTTATGCACCTGAATTCCACACAAATACAATTGTCTCTAAAACTAAGAACTAAGTACAAAGATCAACTGGCAAGATAATATGCAGCCCCAAATTTGAAGAACAGTGTTTAACTCTTGAAAGTAATGGTATCATCTAAGTATAATTTCAATGTTCAACATAATATAAACATACTTTAATAAAATATAAATATATTTTAATATAATAAAAAATACTTTCACCATATCTTTAAAAAGGAATGGGACTGAATTTGATTTTGTGTGTGTGTGTGATTAGCCAATAAAGGTTGCCCATGAAATTTGTAACGATTTTGCCAAATATCTATATTTTAGAAAACCAAAGGTTTCTAAATAACTTTAAATGTTAAAGTTATTGTCTTTTAATGTTTTTAATTGTGAATGTCTCTCTTTATCTCTAATCTTTCCTTCATTTTATCATCTTCCTATTTTATTCTTCGATATCTTGAATGCAAATTTCAAAAGAAACAATGAGAAAAAACCCTATCTTTAGGTTTGGAGAAGTCAAATTGATTTAGCATTTTATTTCAATGTTAAATATTTAAAGATATTGTATAAAGAAAAATCAATTAATAAGGATATGCCATTTGCTAGGGTATAATGAGATGAGCCATGAGATAACACACATAAACAGACATCATGTTATCTGACCTTAAGATGAATTATGATCTAGTGGAGGAAACAGTATTACCAAATCTGGAACATTGACTATTAAGGACTTTCTCTAACACTTTGTGCTGTAGAATACTGGGCAGCATTATTGTGGAGCAGGTTCTGTTTGAGCAGCAATTGATTTGTATAAACAGGAGTTGGAGGAATGTTGCCCGTCCAGGAAATAACAGGCCAAAACCACCTGGCCTTTTTAGTTAGTACAACAAAAATTGTGCACTTTTTGCAAGTGTGTGAAACCTGACTGGTAGATGGTGAACTGTTTTTGTCAGATTGGAATTGAAATGGAAACTGAGCGAGGTATCAAAGGATCTTGAAAACAGAGACTTTTTATACAAGATGCAAGAACACAACCCAAGGCATTCTAGTCCTTTTGTGCTTCCCTCATCTTTGGGGTGACCACTGTCCCGCTTTGCCTGGGACTTTCCCAGCTTTAGCTCTGAAGGTCCCATATCATAGGAAACCCTTAAGTACCTGGAAAACTGGGACAGTTACTTACGCTACCATCGCTTCAGTGTTATCTTCAACTATTTTAGTTTATTTGAGTGAGAGAGTGTCAACATGAAAGCTGACCTTAAAGAAGTGATCTAATATCAGTAGCAGAGAAGAGGATCAGGGAAGAGAAACTAAAGAGAATAATATTCTGGTTAGAAACAGAATGGAAAAGAATCAAAGTGACACATATTCTAAAAAAATGGTTGCACTTAGTAGAAGGCTCAATCACCTTGCTATATTTCTGTGACAGTTCTGGTTTCAAATATTCTGTCTCATCCTCCCCATAAAAAAATTCATATTGTTCCCATATTGCTGTCAAAGCTATAGTTTCCAGAATAATTATCTCATAAGCTGTGATATGAAATTTCTTTGCCACACTAATATGGCCTGTGCATAAATTCAAACTTATTCTATATCCAAGTATGCCTAGTTCCCTGGAAAGGGAATTATGCAATTGAGAGGTATAAATTCTAAGGTCTTTGGATATTCAGGGAGGATGCAACTAAATATGTTAATTCAAGTTTACCTGGAATGTGGGGGAGTACATGATAAAGCTTACCTGGAATGTGGGAGGTATGTGTTAAAGCTTACCTGGAATGTGGGGCATATGTGTTAATTCAAGCTAACCTGGAGGATATAACCTATCTGATACTCAGATAAAACACTTGAAGAAACTAACAAAAAGGTCCTTTTACATATAAACCATTTGACTCCCCACTCCTACATCCTCTGTGTAAAAGAGATCCAAAAATCCTACTGGGGCTCAGTTTTTATTAGAACAGGAGTCCGCCAAGTCTGGCCAGTCATAATAAATCTTCCTTCTCAGCTTCTCATGTCCTGGCCTTCAATACCTCGTACACTCGACCTCTCTCCACTACAACAATGATATGGTCATTAAGTTGAACATCAAGATTGAAAAATGTCTTCGTAATAAGGAGAATGAGAGAAAGGTAAGAAGCAACGATTGCTAATTTTACCATAGACAATAGATACTATCAGTTGTTTTCCTAGAAGTGATGACTCACTTCATTTACTTTTGAGAAACTGCTACCAAATTCCAAAGTCTGAATAACCAGTCTGTTGTTTTGTCTTTGAAATAAAAATGGAGTTCAATTTACAAAGCACCTACTTTAGCTCACAACTCAAACAATTGCACAAGTGCTTTTCCTGGAGGCAATCATCAACTATCAGGCATCAGTATACAGCAGAGGCACTTTCTGCATACTCCCTTATAATTCAAGAATTCAAGAGTCAAGCTTTTAAATTAATATTATTCTTTTTTTGCTTCCTCAAGTGCATTCTTAAATAAGACAGGCTATTTTAATTTTTTTTACAGCAGTTGCATGTGGTGATGAATAATTCACTGATTACTGGTGAATTTTGATCACTGGTGTCACTGCCTTGATTTGTACTAAGGTACCAGCAGTTTTATCCCCCCCCCCCCCCCCCCGCCATGCTTTAGGACCATTGGTGCAAATATTAGCACAGTTGTTCCAGATTAAACCATGAGATTATAAAACCTTATTGAACACTTGGTTTCAGCAACACTTGGGTCTGTTCCTAAACATTCTCCTTAAAAACACATCTGGTTCTCTGCTATATTGGTGCTGATCCTAGATGAATTTAAGTCAAGCAACAAGATTTGTCTCATCTGTAGAATTTTCTGTTTATAAGTGTCTTCGTTTGCCACATGGCTGCCGATGCAAAGAACCAGAAATGGGTTGGGTTTTATAATGGGAAAATTATGGTAAAAGGTTAAAGTTCTGAGACTATGAAATGTGCAAACTGAGGCACCGTCAGAGATGATTTCTCACCAAAGTCAGCTACTGGTGATCCTAGTGTCCTACCACATGGTGATCAAGCAAGAGGGCAGGTCTGCTGGTCTCACTCTACTTTCTCCTTAAACTCAGCTATGGTGGAACCCAAGCTGGCCCTGCCTCACAGTATAGTCCAACCCCAAGGCCTCACATCAACAGGAATGGATTAATTCAGAAACATGATCTTTTCTTCTTTGGGATTCATAAAAGAACTGCATCCTCTCACAGTAAGGCAAAAGTTTAATTCCACCAATGAAATCTAAACTTAACTTTCAGGTTTACAGCAAACATCTTTATGGGAGGACCTGCTATATTGCTGGAAAGTGGTTCTGCTGTATTTCTTTTACTGTCTCTTCATCCGGCAGATGTTCAGCAATGCTAACTATGCAGAGCTTTATTAGTCTCTCAGCTACCGTGTGGGCTTCTTTAACCAATGCAGTGCAACTTACCCAATTTGGTGCTTCAGTGGTCTTTTCATTTCTTGTTTTAAAAGCTTGTATTAGTTAGAGTCCTCCAGAGACACAGAACCAAAAGGATAAATATATGTGGATATTAAGAGATCTATTATAGGAATTGGCTCATATGACCACAGGGATTGGAAAGTCCAAATTCCACAGGGCAGGTTGCAAGCTGCAAACTCCAAAAAAGGTGATATTGAGTTCCCCAGGAGAAGTTGCCTGGCTGAATAAAAATGGAAATTCTCCTTTTTGACTACTGATCTCCCTAGTTCTCTAAGACTGCTACTGATTGAATGAAGAGTCTCCATTGTTGACTGTAGATGTAATCAGCCATAGATGCAATCTACTGGCTAATGATTTAAATCTGTCTATGATATACCCTCACAGTAGCAATCAGGCCAGTGCTTGCTTGACCAAATGACACCAAAACCTCAGTAAGAAGACACATGAAATTATCACAGAACTTTAACTGTTTTTGTCTTTTAAAGAGTTCATAGCATCTATGTTTAATATATTTGTTTACTTTTTCTTTATTTGCAATGATTATTCTCAAAATTACACTGTCACTTATCTGCCACCATAAATCTATTCAAATGTTCTGCTGCATAAGGCACAAGTTAAGTGACTGACATCTATACTTATACAGCTTTTGTTAAACTTCATTTCTTACTTACAGCTTTACTTTTTAAAAGAGCAGAGAATTTAGCTGAGGTGAGAAAGCAAGCCTTCCAATCTCCCTTTCTTAATCCAACAATTCATCCATAATTATAAAAATATTGTAGATATTTATTATTTTAGAATAAAATATTATCGAATTCTAAATAATAATGAATTATAAATAAAATTTAAAATTTGATGACCTTTCCAAAAATATTTTAAATGTTATTGGAAACAAGACAACTGTTCATTTCTTTCCATGCTTCCATGTAGATACAGGAAAACTCTGGGGGTGTCAAAGCAACTATTTATTGGACAATAATGAGATTGCAGAGATTATCACATGAATAATCAAAGATGGTAAAAGTACAGTGGAAGTACTAAGAACAAACTGAGTTAATCCTTTAAAAATTTACAAAAGTAAATAGACAGGGAAATGAATGTGGCTCAAGCAATTGAGCTCCTGCCTACTACATGGGACATCCTGGGTTTGGTTCCTGGTGCCTCCTGGAGAAGACGAGCAAGAGAGCAAGCTGGCATGACAGGCTGGCACAACAAGATGGCTCAACAAGATAACGCAACAAACAGACACAAAGAGGAAACACAATGAGAGATGCAACAAAGCAGGGGGTGGAGGTGGCTCAAGTGATAGACCGTCTTTCTCCCACATGGGAGGTCCCAGGTTCAGTTCCTGGTGCCTCCTGAAAGAGAAGACAAGCAGACACAGAGAACACATTGTGAATAGACACAGAAAGCAGACAGCAAATACAAATTAATAAAATAACTATAAAAATAGCTATAAAATAGACACACACATATATGTATATGTGTGTGTGTGTCTGCATGCATGCATATATGTATGTGTGCTAAAAATCATTCCCTGGTAAGATTTACTTGCATTTACAGAAGCCAGCCATTATTGCCAGGTACCTATGCAAGGAGTAGGTATACAAGGAGAAACAGCTCTTTTCCAAGAAGAAAGCAGCAACCCAAAGAATCTCTTTCTGTGTTAGAAAATGTTGGATACAGGGGCTCTCCACTTTTAGCTCAAGGCCTTCCTCAAAATTTTAGAAACCTTGAACTGAAAATTTCTGCACTCTCAGAAGTTAATGCTATCTCTTGTTTGACATGCAGGGAGGCCTTGTTTATTTCTTTTCAAGTGAATACGGACCTAATCACATCTACATAAAAACCACAAGTTTTTTGTTAAAAATGAAGCATTGAAACCACAATCTTCCCATACTGTTCAAAAAGGAACATGCTAGTACACTCTGAAAGCTTGGTCAAAGGATATAAGGTGAGATTATTTTGCTGACTTGTGCCTCCTTCCTTCAAACACAGCAGGCTTGTCAGGCTGGCTTTGCTACTGTCCGTCTGAGTGAAGTTGGCAAATAACTGCATCTCTCATAATTTCCATCCCCAAATTTGTAAAGAAGGGATCACGAGAGCAACCTCTCAGCCTTGTTGTGCCAATTACATGAGATAATAGTCATAAACACATGGCAAGCTTATCACATAGTGAAATTTCTAATAATGACTTCTCTTATTTTTAAAGCATCTGTTCTTGAGGTGAGGTTTTAGGGTTATTATGACATACTGGAACTGTTAAGAGTATAACCATTAAGACAATAAAACCAAGTGCAGGTCGGGTAGGTGGACTATTTGAATAATGTGCTATCTAACATAACTGGGCTAAATTTTTAAGGATGTTACAACCTACAAAACTCTGTTACTTATTAGTTCATTAAAGCAATTTGGGTGCTCTGTTGCAGAATAAATTCACAAGTTCTTACACCTCAGGGCTTTTGCTCTCGCTCATCATCAGTCTACAATTTCTTTCCTCTGACCACAGCTGCTGCTTATGGCTCTTGTGCTGAAATAGCTGTTCAGCAGACAAACCCTCCCTGTTCCCCCCAGCTCTTCCTCTGCTGTTCTCCATGACAGCATCTTGAATCTTTCTGCCAAAGCACCAGTTACAAAAGGATTTATTCTCCTACTTATTTGTTTATCATATAAATATAGCCTGGGAATACCATGTGGGCAGGGATACTGTTAATTTCCTTTCCTTTCTGGATAAACCTCTACACAGCACCTGCGACATAGAAGGAATAACAAAATAAAATTGTGTGAATGAAGTCAAGTGGTGGCCATTGTAATAAGATGTTTTATTCTGATGAAGGAATATATTGTCATATTTCAGCCATATTCACAAGAAGTACAGATCTAGGGTGCTTGATTTTTCAAGATAAAGTGCTACCTTTGCACACATTTGATTTTTTTAAAGCATATTTTTTATTTATTTTTAAAAGATACATAGATCACAAAAATGTTACATTAAAACTATAGGAGATTCCCATACGCCTCCCCCTTTTCCCACATCAACAACTTCTTTCATCAGTGTGGTATATTCATTGCAATTGATGAATACATTTTGGAGCACTGCTACACCATATGGACTATAGTTTACATTGTAGTTTACACTCTCTTCCAGTCCATTCAGTGGGTTATGGCAGGATATATAATGTCCTGCATCTGTCCTTGCAATATCATTCAGGACAACTCCAAGTCCTGAAAATGCCCCATATCACATTGCCTTTTCCCTCTCCCTGCCTTCAGCAACTCCCGTGGTCACTGTATCCGCATCAATGATATAATTTCTTCCATTGCTAGAGTCACAATCATTCTATAGTAGAATACCAGTAAGTCCACTCTGATCCATATTTTATTGCTCTATCCTGTGGACGCTGGGGTAGTGATGCCCATTCCACCTCTCAATTGAGAGGGGACTTCCATCCCACACAGTTGATGGATGGGACTCTCATTCCCACAGCTGTAGACTCTCTTGGTTCCCTAGTGTGGTGGTTGTCCATCCTCACCTCCCTGTCAGCTGACTTGGGTAAGTCCAATGAACTGGAGAGTAGGTGCTGCAACACGCTGAGGCTCAAAACGCAGCTGGCACAAGGACAGTCCAAAGATTCAAGTCTCCTGAGCATACACCAACCCTAGCACCAACTACAGGTTCAATAAAAGGGACAAAAGACAAAATAGACTTCAAGATAAAGTATGCAATTTGATAAGTTTTGACATATTTATACCATCCATTCAATCCCCACAATCAAGACTGTGAACATATCCATCACCTCCCAAAGTTTCCCAGGGCTCCTTGGTAATCCCTCCCTGCTGGCCTTCCCTATCCCACATTCTCAGGCAATGACTCATATTTCTGTGACTGTAGATGAGTGTGCATTTCTAGCATTTTGTATAAGTGGAGTAATGCAACATGTACTCTTTTTTATTTCTCAACATAATTATTTTTTAAATTTTTTTATTTAAAAGATTTTATTTATTTTTAAAAGATACATAGATCACACAAAATATTACATTAAAAAATATGAGGATCCCATATAACCCCACTCCCCATCCCCCACCCCCACTCCTCCCACATCACCAAATTCTTTCATCAGTGTAGCATATTCATTGCATTTGATGAGTACATTTTGGAGCACTGCTACACAGCCTGAATTATAGTTTATATTGTAGTTTACACACTCTCCCAGTCCATTTAGTAGGTCATGGCGGGATATATGATGTCATGCATCTGTCCCTGCAATATCATTCAGGACAACTCCAAGTCCTAAAAATGCCCCCATATCATGCCTCTTCTTCCCTCTCCTTGCCCTCAGCAACTCCTGTGGCCACTGTCTCCACATCAATGATACAGTTTCTTCCATTGCTAGAGTCACATTAATTCTATACTAGAATAACAACAGTAAGTCCACTCTAATCCATGTTTTATTCCTCCATCCTGCGGACCCTGGGATGGCGATGCCCATTCTACCTCTAACTCGAGAGAGGGCTTAGATCCCACATGGTTGATAGATGGAATTCTCCTTGCAGTTGTAGACTTTCTCAGGTCCTGGGTGTGGTGGTTGACCATCCCCACCTCCACGTTAGCTGACATGGGCAAGTACAACCAACCGGAGAGTAGGCGCTGCAGCTCCGCTGAGGCTCGGGGCCTAGCCAGCACACAGTCAGCCCAGAGATTCAAGTCTCCCGATCATACATACACCAACCCCAGCACCAACCACAGGTTCAGTAAAAGTGACAGAAGAGGCATGTGTAGAGAGGTCACATCACACTCAGGAGCACAAATTCCAAAGTAGATCCCACTGACAAGGCACTGAACTCCATTTGCCAAGACTGTAGGACCTGGGTGTCTCTGTAGCCCTCAGGAGCACCACTACCTGGGGTTGGATCTGAGATCCTGCTGAGACATGCACAAGCGTGACCCCTCTGATGACCTCCTGACTCTTTTAGAAGTCTCTTAGCCACACTCTTGATTTCGTGTGTTCATTTTCTGACCTTTTCCCTTTACTAGATTATTACAGAACCTAGTATAAAGAGAAAGAGAAAGATGGTAAGGCATCTTGGAAAGGCAATGTAGGATATAAGAATGAACTCTTCCCCTTAAAACAGTTTTTAAATGTAGCAAACACCACATATAACATTAGGAACCAATATTTTGTGAGAAAATACTTCCCTATTATTATGATTTTTAATTTTTAAAATTTTTTGTTTTGAAATACTTTCAAATTTACAGGACAGTGACAAAAATAAAACAAACCCTATACAGAGAACTCCAATATAACCCTACTCCCTCAGATACCCAGATCCACCAATTTTAATATTTTCCACATTTGCCATATCTATCCATCTATCCATCCATCCATCCAGCTGTCCATTCATCCACCCATCCATTTCTGAACAGTAGAGTGTAGGCTATATACATTATGCTTCTTGAACAATTAATGCTGCCATGTACATTTCCTAGAACAAGGTTATTCACTTATGTAACCACCTTAAGGGCAGTTATCAAGTCTAAACATTTAACATTAATGTAAAGCTTGTAGGCTATATTCCAATATTTTCATAGTCCCAGTAATGTCCCTTATTGCCATTTTTTGTTTAGTTTTTTATTGTGAGAACATAGTACAACATAAACTTTCTCTTTGCGATTACTCCTGAACATACCATTAAATAACAGTAATCATATTCACCATATTGTTGTACCCTTACCACCTGCCATTCCAAAAATATCCCTTTGCCCCAAACAGAAACCCTACATCCATTATCCATTAACTCCTTATTCCTCCAGACTTCCTCCCCTGGAAATCTATACTTGAATTTCTGCCTTGAATAGCTTATATAATCTCTGATGTTTTCTTTGTATTTTCTACAAGGCTTAAATTAAAAACCTAAATCTATAAAAATCTTATTTGCTTTGATATCAGCTTAACTTCAATAGTACTATACAAATGATGTTCTTAAACCCCTCCATCCCCTGACCTTTATGTGGTTCTTTTCACAAATTAGCTTATATTTTGAGTCCAAAATCACTGATTTATCATTTGTCATTTGTCTTTCAGATCTTGTAGGAAATGAAACATGGAGTTGTCAGCCAAAAATACATCAGTACTGGCATTTATATTAACCCATGCCACTACCCTCACCAGAAATCTTTATGTCTTTGTTCTACTATCTCTGGTCCTCATTTATGAAAACAGTTTCTCCAGATCTAGAATTCTTGGCTGGCAATTTTTTGCTTTCACTGTTTTAATATGTCATCTCACTGCATTCTTGCCTCTATGGTTTCTGATGAGAAATTGGTACTTAATCTTAGTGAGACTCCCTTGTGCATCACACATTGCTCCTCTCTTGCAGCTTTCAGAAATCTCTATCTTTGGCATTAGATAGTTTGATTATATTATGCCTTAGTATGGATTTTTGGGGGGTTATCCTGTTTGGAGTTCATCGAGCATCTTGGATGTGTATATCCATGTCTTTCATGAGATTTGGGAAGTTTTCAGCCATTATTTCCTTGAATACTCTCTCTGCCCTATTTTATTTTCCTTACGGAACTCCCACTATATATGTGTGTGTATGTGTGTGTGTGTGTGTGTAAGTTTGATGGTGTCCCACATGTTCCTCAGACTCTGTTCGCTTTTCTTCATTCTTTCTTCTTCTGCTTGTAACAGTTTGAATTTGGTGAATCCCAAAAGGAGGATTATGTTTTTTAACTAATCAATTGCTGTGGGTGTGAAATCCTTTTGATTGGACTACGTCAGTGAGGCATGACTCAGGTTGAGTTTCTGCCCTCTCGATGGGTGGGATATAAATGGAGACACAGACTAAGAGACACACAGAGGAAAAAGAACTGTCATATTGATCCTGACATGTGAGAAAAAGGACGGCAGGAAAACAGAAAAGCCCCAAAGGCTGAGAGAGGTCCCAGAATCTGGAACCAGCAGAGCACATAGGCATGGAAAGAGGTCCCCAAGAAGCTGGGCCCAGACTGGGAGAGGAGGCCTTGTAAGAGACAAGCCCTATGCCCACAGCTGAGCTCCAGGAAATGGTAGTCAGTCCAGAGATTCAAGTCTCCCAATCATACACCGACCCCAGCGCCAACCACAGGTTCAGTAAAAGTGGCAGAAGAGGCAGAAATTGGTGGCCATCATTGCCACATGGCAAGACCTCAGAATCAACAGTAGCTGACTTTGGTAAGAAAACATCCCCAATGATGCCTTGATTTGGACATTTCACAGCCTCAGAACTGTAAGCATTTACCCCCTAATAAATATCTCATTATAAAAGCCAACCCATTTCTGGTACTTTGCATTGGCAGCCCTGTGTTAAACTAAAACACTTCTCCTCAGAGTGAATACTTTCAATTATCTTATCTTCATGTTCTCTGTTTCTTTCTTCAGCCAGCTCCAATCTGCTGTTGAACCTCTCTGGGGAATGTTTAATTTCTATTATTGGGGTCCTCAACTCTGTTTTTTAATTCCTTCTCATGGTTTCCATCTCTCTATCAACATTCCTTTTGTGTTCATCTATTATTTTCCAGATTTACTTCACTTCTTTGTCCATGTTTTACTTAAACTCTTTGAATACATTAAGGACAATTTTTTTAAAAAACCTTTGTCTGATCACCCACATCAATGGTTTCTAATGTTTTATTTTTCTCCTTTGCCTGAGCAATCATTCACTAATTCTTTGTATGTTTTGTAACTTTTTTTTTGAAACCTGGGCATTTTGATATTTTAATGTGTTATCACTGAAATTTAGACTCTGAGGTATCTGTTCTTTGAGACTGTATCCAGCTAGTGTTGTGATAGAACTTTCCCTAAATGCCAGGAGCTTTAACAACAAAAATAAAGGAAGGAGGGGAGGACAGGGGAGGAGAGGGGTGGGGAGGGGAGGGGGGGTAGGGAGGAGGGAGAGGAGGGGAGAGGAGAAAGAATACACCCTTCCCATCTGTATATACATCATGTCTTGGGCACATAGTTCTGGCCCTAGGAACTCCTCTGTTTATACAATTCTGAATGTCTCCTCTCGCCTAGGAAATCTTTTCCCACAGTCCCAGGCACTTCCCTGTGTGTCCTACAGCCAGCCTACCACAGCCTCAGGCATTGCTACTTGACTGCTCACTTGGCATTCTGTGAAGTAGCTCTGAGAACTGCTTTCTACATGCAGGGAAAGCTCTGGGACAGCAAGCCCTTCAGGCCACACCAGACAGAGTGGGCCAGACATCCATACTCCCAGCATGTACACAAGGGTTACTCTGCTCTCTCTGGAATGAGGACCAGGAATCTGCCCTGGGAGCACAGGCCAGTTCCACACTGAGCTGGTAAGGGGCAGAAGAGGAGGCCGCTTGAACAGCACAAGATCCAATCACTTTTAAGTAGTCTTTTTCCTGATTTGGCACCTACCCTGTTACTACAATCCTTTAACTGTCTTTTAGAAGTTTGAGAAAGACGTTATCTACCAGTTCTTTCTGGTTGTTCAAAGTTTCTGCCGGGCACGGAGCCCTGCACATCTCACTCCACCATCTTGATCCGGGTGGGACCCTAATCTTATCTTACATTCACTTCTCAATGATGGAAAAATATGTTTTTCAAAGCCTAATATGTTGGGTATTTCATTTGTTTGTTTCACCTTGTAGATGTGCAAATGACACTAACACTTCTAATGCCATAATACTATGACTCCAGTACTTAACTTGAGGATAGAATTTTCAGTAGGCTGTAAAGTGTGGGTTTCTGGATACTCTTATTTATACTTTCCCATGTGTTTCCTTTCTCCCTGGCAGGGCCTGACAACTCTGTAATCCCCTTGGTCTCTCTCTGCACACCCTCCCTCCGCCTTCTCAAACAATTCTCATTTGCTCAGAATTTTTCTGTCATACAAACTTTTACTAAATATATTTTTCCCACATCTCTCCCCCAGTTTAAGTTTCCAGTTTGTATTCTCTAACCTGATTTGCACGTCCTCATCCTACCAGCCTCCCTCTCTTGCTAAATCTGGATTTGCTGTTTCATATTTCCAACATTTGGAATTTCTTTTTCCACCATTTCCGGTTTAATTAGAGGCCTACCTAGGATTGCAAACATCCTCTTGTCATTTTAGGCAGCTGATCTGGACCATCTTTAGAAACTTGGGGGAGGGGCAGGCAACCTCCTGACCACCCACTACATGGCAGAGGCCAAGGGTGCTTGAGACTGCCTAACCATCCAGAATGCTGTTTCAGAAGAAACTCTTCTGTCCTGTTGACAGCATCTTGGTCATCTGCTCTCCATTCTGGTTGAGCTGGGCACACCAACTTTCTGGGTCTCAAGGACTTTTGCTGACCTCCCCAGTTTGTCAGTGTGGCCAGTACTGGCCTGGGAATGCTAATGGCACATGTCCAGTCTGCTGGGCCCCTATTATGGCTCTACCTGTCCTTCCGAGGTATTTTGGCAAATAAGAAGGGTTTTTAGCCTGATCAGGTGATACTGCAATGGCTTCTGGAAAGGACCCATGGATATTTGTGCCCTTGAAAACCACAAACATCTTTCAATGCTTCCCTCTTCAGAATGTCTTTTCCTCCCGCAGCTTCCTGCTACCGTGCTGAATGCACTAAAGCACTGGCTCACATGTGAGCAAGGAACTTTCTCAGCATTTTTTCTTCCCTTTAAACATAGATTGCAAACATTGTGCAACACAGAAGCATAACACATGCACTTTTCCTCCTAAATCCAAGCAAATGTGTTTTTATAGTTTAACTGTGAGATGTGCTCAGTCCATAAATGTTTATGTCTTAACTCTTCATTTAATATGTGTTTGCATTTGCTACTTGTACCCTATGATGATGTAGTAAACCATCTAGATTTAAAATATATGAATCCTTAATAGACGTTCACCCTTATGAAGTTAAACAGAACTTTTGACCTAGTGGAGTACAGCCTCTCTCAGTCTATCCTGGAGCAAGCGGACCGTCTCAGTGTTTTTATATCATTCCTATAATATAAATGTATAATATATGGCTCTTCTTTGCACTCACTTGGAGCGCTCTCTTCATTCCTTTCTTCCCTTCCAGGTTTTTCTGAAACTCTCCCAAGAGCAGGAGCTGGAGGATTTTCAGGAAGAACTTGATACCTCAATGAAGTGGCAGCTCCTCCCACAGGAAGGAGTTTCAGCCCCTGATATTTTGTTTCTGTGAGAGAACTATGTTATAATTTCACTACAGTGCTATACAATTCTAACACCTTTTCTTTTTATTACTCTTTCAATTACAACACTTAAAAGTCTTGGTTGGGATGTTATCATTGACTCAGAAAGGCTGAGACATCCCTGATGTGGTGGGGAGGAGGAACAAGCGTTATGTAAATATAATGACAGAGTTGCTTGGCTGAGCGGAAGCCCCTGTCCTGCCCTACCCCCAGTCCCAGCCTTTATTTCTCTGCTTGTCACAACTCTTTTATGTTAAGCTTGGTTTGCTCAACAGTTAGGATTGTGAAATTCACCCATATGGCAGTAGATCATTTGTTTGTTGCTGTGTAGTATTCCATTGTATGAACACGCCACAGTCTATGTATCTGTTCTGGCTGATATGAAAAGCCCTGCTGTGAACATCCTCATACCTCTTTTGATGGTGATAAGCACTCATTTCTGTTATGCATTTGCCTAGAAGTACAACTGTGGGGTCATAGAGTAGGCATTTTGTTTACCCATAGTAAATCCAGTTATAAAATACAATTGTGCAAATTTACAGGCATATGATCAGTATATGGGAATTCTGTCTTCCCCATAATTCCCACTGTTTGATATCAGGGATTCTGGTGGGTGTACAGGGGTATCTCATTGTTATTTTAATTTGCATTTCCCTGATGACTTACAATGTTGAACATCTTTTCATGTGTTTATTGGCCATTTGGAAAATTTTTTATATCACGTGCCTGCTCAGATCAAATTATCTGATGCATTTTGTTTATGGCCTTGTGGAATCTCATATATATATATGAATATGAGTCCTATGTTAGATAGATGTGCAATGGATATATGCTGTGAATATCTTCTCTTGTGGTTTGCATTTTGTCTCTCTTATTAGATCCTTTCAATAAGTAGAATTTAGTAATTTATGGGTAGTGATGGTGTGCACTGTTTTAAACATTCCTTGGTTATCCCAAAGCTATGAAGATATTCTCCAAACGACAGTCTTAATTCCTTCTTTCTTATGATTATGTCATTAATTTCTGATTTTTCTGCCTTTTTGTCACTGTTAAGACCTTCAGTATAATGAAGAATACCAGTGATGATTGTTCCCTTACCTTTTTCCCAATCTTATGAGGAAAACATTCAATATTTTGCCATCAAGAGTGACATTAGCTATATGGATTTTTGTAGATATCTTTTATCATATCAAAGAGTTCCCTTTTCTACTTAGTTTGCTGAGAATTTTTATTTTGAATGGGTGTAGAATTTTATCAAATGATTTTTCTCTCTCTGTTGAAATAATGATATTGTTAATGCAGTTAATTAACTAAAGAGATTGATTTTTGAACATCAACGAACCTCACATTCTTGGGAATGAACCCAATTTCCCTAAGGTCATTTCTTATTTAGAAAGGCATGATTTAACTTCCAGTAATTTTCAACTATAAATTTATGTTATTGAATTCTAACTTAATTCTGCTACAATCAGAAATCAAGCTATGATTTCAAGCCTCCAAAATTTGTTCATACCTGCTTTATAACTCAGCATATGATCTGTTTTGGTCAATCTTCCCAAGGCACTTGAAAAAAATGTGTTCTGTACTTGATGTAATGTTCTTTATGTGTCAATTAGTCTAGTTGGTTAACACATTAAAGGCATTTTTGAGGTCTTCTGTATCCTTACTATTTTGTTTTGTCAAGTACTAAGAAGCATGTGTTTTAAAATTTCATCAAGGTATTTTGCATTAGTCTATTTCTCCTTTTAGTTATAATATGTACATATATGTGTACACATACACATGTATACATAGTTGCATACATATGCACACATATACTTTCTGCATACAAATTTTGGATTGGTATATCTTTCTGTTTAATGTCCTTATCGCCAATAAAATAACTTTAAATTTTTTAAAAAACATGATATAAATTCAGACTTACAGAAAAGCTACAAGAATTGTAAAAATAATTCCTAATTACCCTTAACCTGTGGGATCATACATCTGTCCTTTTGTGTCCGACTTCTTTCAGGGGGAGGTGGTTTTGTCTCTTGTTTTGTTGTTTTTCATTTGTTTTGCATACATGTCTTGCAAGATAAGACAAAACCCAGGTATATATTCTTCAAAGGAGTATATTCTTTTAAAGCATAGAAATACATGCATTAAATACATTAAATTTAGATGGGGCCCCATGTACTTGTACATTGTTTAATCAACTTATGCCATAGATTAAGAAACAGACTGTACATCTGGCACACTGTCCAACTGAACATCCTGTATTAGTCCTGTGGTGGTTTGGAGCTGTATGTACCCCAGAAAAAGATGTTCTTGAATTTAATCCATTCCTGTGGGTGTGAACCTATAGTAAATAAGACCCTTTGATGAGGCTGCTTCAGTTAAGGTGTGGCCCAGCTCAATGAGGATGCCTCGTAATCCTATTATTGTAGTCCTTATAATCAGAATGAAATTCAGAGAGAGAGAGAGAAAGCCACAGGAAAAAGCCAGAGCAAAAATTTGACAGAAACCTAGAAGAGAACAGGGAGGCCAGAGAGGTCGTGTGACAGAGGAGCTAAGGAACAAGGTTCACTGGCAGCCAGCCCCAGAATGCCAGTCTCTGCAAGAAAACATGGCCTTGATAATGCCTTGATTTGGACATTTTCCCAGCCTCAAAACCATGAGCTAATAAATTCCTATTTTTTAAGCCGATCCATGGCATTGGTATTTGCTAGAGCAGCCCACGAAACTAAAGCAAGTCCCTTCAGGCACAACTGTGTTTTTCCTTGCTCCTGTAGCCCAGGAGTTGTGCTGGTCTGAATGCCCCTCCTGAGCTGTTCCTCTGCTGTCCTCTCTCTGCTTGCTTGCCACCTGTCCTGATTCAGGTCTCCTGGTTCTGGAAGAGACTCTTCTGTACCGTTGACAGCATCCATGGTCATCTTCCCTCCATTCTCTGGTGGAGCTCAGCACCCCAACTTTCTGTGTCATGTGGTCATTCACTGCCTTCCCCAGGTTGTCACTGAGGCCAGTAATGACCTGGGACAACTCCAATGACATATTCCAATCTACTAGGTTCTTATTGGAGCTCTAACTATTCCCCCCAGTCTATTTTCGTTAATGAGAAAAATTTTCAACACAATTAGGGGGAAACCACAATGGCTTCTGGAAAGGGGGCCTCGGGAAATCTGCTCCCTTGAAAACCACAGATATCTTTCTCTACAATCTTCTGATACTTCCATCTTCAAAATATCCTCCTATAACTTCCTGCTATCAACTAACTGTGCAAAAACTGGTTTATGTGCAGGACAGGCAGCCTTTTTAAGTTCAGATGCCATATACTGCACAACATAAAACACTTTATATTATACACATCACAATTTAAAAACACATAAGCAAATGGGCTGGTATATTTTAACCCTATTACAAACTCCATCCCTGTGTGTTTATTGCCTTATCCTGTTAGTTGGTGATTGAATCACATCCCCCACAAAAGGTATGTTCAGGTCCCAACCCCTGGGCCTGTAGGTGTAAATCTGTTTGTAAATAAGACCTTTGAGAATGTTATTAGTTAAGGTGTGTCCACACTGAATGAGAATGGGTCTTAATCCCATATCGCTGAAGTCCTTATAACTAAAGGAAATTGAAGATGAGGCTCTGGGAAGCAGCCAGAAGCTGTAAATTAGTGGAACCCAGAAGAGAAAAGAGAAGACACCACCATTACATTGCCACGTACATTATAGAACAGGCCACTTGATGAACGCAGAATGTCCATCTTTTCAAGTGCACACGGAGTAGTAACTGAAATAGATAGTAGCCTGAGCCATGAAACAAGTCTTAGCAAATTTGACATACAAAGTATGTTTCCAGATCATAATGGCATTCAACTCAAAATCAATAACCGGGAGATTACTGGAAAAGTCCCCGAACACTCGGAAAGTAAACAACACACTTCTAAATAATCCATGGGTAAAAGAGTAAGTCTCAAAGGAAATTAGAACATATTCTGAACTGAATGAAAATGAAAACAGAAACAGAGGTACAAAAATTCCAATTAGATTATACAAGTGAAATGTCAATCAGGCATTCTAGAGCTCTAAGTAGAGAGAAGAGCTTTTGAATAAATTGAATAAGAGCTTCTGAATAAATTGTTCCATTTCTTACAGTTTAAAGACAGAGTTTTAAATTTCGATATTTACCACATTCATCTTGGAGATAAAAGAGAAAAGTTTACAGAGACTGGATTTCCTGTGTAAGACTGCTCTTTATAATATGCTAGAGCCAGACATCCAAGTAATCTGCTCCACAGGAACTAGCTGCATGTCAGTGAAAGCACAAACAATCCAAGAGTGGTCACGTGAATGTGGTATTTGGAAGGCCAGCAGAATTGAGATCACAGCCTCCCATCTGAAAGCAGTCTTAACACGAGCTTTTCACAGAGCGCAAACAATTAAGGCAAAACCTAGAGATGTAGTAGAGACCAGGAAACAATGCAAATCATTTTCTTTGAACTAAGGAGACCAGTGGATAAACTGTGCTTCTAGATTCCTTGCTTCAAGTTTCTTAAAAGTAAGTTCATTGCATTTTTTTTTTCTGTTTTGTTTTGTATTTTTTGCTTTGGGTTTTTCCCTTCCTTTTTTAAATCATGCAATTATAAATAACTGGATGCCAACCATATCTGGAGAAATTATTTTGAAAACTAAGGGGTTATTTTTAAGTTTTCCAATAATTGGTGCTTTATACTATAAACATAAAATTGTTGACATACTACATAAGAGTTTTAAAAATTATGCAACTATTTTAAATCATTTTAAGTCAGAAATTTAGTATGGGAATAAATTGAAATTGGCTAACAAATTGATTGTGAAGAAGAATTTTGAGAACTGAATTGTAAGTCTTAATGTTGTTTTTTAAGTTATAGCTATTCACTTTCACTGTAAAATAATTTTCAGGCATTTTAGATAAACTGCTTTTTGGATTTTGAGACTGTTATACCAATAATATTTACAGAAATATTTTTATTTCCCCTGTCATTTACTCTAAGATTACAAGAATTTTAAAAATGTGTGATGCTTCCCAGGATATTTTACTCTTTGGTACAATGTGTCAATCAGACTGTGAAATATGTAGCTTTTCATTATCAGAATATTATTTCAAATCCATGCTATTCCAAGTGAACAGAATTTTCATGTCCCTATACTGTAAGCATTATAGTCTGAAATTACCAACAGTGTGAGAAAAGAAATATCAGAGGTTTTACAATTTGAAACTACTTACTACTTGTATATTAAAAAGTTCATATGGTGGTAGACTTTTGATAAACTACAAAGCATACACAACTGAGGGGGGATAAAGTAGGCAACACTAACGTACACTAGAAAACATAAGGAGCTGGAGTCAGGCTGAGTCCCCCACATTACTTTGAGTTGCTGCCAAGTCCACAGAGCAAAGATCATTCCCTTGGCCAGCTCACTCTTCTGTAAAGCAAAATCCTTTCAAGGTCCACGCAGGCTTCTCTGCACTATAAGCTATGGAGAGACTCAGGCCCTTCTTGTTTGTCTGAACACCTTGGCCTGTGGCTGTTTTATTCTGGGAACTCTTTCCCCCTCCTCCTTTTATTCCATTGGCTTTCTCATCTCTTCACTGGGTCTGCTGTCTTAAAAAGGTGGCTTTCAGCCTCACTAAGCAGCTGTGTGTGGATGCTTCCTCTGGCAACGCTGCCTGAGATTCTCCTGGCTAAGAAGCCTCCCTTTGCTGCTGGCCTTGGGACCCCCTACCTGAGTTTCGCCTCTAGGAAATAGTGCTTCTTGGGCATGATCCCACTGTGAGAATAGGATGAAAACTTCAGGGGGAACACACGCACTCCTTATCATTATGGAGGCCTTCATGGGGACCCTGTAGTTTCTATCCCTAGGAGACCACTTTTCTCAAAAGTCAGGGCTTAAGAGCCAGTCGACAGACATCCGAGAGGAGCTGCTGGCTTTGTGCCCAAAAGCCCTGACCCAGTCACCTAGGCCATGCCTCTGGCCTGCTTCCCAGAAAACTGATGATCCTTCCAAAACCCCTTCACTTTTTAGAATTCAGATCAGATGCTCCATTTCCTTCCATCGGAAAGCTCTTTTGAGGACACTCAAGTCCCACAGTCTTCAGAGAGGCTCAGGACATCATCTCTGTAGGGTATAGGTTGACTGGGGTCATGGAAAGATGTGGCTTGATTATTATGCACAGAGGCATCTCTTTCTAGGAGATGGTTTGGGGTCCTGCTGCAAAAAAAACCCACGTCTATATAAATTCCCAGACCAGCCCCTCCCTCCCAACACGTACACACTCATACATATGTCTTTTGCTAAAGATGGAATGGGAATGTGCTGATTTGCAGCTGCTACCTGGGGAGGGTCCTGGTCTGCTACTGGACTCCTGCTCTCTGGTTCCTGGTGCAATATCTATGGAAGAATCATGCTGTTCTCCCCAGGCAATTTTAGGTAAAGTCCACAGGAAGTTTCCACAGTGAAGCAGTCTACGCAAAGGACAAAAAGACCTGAGTTCTTAATTCAACCTATGTGAACCCAGTTCAGGTAGAGTCTATTCCCACCACCTAAAGTACAAACCCAAATATCATATAATCCATTGGTCAGTCTAACTAACTATGGATGGCAAAAAGAAATCTACTGTATGTGCACTTTAAATTTAAAATTGAACCAAATTCTATACCATAATAACCAGGATGATAAGGGTTGGAATTCAGCAGGGTGAAAAAATTTAGAAGTTCTTTTTTATAAGAAGAGGATAGAGATAATAAATGACGATGTTTTCATAAAATGAGTTATAGTTCTCCAGAAAAGTCCAAATTTTAAGAGGTTTAATAAAGGAATATATCTTTTATATATTTGTGACGAGAGGAAATATGGAGAAAAAGAAATCTTTGTCAACTCAACAAAGGGTAAAAATAGAGACAAAATTAGAAGCAAAGGAAAAGGAGATTTAACATAAGAATGAAACAGAATGAAAGGCCATTGAAAGCAAAAATTTATACAGAATTAAATTCACCTCTAAAACAGAGTATCTATCAGATTGAATTATTTAAAAAGTGGCTATGAGTTTTCCATACATTGATCAAGGGTAAAAAAAATCAACAAAAGATTATAAAAAGGTATAGGAGACAAGTATTAGCTGAAGAAACCTAGAGTCTCTATGTTATTAGGAGTAGAAGCAATATGCCATTAAAACATAAGCAATAATCTTAAAAAAAAAATACAATTAGAAAAACATTAAAAAACAATAAAAAACATAAGCAATATAAATTTTATGCACCTAACATCTTACTTAGCCTTTATTTTTTTAGCATATTTTTTAGTTTTATTTTATTTTTTAATTATCTCTTTTTAAAGTTAATAGATCACACCAAATGTTACATTAAAAAACATAAGAGGTTCCCATATACTCCACTCCCCACCACCCACCCCCATCATTTAATTGTATTTTTTTGAAGATAAATAGATCACAAAAAATGTTACATTAAAAAATATGAGGTTCCCATATACCCCCCATCCCCCACCCCACTCTTCCCACATCAACAACTTCTTTCATCATTGTGGCACATTCATTGCATTTGGTGAATACATTCTGGAGCACTGCTGCACCACATGGATAATAGTTTACCCTGTAGATCACTCTCTCTTCCAGTCCATTCAGTGGCTTATGGCAGGATATATAACGTCCTGCATCTGTCCCTGCAATATCATTTAGGACAACTCCAAGTCCCCAAAATGCCCCCACATCACACCTCTTCTTCCCTCTCCCTGCCCTCAGCAACTACTGTGGCCACTTTCTCCACATCAATGTAGCATTTTTAAAAATCAAATCTGAAGCATATTCTGTAGCATTTTTTCTTTTAAATATTAAAATCTGAGCCAATAATTTTACTGAAGGCTAGAGTTGCCTGATGGCTCCCTGTTGCTCTGAGAGTAAAATCCAGCTCTCATAAAGGCACAAAATATTTTGCAGTTTGCCTCTACCTTCTTGTCTAGTCTCCTCGCCTAGTTCTTTCCCATGCTTTGAGTCAGCTTCTAGCTCCCTGAACAAGTCCTGCTGCTCCTCAGTCTTTGTAATACTAATGGTGGGAGCATTAGCTAAGCTTTCCTGAGCACTCCCTGTCCCCAGACACTGTTTAAAGTGCTTTGCTCCTTATGTCATTTACTCTTCAAAACAGCCAACTTTTGAGGGAGGAAACTGAGACCACGAGGGCACGGAACTTGCCAAGGCCCTGTCCCAGAAAAGTGGCAGAGCTCAGCGTTGCTCCCAGGTGGTCGCCAGCTAGAGCCCACGCCCTACTGAGTGCACAGCTGCTCCCTCCAGTCCTTTTTTCCCCTCTTGTCTAGCTACCCCACAAATACCTCACCAACTGCTTCAGCGTCTCCTCCTGGGCCTCCCTGACCAGCCCTGTGCCGTCTGGTTACATGACCTGCTCTGGACTCTCAGGGCACCCGTCCTGCCTGTGCCTCTGTCAGAGCCTCCACCTGCCACTGTCATTGACGACGTGGTGGACACATCTGCCTTCCTCGCTGAGCTGGGAGCTCCTTTGGCAAGTGAACCTGGCACAGATGATTCTCAAATGAATGCCAGGTAATTTCTATAGATTAATTCATTGGATCTTTATAGTAACTCAGTGGGGTAGGAGTTATTATTATCCTCATTGTATAGGTGAGGAAACTTACGCGTTAATAGAGCACTTTCTTAAATCCCTTTTAGCCTTATTCTTTAATTTGATCTTCTTGACTGCTGTGAAAAGAAAGTGAAAAAGGATTATCATCCACTGCCTAGGAGGAAACTGAAGCCCAGAGAGGGGAGGTGAAACACCCTGGCCCTTGGGGCACAGGTTGCAGCCGGGGAGGCCCTAGGTAGAGACCAAAGCCTTGCCGCACTTGTGGCTTCCCGGCAGCGGGGCGGGAGAGCCACTGCAGCGGCCACCAGAACACCATTGCGAAGCTGGCCCACACAGACCAAAGCCCCCTGCTTTACTTAGTTTTTAAATGCACATACCAAACACTTACAGGAAAAGAATAATAAATTGGTAACTATGTCATCAGGGTGAAAGATTTTAATAGAACGCTTTCATGAATTGATTGAGCAAATAAATAGAACGTTAGAAAAGATGTTGACTAGTTTGAAGACAACAGCTAAAAAGATATAAAATATGCACAAAACACTTAATATAATAATAATTTACAAATAGTAAAATATGCTACATCATCAGGGAAGTCTCAAGGAATTTCAAAGAAGTAACCTTAAAACCAGTAGTTTCTCTGGCCACAATATAATTATTAAAACTCAAAAATAAGAAGTCACTAAAAACAAAGAAACTTCAACATTGGGAAAAGCAAAAAAGCAATGCTAAGTAACATATCTGTGGGCTATTGTGCATTTATGATACATAACAAAATATATATATCACAGACAATAAGCAGTTATGACAAGTGTGTCTAGAGTGGTTCCTAAGAGGCTCTGCTGATCACGGATGGACTCACTCACGGCTCTGGGGAGGTGGCTGTCCATCTTCTGACCTAGGCTTCCCTTGCTGGACTGGCTGCGATGACAGCTCTGTTTGACTTGCCTCTACCTTCCACAGCCAAGCCCAAGTGTGCTCTTACATCATTGGCAAAGACACAAGAGAACAAGCAGACACATTGAAGGTCTGTTAAGGTCTGGCCTTGGTACAGGCATATCATCATTCCTGCCTTGTTCTATTGGCCAGAGAAATAATCTGCCTTTGTGGAAGATATCGCAAAGGGTACTGAGACAAGGAGAGGGGAAGGGTGGGGCCACTAATGCAATCAATCTACCACACATGAAAACTTACTTAGCTTCAGATCCATGATCACAGCCACTAGGCTAAAATGTATAAAAAGCAGCAAAGCAGAGATTAGGCTCTGGGACTAAGTCTATTCCAAATTATATAGTGGCTTAAAAACAATAAAATGGAATATATTCCATTTAAAGACAACAGAATATATTTTCTTGCTCATGAAACAGTCTAAGGGATCTGGTCTGGTCAACTTTGCTTTTTATCCCATGGTGGTTTAGGGAACTGGGTTCCATCCATCAACTGGCCTTGCTGTCCCCAAAAGTATCTAGCAGGCAGAAGGGGAAGGAGGCAGCATGGAGAGACCCACCAAGTTCTTAAGAGCATTGGCTCTGTAATGGTACCTATTACTTCCGCTAGCTTCCCTTGGCTAGAATACACTCCTGTGAGTGGCAGTATGAATGGAGTGCAGCACTGTGCTCTGGAAGAAAAAGAAGTACATTTTGGTGAAAAACTAGTGGTCTCTGACACAAATGGTAAAATTCTAGAATAGCCAAGACAATTTTTGAAAAGAATAAGAAGAATCAATCCTACCAATTATGAAGGCTCAGTCCCACACTCTAGTAACTAGACTATGTGAAAGGGATATAAAAAGAGAATAATAGAAAGAATGGAACATCTCAAAATACATACACGCACACACACATCTAGTTTATATGAGAGAAGGAGCATAACAAATCAATAAAGAAAAAAGGAACAAAGGACAAATGCAAATGATCACCAGTGATGACACAGGTCAATGTCTTATGTCTTACAAGAAAATAAGCGTAGATGGATTAAAAAGTTTAATATGGTAAACATATGTGAAACTATTAGATGAAAATCAAGTATAGTGTGTTTATGACTTCCAAAGAAGACAAACAGGACATATGCACAAAATACATAATCACAAAGGAAAAGATTGTGAAATTTAGCTATAATGAAATTAAAACTTAAATACAATAGAAAGAGATAAACCAAAGAGAGATCTACAAAGTTCATAAATGAGCAAAAAGAAGACTCTAGAATCATAAAGAACTCCTACAAATATGTATGACAAAAAAAAAACTGCCATTGAATATGCAAATGCTATTTGTAAAAGAAGTCAAGATATGACACGATGTTCAACTTCTCTGGAAAACAAGGCAACACAAATTCAAATAATGAGATACCCTACACTCCATCAGATTGGCAAAGATAGATTATTTCTGTTGACCTATCTTTCAGTTCACTGATTTTTCTCTGCTGTGTTTAGTCTGCTGATGAGTCAGTCAACAGAATTCTTCTTTAGGATATTGTGGGCTTTTTGGTAAAATTGCCATTTTACTCTGCATAATTGCTTCTATCTCTCTGCTAACATCACCAGTCTGCTCATATGTTTTCCTCCTTTTCTACGATATCTTTTAATGTAGTCATCATGGTTATCTTAAAATTCTTGTCTGGGAGTTACAGCAATTTGGTTATCTCTGGGTCTGCTTCTGTTGACCTCTTGATAATGTATTTTTTCTTGCTTTTTTGTGTTCATAACTTTTAATGTAATGCTCACCACTGTGTGTAAAAAAATAAGAATTATGGCAAATAGTATTTATGCTGGAAATGGGCCGATTTATTCCCCTGTCAGGCCATTAATATGGAGGACTGAGTCAATCTCATAAACAGTTAAGCTGGATTTGGATTCCATTATTATTATTGTACCTTCAGAGGCCCTCAGGCATCAGATTCCTCGAGAGGTGGGCAGGTGCTAATTTGTGCTCTTGTGGAGTCTGGGGAGCTATAGGTGTTTTTGTCTGTGTTCCTGAGCCACCCTCAACTTTCAAAGGTCCTGAGCATTTGAGCCACAAAGGGAGTCCTTTCCTTTCCTCTTTCCTTACCCCATCAAGGACTGCTGCAGCTTGCTGCTCAGGACAGAGCTTGAAGCACAGGTGAGAGGAATTCTAGATTTCCTGCTCCAGTCTCCGTATGAGACAAGTCCTGTGGACCCAGGCCTTGGGACCGGGCTCCTTAGCAAGTTTCCTTTGTCTGCATGGGAGCCAAGCCCCGTCTTGTATCTGTTGGGAGATCCTGGACACGTGAGAGCTGCTTCCTTCTTCCGCGCGGCAGCCCCTGCTCAGCAGCCGCTAATCTGCGCTTGGCAGGAGGCGTTGGGGGCTGGAAGCTTCCTCACAGAGCCGCTCGTGGTAGTGCGCAGGAGGTCTCCCCGCCCGCAGCCTTCACCTTCAGCCGTCCTTGAGCAGCGGCGTACACTTGCCTGGAACAGGAGTCGGGGGGAGCGGGAGGATTTGCAGACTCTCCTCCAGAGGGAGCTGCCTTTTGCTTCAACCCTTCCCTAAGATGCAATCGTGGGTTTTTGTGCAGCGCTGGCAGGCTTCCCCGTCTCTCCCCCAAAAGGCTTACAGCTTTTGGGTTTGTGAGAAAACCGCCTGAGACGAGTGCAGGCTTTGTGATCTGTGAGCCACTGAGAGGTCTCTCAGGTGTCTTGCTTCGCTCCGACCTTTTTTATGAGTCCCCGCTGGGAGTCTGCGCAAGACGTTGGCAAATGCGTGCTACTGGCCTTTTGTCTGGAGCTCCCAGGAATTGTAAACAGCCTTTAAGACTTTTTTTTTTTTTTTTTAAACAGTTCGCCTGTTTTCTATTTCTCTGCCTTTCTGGTGGCAGTGCCTTCCTCCCACGCTCTGCCAAAGATAAAACCGGTCCTGGGTCCTGCCTTCCTAGGAGAGAATTCCAGCTGGATTTCAAGTCACTGGATTGTCTAGAGATCTCAGCGTTCCGAAGAGTTCAAGGAAAGTTACGATTTTTCCGATTACCTGGCTTCCTCTCACGGTTAGGAGGGTGACATTATTCTCCTGAGGCTTTATGCATCCTAGGTGAAAGTGGAATTCAGGAACTTGTGTAGAGATTGGCAAAATTGGTGAGGATATAGGAAAGAAGAATTTGCATATACTTTTTATGAGAGTACAAACTACTTTAATAATTTTGGAAAGCAATTTATATATATTATATATATATGAGAGAGATAGAAATATAGATATAGGTAAATGAAAACATGCATTCCTGGTAGCTTTACAATTCCTATTCTTGGTACATATAGAAGGCATTCTTAAATTCTCAAGCGTAGAAATAAGAAGTAATTGTCATTGTTAACATAATTCTCTTTGCATTGTGAAAAACACACAAATTCTGGTAACTTTTACATCTTAAGAAGTCTAAATTTTTTCAGTTTCATTGTGGTAATATGAAGTATATCTGTATAATATGAAATTTGCTATTTTAACCATTTTCAGTATACAATTTATAAGCATTAATTATATTCACATTGTTGTGCAGCCACCACCACTATCTGTTACCAAAACTTTTTTTTATCACCCCAAACAGAAACCGTGTGTTGTTAAGCAATAACTTTCCCTTTTCATCCATTCCCCAACCCCTGGTAACTTCTAATCTATTTTTGTCTCTATAAATTTACTTATTCTAGATGTCCATATAAGTGGAATCACACAATATTTGTCCTTTTGTATAAGGCTTATTTCACTTACTATGAGGTTTTCAAGGATCAACCACACTGAAGCATGTATCAGTACTTTGTTTCTTTTTATGATTGAGTAATATTCCATTTTAAGGATATATCACATTTTGTTTATCCATTCATCAGTTGATGGACACTTGGGTTGTTTCCATCTGTTGGCAATTGTGAATAATCTGCTATATACACTGTCATACAGGTATCTTGTTGAGTCCCTGTTTTCAATTATTTGTGTTATATACCTATGAGCTGAATTGCTGGCTCATATGATAATTCTATGTTTAACTCTTGGAGAAACCTTTAAACTGTTTTCCACAGAAGCTGCACCACTTTACATTCTCACCAGGAATACACAGGGGGGCTAATTTTTCCATATGCTTTCTAACACTTGCTATTTTTCCATTTTTCAGTAATTGCCAAGCTGGAGAGGTTATGAAGTGGTATCTCATTGTGGTTTTGATTTCCCTAATGACCAGTGATATTGAGCATATTTTCCTGTGTTTATGGATCATTTGTATACCTTCTTTGGAGAAATGCCAACTCAAGTCCTCTGCCCATTTTAAAAAATGGGTTATTTGTCATTTTCTTGTTGAGTTATAGGATTTCTTTCACCTTTATCAGATATATGATTTACAACTATTTCCTCTCCCGTTCTGTAGGTTGTCTTTTTGATAATGTTCCTTGATGCCCAAGGCTTTTTATTTTTTTAAAGATACATTTTATTTTACTTTATTTATTCCCCCCTCCCGCCCCCAACTGATGGTTTGCTTGCCTGTCTGCTCATTGTTTGCTCACCTTCTCCAGGAGGCACCAGGACCTCCCACATGAGAAGGGAGTACCCAATGGCTGCAGCATCTGATGGCTTGTGGCCTCTTCTTGTTGCAGTGGGTGTGGAGTCCAGCTTGTTACAATGGGAGGCGGCATCTAGCTCACTGTGGCAGAAGGCAGCATCTGCTCATCTTCTTTTAGGAGGCACTGGGACCCAAATCCAGGACCTCTCATGTGGTAGGCAGGTACCCAAGTGGTTGAGCCACATCCACTTCCCCAAAGTTTTTTATTTTAATGAAATCCAATTTATCTGTTTTTTCACTTGTGCTCATGCTTTTGGTTAAAGTCTAAGAATCTATTGCCAAATCCAAGGTCATGAAGATTTTACTCTATATTTTCTTCTAAAACTCTTATGGTTTTAGCTTTTTGAAATTGGATAGCAGCACTCTAATTTTTCATAGAAGGAAAGTGAAAATTAAGTTTTCTTTTATTGGGGAAAGGAATTTTGGAGTCTTGCCACTTCAAAGTAATATAGAGTGCAATGACTTTTGCTAGAAATAACAAAGTTCCCTGATTTCGTCAGCCAAAGGGGTGCTAATACCAGAAATCTGTTGGCTTTTATAAAGGGTATTCATTTGGGATAGAAGCTTACAGTTACCAGGCCACAAAGCGTAAATTACTTCCCCCACCAAAGTCTGTTGCCACATGTAGAAGCAAGATGGCTGCTGACATCTCCAAGTGCTCAGGCTTCCTCTTAAAGTTTCATGGTCCCAGCTTCTTCCAATCTCAGCCTCAGTCTGGGACAAGTCTCTTCTCTCTTCTGGGGCTTGATTCTCTCTGGGCTCAACTGCTCTGCTTTCTCCACAAGGCCAGCTGTCAACTATCAGGCAAAGAGTTCCTTTCTCTTCCTGGGACCTCTGCCGTGTCTATGGAGCCATCTCTATTTCTCTGTGTTCTTCTCCTATTTGTTTACTTCCTGGGCTCCAGGATCAGAACTCCAGCCTCCCTTTTCTGTGGTACAGTTTCTCTCTGAGTCCCTACTCACCAAGGGGACAAGGACTCAACATCCTACTGATACGGCCCAATCAAAGCCTTAATCATTATTTAATCAAGTAAAAGTGAAACCTCTGAATCCAGTATAATCTAATATGCCCAGAGGAACTGACCAATTTACAAATATAATCCAATATCTATTCTTGGAATTCATAAACAACATCTGCTACAGTCCCTTTAAATTGTCTTACATAAATCAATTCCTAAAACATAGCATTTATTCCGTTTTTTAAAAAGTGAGCTAAATAGTATAGAAATGTTAAGTTAGATGTAAAAGGATGTAATTATGGAAACAAAGAGGGTGTTTTTATTTTACACAACGACATAATCAAGGGGAATTTAATGGAAATTGATTATTAAGTAGTGATAAGAGAATCACTATAGAAGTGGATTGAAGACTCTAAAGAGCGGCCTATGGCTGAGGGAGGGTATCCAAGAGTGAACAACCTTGGATGAGAGGACCAGCCCTTGTTGGAGAAGGGGTGGTGGCAGCCCTGAGTAGCAGAGATTGTCATTGGGCTGCAGGCCAGAGCTAGTCCATGGTCATCTGGCCAGCAGCAACAACCTCTGGGTTCCAGACAAGAAGAGGACGGGCATTGCAGAGGGAGGTGGGACGCTGCTGTGCTCCAAAGGCTTGACATGGATTGAGACTGCCAATAGGAAGGCCTCAGGAAACAAAGTGCTGGGGCACAAGCCTGAGCTCTCTGGTTCTCCCAGATATCTAACTGCTACTTGAGTGAAAGACTAGAGAAGAAATGCAGTAAAAGCTGTATCCAGTGGGCACTTTGCATTGGAGAAAAACACCATCAGCCTATCTGAGCATCAGGTAAAAAAAAGAAAGTACGTTCTCCAGGAGCCTGGCAAAGGAACCAGTTAAGATCAGGAGGGATTCCTCCTGCAGTGTCTCTCTAGGGCTCTCTACTACCAAGGTTTATCATAATGCCAGTTGGCAAAATATATATATATTCAAAGGGCCCTGTCTTAGTTTTCTAGGGGCGCCATAGCAAATTATCACAAACGTGGCAGCTTAAAACAAATTTATTGTCTCACAGCTCTGAGGGCCAGAAGCATGAAATCGAGTTGCAGGAGATGCTCCCTCTGAACCCGGACAGGAAAACCCTTCTTTATTTCTTCTAGGTTCTGGTGTTTGCCAGGAATCCTTGGTGCTCCTTGACTCACAGTTGCAGTCCTTCAATCTCATGCTTCCTTATTTACGTGGCCCTCTCTCCCTGTGTCTGTCTGTGTCCAAAGTTTCCTCTTCTTCTAAGAACACCAGCCATCTTGGATTAAGGCTTGCCCTCTTCTAGTTTGGCCTCATCTTCACCAGTCACATCTTCAAAGACTCTAGACCCAAATAGGGTCACATTCACAGGACTGGAATGTATCTTTTGGGGGATACAAGTTAATTCATAACAGGTTCATATCTGTTTTCACAGACCAGGCAACAAAGAGTAAATTTGGATCCAAGAGGCAACAAATTGGTAACTGGCACAGTACACTGCAAATAAATGAAATAAATAATGAAGCAAAGAGTCTGGAAGTGGAGAAAGAAGGGGAGCAGGGAAGCAATCAAATGCTAACTTTGGGATGTTCAGATTCTCAAAACTCATTTGGAACACTGGATTTCTTCTTATTAAGAGCTTCACATTTACTTCATCTTCTCCTGTTCTTTCTTATTAAACAGGGCAAAATGAGTGAGAGAGAGAGAAGTGTGTGTCAACAAACCCGGGCCTTATTATGCAAGAACATTCTTAAAAAATGGAGAATGAAAAGAGAGCCCTTAATGGTACGATTCAGTATCTGTGTCAGTTTGTACTTATGAGAGGATAATGTATTTTCTCTGGGTGGTATATATGCTTTGTACCTCTTCTCCCTAAAAGAGCACCTTTCTACAACAGACAAAGCTGTTTCTCAGACCATGAATCTGTCTGCAGACATTTCATTGACACAGAGCCATAAATTAAGGTCTGAAAGCACTGAAGCTGGTCAGGAGGGAGAATTTCAATAACTGTTTTGAAAGCCAACAGTTGCACTTTTTACTGATGTTTCCACTCGTAGATACTAGGGTTAAGATACTTGTGTTTCGAAGACATGGTGAACAAATTATTCCACAGGAAAAGGTAATTGCCATTTTCTATTTTAGATCTCTTGCTCCAAGGTAATACCAGATGATAAAAATTTATTGTAGCTTGCCACTATCACCTCTGTTTTCCATGATCCAGTTTTAGCACTGATTCTGAGGATCATTAAATTTGCATAGCCATTAATCATTCGTTGGAAGTACTGAGCTTTCTACTATGCATTTCTTCAAATATTCATAATGGTGGATATATTGAAATCAGAAAAGTGGACAAAGAGAGTCAATCTATATGGCAAAACTGATTGTGCATGACTAACTTATAATAATAATTTTATTTATGCTTTCTCTTGTACTGTGTAGGAATGGTTGAACTCATTGCTCCTACTACTTTCTTTGTACCTATTTTCCAATATTCATGAAGTAAATGATTTTTCTTCACTGCCTCCCTTGGACCTGGGACGGGTAGATTCATTTAGCCGTACTGATTTTACCATTGTATACACACCTGTCACCAATACTACCCAAGCAATAATGAATAAAGTAGCCTCAGTCCACTTCATGACAGGTGAGTTGCTTAATAACACAAGAGGAATTTATGGTGTAAATATTTGGTTCATTTGAGCACAGATGCATGTATTTAATATGCATGTCAGTTGATAAAGTCAATTGTCAAAATTTCTAGATTACATGAGATATTAATATCCTTTCCCTTTGTTAGAAGTAGGAGGCCACCACACAATATCTAAATCAAAGTTGAATGTAGGGGAGCAGATGTGGCTCAAGCAGTTGAGCACCCACTTCCCACATGGGAGGTACTGGGTTTGGTTCCTAGCACCTCCTAAAAGAAAAATAAAACAGACAAGCAAAAAACAACAAGCAGACAATGAGCAAAAACAACAAGCAGGCAACGAGCACAAATAAGCAAAAACGAGCAAGCAAATGGGGAGCCAAAGGCAGGGGACTGAATGTAAAAAATCTCACAAGAAAGAAAACTGCATATTATATAGAGTTTGGGGAAGTATGATTGATGAACTTTGAAAAGCAGGAATGTTTAGGGATTTGTTGTCATGTAACCATGACACATTGTTACTACAACTAAACAATTTGCTCTAGCCTTCACCTGTTACAGGTAAAAACCAACCAGTTGGTTTTTTTTCCCCCGAAAATTGATTGTAAGACTTTTATCCTCACCTTTTAATGCGAAAATTATTTTATTATTCTATTTGAAGATTCTATTGAAGAGAATTCTGTGTTTTAGTTTCACCCTTCAGAATGAGGGTACTTACCAATGAACGACTAAGAAGAGAAAGCAGCATAGTGCAGAGGCAAAAGAACTGGGCTTAGTGTCAGAGGACATTTTATAGAATGTGCTTTTGTGACTTTGGGCTGTAGTACCTTGTACAAGTCATCAACTTCTCTGAACTTCATTATCATCTTATTCCAAATAAAATTAGCAAGTCTTAATTTCTCATGAATATTTCATATAATGGTGAGAGAATCCCAACTCAAACTGTCTTGAGGAAAAAGTGAAACCTTTGTTTAGCTTAAAGGAGCAGAATACTTGGAGGAAGAAATATACCTCCATCTCTTTGGATCTGTGGTTCTGTATTGGCTTCTTTCACAGGTCAGCTTCCCCAAACAGAGGCATAGTTGTTTTGCAGAATCTTCACATTTTAAACCCTTACAGATAATCATCCCCATTTAAAGGATCATAGATTCTACATTAGTTCAAAAAAGTTTCGGGAGTTATACCCATTGGCTTAAATGGGCCACTTTGGCTTAGTTTGGTCTTGTCCCATCAAGAACTAAAGTCCATGAGTAGGGGCATGCAGTATTTCATCACCCATTGTTTGGGTTCTAAGATCACCTCTTGAAACTCATCCAGGCTCCATGGTCGAGGAAGGGCAGTATTTCAAATGAATCTTTGGATGTTTACTAGAGTGAGAACTGGATGTCAGACAGATAAAACAGCACATGTTGTTTACAAATATAAATGCATATTTCAAAGGGGAAATATATGGTGATGGACCTATAAAAATGATTTGAGTTACAAAGGTGACTTAGAGCCTGCACAACTCTGTGAATATACCAAAAACCACGGAAGTGTATACTTTAAAAGGGTGGCTTTTATGGTATGTGGATTGTATATCAATTTTTAAAAAATAATGTGGACATGTGACTTAGAAAGTACTTGACGTTAATTTAAGTACCATAATTTCCCCCATGAAAAGCATTATTGGAAGGGAAACCACTTAATCCTGTATTACCCAGTCACCGGAAGTCTATATAACCTCCCTTCTCTTTCTTTGTCAACCACTGTTCACAATTCCACTCCAACTCAGGTAGTCATTTATTTTGGGCTTGAATTTGATACCCCTAACTAGATTCTGTATCCAGAAGTCCACTTCTCTGTAATTTGTGTTTACATACTCGTTATTCAGTATTTCTGTGGTCATAATTCCCATACTATGTTGGCCATTTCCTTCCTGTCTGTGCTTCACTACCCCCTGCTGGGCTGGAGGATGTGAAGCATCCTGAACCTGCTTTCCCATAGGACCTCACCAACCTCATACCGTTACTCCTGCCTGATTCTGAACATCTGCACTGTACATCTTGCCTACAAATACTGAAGCCACTTCTGATTCAAGATCATGACCTGATCTTACCTATTTACGCAAGGCCCAGCCTCCCAACTGACCCTAAGATATGTCTATTCTTGCCCTCCATTTCTAGATGTTTTCCTGGAGGTCCAACATTTGTGCTTCTCAACACCTTTATTCAAAGCCACATGCATTTATGATAACAGATATGAATTAAATGTTACTAGGTGCCAAGACTTTATTCTCACAATGAAACTACAAAGTAGATATTTTAAAGTTTATTCTACGCATATGGAATTTGAGTAGCAAAAGTGAAGTGACTTGCTCATGACTACAGATTTGACAGGCAACAGAATAAATAAAAATAAGTTCTATCAGAATTCATGTTGCCTGTTCCTTCCACTTTTATTGTCACTATTCTTGCCCTAATCCAGAACTTTTCATATCCCTTCTCACATTTCAGTCTAGATTAAACATCTAAATGGAGGTAGAACAAACATCTGAAGAAAATAGAGGTTATTTTAGTGATAATCAGCATCATCCCTGTACATGTTTAATTTTTTCACTATCTTTTGAGCATAACAAATATATTGTCAGGGTTGTTAAAGAAAAATAAGGTTGCATAGTTTTTTCTACCAGATATAAACCAGTGCTCAATTGTGATGTAATTATATCCATTGTTTGACTACCATTTTAAGTATATTGTATTGCTAATTTATCTGTGATTAACTTAATTGGTATTGTATGATATTTTATGTGAGTATTATTGGCTCAATAATTACAACATATGAAAATAAAATAACTAATTTTCATGTATTCCTTATTATTGTAACTAAATTGAACTTTAGAAATGTCTGTCTATCTTAAAGTTAATACTTGTTTTACTTTATTTCCATAAAAAACTCAACTAAAAACAAGTGAACATTACATCTTGAAGTTGTAACTCCTACTGAGGTACTTGCAATAATATTCTCTTCTTGTAATGACAGCTAACAAAGTCTTGGGACTGTCAGATGAGAAAAGTATTGAAGAATTAACTAAAAATTATCCTGGTGAAATAGTAAGAGTCATCTTTAGTAATACATTCTCCTATCATTTGAAGTTCTTATTGGGATACAGAATCCCAACAAAGAAGGAGCACACGGACCATACAGGTAACCTTTCGACTATAAAGTCACACTACTGTCTATTTCAAGTATGCCATAAGCTATATGTGGGGATAGATGTTAGTAAGACAAATTAAACAATCTCTATCTGCCATGTGGTGTCAGTATTGTCTCTCAATGCATTTAAAGGATTTATAATCATTTTGGGTTGTATTAACATACTGTAATGGTTGTTAAAGAAGAGTAGAGCTATATATAGATAAACCAGAACAAACATAACTTTAATTGTTTAAATAAGTTCATATGAAAGTAAACCGAATTCTCCAGAACCGCAGATGGAGAAGGCACCAAATCCAGAATGAAATGTAATTACTAATGTTATATGATTTTGCCAGTGTCAGTTACCAAGAAGTTTGAGTTTCAATAGCTACATGAGGACAGATGGAAAGACCCTTGGCTTGCATAACGTGAGGCTCCTCTATTAATTTGTAACACTGAAGAGGTCATAAATTCATTGAACCAGTAGACAAGAAAAAAAAATCACGTACTGGTAAAATAGGAACAAAACCAGATGCTTGTTTGTTTTACCTTGGCCTCTGGAAGAAGAAAATAGAATTCCCCTTTGAGAATTTGCAACCCTCAGCCTTCCTTCTCTTGGATTTAGAGTTCTTATTTATCACTATCCTCTTCCTGGTCTTAGAAACCCCAAGAATAAATATAAATAAAATGATTTGGATCCATGTGTTACCAGGATACTTGGTAAAAGGTTATAAATCTTCTCTAGAAAAGTACAACCTCAACTCAAGTCACAAGGAAAAAATATCTCTGAATATAAACTTACAATCCAATTTGAGAAGACAAGCCATTGTAAAGGAGAATTAACATTACCAAAAAAGCAGAATAGATTTTTTTCATAATGGAATTACAAGACCAAGAATATAAAATGTTATGAGTATGTCTAAAATGTTAAAGGATAAAAGAGGGAATCAAAAACACAAGAAAGAAAAAAGGTATGATAAAAATAGGAAGTCCTAGAAATAATTAATTAGAAAATATAATTTTTAAAAGATGCAATCAACCTACTAAATAAGTATTAGCAATTGAATATTACCTGGGAGGAAAAAAAAAATCAAAGAAAAACAAGATCACTCTTGTGGAGAAAAGTATAAAACCTTATTTTAAAAAATCCAAAAAAATTGAAGGATGCATCACATTCCTAGAGACTTGTATCTTACAGATATTGTATTAATTTTCTATTGGTGCATGACAAATGATCACAAGCTTAGTGGCTAAAACATTACCCATGGATTAGGTCATAGTGCTGGGCACATTTGGCTGGGTTCTCCGCTCAGGGCCTCACAAGGCTGAAAAAAAGGTGTTCACCAGGCTGAGATCTTATCTGGAGGCTACTTGGGCAGAATTTACTTCCAAAATAATTCAGGATGTTAGCAGAATTCAGTTCCTCACACCTGAGGGACTTAGGTCTTTATTTCTTTGAAAGCAAAGGGTCGTTCTCAGCAATAGGAGATCACTGTCTGGTTTTGGCATAGAAACTACTCCATCTTCAAAAACAGCAATGTTGCAGTGAATCCTTTTCTTGCTTCAAATTCCTCTGACTTCCTTTTCTGCTGCCAGCTAGAGAAAACTCTGCTTTTAAAATGCTTGTGGGATAAGACTAGGTCTGCTTGGATAATCTATGGTCAACTGCACCTAATAATATAATGTAAACATAGGAGTGATAGCCCAGCATTTTCACAGGTTCCCCCACACTCAAAGGAGAAGCAATTATACGACAGTGAGGTGGTTCATTTTTAAAAATTGCCCACCACAGATATGAATTCTGCCTAAATTGCTTCAAGGATATACTGCAATTCTAGTCAAAATCTCAATAGATAATTTCATAGAAATTGACAAATTGATTCTAAAAGTTACCTTTAAAATGGCCACAGAAGCGTCAAAATGGTGTTTAAAAAGAATGAGGTTATAGTAAGTAGGACAGTGTGACATTATTAAGTAAGGGACAGATAGGCCAATGAAACAGAAAAGAGAACCCGGGAAAAACCTACATAAGCATGAAACCTAATATATAACTGAGAGGATATTGCAGACTTTTGAAAAAGTTGTCCCTCCATAAAACACAAAATGAAATTATCTTACACGAAAGCAACCAATTCCAGGTAAAGAATTAAATAAGAAAGGTAAGTCGATGCAACTTTTAGAAGTCAGTGTAAGAGACTACTTTGTAACTGTGGAATAGCAAGAAACTTCTCAAACAAAAATATATAAACTATAAAAGAAAAGATTGATAAATTCAGCTAGATCAAAATTAAGGAATAATCTTTATCAAAAGACATCATAGAAATAGCAAAAATAAACTTGTGAAAGGTAATTGTAAAAATAAAACTAACAAAAAATTAATATCCAGGGTACATAAAGATTTCCTTTCAATAAACAAGAAAAAGAAAAAAAATAGGAAGATAGGAAAAAGGCATAAATAAATTCATAATACAAGAAGCACAGATCAAGAATGTATATATGGAGAAATATTTGTTGCACTTACAATCAGGGAAATACTGTTTGAAATCCAGTGATAAAATTTCTTTTTCACCATATTGGCAAAAATTAGTAAATAGAACAATGAAAAGTTTTGACAAGGACATGTAGCAAAGACAATGCCTATTTAAATTACACCTTTTAAAAAATTCTGCAAAAATGTGAAATTTTAAAGTTGAAGGCAGTCGTATTCTGTCATCTTACTTGGTGACATTCTCATGCCGGTGTTAAAGACTTGGAGCTGCTTTTCCTCTCCTTTCTGAGGACATAGGAAAGTTATGTTTTGTAGCTATAACCAGATGGGTAGGTCCAAGGCATTTTAAGCACATAGGAGATCTGCACAGTTTCTTCTTGCCTGCTTCTGCAATCTAGGAAATCATGTGTAGCGATAGTGCATCTACCAGTTGGAGGAAATGCCACCATGTTGGGTCCCTTAGTGTGGTGTGGAATAGTCTTCCCGCCCTGCTTATCACCGACCCGTATTCAATTTGTACTGAGTGAGAAACACACTTTTGCTATGATAAGCCATTGAGATTTGAGGATCGGTTTTTATTGCAGCCTATTGTAGGCTCTCCTGACTAAAAGACCCAAATTCATGAGAAGACATCTACAAGGGAAGATGTTCATAGCAGCATTTTTTTGGTAATAGTTTAAAAGATAAAAGGGACTAAACCATAATCATCAACTAGAGAATGGAAAAATAAATTGAGTCATATTCCTGGAATGATATTCTACAAAGTCATAAGGAAAAAAAAAGAAGAAATAAGGTCATTTATATAAATTTCAAAATCAGCTTTGAAATATTTCAAAATGATTTTTTAAAATATTTAAAATTTTAATGTAACATGCATTTAATTCCTGCAACTGAATTTTAATTCACTTTATTAAAGAATACCTCTTTGATTTAGTTTAAATCTCAAGGGACTGATAGTTTTTATGTGTTATTTTTTAAAATAAGTAAACCATTTTCTTCAAATGACATTCTATCTGAAACTATTTTAGCAAAGGAAGTTGCCTCATTTGAGCTTCGTTTTGCCCATTATGGGTTATATTTATTGTTGGTCCAATAGAAAAAGCTTTAGGGTACTGTTTCTCAATCCATTTTAGACCCTGTTTACCTTTGAAAAGCATAATTGTATTGTTTTCACAATTAAAATCAGGAAAGAGAATTATTTGACAATATCCTTTACTGGCAGATGGAAGAGCACAGAAGAGAGTGAGAGAAAGTGCAGAGTACATAATATAGTTTGATGCAGAATATTCCATAAAAATGCTCTGACCTCCCCACTTTGAAAACCATTACTATAATTTTTGTTTTCATGGATTTTCATTCAATATAAGAACATTTGGGATTTGGGGTTATTGTAAAATTCACTCTTCCTTATAATCAGGACTGATATAGTCTATAATTACAGTTGTGGTTTGTTTGTTTTTTCCTCCAAAGCTCACTGTTATGAATTAAATGGAGATATTATCTGTGGAATTTCAGACTTCTGGAAGAATGGTTTTGTGGCTATTCAAGCTTCAATTAATGCAGCTATTATAGAAGTGAGTACAAAGTGTCCCATGCAAACTAATGTTCAATGCAAATTAATAATATTAAAGGCATCAGTAGTTTTTGGAAGAAAGTGTAAATGGATAACCCTGCCCTTTCATTCACTCACTGATTTCTTTACAACAAAGTTTACTGAACTTGTTACATGCCAGGGCCATGGAGACATAAATAACAGAAATTTTCTCCTCCCATGATACAGCCTTGTCAGAAAGGCAGGTATGTAATAAGGAAACTCTTAGGAAAGAAGAACAAGGTTATCATGAAGTTTAAATAAAGTCCTTATAAGCAAACAAGCCAAAGATTCTTGGCCTAGAATGTCTTGAATTAATTCCTACTTGAAATGACATTTAAACCTGACACTCGAAGCAGGGATTTGTTGAGTATAAATGGACAGAAAAGACATATCAAGCAAAACATCAGGAATTAAAATTCTGAGAAATTCACGTAGCTCAGAATGCCTGGAGTCCAGGCTACAAGTGGGCCGATGGCCAAACATGGAAGCAGGAAATTATACTAGAATTGGATCCAGGTAGGTCCATTAAGCCAACATAAGAAAAGAGATGATTGAAGGAAAATGGAGCATGCCATCCATTAATACGCAAGTTTTGTTTATCAATATCTTTCTTCAGATCACAACAAACCATTCAGTGATGGAAAAATTGATGTCAATTACTGGAGAAAGTATGAAGATAAATTCCTTCATTAGTCAAGAAGGAATTATGACTGATTTCTTCATTTTCTTCTGCATCATTTCCTTTTCCCCATTCATTTACTATGTATCAGTCAATGTTACAAGAGAGAGAAAAAAGATAAAGGGATTGATGACTATGATGGGTCTTCGAGATTCAGCATTCTGGTGAGTCCAAGGTAGCACAAATAAAACGGAGGAACTCAGGAACAGTGGGCTTCTTCTAGCTACAAAGCATCATGATTAAAAACTACTGGTTTAACAACAACAACAAAAACTAATGATTTTATAACCTTTTCCTTTCCCCCCCATGAGTGGAACAAATAGAATAAATTGTCCTTGGTGTAATGCTTGCCAGGCCGAGGCTGGGTTTTGCTATTCTTCTTTGAGGTGAAAAAAGAATTTAATGGCATTCCGAGGGCTTGTTAGTTATGTTGACATTTCAGAGGCTGGATGACCTCTGATACTTGCAAATTGGGGGTTACTGACGTATATTGAAACATTTATTTTAGAGTTTTGCTAAAAATGAAGGTCTGTTTAGTGCAACAATTGGATAGGTCATCATTTTTTAGAATATTTCTAGAAATCCGCAGTGCTGGAATGTTCCAAGACAATAACATTTTTGTTGTCTTCCTCCAGTGCCAGTCTCTGCTCAGGAGTCAGTTAGAGCAGAGTGATAAAATACGACAGATAGAATATAGTTGTTTGGATATCCACATCTGCAAACGTCAGCAATATTGTTTACACATTTCAGTCTCCAAAGGTTGTCGACATGATTAATTAGTGATGCTTGTAAAATCCTAACCTGCCCTCTAGGATGCTCAGTATATTGTTTTTTTGTTGTTGCTGCTGATGCTGCTGCATAACAAATTACCACAAATTCAACAGTGTAACTCATCTCAAGTTTCTGTGGGTCAGGCGCACAGGTGCAGATTGTCTGGATCCTCTGCCTAGGATCCCAAAAAGCTATAATCGAGGTGCTGGCTGCACTGAGGTTCCCATCTGGAGCTTGGGTGTCCTCTACAGGGATTCAGCTTGTTGGCAGAATTCGGATGCTTGAAACTGGGGGACTAAGATTCCTGTTTCTCTCAGCTTCTGGGAACCCGCAGTCCATCAGCAGCTCACAATCGGACTGTTTCCTTTCTTCCCGGAAGGCAACAGGAGCATGTTTCTTTGATTTCTTCCTCTGAATCTAGCTGTAGAAAACCACGCTTTGAAAAGATGCACCTGGTTAGATTAGGCACACCCAGGTTAATTCCCTTTCGGTTAATTCAAAGTCAACTCTTTAGAGATCTTAATTACCTGAGTGATATTCTGGTATATTCATAGGTTCTTATTTCCCTCAAGGAGAGAGGATTATTCAGGGCATGTGCACCAAAGGGAAGGTATCTTAGGGGATATCTTAGAATCCTACCTACCACACTTAGTAAAAAATAACTGTAAAAGTTAGTTTGGGCACTTTCGTGTACATGAAAGAATGCAGAATTCAAGAGTGGGTTTCTGGGTCCCGTTTTACCACGAAACATTGTAACACCCTTTAGTCAAAGGATATGTTTCCCAATTGATAATAATGACTGAGGTTTTGATATCCAGTTAAACAGGGTTTGAATGTTTGCTTCTGTTCAAATTTTGTCATCACGCAAACTTATTATGAAGTAAGGAAAAAAATGTTTGTAAAATACCCAGCATAAATGATCAGTCCTTAGTGGTACTTATTATATGGCAATTATTGGATGAGTAGTTGGGGTGATTCATCTAGTCACCAAACATGATTGTATTCCTACCATGTGCCAAAGTCTATAATAGACACTAAGAGATAGTGATTGGCATGACTCATACCAAGTATTTAGCACTTCACTGGGATTGAAGGGAGGACAAGTAGGCCCAATGCACTGTAACAAGTACTAGGAAAAAAAGAATAGGATGCCTTGGGAATCTCCAAGTTCTTCCTGGGGAGTGAGACACAGTATGAGAAAGAGCATTCCACGCAGAAGCAGCAATGTGGGAAATGGAAAGAAATTCAGCATAGTCAGGGACAGCTGCAGAGCCTGGCAGGGGCAAGGTTGAGCAAGGCCAGTTAGGCGAAATTCATGATTTTAGATTTTGTTCTATGAAAAATAAGGAATCTTCAGCAGTGTACACTGGACGAGAGACAATGGAATTTGTATTTTTGCACACATCATCCTTGCTTTGTTATCAAGATTGGAATGCTGTGCTAAAACTGAAGCAACAGATACCAATTAGGAAGCTGTTACCATAATCCCGGCAAGATATGAAGGTAGCAAAAAATCAATGCCGTAATAGTAGGAATGGAGACAAGTGGACACATTTAGAGATTTTGTTGCACTATTATTGGAAGGACTTGGTGCCTGGAAGTGAGAAATGAGAAGGGGGGATTCAAGGACTAATTCAATAAACATTTATTGAGTTCCTACTGTGTGAGACCCTAGCCCTCTAGCCTGCAACCTTGGTGTGTGGTGATGCCATTCACAGGAAGAGTCACCTACTGAGGGGATCAGGTTTGGAGGGCTCTTTGGAGGATGGATTTTAGGCATTTGAGAATGCTGTCCCTAATAAATATCCATTCTAGAGGGGAAGAGTGAAGTGATTTATAACATGGATTCTGGAATCAGAGACACAACTTCAGCAGCTTCCTAGCTTCGAAAAGTCCACCTGACCTCACCAAACCTCACTTCTCTTCTCTGTTAATAGTACCGACCTAATAGGATTTCTGTAAAGATTTCCTAAGGCTCCTGTGAAACACTTAGTACTGTACTTGTCATTTGTTAGCAGTCTATAAAGGCTAGCAATGGTCAACTGAGGAAAGGGCTTTAGAATTTGGAAGAGAGAGTGGGGCTTATGAAATTGATTTGGAAGACTTTGGCTTCCAAAGACAATTAAGGCATTTGAGAGGACAAAACTACTCTGGGAATTTGTGGATAAGATTACAGTGTGTATGTGAGAATCTTGTGAAAAACAAACATTTAAAAGTGACAGAAAGGAAAAGAAGCCTGCGAAAGAAGTGGATGAGAGTCAGATTGACAAGCATGGAATGAAATTATTAGGAAAAATAGTGGGCATAGAAGAGCTTTCACAGTATCAAAAGAGAGTATCCTTGATTTATGGAATTCAGTGATTTTAAAAAGTCACTGGTGTCTTTGTGAGAATAATATGGATGTTGTGGTGGAGGCAGAAATCAGACTGCAGTAGATTGAAGACTGAATGGAAAATACTGAAATGGAAATATTAAATCTCATTTTCTCCTGTTCAGAAATTTTACTTGAGGAAAAGAAGAGTGAGAGGTTGTAGGTGAAGATAAGTGGAGTTGAGGGAATAATAACAAGGCTCAAATATGTTTAAACTTCAGTGGAAAGAGGGTGTGATGAAAGGTAAGGAGAGAGAAAGAAAATCATTAGAATCATGTTCTTGATGAGGTAGAACAAGGTAGGAAAAAAATGTATGTGGATGGAAAAGTGTACCTAAATGGTGGTGCATTAGTACTTCCTCTATCATAATATCTATTTTCTCCAAGAAGTAGGTGATGAGGTTACCAGCTGAGAGAGCAGATGGTAAGAATGAAAGTTGGATGGGTAGTGGAAAATGTTTATAATTGCTGCTATGGAGAAACATGAAATGAGGGTATTAGGACATGACTATAAATGGATGAGTGGTGAGTTTTGAAGGTCCAACTGATATCAGAGGCCAGGATATAGAATCATCAATCTGAACAATTCTTGATTTGCTCCAGAATTGATTATCAGTCTGAGACTAGACATGATAAAAAAAGAAAGCTGTATTGATTTATGTTTGGCCTTGCTGGGTGATTGTGAAGGAGAAATAAAGGGAGATGGCCATTCAATCTATTTGGTAAGGGTGGTAGAAATGCTATGTATTGGTGTCTATGTCCAGCAGAAGTGGAATTAAAGACAGAATAGAGCTAAAAGGGAAAAAAGACAGATTAAGGATCAGGAGCTCCATTAAGACAGAACAGGGATGATGAATATATCTGAAAGAATGAGCTGGGCGAATAGAATTTTGATTAAGGGCTAGGTAGTTTGAATTTAAAATGTCAAAGGGTGAATAATTCCAAGTGTAGACAAGGTCCTGTATGACAGCTTGTGAGTAAGTGACTGAAAGGGAATGGAAGTGATGTTTATAGTGAAGAAGTAAAATAACTGAGAGTTTAGAGAACCAGGTGGATTATGAATATAATTGGAGGGGAATATAATGCAGCAGTTTAATTTAAAGATTCTAGAGCCAAATTTCTGGATTTGAGGTGTAGTTACTTGAACATCCTTGCTCATCAGGTTCTTTGTCTATAAAATGAGCTAAATAATGGGACTATTAAAAGAATGAAATGGTTTAATAGTTATCAAGTTCTTAAAACATTGCCTGGCACATTATAATTGCTATCTGTGTTAGCTATTATTTTGTTGTTGGAGTTGCTCTTGTTTTTTATTATTATTTCATTATGCCTTTCAAAGAATATTGAAAAATAGGAGAAATGAATTGGTGAGGAAATGAAAATGAATATCCTGAGACAACAGACAAAATTATTTAGAATTATTTTTTAGCATTCTATCTTAACACAGTATGACTGTAATTAAAGTATGGAGACCATGTGGTTTCCACATACAAAGATGAAAATGGACTGTGGAAAAAGAGAGAGGTGCCAGGATTACATAGAAGGAACATTTTCTTATTTCCGAGGATATTCATGAAGCTGCTCACTCCAGAGATCCACAGAGGAGAAAGAGATCAGAGATTCACTGAGGGATCACCACGTCCCATGCCAAGGTCCCACACAGACATCCCCTCACTGAGTCCTCACTGTAGGACTAGTTTTATTGCCCAGAAGAATACAGGTGCTTAGAATAGTTAGTGTTGGCCCAAAGTAACAAAGTTAGAATGTAGTGGAGAAAATGTTTGAACCCAAATCTGCCAAACTGGAAGCCTATTTTTTTTCCTTCTGTATGCAGTGATTTGTGTGTGTGTGTGTGTGTGTGTGTGTATTTCAATTTAATTTTAGGCAAAATCTATACATATTCTACCCACAAATTTTTCCTTGTATTTATCTATCCTAGGACACTTAATAAATATCTGTTGAATGAGAGAATTAATGAATGAATGATATTCAGATCCTTCCAGGTCCTTGTTTCCAACATTCAACTGAAATGAAATACTGAAGTAACACTTTGTTTCCACATAGGCTCTCCTGGGGTTTGCTCTATGCTGGCTTCATCTTCATTATGGCCCTTTTATTGGCATTTTCTATAAAATATATCCAGTTTATCATCCTGACTGGCTTCCTGGTGGTCTTCACTCTCTTTCTCCTCTATGGATTGTCTTTGGTGAGTTGGTGAATTATATGTCTCCCTGTCCAACTCTCACCCTCGGGAAAAAGTGGTGGCTTCCAGTCCCATCATTACCCTCTATAATCCTTTCTGTTTGCATGAGAAAATCTGTAGATAAGCATACTTTGATTCGCCATATTTAGGAATGTGACTAGCTTGTTTGATTTACAGAACAAACTCTAACTTTGTATATTAAATTTCTTATTTTATTATGCTAATACTAATAATTCTCAAAGAAACAAAAACCAACTGGATCTTCTCTCATTGTAGATAGCGTTGGCTTTCTTAATGAGTGTTCTGGTGAAGAAATCTTTCCTCACTGGCCTGGTTGTGTTCCTTCTCACTGTCTTTTGGGGGAGTCTGGGATTCACAGCATTGTACAGATACCTTCCTTTGCCCTTGGAGTGGATTTTAAGTTTTCTTAGCCCCTTTGCCTTCACACTTGGATTGACCCAGGTAAGAAGCAGAGTTGTTATTTATTTATGACTTTTCCAAAACATTTTTCCTCTCTGGAATTCAATAGTCTCTAATAATTTCCATGCTCAATATTGTAAGCTTTAAATCGTTAGAGCAGGCTCTTGTGAGATTGAAAAGATGAACTTTGGAAAGTTTTGAAAATATTTAGTGTATTAGTCAGCCAAAGAAGTGTTAATGCAAAGTACCAGAAATATGTTGGCTTTTATAAAGGGTATTTATTTGGGGCAAAAGCTTACAGTTACAAGGCCCTAAAGAGTCCAACTCAAGGTTACTCCCTTACCAAACTCTGTTGCCATGTGTTGAAGAAAGATGGCGGGCGACATCTGCAAGAGTTTGACCTTCCTCTTCCCTCTTAAGTCTCCATGGTTGCAGCTTTTTCCAATCTCAGCTGTGGGTTGGCATAGGGCTCATCTCTCTTCCCGGAACTCATATATTTCTGGGGTCAGATGCTCTGGTCTATTCACAAGGTCAGCTGAAAACTATCAGGCACTTCACAGGGCCACTGCTGTGTCTATGGAACTGTTTCTCGTCCTCTGTGTATCTTCTATGTATCTACTTATATGTATATTCTTGATGGACGGGTCATTTATATACAAAGGAGGTAGGGACTCAAACTGAGTCACTCTAATGACCTGGTCAAATCAAAGCCCTAATCTTAACATAATTTAATCAAAGTCATCTCAGTTGAATCTAATACAATAAAGGGTAGCATGCCCAGAGGAACAGACCAGTTTACAAACATAATCTAATATCTTTTGTAGAATTCATAAATACCAAATTACCACATTTAGCCCAGTAAAAAAAGCCATGCAGTAAGTTAAAAAATAAAGGGTCAATATGATATTCTGTACAAACAATGTAGATTGTTTTCTTACACTATTAAATATGGACTTGCTGTTGCAAATCTAATGCTAAATAGTTATTCCAGTTCATGTTTTACCTTAATGATTTTATAAAAACTACAAAGAATATAAAATTAAATAAAAAATTAAAAATACCTTAAAAACACATTGATTGATGAGTAAGTAATATTTCTGTTCCTAAGATGTATTTTCTCTTTATTTGATTCTTAGAACTTACCTTGCCTTCCCTCCTATTAAATGATCATACCAGTCATTAGATTTCCATAATCAAGTGCTTAACAAAAGTATTGTTAATTATAAAATACTCTTTAACTTGAATATTATTGACCATTCTACTCTTTTTTGCTGGTTCTTTTTGAAACATACTAATGAAATTTTTCAAGAGCATGAATTCTCTCTCGTGCCACCATCCTCAAGGAGCACCATATCTTTATCTTATGCTTCATTTCATAAACTTTTTGTAAGGTCAAGCGCAAATTTTATCATTTTCCATGCTTCCCTACCTCCACCTAATGCTCTAATTTTATTTGGGACATATCTTTACAATAGGAATTCCTGAATTGCCTTATGGTTGTTCACGTATCCATGCCTTCCAATAGATTTGAAAACTATAAAATAGTCTCCTCATTAAATTTTGCATTCCCAGTATGAGGCAAAATGCAGCTGTTTCATTCCTATGCTAAACGTAACAGTTTAAAACTCATCATAAACCTAATTTCCTTTATTTAATTGCTTTTTAATTTTCAGCTTTTACGTGTAGACTACGATTTGAACTCCAATGCATCTCCTGCTCCATTGGATCACTCATATATAATATTAGCAACATATTTCATGTTGGCTCTTGATATTATCCTGTATCTGATATTGACAATTTACTTTGAAAAAATTTTGCCAAGTAAGTAGTGAAACCTTTAAAACCAAACACCATTTTAATAATTTTATTTCTTTAAATGAATGTTATTTATATTGTAAAAACTACTTTTTATATGACAGGGAGGAGATGAACATATTCATGCCACTACAGAATTAGTTCTTCATTTATCTCTTGCTACTTGACTGGTCATAACTAAAGCCTAAATTTTGTTTATAGAATCACTAACGTTTGAATTCTCTCTATTTTAAGTGTAGGGCTTGTGTGTTTTTAAAGAGATGCTTAGAAAGCTCACTCCTAAATAGGTACACCTGGAACTTAATCATGAAAATTTATAGTTGCTTTTGCATAACTATTTAGCTCAGTGGTTCTGAACCCCAGCTGTATATGAGAACCAACTTGGGAATTTGAATGAATTTCAGAGCCCAGCTCAATACCAAGAGATTTCAATTCAGTTAATAAGTAGTTGCAAAGGACAACTATGTGTATATTTTTAAACTCTCCAGAGTTTTCACAATAGGAAAATCTTTAGGTCTTAAATTTTATTTTTATCACCTTACACTTTACAATAATATAGTTTCCACAAAAGGAGGGATCTGTTTTGCTTAAAGATGAAATCACCCACCACAGTATCCAGAGTACCCCAAAGAATGGTAAATGAGTCAGGAATGTTAGTTTGCTTTTTCTATGCTTCCCTCCATAATCAAAGGCAGGACCAGTGTCTTTCACCTTCACATTTCCTTTTCAAGACAGAATGCCAAGAGCCCTTCATTAAGAAGGCTAGAGAAGGAAATGTCAGTTGCATTATATTAGAGAAATATAATTCCTCCAACCATAATGCTTCCTAACATATAGGAAAACATAAGTGATAATCAAGTGCAAGTATATTGTTAATAATTTTCCAGCAAGACGTTCACAAATGATATGTTCTTAAAGCACATCATAAGTTGTTCAGTAAAACCTTATTGTTTTGGGAGGAGATAAAGTATTGTTGCTGAGTAATGGGCTTGCTGCCCAATGCATACAGAAGCCAATCCTGTGATACCAGGATTTAAGAAAAGAAAGAGTTTTATTGTGAAGTCTACTGGCAAGAAGACAGGAGGCAAACTCAAATCTATTTCTCTCATCTGAGGACTAATGGAATTTTATAGGATGGGAACAAAGGGAGATGGGAATAGTGACAGGGATTTGTGTTGGCATATTCTGATTGGTAGTTTATAAGATTGTCCAGATATGGTAGTATATGCCTGTGGACCAGATATTCTTTGTTGAGGGACCCCTTGCATTTCAATTGCTTCTGTCTCCTCATCCCCAAATTTGGTTTTTGTTCCCAGTGTCGCAGGGGTCATCACAAAGACAAGAATCTGCATTTCTGCGCAAGCTCTGGTTTACAAATTATGACCAACTGCCTATAAAATAACCTGAGGAAAGATTTTAGTTATGAGAGGGAAAAGAATCCTGGTAAATGGCTTCTGGCTTAAATCCTTAGTTTTAATTACAACAATAATTAGGGACTTTCAGCTATCTCACCCATAGTTTCAGTATAAATACAAAGTTGCTTATTAAAAAATTCTACTCTGTGTTAAGATTCAGTAACTTCCTTTGCCTATTCCCTCCCTTTCTTACAGTGTGTCATTTGTTTTGTTAAATTCACTCTATCTTTTCTTAGAATATTTGTTTTATATATCCAATAGTTGACTGTCAATTTTTTCTTACTTTTCCATTATAATGGTGTAGACAGAATTCAGCATGCACAGCATATTTTTAATCTGTATTCTGATTAGCTTTCTTGAGGTTAAGAAATTTCTTATGGTTTATTTAAATTCCCCTATGAAAATTTTATAACCATTTCATTGGTTCATATAGGAACAATTTTTATAATAGAAACATCTTGGTGATTTTTTTCTTCTGATGCTACCCATGCTAAGATACACACATTACCTCATGTCGACAATGTGTTCAGGTTTAGCAGCAGTGTATTGCCATCAAATTGACTCTGTCCCTTTAAGTAGTAGCTGACCCAACAATTCATTGTTTCTTGCTCATGTAGATGAATATGGATGCCGCCGTTCACCCTTGTTTTTCCTGAAGTCCTCATTTTGGTCACAACAACAAAAGGCTGATCATGTGTCATTTGAAGATGAAATAGATTCCAATTCTTCACCTAATGACTCTTTTGAACCAGTGTCTTCTGAGTTCCATGGGAAAGAAGTTATCAGGTAACAAAAATGCAGACAGAGAACAGACCAAAGGCTGAGAAGTTAATAGTTAGCATTGGGCCTACCTCAAGCAAAACACTGAGACAAGCAAAAAATAAAAGCTCCCACGTACCTCACCAGGGTAAACCCATTACTTTCCACTTCTAAGTCTAAAGAAAAATTCCCTTTGACAACCCCTTGCTACCTTTTACTCTTAATATTTGCATTTAATTGGTAATTCTCTTCACTAGAAAAGACAGTTTGACAAAATCCTTGCCTGGGCTCTCAGCCTTTTGTTTCTCTTCTCCATCCTTTGCTTCACTCATTCCTTTGCATGGTCTCATTGATTCACACTTTATCCCCACCTCATTTATTATACTTTCCATTTTTTCCTCTCAATTTTTAAACTTCTCTTTCCTTTTCTGTTTATTGCTTTTTAAAGAGGATTAATGAGTTGGGAAGAAGAAATTTTAAAATTCATAGAGATGGACACAAAAGGGATTCAGACCTTTTAGTGCCATGCATATCTTCACTCTGGGTGACATGATATGCCCCTCCCCTTTTCTAGTTGCTCTTATTTCCAAAAGAGAAAATAATATGAAGAAAGTCTTCAAGGTCCCTGAGAGTTCAGCTATTACCCACCTGTCAATGACCAGCACATGTCCATTCCTCTGTGTCTCAGATGACTCCAGCCTAATGATCTATAATCCCTTTCATTTTCCATTTAGAGCTTGTTCCATATTGAAGATGGGAAACCATTGGATTCCTCTAGGTTCTTGGCTATGTTGCATAAAAGAATTTAAGAACACACCAGTTTAGTTAGGTCAGTTAAAAGAATTTATTGAGAAATAGGGTGAAAAGAACAGAGCTTGCTGAGAAATGGGAAAGATGGAAATTTGATGCAGGCTCCCGTAGTCAGAAAGAGTGATGTCTGCCTTGTGTGGTTACCTTTTAAACTATTAGTTATTCCTCCCCCTTTCTAATGCTAAGGGGAGAGGCCCAGCTGTTATTGGTTACCCCACCAGTGGTGGAGGCCAATGGTGAGGCCTGTTTGGAATATTTGGGGCCAATAGGAGGTCCCAGAAAGAGAAACTGGGTTACACTCAAGGTCTCAGCAGGTCCTGCGGCCATGTTTTCTGTCAGCCATGTTATCTGTTGGCCATGTTGTGACTCGTTTTCTCCTCATTTCCCTGGCTTACCTGCCTCAATATTTGGCTTTGGTATTTATATTTGCCCTTTGACAAATTGGTTTAATCTCAGGCAGAGAAGCTCAGAGCAGATCAATGGCTTTATTTGCTCTGTTTGTTTGAGGAGTTTTTTGCTTTTTTTCTATCCTCTTTTTTTTTTTTTGACTTTTAACATACGGGTAATGTTTAATTTCAAACTTTAAATGGTGGCTACTTAGATATTCACATTGTTGTTAATATTTTAAAACTAAATATATGTTTCAAATAAACTTTATTTTCAGAGAAGTTTTAGCTTTACAGATAAATTACACCAAAAGCATAGGGTGTTCCCCTATAACCCTCCCCCCACCCATATTTTCCCCTATATTAACATCTTACATTAGTGTAGTATCTATCCTCTTTTGTGCTTTGCACCTCACCAAACTATAAGTTCTATGGAAGGATGGTAAAATGGGATGAAAACAGAACTGAGAAAATCCAGGTAAATAATGGCGTGTGATGAGGATAAGACAAAAGAAGATAAATTGGATTTCATTTATAGGTTATAAACTTTTTGATTTGACATAACGGTAGACTAAAACCAGACAGATAATGTGTCTAGGATTCCAGACTATTATAGTATCCAGCATATGTTAATTCCATTCCTTTCTATCACCAAGGAATCTAACTATTATCATCTTATGTTTATTGAGTGTTTACCATGAACCAAGCCCTGTGCATGCAACATGAAACATTTCATTTATCTTCTAAACAATCCTAAATTACTCTGAATTTTCAGGTTGCGAAAGCCGAAGCTTACCTGGGATAAGTACATTGGTTAAATAGCAGAGCTGCTAAGTGGTATAGATGGGATGAGCTCAGATGAATAGGATTCTGAAACCCATGCTCTTGCTAGTACCCCTCTTCCTTACTCAACCCTTGCACCTCCTAACCAACCTCTGGAGACCTGATTCAAGATAACCAAAGGTATTATCTCTAACTTGTGCTGGTATTTTCAAGATAGCCAAAGGTATTACCTCTAACTTGTGCCAGTGTTTTGCAATGAGCCTATTAGTATCGGATGCCTGCGTTATCTCGTGGTCTATCTTTCTTGGCTATGTAGTTCAGAAATTATTCTGATCCCTAATACCAATGTTGGGCCATACCCCAAGCTATGAAATCAGTCTCTGTTGATGGATCCCAACTATAGGTAAAATTGTAAAACTCCTCAGGTGACACAAATGTGCAGCCCAGGTTGGGAAACAGTGTTATACCTGAAGTGGGCACATGACCGTGACTACTTGAAAGTGAAGGTCTTCCAGATCTTCCTGTCTCTGAAGATAAGATTCAGCCAACCTGTCAACCAAATCCAGATACACAAACTGAAGAAAACTGCCACATTGAAGTATCTTCTTTTTTTCAGAATCAGAAATGTTACAAAAGAATATAAAGGAAAGCCTGATAAAATAGAAGCTTTGAAAGGTAAAAAAAATAAATAAAAAATAAAAAAAAGATATTAGTTATACTGGTTATACTGGTATTGGTTTCCTTATTTTAGTACAGTTTGTTTTGCTCTTGGTGAGCATCTAGTGGTGGGTTTTCAAATTTATTTGAGACATACAATAAAAATTCCCTTTCTGCATTATTTCTACTGTATGGAAGCTAGAAAACATTGGCTAATATTGGAATTATATGTATTTGAAATATATACTGTGTAATAGAGGATAACATAAGGATATTTTGGGTTCTTTTTTCTTCAAACTCAAATTTTTCTTTAGTAATTCCAAAGCTCTTTAGATAATGTATGTTTTTCTTTTGTGCAAAAAAAGTTACTTGCCTCAAAGAATTTTTAACAAGATAATAGTTTACTTTTGATCTATTATTCCATTCAATAATTATAAACAACCACCTGCCATATGCCAGAAAACGTCAATAAACCTAGGAACATAAAAGATGTTTGATGCCTTTAAAACCAAGTAAGTTCAAAATTTTAAGGTCATTTTGAAAATATGTTCATAAAAAGAGTATTTTGTTATATTTTATTTGGAATTTAACAAGCCAGTGTATTCATACTTAGAAAATATGTCCATTCAAGGAAATAAAAGGGCAATTCATTGGCTCCTTAATAAAATTTTGTGATTTTTAATGATTTTCCTTTCTTCTTCCCTACCTCTTTTGCTTCTTTCCTTTCTGCCATTTGTCCAGATCTAGTATTTGACCTATATGAAGGCCAGATCACTGCAATACTTGGTCATAGTGGAGCTGGAAAATCAACCCTATTAAACATTCTTAGTGGGCTGTCTGTTCCCACCAAAGGTAAGAGTTTTTCCCCAAACTCAGGTTGACTAATAAATCATCTGTTAATTTAAATATAAATTCCTTCTGGTCATAAATCACAAGTACATATACCTAGGAGGGTAAATTGAAGTTTATAGTATTATTTTATAGAAATACATATTTATTTGGTATATATGGTATTTGAGTAATAATATGATCATTATTTTCATGGTCATTAGATACCACTTGGCATTTCACCTTGTATCAGTTAGCTTTTGCTGCATTACAAACCACTCCCAAACATAATGGATTGAAACAAAAGTGTTTCAATTTTTGGGGTTGTCTAGGAAGTTTTTCTGTTTTGACTGAAGTGGCTGGGCAGGATGGTTTAGCATGACCTCAGCTTGGAGAAATGCACGTATTTACTTTCATCTTCCAGGAGGCTAGCCTGGGATTCTTCACCCAGTGGTCTCCATGTATAACCAGGAGCAAGAGAGGGGAAAATGCTAATGTGGAATCACTTTATTATCTTCTGCTTATAACACATTAGCTTAGGCCCCAATGGTTAAACAACCAAGTCTAAATACTAGGAGTAGATAAAGAAAGTACCTTTTGATGGGAAATGATGCAGTTGGGGCTTTTTATTCTTTAATGTGCCACATAACTAAAATGGAAGTTCATAATTACTGAATTGCATAATCCTAGAATATAAAATTATACATCTAAAATTTAATTAATAAATACACTGTGATTCTTTTCATTTAGAAAGAACTTAATTTAAGCATTATCCTGATATAAACTTTTAATCTTTGTTATAGGTTCAGTCACCATCTATAATAATAAACTTTCAGAAGTGGATGACCTAGAAAATATCAGCAAACTCACTGGAGTTTGTCCACAATCAAATGTGCAATTTGAGTTCCTCACTGTGAGAGAAAATCTCAGGCTCTTTGCTAAGATAAAAGGGATTCTGCCAAAAGAAGTGGATAAAGAGGTGCATAAATGTGTTAGGATTGATGCATTGGTTGAAATGAGAATGTTAGCTCTATTTTCAGAGATTTAATTTTTTTCATTAAACTACCTGTAGCAAATCATTGGATAAATATTAGGAACATCCTATTTTAAAAATATCAACCATTTACATATAACTTCAATGTGCCACATTATTATCCTTAAATACACGAACTTATTTATTCCTTACAACTATACTAGGAGATAGGTACTATTTATTACCTGTATTTTACACATGTGGAAATTGAGGTTCAAAGAAGGCAGGTATTTTGCCATGATGCTGCATTTAGTGTCCTGGAGTAGTATCCCAACCGAGGCCACTCAGAATGGTTCCAATATCTATGCTTTTAACCATCACAATTTACAGTCACGTATTTATAAATTTTAAAAAAAAAAAGAGCAATAGAAGGAAATCTTGGTGTATGACTCAAATGTTGCCTTTTGGTTAGGTACAAAGAGTTTTGCTGGAATTGGGAATGAATAATATTTCAGACACCCTTGCCCAAAACTTAAGTGGTGGACAAAAAAGAAAACTAACCTTTGGGATTGCCATTTTAGGAGATCCTCAGGTAAGATTAACTAAATTTGCAAGTGAATTCAAAATTTAAAATATGAAATTTGTGATAACAACTCAAACCCTTTATTTACAAATGATCTCTGTGATAAAATATTGGTTTAGAACATTAAATACAAGAGTAAAATCCTCACCACGATACCTTTTTAAATATAAATAATTTATGGTGTCTGTATTTTTTCTGGAAGAACTTCACCTTAAGTGGAAAATCCCTTTATGTACATCCCTCCTCTGTAGGTTTTGCTATTAGATGAGCCAACTGCTGGCTTAGATCCCTTTTCAAGATACCAAGTATGGAACCTCCTGAAGAAACGTAAAACAGACCGTGCGATCCTCTTCAGTACCCAGTTCATGGATGAGGCTGACCTCCTGGCCGGTGAGTGCTGCTTTCCTTCAGTATCACGGTGGGCATTAGGAGATCTGAGGACTATGGACTGCTACTCTAAACTGCTGTATCTCTACTGTTGATATCAATAAAAACCCAGAGAATCTTAACTCCCAACTCATTCGATAGTACCCTGCAGATTTTTTTTCAAATATACTTAAATTTTTTTAAACAGATTCTTATAATACATAAATATTACATAAAATATGTCGGGGATCCCCATATACCCCACTCCTTACCCCTCTCACACTTTCCCACATTAATAATATCCCTCATTAGTGAGGTACATTTGTTACAATTGATGAGCACATATTGGAGCATTGCCACTAAGTGTGGATTATGGTTTACATTATAGTTTAAACTCTCTCCTGCAGTTTTTTATGAGCTGTGACAAGATATATAATGGCCTGTATTGTCATTGCAACATTATTCAGGACAATTCCAATGTCCCAAAAATTCTCCCATATAGCACCTATTTTTCCCTGTCCTTCCCCTCAGAACCTCTGGTGGCCACTGCCTCCACATCAATGGTAAAAGTTCTTCCATTGCATCACTGTAATTACCCAGGGATATGATCTGCCAGGAAACTCACTGACTGCAAAATAAATGACAGCCTATATTCTAAGAGATTTACATTTTTAATCACAATTGAAAAAAATCAACTTGAAATAATTTCAATGTATGACTCAAAATATATAATGTGATGATTCAATTAAAATATATAATATATGATTCAATTAAAATATATAATAGAATACTAAATTCACTATATTAGAAAATATACCCACACAATTTAATTTCACTGATAAATTGGATGGCAAACAAAATAGCCTTAGAATCAAAATGTGTCTATTTCAGTTAGTCCTTATTAAGCTCTATTTGAAACCATAGGTATTCCTGAATTAGTTAGATCATGTGGTCCACTCCTGTCTTTTCTCAAAAATGAATAAGCAACTTCCTAACAAACTTTCTTCTTTACATCTTTCTTTTCAGAGAGGAAAATATTTCTTTCCAAGGGGAAGCTGAAGTGTGCAGGCTCTTCTCTGTTTCTAAAGAAGAAATGGGGGATTGGATATCACTTGAGGTATGACCACCTGTTGTTATTGTTATACATATGTGTGTATTGATACACAAATATCTGTATGCAGTAATAAAAGGTTTTCTTTTGTGTGCATATGTGTATACATATATCATTTTATGTATATAACCTGTTTAAGTACTAAAGAGTTATTTGAATGCCCTCTCATGTAGATTCTATTAACCTCCACTCTGTGTAAATTCCCAATTTCCTGATTTCCTAAAGCCATTTGTTTGCATCTCCTCCTGGAAAATAAACTTTCTGAACCGCATTTATAACTTCACCTATTTTCTCACTTATAAATTGGGAATAATGATTCCTAGTAGCAAGTAAAGATTATAGAAAAATAAATGAGATCATACCTACTACATTGCATAGCAATGTAGCGTGTTGGGTGGGGGGGATGCTAATAGGGATCCCCGTCTTACTCATAAATCTGTTATTATTATTTCTTCTAAACCAGGGGTCAGCAAACGATGGCCCATGGGTCCACTATGACCCACTTCCTGTTTTTGTAAATAATATTTGATTGGAGCACAACCATGCTCATTCGTTTACATATTGCTTGGGTCTGCTTTTGCATTATAGTGGAACAGTTGAGTAGTTGCAACAGAGACCTGAGGATAGCAAAGCTTAAGATACTTACTATCTTGCTATTTTCAGAACAATGTTTGCTGAGCCCTCTTCTAGAGTATAAACTCCTTGAATGAGGACTCAATGCTCTGCTCATGCAATCTTTATAGCACCCAACCCAAGTCCTTGTAAGTAGGCAAGAAGTATTTCTTGAATTGCTTTTAAGTTTTGAGATGGCATCAGGGATAGCAATTATGATTTCTTTTTTGCTTCATTCCTTCAGTGCATTTCACTGGTTCCAAGAACAGCATATAGTCTTGCAAGATTGTGCACATCTTATGAGTAAATAGAATGATTTTGACTTAAACATTTGGTCAAATAAAATAGTTCCCCTTTTTCGACAGCTTGCTAAGTAAAGATCTCACTATTGTTTGATTCTTAGAACAACCCTATACATACTATTCTATTTTATTAATGAGGAAACTGTGTAGATAGGTTAAGTAACACATTTCAAATGGCAAAGCCAAGTTTCAGAGCTAGGTCACTGTCTATATTTTATCTACTGCATAACCGTAATTCATAGATTTTGTATAACTATTTTATGCTTTTTCCACAATGGGAAAATATCTGTGGTGCTTTTGAAAGTCTAGACTGACTTTTCTCAGTGTTACTTTGTTCTTATTCAAAGTCCTGGGGTTAGCCCTAGAGAGAAAGCAAAAAGTTGTCAAACCACCACCCCAAACCTATATTCATCCACACTTAGATTCTATATCATAACCTGTTCCTTCATATCACTTACTACTATTGATAATCATCTTACTTATTTGCTTGCTTATGTGTTTGTCAACACTGAAGGAGCGGAACAATGCCATCTTGCTCACCATTGTACTCTCAGCATTTTGGGAAACACTCATTACATGCTAAACATTCTGTTCATTTGCACTGGGTGACTATATTGCTCCTGTGCCTGTCAGTAGACTTGCCCTGTTCTTGCCCAACACAAAAATCCCATTTATCCAGTTCAGTCTTCCTTTGAAGACAACCTCCAACATATTCATTTTGTACTGTTCTGATCTTTGCTGGGTTACACCCTTGGCATCTTCTCTGTAGCTTTTCTCTCCTTTAGGACCTATATCAATATGGACCTTCTCTCAGTACCATCCTCAAGGGATCTGACCAGTCATTTTGGTTAGCTTATTCTTTGCTTGCCCCCCCCCCCCACATTTATAAGATCCAATTTCCCCTTCTTACTTCATGTTTGCATGGTCTATTTCTTTCATTACATTGTAATTGGTTTTTCTTTGTCCCATAAAGACTCGTAATTTTTTTCATTTTATTGTAAAATAAGTCAAATAACATATACCTTTTTTCTTTTTGAAAACCAGTTTGCAGTTAAATGAAATGTGTATTCAGGAAAAGATAACATCACTTGTTAAACAGCACATCCCTGATGCCAAATTATCAGCAGAAAGTGAAGGAAAACTTATCTATACATTGCCCTTAGAAAGAACCAATAAATTTCCAGGTAATGTACATGAACACCATGAAATCAAATGTGTAAATAATAATAACAGTATGATAACTGGATTACTTAACCTACAGTAGAAATATTATTATATTCTAATAGAATTATAATATCTTGCCATTTTAGGGAACTTCTTTTAGTCCTCATTTCCCTTACAATTTGTAGCTGAATGTTTTAATATTCATTCATGGCAAAGCGTGAATTGCTGAAATGGTCAGAAACCTCTGGTTTAACTACTATGTTAAATGACCCATGATGTGGCTGTTTCTTGCTATGCCTTTTGTGATGACTTTGGTTTTTTCAGACCAACACATAAAAGTTTACTGATTATGTTTGTTATACAAGGAAACTTCTCACTATTAAGGGGGCACTATTATGGTCCAGGTTGAGTGGTTACCATTTGAGCAGATACCAAAGACACATAAATTACCACAGCTACTCAAAGACACATTTTATAGTGGCAACATAAGTATTCCTAGGTAAGGTATTTGAATCCTAATTTGTGCATTTTAATAGTAACCATAATTTAGAGGAAGTTTAAGGTCTTAGGTACAATGAAATATGACACATAGTACTCATTAGCATTTTTTATCTTAATTTTTTACTTTTCTGTATATGGTACTCCAATTGAAACAGTAAACTTTTATCTTCTCCTTTCACCTAGTTTTCAGAAGCACAGGTTGATGCCCAAGCACTTCCACAATTACACGAGATTTAGAATTACATTTTTATTTAAAATTCATTTAATTAACCACTATAATTTAATTCCATATGGGCAGAGAGACTATACATGTTATATGAACAGTAACTTATGCAAAAGGATTTTTATATATGAACCAAAGAATGAATGGATATGGAATTGCTAGAGGAAGTATTCATTTCCAAAATTTCCTGCTATTCCCAGAAAATGACGAGTCAATTCCTCATTTCTGTCAGATCTTGTGAATTTTTTTCTTCCATGGTCAGAAGTAGGACTGGAAAAAAAAAGAGGCATGTATCCTATGTCCTCATTTTGACAGATATTTTCTAAACTGAATGAGGTTCTGTGTCATCTGACTGATTCTCAAAAAATCAGTACTTTTCCTTTTGATGGGTAGAATATAAATAGCTCCCATTTGTTTCTGTACTCTTGAAAAGATTCTTTAATTAATTAAGCTTAGAGTTGGAAAACTTCCATTATTAACTTTTGAAAGCAACTCATTCAAAATTTAAAATGAAATTTTACTAAAAATATAAATTAATATAAATTAATATTTTACAATAGAGCAGTATGTCTAGTATATAACGTAAAATGGAAAATACATAAAATTTGAAAAATCAGTTTACTGGTTATAAAATTCTGGTTTTTAAATTGTCTTTGACATATCACCAATATAATTTCATATGTTTGACCTTCTTAGTTTGAAAAGTTGGATTTGTGATTTTTTTATTTGCTCCTATATGTTCTTTAGAACTTTACAAAGATCTTGACAGCCATCCTGACTTGGGAATTGAGAATTACGGTGTTTCCATGACAACTCTGAATGAGGTTTTCCTGAAACTAGAAGGAAAATCAGCAATTGAGGAGTCAGGTAAATAAACTGCAAAGGTTACAGTTCACAACAGTCAATGCAGTATATATTGCAAGAGGACACTCTTTCAAGTTGTGATTACAAACTCTGTGTGATTCAGTATTAAGGCCATCTTTGGGCAATCTTATGTTAAGACAAAATGCATTCCTATCACATTTGTCGCGTCTTGTGTCAGCATTGCCTTGCGCCTGAAGATTGTTCATTTCCCTACATCCAAGACTTACGACCTCCATCTTGTCTCCAGATCATCAAGGGCAATTTCAGACAAAATCTTTACTTCAAATTTATCTCTTTATGAACTGTGAATATGTCATCCCACTGCCTTGTGGTCTCCATGGTTTCTGATGAGAAGTGAACTGTAAATCTTGTTAAGGATCTCTTTTATAGAATTAGTTGTGTTTTTTTCTTGCTGCTTCCAAGATTCCTTTTTAGTCTTTATCTTTTGAAAGTTTGACTATGATGTGCTTAGGTATGGATCTTTATAAATTTGTCTTACTTGGAGCTTTTGTTTTTTGTAGCTCACAAAGTGAAGATTTGTGTTTTTCATTAAATTTGGGAAGATTTTAGACATTATTTTTTCATGTTTCTTTTCTGACTCTCTCCTCTCCTTGAGGGACTACCATTATAATTATGGGGCTATGCTTGATAGCATCCCACATTTCTCTGATACTATTCATCTTTCTTCATTGTTTTTTATTTCTGTTCCTTAGATTGAATTACCTCAATTTATCTTTTCTCCTGTTCACTTATTCTTTCTTCCACCAGTTCAAATCTGCTATTGAGCTCCTCTTTTCAGTTTTATACTTTTCAATTTCTATTTGGTTTTGTTTTATAATTTCTATCTCATTAGTAATATTTCCTGTTTGATGAGACATTATTGTCATACTTAGTCATTTTGAAGTGTGTTTTTTAATTTATAAAATTTTTAGGATTTCCTAGATATTTTTTTTATTGACATTAATTTTTTAGAGTGGTGATAGAACATACTTTATGAATTTAAAAGCTTTTAAAATTTTTCAGACATGGAGTTAAACCAGTATTTGGTCTATTTTGGTAAATGCTTTGTGCCCATTTGAAAAATGATGTGGATGTATTATGTATGTATGTATGTATGTATTTGTATATATGTGTATGTGTAGAATTACATACATAAAGAATATATATTTACAGAACTCCAATTGTGTGGAAAGTTGTATAAATGTCAGCTAGGTCAAATTAGATAATGGTATTGTTCCAGTATTCTATGGCTGTACTAATTTCGTTTTCCTTTTTTTTTTTTCCTATTAATTACAAGTGAGAGGTATTAAAATCAAGTATAAATTTAGATGTGTCTAAATTTGTTTAATTTTATCCCCTTAATTAGTTTTAAATCTATATAATTTGAATTTCTGATATTAGGCACATGCACATTGAAGATTTATATGGCTGCCTGAAGAATTACCTTCATTCTCATTATGAAAGGTCCCTTTTAAACTCTGATAATGGTAGTTTGTCCTTAAGTCTAATTTGTGTAGAATTAATGCATTCACTTTAATTTTAATGTGATTTGTGTTTGCATAGTAGATTATGCCAATGTAAAGGAAAGCATTTCAACTTGCTTGTTCCTTTAAATTAAAGTGAATTTCTTAAACAGCATATAGCTCAATGTTGATTTTAATCTATCTTTCAATTGGTTTTCTGTATATTTGGTTTTAGTCAATTTATTTTTTATGTGGTTATTGCTATGGTTGGGTTTAAATCTATCATATTGGTCCCATTGGTTCTGTATTCCTTCTTGACTGCTATAGTTTGTGTATTGTTAGTAGATCACTTTATCTTCATTTTGCCTTTTAGCCAAACTTTTTTTGTGTTTTTTTTTGTGATCATATATATTACAATAAACATCTTTGCTTATCATAATCTATATTTCAATATTATTATACTACTTAACACAATATAATTACCCTCAAATGTATATTTCTTTTTCTCCTTTTCCTTTTGGTGAGTCTGTTTACATATAGTTTACTTCTACAACTATTTTTAATAATACATCAATATTATGTGTATTTCACAGTTAAAAGTCTTTCGTAAACAAACACATATATTTTATGGAAAATATATGTATGTAAGAGAAAGGAAAGAGAGAGCTTTTAATTTTCCATTTTATTTATCAATATATTATCCCTCTCTGGAACTCAATTCTTTCTCTCACATCTCCCCTTTCTATCTGGTATCATTTACCTTTAACCTAAAGGATCTCCTTTAGCATTTCTTATAATTCATTGTTAGAGACAAATTCTCCCATGTTCTAGTTGTATGAAAATGTCTTTATTTTGTATTTTTTCTTTAAAAAATAAGGGCTATTTTGCCTGATATAGAGTTCTATAGAGAATTTAGAATTCTGAATTGGTAAGTGTTTATTTGTCTTTCAGTTCAGGATATCATTTCATTTTCTTCTAGTCTCCATTTTCTTGTGAGGTGGAGTTTGCCATTATCCATATCACTGTTCTCATTTATGTAACGTGTCCTTTTCCTGACTGTTTTTATGAGTTTTTTCTTTTTGTCACTGGTTTGTAGGATATTATTAGCTTTACTTTGTATTGTATTGGTTGGGGCAGGGGGTAGTCTTAAATTGTTGGATCTCTGCCAAAATAGATACTTCACAACTATTTTGGAGAATTTTTGCTCAATATTTTTTCATATATTTCTCCTGTTCCATTCCTTCTATCCTCTCTTTCTGGGACTCCAATTATATTTTTGTTAGACATTTGATATTGTCCCACAGATCTTGGATTACTGTTTAGATTCTTCATTCTTTACTTCTTTTTTTGTTTTGGAAATCAGATGTCTGTTAATCTGTCTTCAAGGTCACAAGTTCCCTGAATTATTCTTTTAATATACTGTTGAATTCTATCTTATTTTAAAATCTTTACATCTATATTCATAATTGGGATGGTTTGTTTTTGTGCTTGTGTTGGACATGTGCATTTACAGACATGTGCTTTTTCAAGTTTAATATCAGGCTTATTTTATCATCATATAATGGACATCATGCTGGATAACTAAGAATTGTAGAGAGCATACAGAAGAATGCATCTTCATGAATAGGTTCAAAATTCCTCTAGCAACAACCATTTACAGTTCACACCCAATGAATAGCTTGCATTTCTTTAGGTGTACACCTAAAATAATTTTCCCTTTTCCAAGTTCATCAATCTAGGCAGTGTGGTGACTTTGTATATTTATCTTAACATCTTTAATGTGTTGTTTATATCCAAATCATTTTTCTAAGATTGGCTCTCTACTTCTTCTGTTCAATAAATGAATTTTTATCTATTTTTTTGTTCAAGACAACGACCAATAATATCAAATATATTCTGGCCAATTGTTTTGTGATTTCTTTGATAAAGACAGCAAAGCTCAATGAAGCACAGTTAAATAAAGTACAGCTAAAGTACAGGTTTTTATAAATTGCTTGTTTTGTGTTTTACAGATGTTGGAATTTTGGGTGACGTACAAGAGGAGAGAGCTGGGGACACAGAAAGTCTTGTTGAGGTGGAACAAATTCTCTCTTCATTTAATGAGATGAGAGAAACCACAAGTGGCATGGCTCTCTGGGGACAGCAAATTTGTGCAATTGCAAGAGTTCGTTTCTTAAAGTTAAAGCATGAAAAAAAGGCTATTTTATCACTGTGAGTAGCAGTGCCATAGCTTTTATTTTTTCAGCCAATGCATTAAAAAAACAATCTGTGGTGGACAAAAACAAGAGAAAACAAACTCAAAATAATAACAAACTTCTATATCTCCAAAACTGGAAAAACTCTAATACCCAGTTTAGTCAATGGTCCTAATAGTTATCTATTTGCAAAGCAGGTTAAATTTATAATGTTTTAGAGGCAATTTTAGGGGTAAAGTTTTCCTTTAAAAATTTAAAATGTAAAGTTTTATCTTTCAAATTCTCAACTATGATAGGTAACAGATACATTGGGGTATGTATCCTCTCTCCCAGTACACATATGACAATACCCTAAAATTAGATGCTATGCGGTTATCCTGCTGACTTTTCCCTGGAGGTCCTGACTCACCCATTGAGATCCTACTGGTTCTTTCCTGGATATTCTGACTATTTCCCTCCAGCCCACTCCAGCGAAGGTGGCCTACTCTCCATACTACTAACTGCATAATAGGCACATTTCCTAATCCCAGGAACCATATCGTCGTCTCACATTAACATTCTGGTGTAATACTGTGAAACTAGAAGTTAGGAGTGTAGAAAAATTTGAAGTAAGACATATAATGAAACTATAATAGATTAGATTCTTCAATGTGTTTGTAATAGGGAATATAAGAGAGAAATAAAAGACTAAAAATAATGAAAAAATTCAACCTGGGAAACTAAGGGGATCATGCACTCACTAACAGAAATAGGAACTATGAGAAGAGGAGAGAACATACAGAAAATTGAGTGTAAATTGTTGATAGATTAGTTAACAGAATCGAGGAGATCACTTTGGAAGCCCGGGAGAAAGGCTGAATCTGGGCATATCATTAAAGGTTATGTATCCCATGAAACTGTATGGTATATTCAATGGCAAGAGGGCAACGAGAGAAAAGGACAAAAGATAAATCTACATTTATTACCTCCAATTTAGAGGGAGGAAAAGGACCCAGAAAACATTCCATAAATGAGACAGAAAGCTATATTTAATTTTCACAATTTCTTGATTTTATTAAATTATTATCTGCTCAGATATTTTTTAAAAGGTTGGAAAATACCTATGTATTCACATTGCCAATTTCTCCTATGTAGGTTGTTGATTCTGGGGGTTGGATTTTTCCCTCTTCTTTTGGAATACATCCTCTTGAAAATACATGAAAGCAGTTACACTTGGAATCTTTCTCCTCATATGTACTTCCTTGCTCCTGGACAGCAGCCACATGACCCTCTCACTCCTTTATTGATCATCAATAAAACAGGTGATAATGCTGTGATTACCTAATTTCCAAATCTATTTACTATTTGTTGATGGTTATTTTGCTGGCTTCCTGTAATTGGCTATTATAAATAATGCTGCAATGAACATTCATGTACAAGTTTCTATGTGAACATGTTTCCATTCCTTTTGGGTGTGTATCTAGGAGTGGAATTGTTGAGTCACATGGTGACTATTTGTAACCATTTAAAGAACTGCTGAACTGTTTTTCAAAGAGGCTATGCCATTTTACATTCCCACCAGCAATTTTTTAGGGCTCAAATTTCTCTATGTCTTCACCAACTTTTGTTATCTCCCTTTCTCTAATGGCTAATGATGCTAAGCATTTTTTCCTGTGTTTACTGGCCTGTTGTGTATCTTCTTTGGAGGAATATTTATTCTCTTTGCCCATTTTAAAATTGGTTATTTTATTGTTGGGTTCTAAGTGCTTTTAATATATTCTAGAAACATGTTCCTCATCAGACATTCTCCCATTCTGTAGGTTGCCTCTTCGCCTTCTCCATAGTGTCCTGGAAACTCATGGAGCTCCTCATACACCATTCCACACTTTATCTTCCTGTACCAGGAAGCATTTTGAAAATCAATTAATAGTCTAGCAGTAGTAAAGGGAGTTCTAGGAAATTTGGAGGTTCATTAATAGAAATTATGTGCAGAGTTAAACCTATCTTGATTATAACCATTCATTGCAAAATTCTAGGAAACAAATCTATCCCAAATGCCAGATAGTGCTGTGAGGCCTTTTACATTAGCAGTAATCATAAGCAAATGAACATATTCTGAAGTAAACTTGAGGACAGAAGAGATTTTAATGTCACAGCAGCAAGCATGTTATCATGTAGAAAAATATCCTGACAGTTCATATTGCAGTTTACACATAATGACATTAATTGTAATCTAACTTTAGAATTTGACATTAACTTTATTAGTTGTATGATACTTACATGTTTAATTACACATCAGAGACAAGAATTGATGACTTTATACACTCTGTGGAGCGCCAGGACATAGCTTTGGAAGTGGATGCATTTGGAACTAGAAATGGCACAGATGACCCATCTTATAATGGAGCCATCACAGTGTCTGGTAATGAAAAGGTAAGCTGGTCTCTAGTTAATAATTATTCCCAAAGGCATGGGAAGGTATTTAAATACAACATCAATATACTCAGGTCTCCAACTAGAGAAACAAAAATGAAAAAAAAATTTTTAATTTATTACTTAGTGAATTGAATTATTTAGTATAATAAATAATTAATTCATAGATCAAAAATTGACTACCGACACAAAATGAGTGTATTAATAAAGTACATGCTCTAAATATCTATTGTCAAGTGCAGATATAAGTCTAAAAATTTCACATTTCCTCTCAAGGGTTTTATAATACATATATTTTGAAACTTCTGTTTTGTTTTTAAATAATAAACATCTTAAAAACATTTGGCTTTGTGACATCTTAGTCTAGGCCCCTCCAACTGTTGTCCTGAAAATCAGATACACTTATATACAGATTTTGTTTGACTTGTACAGTATTTATTTTTGTTTTAATTATTTTGTACCATTTGTAAAATCATGATTTTTAACTTAAAATGTTGAATTTTTACTTCTTTAGAAAAAACGAAGATCTTTGAGAACTTATAATCTTGTGGGTTTTTTTTTTTTATGTCTTAGAATTACAACTTTTCATTAGCATGTAATACCAAAAGACTGAATTGCTTCCCAGTTCTTATGGATATTGTTAGTAATGGGCTACTTGGAATGTTTAAACCATCAGCACATATTCAAACTGACCGGAGCACATTTTCTACGGTAAGTATGTAATCTTATTGAGGCTATTCCATCAGGTATTTCCCAGGATCACTCTTCTGCATACTGGTATCTTATTCTTATTGAGTAAACCAATATATAATAAATGATCATTTGGATTCATGCTAGCTCTGCAGTATTGGAATATCAATACTCTTTTTAGAGCTTAAATTTTTTTAATGCAAAATGAGAACAAATGAAATATTTTTGAAGAGCATATGAGGCAATGAAAGTGAAATCTGTGGAGCATTATAACTAGTACATAGTTGATAAACTGTGTGTCTGTTGTAAGAATGAAAGATGTAAACTAATTAATAAACTAGCCAAATAAACAAAAGATTTATTATTTCTTTTAGAAATGCAGCAAAACAAAAAAAAATTGGGACAAAGTTCAGGCTAGAATTGCAGACTGGCTATATCAGAATTATTTCAAGTTCTTGCCAAAAATATGAATTCCCCGGGCCTACTCCAGATTTACTAGACCAGCATTTCCACTTGTGGGGCAAGAAAATTCTATGTTTAAACAAAAGTCCCAGGTGATTGGTATGCCATTTAACTTTGGAAACCAGAACATCTACCACAGTTTGTAATTATTCCTTTTTGATTATTTTGTAACTATATTTTTCTCTACTAGAGAGTTATTTGAGCCCAGAGAACATGTATTTTTTAACACTGTATAATTCCCTATACCTAGGATAAGTCATGGAACATAAGCACTAAGTAACTTATCAGTTAAATAAGTGAATGAATGTCAGATATCATCAAATTAACTATGTCCCAATCAACTCTAGAGTTTTATAATAGATATAATTAATAAACATTCACCCATGTATGTATAAAACAGAACATATATCCATCATTATTTTCATATGTTCCACTGAAGTCTTTAGTTACTTGTTCATCCCTACCTCATCGTGTGCTCAGGAAAAAAAAATTCCTTTCAGTAAGAGTGTTCTAGAAACTGAACTGTCAAAGCAAAAAGTTTTAGTCACCCATCAAGTATTAATTACTTTTAGAATATATGCTATGGTTTATTTAATTATCCTACTATGACCCTGTTGGCCTTTCCAATTTTCTGATTTCTAAGGACAAGATAAAATAATAAAGCAAGTTGACTTGATCTTCCACCTACAAAGACATACTGTTTTTGCTAGACTGAATCTGACACCAACCATCCCAGGTGACACATAATATATTTATGTGCCCAATATATTAACTTTAAATAATAATATCTGTGGAAACTCATGGCATCCTCTGTTTGAATTTACCTGTTTATTGCCCCCCAAAATAAGAATTTTTTGTAACAGTTTCAGACCTTGCTTCTGTCTTGTCCAAAGTTAACAGATTTGCCAATGAGTACTGAACACATGCTGCTCACAGCGTGTTCTGGAAGAATTCAGACAATAGCCTTTAATCTCACCACCCTGTGGTAAATCAAGTGTTTTGCTGATGACCTGGCTGACGTCCAGTAGGCCTTGGAAATCACTTTCCTTAGTAATGTGCTCAAACAAGAAACATGTGAATCATGACAGTAAAGTTGGCACTGGCTCTCAGGACAGTTTGTGAATTTTGTACTCAAAAAGATTGTTAAAATGGAGCAACAATAGGGGTAAACGAGGGCAAAGGATTTCCTTGATATTTTTACTCCCCCCCCCCCCCAGTGATTCATCTCTACTTTTGAATCCTCACTCAGTACTTATGTGGTCTCATAGTGTACAAAAACAGATAACTTATCATTGCACCCATAAAACATCTGATATATTTTAGTCAGACTGTCACAGTTTAAATAATTAAAGATCAGTTAAGAAAAATAATTAGATTAGCTGTTAGTTGTCATTATTTATTATTGAGCATCAGTATAAATTTTAGAATCACAAGGGACTAAATGAAGAAATTTTGCTCTTACCTCATTTCTTTCCAAACTATATAATATTATCAATTCACTTACTTTCTTTGAATCAGTTTCCTTTTCCATAAAGTTGGGTGTAAATTCAAAATTCAAGCTTAAAATTGTACATATACTTAAAAAGTATATGTTAGATCTCAAAAGGGATCTAAGGCAGGATTACTGAGACCAATTTAATATTTCTTAAAAGATTTCTTCAGAAATGAATTTCGAATTTTCTCATTCAGGTCATTGTATTCTTTGCATTTTTTAGGAAGAGCAAAGTAACCCATTTGAATTCCTTGGTGGTATCCTGTTCTGGTTGATGTTGGCATCTGGTTGTTCACCTTATATCGCAATGAGCAGTATTGATGATTATAAGGTAATAATGAATAATTGAAACATCCATTACTTTGTGTAATTAGAAGCTGTTGGTAGCATAATTACAGTATTCTCATAGGGATATTTATACTTGTTTATATATTGAGCAATGAACTGATATATAAAATCCAAGCTATAAGGAAAGGAAGGAAGGGAGGGAGGGAGGAAGGAAGGAACGGAGGGAGAGAGGGAGGAAGGAGGGAGGAAGGAAGGGAGGAAGGAAGAAAGGAGTGTGTAGATATATAGATATATAAGGAGTTTTGATTCCAGGCATGATGAAGAATCTAAGATTTACTTGGCCTTTTATCATGAATAGCAAGGAAAATGGACAAAATATTCGATCTTTGACAGTGGATAGTTAGGGACTGTGATCTTAGAGCAGAAAAAGAAATGAGGTGAACCCTATGGCATCTCTGGTTTTCTTCCTGGAGGAATGTTCTGGACCACACTGCAGGCAAGAGAAATCCAAGGAGAACACATGATCTTCCTGAATTGAGGATACAGATCTCAGGGTTTGAGGACTGTAGTGGCTGAAATTTACATGACAGAATACCAAAGAGAACGGTGATATGCAGAGAAAAGAGGGTGCTATCAGACTCTGTGAATACCCTAGCATTCTCTAGAAATCATCATAGGGGTTTTCACAGAGACTAATGCTGAATACAAAGCTAAGCATGTATAGGGTAAGACAAGCCAAATAACAATTAGGGAGCTGTAAGCTGTAAAGTTCCTAAAGCTCAAACAGGGCTGGGATATGTTAGAGTCCATCAGATGGTGGGAGAGTTCTTGAGGAATATCTTAATATATAGTAGACACCCCAAAAGGATCACATTTTAGTTATAGGGCTAAACTAACCCTACTTTAAATGCTACTCTAGACATGCCACAATAAACTTAAAACAAAAAGTTGAGTTGGTCAAACTGATCCACAAAATAACTTAATTGAATGACAAAACAATTCAAGACTTTTTAATGGAAGCATATGAAATATTTTCTTCAATAATGTAAAACCATGATATCTAGTATTCAATAAAAAATGACTAGACCTGCAAAGAAGCAGTAAAATGTGATCCAAGAACAAAGGAAAAATCAGTCATCAGAAACAGAGTCAGAAAGGATAAAAATGGTGGAGTTTATATAAATTAATAGACTTATTTTAAAATTTATATGGATATGCAAAGAACCTAGAGTAGACAAAAATAATTTTGAAAAAGAAAATGAACTTAGAAGGAAGACTTACACTTTCTGTCTTCAATCTCACTGCAAAGTTACAGTAATTAAGAATGTGTTATATTAATTAAAGGTAATCATATCAGTAGATGAAACAGAATAGACATTCCAGAAATAACCCCCACATACATCAGCTATTGATTTTCAGCATAGGTACCAATGAATTCAAATGGGGGCATGGTTAGTCTTTTAAACAAATTGCTTAAACTCAACATCAGTATATTAAAAACAGTTCTTTACACCCACCTCACATTGTATACAAAATAAAATTGAAATCATCATAGATCTTGTGATAGGCAAATTTTCATATTGGACATAAAAAGCATGTACCATAAAAAAATAACGTGGATATCATCAAAATTAAAACTTTCTGCTAGTTGAAAAACAAACAAGCCAGAGATTGAGAGAAAAATATGCACAGTGCATATATATATCTAACCAAAATATCTGTATAAGGATATACAAAAAACCCTTTCTCCTCAATGATAAGAAGATAACCTAATTTTTTAAAAAATGCAAATTATATGAACAACCCAAATGTCTGTCAATCTGTGAATTGATAAATTCTGGTATAGCTATACAATGAGATACTACACAGCAATACGAAAGGAACAACTAATAAATATATATATAAGGATGAGCCTCAGAACTATTACTCTGAGGGACTAAAGCCAGACACAAAAGAGTATATACTGAATGATGCTTGCATATGAAACTGTCCAAAATGTAAAAGTAATTTATAGTGACAGAAAGCAGATCAGTGGTTGCTTGGGGCCAGCAGTAAAGCGGATTGACTACAAAGGAGCACAGGAAACTCTGGAGGGAAATGGAAATGTTCTATACCTTGATTATGATTATGGGTACAGAGATATATGCATTCACCAAAAACTCATATAACTGTATGCTTAATATGGGTACTTTTTATTGCATGAAAATTATACCTCAAAAAGTTGATTAAAAATAGATTGTTGGGAAACGGATGTGGCTCAAGTAATAGAGCTTCTGCCTACCATATGGGAGGAGCTGGGTTCGATCCCTGGGGCCTCCTGGTGAAAAAGAAGAAAAAGCAGGGCGGCAGACTTGGCCCAGTGGTTAGGGCGTCGGTCTACCACATGGGAGGTCCGCGGTTCAAACGCCGGGCCTCCTTGACCCGTGTGGAGCTGGCCCAAGCACAGTGCTGATGCACGCAAGGAGTGCCCTGCCACACAGGGGTGTCCCCCGCGTAGGGGAGCCCCATGCTCAAGGAGTGCGCCCCGTAGGGAGAGCCGCCCAGCGTGAAAGAAAGTGCAGCCTGCCTAGGAATGGTGCCACACACGCGGAGAGCTGACACAAGATGACACAACAAAAAGAAACACAGATTCCCGTGCCGCTGACAGCAACAGAAGCGGACAAAGAAGACGCAGCAAAATAGACACAGAGAACAGACAACTGGGGTTGGGGGGGATGGGGCGAGAAATAAATAAATTAATTAATCTTTGAAAAAGAAAAAAAAGAAGAGAAAGCATGCCCATGTGGTGAGCCAGTGCCCACACAAGTGCCCACGTGGTAAGCCAGTGCCCACACAAGTGCCACATGAATGCCTGCATGGTGAGCCAGTGCCCCATGCAAGTGAGTCACACAGCAAGATGATGTTGCATCCAAAGAGAGACAAGGGGAGAGTCAAGGTGAAGTGGAACAGAAATCAGGAACTGAGGTGGCACAATTGACAGCGAACCTCTCTCCCCATCAGAGGTCCCCAGGATTGAATCCCAGTGAATCCTAGAGGAGAGAAGATGAGAAGTAAAGACAACACAGACAGGAAAACAGCAGGGCAGGAGGAGGGGAAGGCGGGGGGGGAGGGGGTAAATAAATCTTTAAAACTATATAGATTGCTAAAACAAACTGATATTTTGGAGATGTGAGAATTTGGAGAGATAAAAAGAAATTTTCAATGTTCAACACATTTATTATAAAATTTTAATTACATTCTTTCATTAATATAAATAAATCTTTAATGTATATACAAATTACTTGAACATCTTTTTATTTTTTTTATTTTTTAAAGATTTATATATTTATTTATTTCTCTCCCCCCCAGTTGTCTGTTCTCTGTGTCTGTTTGCTGCTGCTTCTTTGTCCGCTTCTGTTGTCGTCAGCGGCACAGGAATCTGTGTTTCTTTTTGTTGCGTCATCTTGTTGTGTCAGCTCTCCGTGTGGACAGCAGCATTCCTGGACAGGCTGCACTTTCTTTCGCGCTGGGCGGCTCTCCTTACGGGGTGCACTCCTTGAGCATGTGGCTCCCCTACTCGGGGGACACCCCTGCGTGGCAGGGCACTCCTTGCGCGCATCAGCACTGCACCTGGGCCAGCTCCACACAGGTCAAGGAGGCCCGGGGTTTGAACCGCGGACCTCCTATGTGGTAGGCGGACACCCTATCCACTGCGCCAAGTCCACCGCCTTGAATCTTTTTAAAATGAAGATTCTAATTCAGCAGTTCCAGAGCGAAACCAAATTTTGAGTGACAATTTATAAGATGGTAAATTTCAATAATTAACCAACCCAACTTGCATTAGCTTTAGCTACAAATTTCAATAGAATATTCTTTAACATCTATTTTTGTAATCCATGTAATCTTCAGTAAGCTTCTCTGTCTTCTAAATATCATCTTTGGTTCCACTTCTTGCCTCTCCACGTTAATTCCAGTGCCGGAGGAATAGAATACTTTCCTCATGATTCTCTTTCTAGTGTAAAATCTCTAGGAAACTTGGAAAATGTCCTTTACTGGCCTGATGTAGCTGTCAGTCATTCTTGTATTAATATAGTCCAAACTTAATGACTTGTCTCTATTCCCCTACTTGTATGTTTTCGGTTTCCATAAATGGCAGCACCATGTACACAGCCATCGTGTCAGTAACCTTCATTCCTCTTTCTTCATCTCCATATTTAGTCCATTCTAAGTCCTAACTGTGTTTGGTGTCCGTTGTTGGGAGACTTTAATAAGAATCCCTAGATCAATTATATTTCAGACAGGAGGATCTTTTAGCTAATCAGAGCCCATCAACAAATGAATCAAAATATGTTTAAAAAGAAAAACAATTCAATGTAAGTTGTTAGTGATGGGATAATGTATTGGAATCCCATATGGTATGCATGATTGTTTTGTAAACACACCTTCTCAAATAAAAAAAAAAGGAAAAAAGTCAATATGTTCAAAAAGTTTTAAATATTTGTGCTAAAAGCCATAGCACTTGGTAAGCAGCTTAAAATATGCAATTTTGTAGTTTATTCAGACAAAAGGGAATATGAAATACATTTATACTTATAAATGTATACTTATATACATATACATAACTATTTGGATGGGTAATAAACATGAATATGGGCTATTAGAAAGCTTACTTTATTGAGATAGAAAGGATAAAGCTGTTATATATATTTAGACAGAGAGAGAGAAAGCACCATTCATATTAAGTCGAAGCGACATCACTCTGTGATGGGGAGTTAGTTGCTTAGATGTATCAACTGCCCCCCGTAAGTCATTAAGTCATGGCTTTGTTTACTGGATTGCCTTGATAACTCTGAGTTCTTTCAAATATCTGTATCAGGTGTGTGATGAATGTCAACGTCATTAATTAAAGCAGCAAACTGATGATTTATGTGTGGAAATACCCACTAGCCCAGCTAAAATTTGTAGACATCATGCAGAATTAGTACAAATGAAATATATCTGAATATTTTCTTACATAATCTACATTTTCCTAAACTTAAATTGAAATACCGTCTTTTCTTGTTTCCTAATCAGAACAAAGTACGGTCCCAGCTACGGATCTCGGGGCTCTTCCCTTCTGCTTACTGGTTTGGGCAGGCACTGGTGGATGTTCCAATATATGGCTCGATCTTTGTTTTTATTTATTTAATGGACTACCTTTTAGGCCCCCAAGAAGCTACATTTAAAGTTGCAAATCAAATTATGCAAGTAAGTGACAATGTGCATAGAATAAATTTTATTGTATGCGTTAATCAGAAATTTTGACAATACAAACCTTTTCAGTGATATTTAAATTGACATCTACTAAAGAATTATAAAATCCTGTGCCCTGACAATGGTTTGCATGTTACATGTTTTCCTAGTTTTCATTTGTCTTTAACTAAACTTAACAATTCTGTTGATTTCAGATCCCATGCGCTGTTGGTTACACCATATCACTGATCTTCTTGACATATATCATTTCATTCATTTTTCGTAAAGGGAGAAAAAATAGTGGCATTTGGTCATTTTGCTTCTATATTGTAAGTATGTTTCTTGTGAATATTTATATATTTGATATATAATTCTGAGGCAAGACTTTAACATATGCCCTTGGTAGAATAATGAGTTGATATGATAACCTAAAATATTTTAAGTCTGCATTATGCATGGATTCTTTTCAAATTTTCACCTTTGTCTCTCTATTATTTCCATATTTCTTCTTCTTTAAAACAGTCAAATTGTCTTTAGAACCATAAAATATTGAGCTACAAGAAAACCTGGAAACCATCTACATGTTATTTTTCACTAAAAATGAAACAAGGCCAAAGAGCCCCATAAACTTAGACAAGTTTACAATCTCTGTTATTTGCAGGGCTAAAGCGAAAAAACCATTTCTCCAAAATCCCTACTGAGAACTACTTCCATAAAGCCATACTTCTTTTGTCTAAAGTTAGGAGAAAAAAATTATGAGGAATTTATGAGTATCTATTCTAATTTCCTATGATTTCAGGATGCCAAAAATTAAATTATTAATTCAGTACACATTGTTGACTTCCATAATGTGGAACAAACTAAGACTAATAATGGAGAAATATATTCGGTGAGCAGTTTCAACCCTGAAAAGGGTCTTAAATGGTAAACCGATAAGTAAGGAGACACCTATTAAAACAGAGTGATAAGGAAAAGATTATCACTTGAGGTGTCATCCACTTTAAAAGATTGGAATACAACTGTTTAATAAAGAAAGCTATGAAAGCCTGATTAATTCCTGAAAATGAAAGCAGAGATTTCCTTTAGGAAGTGAAGCCTGAAGAGTAAGAGTTCTAATTTACAGTTAGAAAAACGTCTAGGAGTTCTAATTTACAGTTAGAAAAGAATAGATGAAAAACACCCAGAAAGCAAGAAAGTCCAAACTTATTCTAGGAATGGATATAATAATCGGGTACAAATATGGATGAAACACAAGGTGCAGGATTGGTGTGGTCCTAGTTACAGCAAAATTAGAGGTTGGAACCACAAATGGCCTTAAAGGATGTGGAAGATGCACTTTTTAGGGAGAGTTCTCTGACAGTCGTGAAAATAAACAGTGGTATGAAATACAGACCTTTAAGAATTGATTGCAGTAGGTTTAGAAGAGAAAGTATGAAGGCCTCAGGCTTGAAATGTGCCTATAACTTTCTCCTAACCCAGAATTTTGTATATCGGCATGTCTACCTAAGCTAGTAGTTGTTAAATGCTTGTATTTCTGTATCTGAATAGTTAACAAAAGTGTCCTTTCATTGTAGTTTTTTCCTGTTTCAGATGAATTTTGATATTTCTTTATGAATTCTGCCTATTTACTATTCTGAATTTTAGCTTCCAAGATGAGAGTATACTAATTTTTTCCCTTTCTATAATTAAAATGTTATATATATAAATATCAGATCCTAGATTCATCTGGTGATGTCTCATTTATGATACTCTAGGCCAAAGGAACTTGGGAATATACTAATAAGAATTGTTAGTGGAGATGTGATTTCAGCATAGGTTAGGAAGTTGGGGGTGAAATTAGAAATAGCTCCAAGATGAACCATCTCAGTTTGGAAACTATGTTGAAATTCAGAGTGATGAACAAGCATATTTGTGTTTTCTTTAGATCACCTTTTTCTCAGTGGCTGGATTAGTGTTCAGTGCTTATGGAAGGGATCCGCTATTTTACCTCATCTTTTTAATACCACATTCCACATTGATTGGTAGTTTGTTCTTATCTCTTCGAGTAAGTAATGCCACCATCTGTCCCGGTGTTTCAGATTTCATGCCAATTGGGAAAGCTTTGCCCAGGTCTGGGGTTCTACAACATGTAGAACATGCATAACTTTTGAAGATTTCTACCTCATGGATTCCATTTGATTTTTTCCCATTCAACCTGCAATAGGAAATGGCCCGGACTGATTTGGGATGGGGGAAGGTAAAGGGTGGTGGAAACTAGAACAGTCTTGACACTCAGGAAGTTCCTGGGTCGTATGCACTCCAGGGAATGCTCAAATCAAGTACCCCTCATCTTTGGGATATCCATTTCTAGAGAAGCATCCTAGATGAACAGAGTCCCTTTTTTCTCACTGACTAAAATTATACTTCTCCAAAAGGAAGGAAGGGACAGTGCATGTACATCATGCCTAATAAATCCTATAGTATATTAGAGGTTTTCTGAATCATGGAACCCTGTGAGAATCTGGTGAAAATTGTGGGCCCTCTCTCTCCTTAGAAAAATACTCATAAGAACTAAATTTTACATGAAGCCCAGGTTATTAGCACCTGTTTGTGGGTGAAGAGGTATCTAGGGGAAGGAAAAATGAAGGACAAGGGGCATAGGAAGGTGTGTGGAGCTCTGCGTGCTGGGGATAAATCCTGAATCCCTCGCTGTTGGGACTGTCTTGCACAGATCCCCAGGATTGTCTCATCAAGAGATCAATAATCGGAGGTTGTTGAGTTGGGAGGAGTGGGGGTGGGGTATGTGGGAACTTCATATTTTTTAATGTAACATTTTTTGTGATTTATGTATCTTTTTAAAAAAGGACAACTTAATTTTTAAAATGCTGGAAGAAAAAAAAAAGAGATCAATAATTGCTGAGTCCCTTTGCTTCAAATAAAACCACAATAACTTACTGATCTTGGGAGCAAGAAAGGAGGGCACGGATCCTTACCTGACACACATTGTCAAAGCAGAGGGAATGTTACAGGACTGTAGAATAGGCCAAGTCACATTTATTTGGATAAAATTCATGAAACAGAAGGTTTGCATTTAACCGTTGTCTTTCCTTTTGCAGATTCTGGTGTTCTCTGCCTTTGTTGAAGAAGAATGGGATGTAACGCCATACCTGATGTTCCTAATAGTAAGAACACACTCGCATTTAAAAAGTATTGAATCTTTTACTGTATTCAACAAAGTTTTAATTCCTAGACACACTGTGAACTTTTATTAAAGTGTAATTATAGATATTTATAACCCATGGAAATACAATGTCTATAAAATACAGAACAAATTTTTATAAAGATCAACTGACCAGTTAATATGCTTCTCAGATTATAAGAACACTATTCAACTACTAGAGAAAATGACATAAAGTAATGGTATCACATAATTATATTTGTTTACAATGTTTTTGTAAATGAAGTTAAAAATGAATTTGATAGTTTCATAATTTACAAAACAGATTATAAGAAACTTGTAATGATTTTGCCAAATGAATTTTTGAAGATGACCACTTATTACTAATTCACCTCTGATGCTAAAATGATTATCTTTCAATATTTCTAATTGTGCATCTCTTTCTTTATCCCTAGCCTTTCCTTCATTTTATCATCTTCCTTTTTATTCTTCGATGCCTGGAATGGAAATTTGGAAAGAAATTAATGAGAAAGGATCCTGTCTTTAGGTTGGGAGAAATCAAATTGGATTCTGTATTTTATTTCATTAATCAAGATTTTAAATATCTTTTCTTGCATAAACCAATCTTTTAACAAAAAGGTTCCATGTGCTAAGATAGGCTGGGGTAGGTACCGTGTGCCAATATGAATAATGGGAGATATGGGTGCCTAAACCAAAGATGATTATAATCTAGTAGAGGACCTAGAAGTAACACTCCTGAAACATTGAAAATTAAAGGCTCTGTATGACACTACATCCTGGGTAAAGTTACATGGGGCAGTTTCAGTTTGAATAGCTATCTATATGAACAGACTGACAGTTGGAGCAGTGCTTCCATCTAGGAAGGAATGAGTGACAGGACAGACAGAATGAGCAACAAAGACTGGGAGTGAGGTGGGGGTGGAGCTGAGAAGCCTGGCAGGTGGATCACAGGCTGGCCCAGGGATCAGGGTCTTAGGAGCAGAGACCATTTTTTTTTCACCGTGCAAGGATGCAGTCATACTCATTTTGTTCCCTCTTTGTCTCCCATACCACATCAGTTTCATCTTTGACTATTTCAAAGAGTTGGGTGGGAGAAGGCCAAGATGAACACGAACCTTTAGGAAATCCTCTAAGATCAGTATGAGGGGAGGGTTAAAGTGAAGGGAGACTAGCATGAGTGATATTCTAGGTATAAAATATATGAAACAGAGAATGGGGGAGAAAGAGTGAATCTGACACATATTCCAAAGAAATAACCAGGCTAAATGAGAGATCAGTCATCTAACTTTGTATTTTCTGGGGGTAGACCTGATTTCAAATATTTTGACCCATCCTCCCCCACACATGCAAAAGCTTAGTAATGGCAACATATTTGTGTCAAAGTTATGGTTCCCAGAATAATTAATTCATTAAATTATGATTAAAAAAATTCTGTCAGATAATAGGTACTAAGTTATCCATGAGATTGAAAAAAGCAATATTTCTATATCGATAATAGAATAAAAATATGTAAAAAGCAAAGGACAGTAAATATAGTAGTACTGCTGACAGAAGCAAGGAGATTGTAAGAGGACAGGTTTGCTGCATTTAAGGGAGATTATAATGGTCTATAATTATCTGATCTACTCAAGTGTAAGATATACAGAATGTCTTGCTTCAAGGATAAAAACCACAAATCAATTACTAATGGATGGTTTTGACTTTAGAATTTCTCCAAGAAGCTACGATGTAAGTAAAAATCCAGAAGAGCCAGGAGAAGAGGATGAAGACGTTAAGATGGAAAGAGAGAGGACAGCTAATGCCTTGAGTTCCACAAACCCTGATGAGGTAGAACAACGTTGTTATTCCATCAAATAACAGATGCTTACCAGAGGCCTGCGTGCCAGTATAGTCCTCAAGTGATTTTGAGTTTCTCTAATCCATATACATGAGAATTATTACTTTCTTTTAGTTGCCATTTTTACATCTAAATGAGCAGATTAAAAATCAAATTAATTCCTTTAGAATAAGAGAGAGAGCGTGTGCGGTGCACACAATTGAAATTGCAAAAGCCAAGAAATAACTTGTGAATGTTAGAAACCGTGCAAAGTGCATTGTCCAAAATTCAGGATAAGGTTCAGTCCACATCATGTGCTGTTTGGTCCTTTGGAGAGCATTCAGTGCTTCCTCAAGTCTGTTTGCTGCTGACCTATGGAGAAGGGCAGGCTGTATAAAACAAGGTGTTCCTGAGCAGCCGCCTTTGCAGGAGAGGTAAATGACAACCCTCTTCTCTCCCTGAAGAAGTGCACGGATGGGAGAATTGCTCGTAAGCGTGTCCCTTCATAGAGGTGTCTTTCGATGCATGGCTTGGGCAGCAAGGCGCCAAGCCAGTGGGAGGATAGAGCTTTTTTAAAGTTAACGGCAAGCCATGATTAAGTAATTCCTATCAGTTGATAAGTAATGTCTGCGATGGTTTATTTGTCTTTACAGAAGCCGGTCATTACTGCCACCTGTCTACGTAAGGAATATGCAGGAAAAAGGACACACTGCTTTTCCAAGAGGAAGACGAAACTGGCCATAAGAAACCTCTCTTTCTGTGTTAGAAAAGGTGGGACAGTTTCACGGTCCTTGACAGAGCCATTCCGTCCAGCACCTCTTGGTTCACACACAGATCAGCAGCAGGGTGACCTTCAGGGCGCCTTTTACATATCTTATATCTAAATGTAATTAATTAACTCCTTCCCTGAATAGGGACATAGCCACATCTACATTGAAGCCATGCGCTCTCTATTAAAATAAACCAGTGAAAAACTTGCATTTCTATTTAATGAACATAACTGGTTTCCTAAAGCTTGTTATTCTTCACAAGATGACTGACTAGCGATGTGCTAGTTCATTCTGAAATCTTGGCCTGCAGGTGATGACCTCAGTTTACATCATTACCATGCAATGTTTAGAGTCACAGGAGTCTGACACTGCTGGCTTCCAAGAGTTTGAACTTGGACAAGTAACCTCATCTCTGAGACCTTCTGTCCCCAAATGTGTAAGAAAGGATGGGGATCAAAACCAATCAGGGTACTTGTGACAATTAAATGAGATACTATAGAGCGAGCTCATAGCATAATGCTTGTCACATAGCGAAACTTCAGACTGTGTTTTATTCTTCATGTTATTATTAAAATCAATTAATATTAAATATAACCATGTTTTTCAGGTGAGGTTTTAGGATTATTAGGACACAACGGAGCTGGTAAAAGTACATTCATTAAGGTGATAACTGGAGACACAAAACCAACTGCAGGACAGGTAGGTGAATTATGTGGAAAATATGTCATCTAGTGGTGCTCAAAATAAATTCATAAGATGTTACAGCTTCAGAAGGTGCAAAATGACATGAATCATTAGATGGGTGAAGTGACTAATGCAACATACAGAAGAAAAAACTCAAAAATTGCAGCATCTATATACACAAAAATTAAGCACTGGAAGGGGCTAATTATTAACTATCATATGCCATTCAAAGGCACTGAGAGGGAATGTGACATATCCAGTATCAGATCAGAAATCATTATCAGAACCCATATAAACCCTATGCATAGCGCTGTGAAACACAGGGATTTGCTCCTTTAATGAGCATTGTCTTCATAGTATGTAATACTTTAAATTTGAATAGAAAGAACTGTTTAAAAAAAAGCTTTAGTAAGCAATTAAATTCATTGACTTTCACAGAGTGCTTAGTTTTTGGAACATGCATTTTGCACACATGCAGCATTTACTTCAAGGAATGGCTGGACATTGATTAATCAGAATGTTAAGTTGACTATAATTGTACCTGCAGCTGAATTGTAGGAGGTGGGAGCAGTAAGAATGGGCAAGCAGGAGAAGAACTTAGGTTTATCAAAGGAAAGGACACCAAGGAGTAGGAAAAAAAAAACATTTTTAATTCTCAAATTTTAGGGCAAAAGGTAGAAAACTCTTATCAATGTCTTCATGAGGTATGTCCAGGGTAAGTGGAGAGTAGAGCATAAGGCAGAAATCTGTGGAACTGCCTCTCAAGCCAAGGATGGGAAAGAGGCAGGAACATTACTGCCTGGCGAGGAAGGATAAAACAAAGATTCCCAGATTCCCAGTCCCTCTGAAGCTATGTTCAGAGAGGATGTTGGTGAACGGGGATTTCTCGGTCATGATGAAAGCTGAGCAAGGCTCTCTCTAGACTTTCAGATGTGACCACCCTCAAGTTCAGTCATCAACATTTGTTCTTGTTTGATTGCAAACCCAGATTTAGGGTGAAAAAGAAAAAGATAGCTGTCCTTTGGTAAATTGGAATAATATATTTTTCAAATGGAAGGTCTAAATTATAAAGCCAACATTCTGTGTCATGAAATCAGCTTTAATCAGATCCAACACGGAGATCTTTGTAAACCGTGTCATTCTCCGGCTTAAATACTTTCAGTGACCTCTCACTGCAGTATGATGGAAGGGAACTTCTCCCCTTGTCCTGCAGGCTCTGCAGGAGCCAACTTTCCAGCTCTAGCTCCGTCCCTCTCCCCTCGCTGACTCTGCTCCACGATACTTGAGTTTCAAGTACTAAACTTGAACTTCTTGCTAAGTTTCAAGCAAGACCATGTCAAGCTTCATCCTGCCACAGGGCCTTTGTGCTCACTCTTTAGCTACATCTCCTTTCCTCTGGCTTTTTCCGTGGCTGCTGCTTACTCCTCTGCTGCGTAGTCCCTCTGCGGGCAGCCTCTCTCTGACCATCCTGCCTCAGGTCCCTTCCAGCATCTTGACTATTTCCACGGCAGGATCGCTGATATTCTTTTTATTCTCTTCAGTCATTTTCTGCTTGTTTGTTCCCTAAGATATTCCACAGAATGAAAATGCCAAAGTACATTGTTTCCAAAGCATGCAGGGCACAGTATCTGTCACTGAGAAAATCCTCAAAAGAAAAATTTGTTGAACGGTTGAAGTTAAATAGTGAGGAATTAAGTTAATATACTTCATTCAGACAGTGATGAAAAAATCTGGTGTAAACTCTTAGCCCCAAGGGCAAGATACCACATTTGTGGGATATTTGATTTATCAGCCATGATTCCCAGGCTGCTCACACACTTGTTTTCAGTTATTTACTCTCTGACGACTTTTTCCCCCTGCTCGATGATTCCAAGTTATTAAACTCTATTAGATCCTAGTGTTTCTCTAGTTTTCTAGGTTAATAAGGTAAAAGCTGCTATTGAAATACGCAAATAGAAAAACCCAAAAAAACAGGTTTCAGCATCTACGAGTAAACTCGTCCTTTTCGGCAGGGGCTACTAAAAGGGAGCAGCGGAGGCGAGGCCGTGGGGTTCCTGGGCTACTGTCCCCAGGAGAACGCGCTGTGGCCCAGCCTGACGGCGCGGGAGCACCTGGAGGTGTTCGCAGCCGTCAAGGGGCTGCGGGGAGCCGCCGCCCAGGCCGCCATCGCCCGGTACCGCCCGTGCCCGGGGCGGGGCAGCGGGAGGGACCGACCACGCGGGAGCCGGGGAGGGAGCGTCTCGATGCCCCGCGCCGTGTCCAGCGGATTTGCAGCGGGAAGCTGATGTCCTAGAGTCACTTATCCCCCCTCATTTGAAGCTTGGGAAAGAAAAAATAGTAAATACCTGATAAAACTTACAACATTTATTTAAAATACGGTTTAACTAACTATAGACCACCTTGATCGTAGACGACTCTTTGGAGATCATAAAATGGGCTTAGAGTCTTTCAAAGGGCAGAGCTGCCTTGTGGGGGCCAGACCGGCAGGTGGAGAGGCCGCCCGCTGCTCCTCCCAGGCCCGCACTCAGTGGCCTCTGCCCGCCGGACCCCGCCGGCGTCCCTGCAGCCTCTTTGCTGCAGGAGGACGCGGGACACAAAGCCTCTTGTGCCCCCGCCAGGCTGGTGGAAGCGCTGCAGCTGCAGGACCAGCTGAAGGTGCCCGCGAAGGCCTTGTCAGAGGGGCTGAAGAGAAAGGTGCGTGCCTCCCGCCAGCACACAGCCTTGTTCCTGCTGGTGAGGGCGATGTGGCTCTGCTGGTTCTCCTCATCGCCTGTCTCCCTTCCCTCCTGGCAGCTGTGCTTCGCGCTGAGCGTCCTGGGGAGCCCGGCCGTGGTGCTTCTGGACGAGCCGTCCACTGGGATGGATCCCGAGGGGCAGCAGCAGATGTGGTGAGGGGCCCAGAGGCCTTGTGGGAAATGTGGAAATGGTTTCTATCCTGTGGGGGGGAAATGATCCCTTCAGCTGTTTCTTAGTGTGGAAAATGTTACCAATACAAACCACTACTTTGGAAAAAGAAAAGAAAAAATCTTCCTCTAATAATCTTTCATAACCATTTCTCACCGAAGGAAGACTAAGCTGTGTCAGGGCCGACATGCTCACTCTAAAATTGCTCATTGGATCTTTTAGGTAGGTATGATGCCTTTTTGGACTCCAATGAGTGTTTCCAGTCCTTAGCATGAGAGCATTAGTTGTTGTCATCGAGTTGTAAAGGTGTGTGTTCTCTGGGTGTCGTCGTGGTGTTGACTGGGCATTTGTGTGGCTAGGTAGGTTTTGTGTCATTCTCTTCTTCGCACAGACTTTCCGTCACCAGTTCTCTCCTGCTCTGCAGCATTCCGTACCACGCCCTGGGGAACGCGTTGTTAAACTCCCCTCTTCCGGTGCATCCTTCCAGCTGGCCCCTTCTCACCTGGCTTGTCCTGATTCCTCAGCCCCCTGCCTTCTGCGCGCTCTTGCCAGGCTTCCCGGCGATTTGCCGGCTGTTTCACATTCATGCCAGTTAAAAATTCTTTTCCCCAACCTTCCTGGATTAATTAGGCAACATCCTTAACTGCAAATGTCCTCTTGTCAACCTAGGCAGGCGATCCGGGCCACCATCAGGGACACGGAGAGGGGCGCCCTGCTGACCACCCACTACATGGCAGAGGCGGAGGCCGTGTGCGACCGCGTGGCCATCATGGTGTCGGGGAGGCTGAGGTGGGTGCTCGTCCAGAGCCTGTCCTGACACCCTGGGCGCACGGCCGTAGGAGCTTCTCTGTGAACAGAGAGAGATTACCGTGCACATCTGGAGCCGCTGCTCCTGGGCCTAACGCCAGCAGCCAGCAGCGGGGCTTAAACATTGTATCTGACGTCTTTTTCTCTTTTCCGTTATGACCTCCTCCTCCTTCTATCTCCAGATGCATCGGTTCCATCCAACACCTGAAAAGTAAATTTGGCAAAGACTATCTGCTGGAGATAAAGGTGAAGACCCCAGAACAAGGGGAGCTCCTCCATGCCGAGATACTGAGGCTTTTCCCCCAGGCTGCTCGGCAGGAGAGGTAGAAGGAATTTTTGTCCTGGAAACAAATGTCAGCTTTTCTCTGTCAGTTTTATTGATCTGAAGCCATTTAGGGCCACTTTTCGCTCAAAAAGAAACTGAAAAGAAAAAGATTATTTGTCAGATACTCCAGGAAGTAAACTGGAGAAGAGAGAGCTCATGTAGAAGCTGATAGAGCATGGGTTGTGGCCCTACTATGTGTCAGGTACTGTCCTGGTCATGTGTTATCTTATTTCACCCTCACAGAGACTTTTTGAAGTAGTTAAGGTCATTCCAGTGAAAAATGAGATAACTTTTAAAAAGCTCAGTGAGGTTCTGGCCTTCGCAAGGAACTTAATAAATGCAATTACTCTCTTTATGCATAGGAAGTTGACAGAGAGACAAATTAAGTCACATGACAGAGCTAATAAGTGGGAGAACAGGATGTAAACTTAATTGTTTTATTCCAAATCTCTTACTATTTCCAAATCTTTAGGAAAGTAATACAGCACAAAATCAAAGATAATGTTTAGGTCATTCATAATACCTAGAATTTACTGCAGAAGACAGAATGAATTAGAAGGTAGAGGAGAAAATAGATAATAAATAGAGATAAATCAAAATGACAAGGTGGGAAAATATAATTCTTCAGTGGAGTATAATAGAAAAGCAATGCTATAACTCGATGTGCGGCCCATCTCTGATTATAAATATATCGTAAAGGTACAGAGACTAAGCGGCACAGATGAGAATAATGGCCCCATAAATATATGAAACTGTAGCTCATGAAATGGAATCTAAATTTTCCTGAATTTCAAATAATAGGAAAACAAACCTCTGAGAAACCAATTATTAAGACATGACTATCGTTAACATAATTTGGTGCTGATTTCCCGAAGGTTTCTGCATAGCGACTCAATCATCATATCCTCTATTAGGAAAGCAGTTCATGTAGGAGGGGGCAAGGCAGGTGAGATATGTAGTCCTGTGGAGAACAGACCCCGGTTTCTACCCTCACTGAGGGTAAGAACTATACGATATCAGTTCCTGACATCAAGTGTTCAGCTTCAAAAAGAGTAGAAGGTCCCTCTGACAAATTTTAAAATTACGTCAGAAACAACTGTCTGGGTCTCACCCTCCTGTCCTGCAGTTCTCCTTATGAACTGTGCCCTTTGGACTACTGTGGATTCACCCAGGGATTTTCACCTACATCCAACAGACTCTGATTTGCAGAAATAAAGACCAGAAAGATGGTTTGCAGTCAAAGTGATATCAGCCTCACTCTCATCTCCCCTTAGGTATTCTTCTCTGATGGTTTATAAGTTGCCAGTGGAAGATGTGCGACCTTTAGCCCAAGCTTTCTTCAAATTAGAGAATGGTAAGAACTTATTTGGAAATAAGACCCAAGAAAACTGATAGTTCTGAATCATAAAATACCCATATGCATGGCAAAAGGAAATGTGATCTTGTGCTAAATGTAGAAGTTGAACACTCAAATTGAATTTTAGGAACACAAAACCATGGATTGTGTGTGTGTATATGTGAATGCAGGGGCATACGTGTGTGTTTTGAGTGTGTGCATATTTGTGTGGAGGGTGGGAGGCTAGGAATGATTTTTACTTTTGCTTTGTGGGTTTTTTTCATGTATTTTCGCATATATATGCAAATACGATATTTGCAAAAATGCAAAAAAGTTTATCTATGCACGGCATTAGTCAAAACTTATGTATTCATTGAAGGAAAATACTTTCTTTCAGCGCATAGATGCAAACTAAAAATTAAGTTTTATACAGATTTGCATATAGTTTTATTGTCTTAGTCTGTAGATTAAGAAACTGACATCCTTTCTGGGCATTAAAGCAATCTTCCTGGGTCGCTTGCATTTGACAGTGGAGCACTTGGCCCTGTCACCTCGAGGCTCACATTTTCCCCTGCCATCCTAGCCAGCTAATCTGCCACTGTGCATTCTCCTGGCCAAACTCCCCTCCTGAGCTGTTTGTGTTTTCACTGCTCTGTGATATATTTGCTTGCTTGTCAGCTGCCCTAAGAAAGAGACTCAGGTCTCCTGGTTCTAGAAGAAGCTCTTCTAAGTCCCGTTGACAACATCCGTGGTCAGCAATGCATCTTCTTTTCATTCTCGATTGAGCTGAGCACCCCAACTTTCTGGGTCACATGGGTAGTCATCCACCACTCTCCAGGTTGGCACTGGCCTGGGACTGTTGGTGGCATATTTCCAGTCTACTGAGCTCCTATCATGCCCATCCTAGTTTACTCTAGTCAACAAGTAGAGTTTTCACCCCTATTGGGGGAAACTGCAGTGGCTTCTGGAAAGAGATCCACGAGGATATCTCCTCCCTAGAAAACCACAGATATCTTTTTCTGCACTCTTCTAATGCTTCCCTCTTCAAAATGTCTCTTCCCCCATTCCCCCACCCCCAGTTTCCTGCTACCCTGCTGAATGCAATAGAGCACTGGCTCTTGTGCAGGAAAGGAACCCTCTCAGCACTTGTTTCCTCCCCTTTAAATCCAGAGCTCAAACACTGCACAGCATGGAAGCATAACACAGGCACTTCCACCCCCATCCCCAAGCCAACGCATTGCTTTGCTGCATTTTTAACTGCACGATGTACTTGGATATGTACAGCTATTACCTTGTTTAAATTATACAATTATACCATCTGTATATTAAAAATATATATATGTATGAACCTTAATATACGTTCACCCTTACGCAGTTAAACGGAGCTTTGACCTGGAGGAGTACAGCCTCTCTCAGTCTACCCTGGAGCAGGTGGGCCATTTTAGTGATTTTATATCATTCATATTATATACATGTAGGGTATGTACACGTTCTTTGCACTCACTTGGGACTCTGTCTTTATTCCTTTCCTCCCCTTCAGGTTTTCCTGGAACTCTCCAAGGAGCAGGAGCTGGATGATTTCGAGGAGGAACTCGATCCCTCAGTCAAGTGGAAGCTCCTCCCACAGGAAGAGTCTTAAAGTTCCAAAGCCCCCATGCTTCCATTTTAGCTTGTGACCATTTTTTAAAGGCACTTATTTGTATGGCCTCAGTGTCAACTTATCAACGCCGGAGTGGTTCTTGGTGTGGTGGGAGAGGAGGAGCAAGTGCAGGGGCAGCAAGGACAGGGCGCTTGGCCGAGCAGACAGCCTCGTCACAGACTTTATACCTGTGCAGGTCCATTTTTCTATGTAATGCTAAATAAATAAATTTGCTTTTATAAGATTAAGTTTCTGAGTATAATAAACACATTTTGTTTAAATTTTTTATCAAAACTTTGAAATACTTTTTTTCCTAACCTAGACTGAGAAGTCCATATATTTACTCTTCTGGAAATTTGATACTCTGTAGTCGATATTTTAGTAAGACTTTAAATGACTATGGCAAAAAGTATCATACTTTATAAAATAGATTTTAGTGTGTTTTCTTATGGTTAAAAACACTAAAATGTCATTAGTATCTGATATTAATATATTTGATAAAAGCCACCTGTTGTTATAGACTAGCGATACCGACCAGACTCAGACTCTGAATAAAGTTCCAACTGAGAGCTTTATTAGCTGCGCGGCAACTACGTCATCCTATGCAGAGGGGAGAGCAGCCCCGAGTCACGGGGCGGGGGGGGGGGGGGAGGCGGGGAGGAGTTTGCTTATATAGGCTTTTAGGTTCAGAGCAGGGGGCAATAGCTCAGCAAGCAAGCACGTACAGAAGCAGGTGTTTGCGGTTAATCAAGCGCTGGGAATTCTATCAGGGGAGATAAGCGGTTGGGGAGTTTTTGTTATTTATAAGGGTCTGCGTCAGGTTGGTCTAGGAGCTGACGACACTTTCTACAGGAGGAGGCCTTGAGATAAGGTTTTACAGTCCAGCAAGCTTGTTACAGAAGCGAGATATATGCGGTTAGGGGGCTGTGGAATTTTCCTCTCGGGTGGGGGTGGTCACAGGCTCCTACTTCTCCACACTGTCACACTATAAATATAGAGGCACAGTCTGGAAAATGAAAAAATTGCCAGTAGGAATTTTTTGTACTTTTTTTTTCTGTAAACCAATGAGTCTCATTTTTTTTTAATTTATTGAAGTATATCATTCATACATAAACGTACATAAACAAGTGTATAGTAATAGTTGTGAACTTACAAAACAAATACATATAACATCATACAGGAATCTCACCCTACCACCCATACCGTGAATTGTTGTTAAACATTTTAAACTAATGTTTAAAGAGCATTGTCAAAATATTACTACTAACCAAAGCATTTTTCCAATCCAGCCTATTATTATTATCTTTATATCATTTATATATGAGCATACATGAACAATAAGTGTATAGTAAAAGTTGTGAACTTACAAAGCAAACATGCCTGACATTATACAGGGGTCCCATACAGCAACCCTCCAACAATACCTTGCATTGTTGTGAGATGTTTGTTACAAATTACGAAAGAGTATTGTCAAAATCTTACTACTAATTATAGTCCTTATTTTACATTTGGTATATTTTTCCCTCAACGCACCTTATTATTCTTTTTTAAATATATTTTTTATGACAGAAGTTGTAAACTTTTAAAACAATCATGCACATGTGAAGAATTCCCAAACAACACCCCTTGATCAACACACCACACTGTGGTGGAACATTTGTTACAGATAAGATAGTATCATCTGTTACCACGTCCATAACATACATTTGGCTTACATTTTCCATACTGCCCCATCATCAACACAGTACATCTTTGGCATAGATGCAAGAATATTATATTCTTACTGCTAACCAAAGTCCACAGGTCACTCCAGTTGTATCTTTCCCATGCTTCTCCACTTCCCATCACCCCGCAGTAGTGATGTACATTTGCTCTAGCTAACAAAGAACACTCTTGCATTTGTACCATCAACCACAATTCTCATCCACCTCTTTGGTTACTCTGCTATTCAGATCCTGGATTTATTCTCTAGCATTCTGTCTATTGGCATTTACGTACTTAAGACTACGATTTTCGGCCACCTCCCCATTTATAAACTAGCTGTTACTCACTACAGTGTGTTACCATCCACTCTATACATTTCCACATTTTTATAGTAAAGCTAATTAAGACTTCTACATACACTGAACATCAGTAGTCCATCCAGTCCTCCTCTCATCTCCTTTAAGTACCCACCACCTACCACCAAGTCTTGAGGATATTTTCCTGCAATTTCTTCTAGAAGTTTTATGATTCTTGCTTTTATTTTTAGGTTTTTTAATCCATTTTAAGTTAATTTTTGGATAAGGTATGAGATAGGGGTCCTCTTTCCTTCTTTTGGCTATGGAAATCCAGTTCTTTAAGCACCACTTGTTGAATGGACTGTTCTGCCCAAGGCTAGTCAAAAACACTTGACCATACATGTGAGGGTCTGTTTCTGAACGATCCATTTGGTTCCATTGGTCTATGTGTTCATCTTTATGCCAGTACCATGCTGTTTTTTACCACTATAGCCAGGTATTATGATTTCAAGTCTGGAGATGAGAGTTTGCTTTTCCTTTTTAAGATGTTCCTAGCTATTCAGGACCCTTTACCCTTCCAAATAAATTTGATAATCATGTTTTCAATTTATTTTAAAAATGCTGGTAGAATTTTTTATCAGGATTGCATTGAATCTGTATATTAATTTGAGTAGAATTTATATCTTAATGATATTTAGTCTTCTAAACCTTGAGCATGGAATGTTCTTCCAGTTATTTAGGACTTTTAAAAATTTCTTTTAACATTGAGTTGCAGTTTTCTGAATACAAATGCTTTACATCATTGGTTAGGTTTATTCCTGACTAAGTTTTATCTGTCATAGTTTATTTTCACCACTCTTTTGACACTTTTGGTTATTTTTATTGACATAATCTTCATTTCTAGACTCTCTTCCAGGCCTTTCTCTACTGTCTTTTCTTTTCAGGCTCTAGCACACCCTTTACTATTTCCTGAAAATCTGGTCTCTTGCATAGAAATTCTCTCAGTTTCTGTTTATCTGTGAATATTCTAAACTCATTCTCATTTTTGAAAGACAGTCTTGCAGGATATAAGATTCTTGGCTGGAAGTTTTTCTCTTGTAGTATCTTAAATATATCATCCCACTCTCTTCTTGCCTCCATGGTTTCTGGGAGAAATCAGCATTTAATCTTATTGGGTATCCCTTATATGTTATGCATTGCTTTTCTCTTGCTGCTTGCAGAATTCTCTTTGTCTTTGACATTTGACATTCTGATTAGTATGTGTCTCAGAGTTGTTCTGTTCGGACTTTTTCAGATGGGAGTACATTGTGCTTCTTGGACATGGATAGCTATGTCCTTCAATAGGGTTGGGAAATTTTCTACCATTATTTCTTCAAATATTCCTTCTACCCCTTTCCCTTTCTCTTCTCCTTCTGGGACACCCCATGACACATATGTTTACATGTCTTGCGCTGTCAATTATTTCCATGATACCTTGTTCAATTTTTTCCATTCTTTTCTTCATCTGTTCTTTTGTATGTTCACTTTCAGAGGCCATTTCTTCAAGCTCACCAATCCTTTCTTCTGCCTCCTCAAATCTGCCATTATATGATTCCAATGTTTTTTAAAATTTCATTTATTATGCCTTTCATTCCTATAAGATCTGCTATATTTCTGTGTATGTTTTCAAATTCTTCCTTGTGCTCATCCATTGTCTTCTTAATATCCTTAATATCTTTAGTCATCTCACTGAATTTATTAAGGCATTTGTTTGAACATCTCTGATTAGTTGTCCCAACTCCTTTACGTTCTGGAGGCTTATCTTATTCCTTTAACGAGGCCATATCTTCCTGTTTCTTGGTATATTGTACTTTTTTGTTAGTTTTGTGGCATCTGGCTTATTCTGGGTGCAGTTTTTCTCTTTAGCTTAGGGCTTCCTACCCTTCCCTGGCTGCTGGCCATGCAGCAGGAGCCAAGGATGTAGCTGGTGCTATAAACTGTGGAGGTCCAAGCCACCCTCACTGCCCCAGGGACTGATGAAGCTTCTCCCAACCTTCTCCTTTGGCAGGGGTAGGGACAGAGTCACAGGTGTGTGGAATAATCAAGTCATGCAGGCCTGGACTGTAGTTGCCCAGAGAGACTAATGAAGCTTTGTGCCCCTTTCTCCTGCCTGGGGCAAGGATGGAGCTGCAAATGCAGGCAGCAGTCTATGCAGTGTGGGTCCAAGATGACCATGGTTGCCCCAGTAGACTTCCAATTTTCAGTCTGTGCCAGCCAGAGTTACCTGCAGTCACCTGGATAGGCTAGAGCAGGTCCCACCAGCCTCCTCCCAGCCAGCTGTGGGGCTGAAACTAGGCTAGGGCTGCAGGCCAATATGGGTGAAAGAAAATGGTTCCTACTGCAACTGTGATTTTTGGTCAGTGGGACTTCAACTCATGTTGGTGGCAGAGTCGAAATGGTGGCCACCAGCCTCTTTCTGAGTTGGATAGGTTCAAACTTAAACTGTTCTTTGTTTTACTTTAGACAATCAAATTTACTAATCAGTAGCTGAAATTAGTGGCCAATTGCCTTAGTCCCCTGTTTTTGGGAAATGGAGCTCACATTCTAGCCCCAGAATAGCTCCTGGGACAGTTTGTGCTGCCAGAGTAGGATAATCACTGGCCTCCATGGCTTGGCTGGTAATTTCCCAGAGAGGCTGGCTCAGTTCCCCACAGCTTCCATCCTGCCAGAGGTGGGGTTGTTGGAGTTTAGGCTAGAGCTGTAATCTGACCTGGATGGAAAGAAGCTGGTCCCTACCAGCACTGTGATTTTCAGTCTGCCCTGCTTCCCCTTGTGCCAGGCACAGAGTTAAAATGGAGGCTACCAGCCTCTTTCTGACTTGGACAGGTTAAAACTTTAGCTGTTCTTAGCGTTATACTTTAGCCCACTGAATTTACTCTTCAGTAGCTGAAGTTGTGCCCAACTGTCTCTTCCTCCCCCGTTTTTGGGAAGTGGAGCTTTCAATTCCAGTTGTGGAACAGCTTAGAAGTAAATCTCATTTTTGTTTTATTTTTAAATCTAGGCTTTAGAAATGCATCTCTTGTAACTGACCTTCTGTGAATAACTGTTACCTGGTCTCAGAAAAATTTAAACTGTAGTAACAGAACAAATAACAAAGCAGGTAGAAAATGTAAAATCTCATATACTTAGTTTTGAATTATGTATTTCTCATCCCCATGACATCCTGTTTACAGCTTTCATTGAAATCCAGGTGAAAATAATTTCTAATATAAGCATATTTGATAATACACACTGGTGAAGGTATACATACTGGATTTCAAAACCATCACAATAGGTTCTTCTGTTACACTAGCATTTAGGCTAATGTTTTGGGTGTTGGCCTGCCTAATTATTACCCTAATCTGTGAGTATAATAAATATCAATTCCGGTTACTTCCTGGGACTCACTTTCATGTTTATGCTCATAAAAACAATCCACATAGAGGATAATACTCTTATTTCTATTTGCTTGGGCATTAGGTTACCTATCTAATCCACCTTTTATGTTATATGGAGAGATATTGGGATTTAGAACCCCAGGAAACCTAAATCCAGGTTGGCCTCTTTCCTTCATGACTAAATCCAACCATTTTCTCACACTTGGTGTGCCCTATTGCTATTAGGGCAAGGATCCCAAATAGTAAAACTCGTCTCATTTTTAGATATCTAAATATCTTAACCAAGATAACATGGTTGGAAATTAGCCCATCAAGCATTCAACAAGTCCACAGTCTTCTCACTACCTCAAGCTGCCTCAAGCACATTTTAAGTACTGAGTTGGGAAGGCAATGGGCAGAGAAAATCCAGTTCTTTGCCTTGGTATGCTCATAATTTAAGCAGGAAGTTAAATTATAGCTCTTAGCAAAAAACAAAGAAGGGAACAGAATAATGTATAATCAAATTGCTATGTATCAACAAGGATGCTGTCTATATAAAATTTTAAAGAAGAAACAATCATTTTAATCTAAGTTTAGCTAATGAAGACTTTTATGGGTAGAATTTAACTTTGAATTTAAAGGAAACATTGGATTTGTGTAGGGTGAAAATGGAACAAAATTATCAATGCATGCAGTAATTCACAAGTCATATTAAGATTTATTTTTTTATTTAAGTTTTTATTTGTATATTTCATTGTAGTGCTGTGACAGCAAAATGACATCTGTATACCAGAGCCTACACACAACAACAGTAAGATGTAACTTTTCATTACACCACTGCTAGAATAGATTTGCTTACTCTTGATGTATTCCTGTTAGAGGTTGAATTGTGTCTTCCCAAAAGGTGTTGAAGCCTTAACCCCCAGTACTTCAGAATGCAACTTTCTTTGGAAACGAGGTCGGTTGCAGAAGCAATTAGTTAAGAGGCGAACATACTGAATTAGGGTGGATCCTTAATCCAACTTGCTTGCTGTCCCTATAAGAGTAGGAGAAGAGACACAGAGACACAAAAATACAGGGACAAAGATCACAGGAAGACAAGGCAGAAACTGGAGTTATACATCTACAAGCCACGAGGTGCCAAGGATTCCCAGCCCCCACCAGAAGCTAGGAAGAGACAAAGAATTCTTCACCTAGAACCCTTGGAGCAAGCTTGGCCCTGCCAAGACCTTGATTTCAGACCTCCAGCCTTTAGAACTGTGAGTACATAGACTTCTGTTGGCTTAAGCCACTAACTCTTTGGTACTGTTTGAGCAGCATTAGGAAACTAGTACATTAGGAAGCTAAAGAAGACATGGTTCTTACACTAATGGGGTTTTTCTCCAGAACATGAAAATATTTGAGGTTCTTGTTATAATTCAATTTATTTGTTGAACAAAGAAGTCTATTCTTTTCTTGTGCCATTCTGGGAAAAGGCACATAATTAAATTCTTAATGCAACTACAGTCTATTTTGGGGTAGTGGTCTCCCACCAGTGAGAATACATATATCCACTTGATGTTGCTTGCTGTGTAGGTTCAAATTGTTGATTTTAACTTGAACTCACAAGTAAAATTGATTCACAGTTCCTTCACTAGTCCTCTCAAAGTGTAGTTACCTGGTCCAGTATCATTACCATATATGAGAACTTGCTAGAAATGCAAATTCTTGAGCCCCATTCCATAACTAACAAACCAGTAAGTCTGTAGGTGGGGCCCAGCAATCAGTGTTTAGCAGGCCTTCTGGTTGACTTGGGTGCTCACTACATTTGAGAACCACTAAGCTCCACCCTCTTGACTCTTTTGTGGGCATGAACTGAAAGTGAAATACTTTATCATCAGTATAACTCTTAAAATTGTTAGGAATGAAGATAACTATTCTTATTTATACTAAGGTGCGCTGAAAGAAGGCTAATAATGATGGCTACTCAATAACATTATCAAGACCTATAAAACAATTACTGAAAATGGGAAGTTATAAAAATGTCCATTAAATGTTAAATAAAAAATTTAAAAGGTAATGGTATTTTTGTAGACATAAACTTTAACCATATATTCCTGTCCTTTTTAGCATTCAAAGGAGCTCACTGTTGGATTTTGGGGGAAGGACTTTTTTATTACTATTTTTTTATATATACAGTACAAGTCACCAATTTTTTAAAATTAATTTTTTAATGTTACATTCAAAAAATAGAAGAGGTTCCCATATATACCCCATACCCCCTCACCCCACTCCTCCCACACCAACAACCCCTGCCACAGCACACTCATTGCACTTGGCGAACACATCCGGAGCACTGCCGCCCCACGTGGATAACAATCCACATTGCAGTTTACACTCTCCCCCAGTCCACCCAGTGGGTTATGGCAGGATGTATAATGTCCAGCATCTGTCCCGGCAACATCATTCAGGACAGCTCTAAGTCCCAAAAATGCCCCCACATCACATCTCTTTTTACCTCTCCCTGCCCCCAGCAACTACCGTGGCCACTTTCTCCACATCGGTGCTACAATTTCTTCCATTACTAGTCACAATAGTTCCATAGTAGAATATCAGTAAGTCCACTCTAATCCATATTTTATTCCTCCATCCTGTGGACCCTGGGATGGTAATGTCCACTCCACCTCTATATCAAGAGGGGGCTTAGATTCCACATGGATGATGGATGCAATTCTCCTGCTTGTAGTTTTGGGCACTCTCAGTTCCCTGGTGTGGTGGTTGACCATCTTCACCTCCCTGTTAGCTGGTCTGGGTAAGTCCAATGAACCAGAACGTAGGAGTTGCAAGACTGCTGAGGCTCAGAGCCCAGCTGGCACATGTACAGTCCAGAGATTAAGTCTCCTGAGTATACACCAACCCTAGTTCAGTAAAAGTGACAGAAGAGGCATGTGTAGAAAGGTCACATCTGAGTCCAACTCCATCATACTTAGAAACACAAATTCCAAAGTAGGGCCAGCTGACACGGCACTGAATTCCAGAGCCATTTGCCATGTCCCTAGAACCTGTGGGTCCCTCAGGACAACCAGTACCTGGGGATGTATCTACTTTGGCTGTCTCTGGGATCCTGCTGAGGCATGTGTAAGTGCAATCTCTCTGATGACCTCCCGACTTTTTGAAGACAGCCATATCAGCTCATTTGTCTTTGCTATTTCCCCTGTTTATTCAAGGTCAAAAAGCAGTCTTTAACACATGATCCTATATGTAGGCTGAGATATTCTGCTGGTCTGAGTGATTCTTAATGTATTGTTCATTGATTTTTGAAAATGTATATATTCATGAGCCAACACTTTGTTATGATATAGAACTTCACCATTTCCAACTAAAGTTCTTTCAAGCTTTTTTGCAGGCAATTTCCTCCTCCCATTAACTGATACTTAAACACTCCTCATTAGGCATCTCAGAGTGAAAATATTCAGTGTCAACTATGTTTATCTTGGTGAATGCTCTATATGCACTTGAAAATAACGTGCATTTTAATCTACTTTGGGATAGTGTTCTATAAATGTCAATTAGGATGAAGTAGTTGATATTGTCATTCAGTCCCTCTAGATCTTTGTCTAGTTGTTCTGTCAATTACTGAAAGAAGTGTGTGAAAGTTTCCAGCCATGTTTGTGGATTTGTCTCCTTTTCCCTTTGATTCTGGCATATATTTTGGTTCACCTATTTTGATTGTTATTGGACACATCTATGCTTATAATTGTTACCTCTTCCATATTTGACAGTTTTATCATTATTAAGTGCCTCTCCTTATTGTGAATTCTATTTTTAATATTAACATAGCTAGGCAGCTATTTTCTGCCTACTCTTTACATAGTTTCTCTTTTTCCAGGTGCCTACCTTCAGTCTATTCAGATCTTTGTATTTAAAAATGCATCTCTTATAGACAGCAGACATTTAGTTCTGCAGACATTTGGTTCTTGCTTTTATATAATCTGACAATCTCTAATCATTCCAATGAAAAGGCAGTCTGTTTAAATTTAATTTTTAACCATGCAGTGTTATTATATGGCTTTATTTAGGTAGGCCATTTTCTGGGGTTTTAAAAATTTGTCTCATTTGTTTTGTTGATGTTTTCATTAGTATTGTTGATTTATGCTACCTTGGTATTTTGTTTTAACATAAAATTTTAATTCTGCTATAAGCATATTTCTTTGCATATATTTTTTAGTGGTTGCTGTAAGGATTCCAACACACATCTTAAACATCCCTATGAAAATTTTTGTTGTACATTGTACCTATCTACATTACGAAACCGTCAATACAGTTAAAATTGTTCTAAATAACCATATTACTTAAACAAATTTTTAAAAATTTTAGTCTTTTTTATTTACTTTAAAAAAAAAAAAACATTTCTGGCACTGTTATTTCTTCCAAAAATTCTGAGATACCACCTAGTGTCATTTCCCTTCAGAGAGGAAACTTAATTAAAAAAATTTTGGGGGGGAAACGGACTTGGCCCAGTGGTTAGGGCGTCCGTCTACCACATGGGAGGTCCGCGGTTCAAACCCCGGGCCTCCTTGACCCGTGTGCAGCTGGCCCACGCACAGTGCTGATGCGTGCAAGGAGTGCCCTGCCACGGAGGGGTGACCCCCGCGTAGGGGAGCCCCACGCGCAAGGAGTGCGCCCTTGAGAAGAGCCGCCCAGCGCGAAAGAAAGAGTAGCCTGCCCAGGAATGGCGCTGCCCACACTTCCCATGCCGCTGACGACAACAGAAGCAGACAAAGAAACAAAACAAGACGCAGCAAATAGACACAGAGAACAGACAACCAGGGGAGGGGAAATTAAATAAATAAATAAATCCTTAAAAAAAAAATTTTTTTTTGTAGAGTAAATCCATTGATAATGAATTATCTCAGTTTCTACATATCAGAAAACATCTTTTTTCCTTCATATTTGAAGGATAAGTTTGCTAGATATAGAATCCTTGGTTCACAGTTTCTTTGCTCTTCAACTGTTTGTATATGCTATTCCAGTATGTCTATGGTTTCCACATATTCTGATGATAATTCAGCCATTAATCTTAGCATTGTTCCCTTACAAGAAACACATTTTAACTGTCCACTTTTGTGATTTTCTCTTTGTGTCTCAGCAGTTCAGTTAATGGTATAAAAGTATCTTTCTTTGTGATTCTACTGTTTGGGAAATTTTCAGGTTCTTTGGGGCATAAATTAAAGTTTTCCCCAAAATTTGAAGAGTTTTTGGCATTGTATCCTCAAATACTTTTTCAGCTACTCTTTCTCTTACCTCCTTCTGGGACTCCAATTATATGAATGTTTTACTGGTTCACATTGTCCCACATGGTGATATTGATTGATTAATATATGTGCTATTGGAAAGAATACTTATAGGTGATGAAATAACTTAGTTTTCAACTTTTTGTTTCTTTGAGTATACAATAGGAAATAGGGATTGGTTCTGTTTCAAAATAGTCTTGTAAGTAAATTCTGTACTTATAGAAAATATATTTAGTCTAAAAGAAAAATAAATAATGCAAATCACTAAAGCTCTTCACTAGAAAACATTTTGAAATTTTCAGGTTAAAATAACAAAATAAGCTACATGTATATTATTTGTGGTATATTAAAAAGTATAGAACTGAAAGATAAAATATGTTTAAATATGTCAAAAAAGTTTAACCACGCTGACAAGAGGGGAAATTTGTTGCTTTGAAGTTTTAAAATAAATATACATTTTAAAATATTAGAGTTCTGTGCATTTTCTATTGACTCAATCTCATAACTATTTGAAAAGCCTTGAACTTTAAATGGTTTTGTTTTCTAAAATCACTGTCTTTGATAGCATGGGGATAGTATGGACAGTGTGTCTTAAAATTACACAGTATGGGGAAGGGGCTGTGGTTCAATCAATTGGGTTCCCATCTACCATATGGGAGGCCCTGGATTCACATCCCAGGGCCTCCTTGTAAAGGCAAGCTCACCTGCATACCACAGAGAGCTGCCGGCCTGCAAGCGCTGTGGAGTGCTGCTTTCCCACAAGTGCCGCAGAGAGCCAGCTCAGCAAGGTGACACAACAAAAAAGGGAGACAAGTAAAAACATAGAAGACTGTGTAGTGAATGGACACAGAGAGCAAAGAACAAGCAAGCCACAAAGGGGGGGGGGCAGTAAATAAAAATACCAACACACAGAAGAATGCACAGTGAACAAACACAGAGCAAACAGCAAGTACGCTGCAAGTGGGGGTGAACAAAAAAAAAAAAATTACACAATATGGCTTTTTGTTAAACCATCCTTTAACACTGTGTGTTTTCCAAGTACGATTATTTTGAAATCTGACATATTTTTGTATTAGGGCTGTTCTTTTTGATAATAAAATATGGTTTCTATTATATCTGGAGGCTATTTAGGATTGATAACAATAAAACTGTGTTGTTGCCATAAAAGATGATGTTGGTCTTTCTGTTAGGCAAAAGTCCAAACATCAGATTCATCTTTCATAAATTCCAATATCTGCAAGACTTTCCTGGAAACATAATGGTTTGAAATCAAACCAACTGGATTGAGGCATATCCCTGTGATTTGCTAGCTTGCGATGCTTGGTACACCACTAACTTCTTCAGCTTTTCTAAATCATTCTTCAGATTAAGAGAAGAAATATTATTTTAACCTCCATAATATTCAAGAGATGGTAGAAATCAATTGAGATGATGCATGTGGATTTTTTAATAAAATGTGAAATAGTTAGTAGGAATAAGGACCAATGAAGGAGACTAACTAAAAAACTGTCCTTCAATTAGTATTTAATATTTATGATTTTTTTATCCTACTCCTATTTCAAATACAGACCTTGCAACAGCTGTCAATAAAGCTCCTCCCATTTAGAAAGTTTAATGAGCTAGATTCTGAGAGGCAGGTCAATAGTTTTTTATTGCCTGTGCATCATTTTAGCTCTCTCAGTATTTCCTCAATGTCCCAGAAGTAAAAAGTAAAAAGATTTTTAAGTATAGAATTTACAACCAATATTTTCAGTAAACTGACCTCTCAGTAAAATTGAGTCTCAAAAGATCTCATCAGGCGGCGGACTTGGCCCAGTGGTTAGGGCGTCCGTCTACCACAAGGGAGGTCCGCAGTTCAAACCCCAGGCCTCCTTAACCCATGTGGAGCTGGCCCATGTGCAGTGCTGATGCTCACAAGGAGTGCTGTGCCACGCAGGTGTCCCCCACACAGGAGAGCCCCATGTGCAAGGAGTGCGCCCCATAAGGAGAGCCGCCCAGCGCAAAAGAAAGTGCAGCCTGCCCAGGAATGGCACTGCGTACAGGGAGAACTCACACAACAAGATGACGCAACAAAATGAAACACAGATTCCCATGCCACTGACAACAACAGAAGCAGACAAAGAAGATGCAGCAAATAGACACAGAGAACAGAAAACCAGGGTGGGGGGGAGGGAAGAGAAATAAATAAGTAAATAAATTTAAAAAAAAAAAGATCTCATCAACTCTACAATAATTTCAAAGGTTTAATATGAAAGGAGATGTAGGGTTCTAATTAGCAGCCATTTACTGAGCATGTAACATAGATTTGCCATTCATTCTTACCTCCAATTTTTGCAGAAACCCTGCAACGTAAGATTATTATCTTTGCTTTATGGGCAAATTAAACAGGTATTTAGAACTTTGCGGCAGAACCAAGTGGATTCTCGTAAGTCTAAAGCCACTGACCTTTCTCTCAGTCAATTATGCTTCTAGATATTCATTAGATGCTGTATTGAGAACACAGTATGAACTGATGTATGGTTCTGCTTCTTGAAGTGATTATAATTGAGTTAAGGGAAAACATGGACATACCTAAAGAAACTAAAGAATACTTACAAACAAACAATTAAGAGCTAGTCTGCCATTAATGTGCTATCAAAACGTAAAGAAAGATGCCACACGATCACTAAGGAGGTGAAAGTGACAGCAAGCAGAGACATTTCTTAAAGCAATCTTTCAAGCATAACTCATGTGAAAACCATGGATAACATGTAGTTAAATAAGATTCTCTTAGTTGTGGAGATGCTTTTCTGAGCTTTCACCGCCAGTGCTTTGCACAACCTTTCTTTCATCCTTGACCCTACTGGCCAAAGAAATTCTTAGCAGCCCAGAAAATTCTGGAGATTACCCCTCCCTCCCCTGATTCCTCCCCCTATCCCACCCCCACCCCCGCCCCAGCATCCTGTCTGGTCTGTTCATTCATCTTGCACAAAAGGATGAAGAAAACTCAGTTCTTAGCTCCAGCAAGTGTGTCACTGTGTGGCCCAGTGAGTAAGAGCTTGGCCTAAATTCAGTCTTAGATTTGCAGCTTGCTGTCTGTGCAGATCTTGTTTCCTCATCTGTAAAATGGAGATATTGGGGTGTACTTAACAAGGTTACTGTGAAAACCAGAAGAGAGAGGTAGTACCAACAGCAAAATATAGTCTGGCTGTCTTTCCAAGAAACTCCCCCATGTCCTGAACAAGTTCCTTCTGCTCATACCCCCTCATGTCTCACTGTCATATCAAAACGTATTTGTTTTTTGCTCATTTTCCAAGGACCAAATAAGGTAAGGTGTCTGCAAATAATCCACTAAATGGATTGATTTTAGTGGAGGACTTCACGCTGTGATAAAATAAATAAAAGCTAGCTCTTCTTTTGTTTTCTGAAGACACTTGGCAGGTGACTGGGAGAGTTTTACCACCCAACAAACTTTTAACCCAGCCTGTGGATCAAACCAGCCTTTATATCAGACATTCGGTCTTCAGAAAAATGGAACAGAAAACTGTGTCAAACCTGAGCTTAAGTTTTGTATTTACTCTTTTGCAAGGGAAAGCCTGCCTATCTCTTGACATAGCTTTGTTTGGGTCCAAAGTCTGGTTGTTGGCTTCTCCCAGTATATCTGCAAAGGAAATCTGTTATTAACAAATCTGACCCAGAACATGGTAAACTCTGAAATGTTTGATGACCAGCTCTTAGATTTTGACATTTTTGAGGCCAGTGAGAAATTCTGGTAGTAGGAACACAGATTAGCCCCATGGATTTTACCCCCAATATGTCTCTGCCAGTCACATTTATAGACCATATAAGGTAAGAAACTCACTACTGTGCAGGAAGTAATTTGTTTTGCTTATATGATCAATCTTACTTTAGCCATCCTGTTTGTTCTCTGCTGCGATAAGTCAGCAATCAGTTGCCTGGAAGGGAAGGCAATGCAGAATTTATGAAATGAAGGACAGAGAAAGACACAAGAGAGGAGATAAAGATGGGACCAGGGGACTCAGCTTCTGGAACTGTGAGCTTCAACCCTAGTTTCGACATCCTATTTATTTAGAAACTAACAAGCAGCTGCTTGCTATCAGAATTGCAACATCATCTACAATAACAGGAAACAACCGCAACATCTACAATAAGGCAGTATCTACAGTAGAACAGGTGCAACATTTTACTATAATAAGGTACCAGTTATACAAAGTTTAAACGCTTCCTCACACAAACATTTTTTCCTGCTGACCAGATGGCGGGGCCTGGCATTCCTAAGCCCACACTTTTTGTCTGCATTACGGAAACACTTCAACTTCAAACCATGTTCCCTACTGTTTTCCCACAAAAATTCTCCCTGTTTTTTTGGCAATGCAGTGATGACACATTTGGTGATTTCTTGCTACTTGAAGGGTGATGAAAGATTGAGTATTTCAACAACATAAAAAGCATAAGAAAACATTGCTTTTTATCAGTTACAGTAGATGGTATCATTTTGTTTTTCCCAACTACACATCATTTAAGAATTTGATAGAGTAGCAGGGACCTTACAGCTTGTTCCAATTGTTTGCCTATTTCAGGCCCTTAAGATACTATTGTCTCTGATGTTTCTTTTAATTTTGAAACAATAAATTTACTCGTTGACATACTGTTGTCAGTAGGGTCACTCTCACAGGTTTCTTCTATGCAGCCAAATTCATTGCTATCAGGCCAGGGCAAAAGCCATGAGGAAGAACTGCAAAAGTCCATTGCTGACCTTTTCATACAGTTTTTGCACTTTTTGTATTTATTCAGGTTCATTTTACTTTTACAATCACATTAACTCACTGAATGTTACCACAATACTTTTACAACTTGCTATATGCATACTAGTTCTACCCCACATATCTCCATTTTCTGATTTTATAAAACTAACCATTTTAAGACAAAATACACCTTAAATTTCAGTTAGCATTCCCACAAACCTTTTACCTATTTCAGTATGTTTAACTTTTATGTCTTTCATTTTATCCTATTAAGAAAATAAATTATTCACTTCAAATTAAGCAAGAACTATTCTTTATAAAGAGACTTTAGTAATTCTATTAAGCAAGACTTACAATTATAGAGATCTCATTAACCTTTAAATTTGGGTAATAATATAAGTGATTATTTCATTTTTTGGCCATTTGAATAGAGCTCTTTCAGAACCTTTTATTTATCAAATTATATCACCATCTGGAGGTATCAAAATATACATTGACAATGAACAATCACAAAAACCATTACAACACACACTGAAACAACTACAACAGCCACACTGACATTGAACAAACACAAAAACAGTTCCAAATCTACTATCCTAGAATTAATATCTTCATTGATTTTAATTTGACTTCCCAAAGCCATACTTGCTTTATGATGCCGTGCTTGAACAAATTCTGTAGTTTAGATACTTTGATGTAAAGCCACTCTAGAAACCGCAGCTACTAAATAAGGGCAATAATGCCTACAATAGCTGCTATTAATACTCCTATAAACCTTTCTGCACGCTTAAACACCTTTTGTAAGACTAATAGTAAAGCATGCATATCAAGCGAAAACTCAGTTCTGAGAGAAGATGTGGAGCAGTAACTGGCAAGTCCTCCTTCTCCAGCTGTTGTTCAGCTTCCTGACTCAGATGTTTAATTCACCCCCAGGTGGGAGGTGAAGCTGCTCTAGTCTTTGGAGTGGGACCCAGCCATGCAGTTTCCAGTATCAATCTCTCCATCTGCATGACCGGAGGTTCTGGGTTCCACAGGAACTATCCTCATCTTTTGGTGTTCATGATATGGTTTTATTCAATGAGCTGACACCCACACAGGACTTTCTCCGTCTCCTGGGAAATACAAGCAAACCCTCTTCCCCAAGTTAACAGCTTCCCTGTCATTGGTCAGTGGATCATTCCACCAAATTAAAGGTTTTTCAGACAGAGTTTGGGTTTGAATTTTAGAATTAGTTGGAAATGCGTTTCAGCTGCTGTCCCTTCCAGGGTTGTTCCACAGTTAAGAAAATTAAGAGTGAACAATGCTTTTGTGTAACTGCACCTGCGGTGTCTCCCTCTCTCCCCCTTTTTGTTTTTGTAGCATGAGTTTAAGGGTTTGATTTGTTCACTCAACAATAGCTTGCTCTTGGGGGTTATAAGGAAGTCCTGTAGTGTATGAAATACTCCAAGTACCTAGAAACCTTTTAAGGGAGACATTGGTATAAGCAGGAGCATTGTCTGTTTTTAACCCCTGGAAGCAAGATAACAGGTTAAACCGTAGGAATATCTATGACTGCACTTCCTGCTGTGGCAAGGGATAAATCCAGGACACTGCGGAGTGCTGGGGAGTGCCGGGGTTGCTCTACTGAACCAGGAAAACCCCCTTTTGGAGCAGACCTCATTGTAAGTTTCCCGACAAGGGGGTGCCATTCTTATGGTATTTAGACCAACATAGGTTAGACCAATGATATCCTTTACCACAGCAGGGACACAGCTCAGGTCATTTCTGAGCTGAAATATTCTGTCCTAATGGTGTTGTTTTTCCCTCAGACCTTTTCCAACAATCTTTTTTCATATGACCAGTTTTTTCACAATTAAAGCATTTTCCAGGAAACCTCTTATTGATTTTCATCCCTGCCATAGTCTGAGCCATCACTGTAGCACGCTGACCCTCTGTTCCTATATCCTGGCACAATTTAAAATATCCAGTTAAATCCACTTTACTCTTCATAATCCCTATAGCTTTCTGACAATCCTGATTAGCATTTTCATAAGCCATTAGCTGCAAAATAGTATCTACAGCTTCTAAGTTGTTGACCTGACTTTTGATAGCCTCTTGTAACCTCGCAATAAAGTCAGGGTAGGGTTCTTTAGGTCCCTGTAATATTTTTTGGAATGACACTGGAGGCTGGCCTTTATGCTCAATCTTTTCTCAGGTCCTTAAGCAACAGCGCTCTGCCTGTGCGATGGCTTGATCATTCATTTCTAACTGCTGATCTACTCCCACCCAGTTCCCCACCCCCACTAACTGATCCAAGGAAATGGGGATATTATGGGCTCTATTATGAGCAGCCTGAGTCTCCGCATGACCCATCTACCAGGTTTTGAATTGTAAAAATTCTTCAGGCCCTAGGGTGATGTGTGCCAACGCAGACCAGTCAGCCGGAATCAGCCTAGAGCCTTCAGCAAGCCCCTGTACTGCACCATAGGTAAAAGGAGAATTTGGACCATATTGTTGCAGTGTTGCTTTTAACTCTTTCAATATTTTAAGTGGGAATGGTTTGTGGATGACCTCATAAATTCCATTCAGGTTTTGAGGATCTACTCCGGGAGCTGTTCTTTCTTGTGTGTTAACTGGAAAGTCCATTTCAAATGCCTCCAAATCCCCCTGCCTTCTAGCCTGTAAAATGCCCTGTTGTAAAGTGTACATCTTTGGCCAAATGTCTCCAGATATGGGAGGAAGAGAGGGAGTCAGTGGAGGGGAAATTGATTTTCTAAAGTCAATTAATGGAGGAGCTGAAGGCAAAATAACTTTAGATTTAGTATCATCAAAAAATTTAGTGGGAAGAACTTCCTCACTTTCTCTATTTTCATTTTTCTCTTCCTTATCTTCTGTTTGCAAAGGTTCCAAAACAGATTTAATTATAATCAAAGTGGGCCAAATAGTAATAGGGAGCGGAACCTCATAGAAGTAATTTTTCTAACTCTTTTCCCACTTTTTCCCAGTCTCCTAATTCTAAACTTCCTATTGCTAGGAACCATGAGCAATATTGTTTTATAACCTGTAAGAGTTCCAAAATACAAGGCTCAGTGACCTTAGCTCCTTTTGCTTTGAGAAGTTGTTTCAAGAGACACACATATGGGTAATATTTTGTTGAACTGTCTCTGTTTCCCACAGTAACCCTGAAAAGACACCCAAGAGTGTCCTTACTTACTGAGGACTTGGAAGGTTTTCTGTACCACTCGGAGCTTTATGCCATTTACATCGCCTTTTAGTTTTGCTCCAAGCAAGACTTCTTTCCTTCAGGCCCCAGATTGAGCTCCAGTTGCTGCACTAAGTCAGCAATTGGTTGCCTCAAAAGGAAGGCAATGCAGAATTTATGAAATAAAGGACAGAGAGAGACACAAGAGAGGAGATAAAGATGGGACCAGGGGACTCACAGCTTCTGGAACTGTGAGCCTCAACCCTAGTTTTCACACAATATTTATTTAGAAACTAAGAAGCAGCTGTTTGCTATATGAACTGCAACTACAATGACAGGAAACAACTGCAACATCTACAATAATGCAATGTCTACAATAGAACAGGTGCAACATTTTACCATAATAAGGTACAGCTTATACAAAGTTTAAATGCCTCCCCACACAAACATTTTTTCATGCTGACCAGGCAGTGCTCCATCTAGTCAAGGCCTGGTGTTCCTAAGCCAGCACTTTTTATCTGCATTATGGAAATGCTTCAACTTCAAACCTGTTCCCTACTGTTTTCCCACAACAGTTCTCCTCCTCTCACTTATATTCCATCATGCTCTTTTTTATATTTTTTTGCTTTGCTTTTTCTCTGCTTGGGTAGAAACTATAACAAATTGTATTTGAGGGGGGAGTTCAAATAAAGTAAATTGCCTGACATGGTAGAAAAAATACTCCTGGTTAATGGACCAGCATTCTTATCTTTCAGCAGGGTGGACTGGCATCAAGGAACTACGGCCTCTGTCTCCCTGACCCAGGCTCCTCCTTGTTCCAGTTTCTAGGCTTTCAGTTCCTTTCCTGCTCACATGTGTATTTCTTCTCCTTCTCTCTAGGTCTAAGCCATGCCCAAAACCTTTTCCGAGACTTGTTTGAATTAACATTGTGTGGGACGTTTTCCCCTCAATAAAAAAATAAAAACAACAACCAAAAAAACCTGTTCCATCTTTCAGGATCCCAGAGAGGTCGAGTAATGTATTGTGTCAAAAAAGAGATGTTAAAGGGAACAAAGAAGATAGGCAATGTCTTCAAGATGGTGGGAGCCAAGTGCCTCGAGAGACATCCTTTGTCTCATGCAAGGAGAACATCCACAGCTCTGAAAGAATTGAGAGGAGAAATTAAACTATGATCACACAATGTAGAGGAAATAGCAAGACTCTGGAGGGGGTGTTAATTTTTAAATGAATTCCAGAATTTCCCTACTTTCTCTGACAATTAAAAATTAATGTTCTGCGGCTTCTCTTCACATTCAAGAATAAATGAGCCCTAAACTATGTAGAGATTCTAGAGTTGAGATCTTAACCTTTCAGAACCTAAGTAATGTTAGCCGTGGTTTTAGAATTGAGAGGAAGTTAGTATCCAAGTTTCAAGTAGGCTGAAGGAAGTTCTGCTGCCACCAAAGAACTAATGAGGATAAAGTATAACAAATGCTAGGAATTCTGCTGGTCATGGTTTTTATTTGAAATCTTACTCCCTTGGCTAGTTGGAGTGGTCCTGAAACTGAGTAGAGAAGACTTTGTGGCATTTTTTATTTCTAGCCTCTGTGTTACTGGAAAGCACACAGGAAGGAGGGTGGAATCAATATTGAAATCCCATATTTCAAATACAACGAAACTTTCAAATATCCCCAGCCCTGACCTTTATCTTGAGCCCCACTCAGATACTAACCACTTGCTTGGTTTCAATGTCTAATTGGCATCGCAAAGAAATGTGTTCAAAATAGAACACTGACAATTTTCCTTGGTCTTTCCCATCTCAGTAAATAGCAACATCCAATGTCCAGCCTAGGGACCATCCTTGGTTTGTCTCCTCTCTCCTCCCACTCAGCGAATCCAATGGCAAGTTCTACTGACCCCTACTCCAAAGTGCATCCCAAATCCACCCACTTGTTTGCATCTCCACAACTACCATCCTAGTCCAAGTTGTCATCCCAGATTTCTGCATCAGCTTCCACACTGTTGTTCCTGAGTTCCATCTTGTACCGTCTATTTGATTTTTCACACAGTAGCCACAGATCAGATCATGGCGCCCAACCCCTTTTTAAAGTCCACCCCTGCTCTCATTCAGGCACACAGATCCCCACATGATGTGGTCTCTGCCCTGCTCTCTGAGACTCCAGTCGCGTGGGCCTTCTTTCTCTTCTTTAAACAGACGAAGACTGCTCCTACCACAGGACATTTGCCTTTTCTGTTTCTTCTGGCTAACACCTTCTCTAAAACACTCATCTATCCAACCCCTGAAGTCCTTCAGCTTTCAGCTAAAATGCCCCTTCCTCCCAACGAAAATAGCTTCCAAGCACACTCACTCTTTTATTCTTCTGAAATTATGTGTTTACTTATAGATGACTTACCTCCCTCTCCTCACTTGAATGCACGTTTCCTGAGTGCCATGGGCTTGTCTGACTTGTTAACCATTGCTTCATCATGGGCTAGAATAGTGTTTGCCCCATATTAGGCAACCAATAAATGTTTATTGAATAAATCAATTAGCTAAGTGCATCCTTTGTTTTCTACTGTTCTAGCACTTATTATTGTGAATTGAAACCACCTGTCATTAAATTTTCTCTTCCATTATATTATCATTTTTAAAGGAAATGTGTCATGAGTTATTTGTCTTTGTATTCTAAGTTCCCAACACAGAGCAGGAACAGACAATAACTGAAAGAGGAAGTGAAAAATTATCAAAAACTAACTGCCTTCCCAATAATTCACATGGCTGAAAATAATCTGAACATTGTTTGATGAAAAGGCTGTGAACATTTGAGCAAGGGTCCCTGATTCTTCTAGGGACAGTCTGTGAGTTTTGGGGATCCAAAGAAATATGGAAAATTGAATTTCAAATGATAAATGCAAAATCAATGAATATAGATCAAATGAGGTATGGGTCGTTTACCTTTTAATTCAAGTTCAAGATGAAAAATGCAAAATGTTAATTTACACCCCCATTCATTTCTTCAATAAATATATATCATGCACCCCCTATGTGCCACAGACTGACAAAGTTACAGGGATGTCACAGCAAATAAGACACTGTCAGAAAGGGGAAGGAAGAGAAGTCATATTAAATAAGCACCTTCTATATACCAGGCACTTGACTTACAATGTTAAAAGAAAGATTATTATTACCACTTTACAGATGAAGAAACTAAGTCACAAAGAGTTTGAGTAGCTCACCTATGATTACACCATTGGCAGAGCTGGAATTCGAACCCAGGTGTGTCTGATTTCAAAGCCATGATCATTCTATTGTATCTAAAAGGAAAATAGAACATGACAAATTCAATGTTAATAGAATTACAGATACTTTTAAGTAGCAGCTCAGGCTCTTCCTGGTAGAGAGTTTGAGTATGAAGCAAACTTCACAGTTAGGTTTCCTTGAGCTTGAGTCCTAAGGATGAGTAGGAATGTGGCAGGTGGTCAAGGAAAACTAACAGCAGGCAGAATGAAAAGCAGGCACAGGGCCAGGCAGGCAAGGAACTGCTGAGTCCAGTCCCCATTCCAAATGCATGAAACAGCTTAGTCCAATCTCCTTTCCAGTTTGAAGAAAGGAAAAACCAACAAACTAAAAAATAATTGTTTTAACTTAGAGAACTAGAGGAGGGGCAATTTGGAAGGGAAGATCAGAAAATTTTCCAGAGTTACTTATTTTCAGACCGGTGCCCTGATCCCAAGATCACTTGACCGTTCTTCTATACTAGCCATGGCCATGACTTGAGGCCATTTGGTACCAGATTATACTGGATTAGTCGTAAATTGCAAACCACAGTTGCAAGGCATTTAGTTGCAGCTGCCTAAGCAATGAAACATCCAGTTTGTACTTGTCCTAAATTCTGTGGGTTCCCTTATGAAGACCATTTCCTTTGTTTTCCCTGAAGAGGGAGGCTGAATAGCAGAGATGTTTAAAAATAAACCCAGGGAGACTGCTCTTTCAGTATGGACACAGATTCTGAAAATCCGTGTTACATATCTACTATTCAAAAAATGCAAAATGAGGGGGGAAAAAAAGCAAAGTTATGAAGAAACTGTGTTTTTCAGAAATTTGAAGAGTCTGGCTCCTTTAAGAACTCCCAGCAGAGCAGAAAAGGATGTTGGCAAAGTGAAAAGATGAGAAGAAAAATTAGGTTGGGTAAGAGGGATAGTGTCAAGGGGCCAAGGACTGGACATGAAGGAAGCTGATAGGCTGCCATTTTGTGTGCTAGTAAAAACTTGCCCAAGCTCTAGAATGACAAAAATTTGAGAAGCTTAGATGAAAAGAAACAAGGGAACCTTTATGATGAGTAAGAGCTACTGACGTAATTAGCACACATATCCCAATTTAAGGAAAAATTATGGTAGTGCTCTTTCTTCTCCACTCAAAACCACCTTGCAAAGTATGTCTGATTAACAGGTCTTCAAAAATAATTCTGTTTTATCTTTTTCAGTTAAATTAAACCATACTGCTTAGGTTTAATAACAATAATACTGTCCTTACTGTTTGGTTGCAGTGACAAGAAACTACAGTTAATGGTAATGTAACAGGTCAGCTGGGCACATAGAGATTTGGGTTCTCAACACCTCCCAACAAACTCATGTTGCATTTGGGTCTTTGATGCTAACAAGTCAAATTAGCTAAATTTTCTTCCTGGAGTACCTGGAGTAAAGGCATGTATGAATTAAAAGAGTGGTAGAGAGTACTTTAAAGGAAGACATTAGAGCTCCAACTTCCTCTTCCATTGAGATTCAAATATATTAAACTAGATTAATATATTTTAATATATTTTAAATTGAGATGCCTCCCAATTAAACAAGACTATTAAATTTTGTTTGTTTTAAATTTCATGTAACATCAGTAATATAGTGAGAGCGTTTTGCTCATTAAAGGGGAACCTGTATTTTAAAACTGAGAAACACGGATTGAACAATTTATTGTTCCCTCCCAGTTATTTGTTGGCTTGGGTTTTTTGTAAATAGCAGATGCAGAAATATAATGTCATTTTTCCAATATGTTTTAATTGCTCCAAGCAATTAATGTGCTTCTTTGCTTAAAATCACATGGCTTTTAAAAGAAGATGACTGAATTATAGAATAGTCTCATTTATTATTTATGCCCCCTCCTAATGAAAAAAGGAGTTTAGATTGTTTACAATTAAAAAAACAACAACAAAACAGCAGCCAAACTATTAGGACAAGGATACAAGAACAGAAAAACAAAAGCAAAAACACCAAGAAAACAGTGAGCAAAGGAAAAGATGGGCCAAAATTCAATACGATATAAAATGATTCTTTGTTTCTGCAAATGGTTTTAAAAGAGAACTGAATAATTTTTCATCATTAAAAATGGCTGTAACTTGATCCCGAAGGATTTCATCTAATCTGGTCAGCCAGATGTCACAATAAATGAACACTTGAAAACACAGCAGCTGCAAAAGATCTCTGGGAGATAGATGTGTCATTCTGGAATATTTCCACAAAAACAAGGGAAATAAAAAATATTTCTTGTAGGTAGGTAAGAAAACTCTATAATGGTGACATGCTACTAAGAAAAATTTTATATTTTGTAAAAAATATAAACACCAGTACATAAGAACTTAAGGTGACCTAAAGAATTCATTCATCTTGTTTCATAGACTAAAGGAAAAGTGTAAGAAGATTTCCAGGAAAGGCAGCATGAGGAAGGTCAGATAATTCCCCTACACAGAAAACAAGTATAAAAATGGACAAAATTGTTCAAACAACCACCACCATTTCAAGATACTGGAAAATAACCCAAAGAAGGGAACCAATCCCGAAAATTTCCCTCTTGAAAAAGCGCAGCTGCATCTGTTAGGAACAGTGACAAATATGCAGCCTTCTTGCCGGGGCATGTTCCCACCCCTTGCACACACTCCACAGAACCTATAGAGGCAGTGAACTCGCTCTGGAGCTTGCGGCAAAAAACTGCAGCTCTAGGAAGCAAACATGGCTCTAGAGCCTCAGTCTACCTTATGGAGGGTCTGGGTTCAATCCCCAGGGCCTCCTGACCTGCGTGGTGGGCTGGCCCCTACACAGTGCTGCCGCGGGCAAGGAGTGCACCCATCCTGCATCTAAAAAGTGCACAGCCCGCCCAGGAGTGGCTCTGCACACACGGAGAGCTGACACAGCAAGGTGACGCAACAAAAAAGAGAGTTTCCCAGTGTGACCAGATAATGCAAGATGACTCAGAAGAACATGGAGGGAGGGGCGGTGATAAATAAATAAAATAAATCTTTAAACCAAAAAACCCACAGCTCTACAGCTGAGGCAGAGCATTTGATTCAGGGCAGGTAGGAAGCCAGGTAGAAAATTGATGGAGAGCGCCCGGAGATCAGAGAACCATAGAAAGGCCAACAAAGCAAACTTCCCACACACGTCTGCCTGCCTGTAAACCCGTGAAGGCAAACCCGTGAGGGCTCCCAGCTCGCTGGGGCTTCCAACACCGTCCCCATCTCACCCCGCCGGGTGGTAGAGGGGCAGGCCGCAGGCTGGCGTCAGGGGCTCAGCCCTCCGCGCATCACTGCAGCCCAGGCCAGTGTCTAACCTCCGAAGTGCAAAGATGCTGGGGAGAACCTGAAGGCGCCAGGCTTGAGAAAATGTTTTAAATGATACAATATCAACATACAAAAATTAAAGTATTTCTATAGAATAGAAGGAAATCCACAAAATAGAATCTCAAAGAAAAACCTTTTCACAATAATCAAAAAAGATGAAATACTTAAGGGTAAATTTAACAGAAGATGTACAAGACCCGTAGACTAAAAAACTATGAAAGTTTGCTGAGGGAGAGTAAAGATATACTAAGGAAAAAGAAAATACCACGTGTGCATGGATTGGAAGGCCTAACACTGTGAAGATGACAATTCTCCACAAATCGATTTATAGATCAAGGGCAATCACTATCAAAATCTTGGCAGGCTTCTTGGTACAAAATGAAAAGCTGATTCTAAAAAAGAAAAAGACCTAAAAGCACCAAAACAATTTTGTAAAAGAACAAATGTGGAGGGTTTACATGATCTGATTTCAACATGTAATATAAAACCACAATAATCAAAAGTGTGATATCAGCATAGGAAAGATACAAAGATCAATGACACGGAATAGAATCCTAACATATTAGGTTAATTTATTTTCCACAAAGTTTGTCAATATAATTCAAAGGGGGAAAGAGAGTAATTTCAACAAATGGTACAAGACAGCACTTTATCCATATGTGAAAAGAAAAAAATATTTAAAAAGAACTTTGAGCTAAATTTCACACTTATAGAAAAAGTAACTCAAAATAGATCATGGATCTAAGTGTAAAATGCGTCACTATAAAACTTATAGAAGGAATCATAGGAGAAAATTTCCAAGACTAGGATTTAGGCAAAGAATTCTTAGATGAACACCAAAAGAACTATTCACACAAGAAAAAATTTGATAAACTGGATTTCATTAAAATTAATTTTTTTCTTGGAAGAAGATACTGTTAAAAGAATTAACACAAGACATTGTCTGGAACAAAATATTTGCAAATCACATATCCTGGGTGATGAAGGATTAGTATACAGAATATACAAAGAGCTCTCAAAGCTCAGTAATAAGACAATAACAGGACTATCTTTTTTTAAAAAATGGACAAAAGATGTGAACATAACCCCCAAAAGATGTATGACTGCAAATTAGCACACGAAAAGATGCCCAGTATCACCTTTTTTTACCTTCCCCCGCCCTTTGTCCTTTTTTTTTTTTTTGCATGCTGTCTGCTGCTCTCTATGTCCATTCTCTGTATGTTCTTCTGTGTCTTCTGTGTCTGTATTTTATTTATTTTATTTCCCCTCCCCCCTTGCAGCTTGTTTGCTGTCTGCTCTGTGTCCATCGCTGCAGGCTCTTCTATGTTCTCGCTTATCTCCCTTCTTTTTGTTGTGTCATCTTGCTGAGTCAGCTCTCCATGGCGTCTGCAGGCCGGGTGGTGCTCCGCTGCATGCAGGCAAGCCCCCCTTCACAAGGAGGCCCCAGGACGCTAACCCAGGGCCTCCCATATGGTGGACGGGAGCTCATCTGATTGAGCCACAGCTGCTTCCCTCCAATATCACTTTTCATTAGAGAAATTCAAAATCAAACAAAAATGAAATACCATCACGTATCTACTAGAATGGCCGAAATTTAAAAGACAGTCTATCAGGTGTTGGTAAAGATGTGGAAAAACAGGAACTCTCATACATAGCTGACCTCATAAAACCTGCTTCAAATCATTCGATCTTGTTTAATAGAAATACACTTGGAAGTTGATTGTATATAACCCTGTTAAATTTCTTCTATGAAAATGGAAAATGATAAAGACACTGTGGAAAGAAGTTTGGCAATTTTTTTAAAAAGTTAAACTGCATTTGTCATACTACTCTTCAATTCTACTCCTTGTTATCTATGGAAAAGAAATGAAAACACACGTCCATGTAGACACATGTGCCAAACTTGTAGCAGTAATATACATAATAGGCAAAAACTGCAAACTACACAAATATCCATCAAGAAGTGAATGGGTAGGTGGATAAGAATTGTGGTTAATAATACAAATACAAAAATGTTCCTCTATGAACTAAAACAAACGTACGTCAATATTACAAGGTGATAAGAATATAGTGATGCATGGGGAAAATGTAACTAATGTAACTATGGACTATAGTTGTTGGACCCGCTGCTGGAGCCACCTGGGGGCTGCCGAGACTCCTGGGCGCACCCGGGGAGGCGGCTGAGGAATGCGGCTCGAGGTTTGGTGGGGACGCACGGTGCAGCCGAAAGGAGCACACGCGGAGACGAGGTATGCACGCAGGTCTAATTTTATTGGGGGTGGCTACAAGCTTATATACTCTGGGGAAGGGGTGGAGAAGGCTGGGGAGAAGGGCGGAGGAGTGCTGAATGCCAATTGGTTGTGGTGGGATGGCGCGATGTCTTGTGACTGTGTGTCAGATGCTGCTGACACGGCAGAGTGTGTCCTTTAGAGCAGGAAATGGTTCAGTGTGGACGTGCAAGTAGGCTGAGATGAAATGGTGGTTGCCTTCTAAGATGGTGGATGAGTGTAAGAACTGAGATGGGTGGGGACATATAGTTAACACCAGTATTGCAATATTCTTGCATCGATGTCAAAGAAGGTTCTGTATCAACACTAAGGGACTAAGGAAAACATTTAAAGGTTTACTGGGGCAATGACTCCACAACTCTGGTGAAAGTGAAAGCCACTGAGTGTACACTTTGGATGGAACATACAAGGCATGGGACTGTATAACATGGTGAGCCCTGTGATAGAAGATGGACTGTGGCTAACAGTACCTATATGAAGGTGTTCTCTCATGAAATATAACAAATGTACAGTACTAATGCATAGTGTTATTAATAGGGGGTGTATGGAAAAAATATACCAAGTGTATGCTGTGGACCATAGTAGTGGTAATAGTCTGATGATGTTCTTTCATAATCTGTAATAAATGTTCCATAACAATGTAAGATGTTGGTGGAGGGGTGATGTATGGAAATCCTGCAGGTTATGCATGATTGTTTTGTAAGTTCACATCTCTAATTTTAAAATGTGAATGGGTAAACAATTTGTGGTACATTTATACAATGGAATACTGCCTAGCATCAAAAAGGAACAAACTACTGATACACACAAAAACAGAATTGACTCTGAAAAACATCAAGCTAACTGAAATAAGCAAGTAATGCTGCAGGGAATGGAAAAGAATGAGTCATCATGGAGGGTTCATGAATCCCCCAAAAGACAAAGCTCCACAGAAGAGAACTTCTGTAAGATAAACAGCTGTGAAAGTGTTTATTAGAGGAAAAAGATCACTCAATGACAGAGAAAATCTGATTTTTCAGAGGATTTTCTTGTTCTAATCTTTGTTGTGTCTTTGTCACTAACCCAGGATCTTTATACTGTCCTTTCTATTCACCAATATTTATGTTACATGTAAATATTTAAAATATTCTGTTTTCATATAAAATTTTCTTCCATTCCTAAAGAAAATATCCTGGACCAAAACAAAGTAAAGTTATTAAACACAGGCATTTTTTCCTCAGAAACTTTTCTGGTTTAATACCTTCATTTGTTTATTCTATGATGGGGAGAAAAAGAAAGAAACCCTATTAGTGGTCCTTTCCTTAGGTTCACTGATAGTTCCCAACATCCTGGGCAAAGAACCTCAGTGAATAATTGGCTGTATCTACTTTGTTGCACTTTTCTCATTGTACAACAAATCTCTGGAACTTCACAGGGAGTTCAAATAGGTTGACAGGATGTATGACCATCTCTATTCCTGAGCTTCCTCTTTTAATGACAACAGTGACAGAGTTGAGACTCTAGAATCACCAAAAAATCGCAGTGAATTCCAAGTTTCCATTTAAGCTGTATTCTGGGGCCTTTCCCTCTTCTTTTGTCAAGCCCACATTTGCAATGTCTGTACATTTTTTTTTAGCCAAACACTGAGAACTGTTTTCAGCATGGGCTATTCTACAATTCAGATAACTTGTCAAGTGAGGCTGTTCAAGGTTAAGTGGGGAATCTGAAATTTCACAAACTGTGGATTAAATACTAGGGAGAAACAAAAGAAAACTTTCACAACACTGTTTGCCTTGAACTTATTCTAACTGGGAAGCTCAGTAGTTAGCTCATTAAGAGCCCACTATGACTTATTTTCTACCTTTCACATATCAGAAAAATAATCCCAGATCTGAATTAATAAGAATCTTTGATAAATGCTGGAAGAAAAACTAACACCTTAAGCTCTTACCTCAATCATCTTTTAAAGAATCAATGCAGGGGAGCAGGTGTTGGTTGAGTGCCTGCTTCACACAGGTCCTGGGTTCAATCTCCAGTACCTCCTTTAAAAAAAAAGCAATGGAAAAAAAGTACAGTTTATCCTTTTGCTTGTTCTTGAGACTAAGCATCTAAAACTAATTTAGTTTTCACCACTCCATGCTGTGATGACTTGATGAATAATATATCTTCACACTATCCAACTGTTCAGTAAAGTCTTTATGTGGAGCCTACTGGTGGGAAATAAAGAGAAGGACAATAAGAAATGGGTGGCCTGTCCCACATTTGCCGAGGAGGAATTCTAAGTCACGTGCAGGACTGAAGTGCTATGTCCTCAATTAGTTGGAAACAGAAGAGCATTCCCTGGAAATAAGTAACTTCGCTTGTTGACTCAGAGTGATTATGCAACATGCCTATACCTTCCCAAATACGCTAGCAGGTGGTGAGTCTTGTGGAAGTGGAAAGGGTGAAGGGAAGGAAGCTGATACTTGGGTTTCCTGGTTATTGGCTATCTCAATCTTAAGTGGAAGCTTTTTGGTCCAGGATAAATACATCCTTCCTGCCTACTCCAAATCTTCAGAGATATGTAAAGATTGGGATATACAAATACAGACAGGTGAGCTAGGGAGGGTTCATCGAGTGATATCTCCAGCCAACTGTGGTAGTGGGTGTGGTTGGAAAGCTGTTTGTACTGAAACGGGGAAAAAACAAAACAAAACAAAACTCTACCAGAGGCAATGTTTTGATCAAATGCAGTAATTTTGTTTAATTGTCTCAGTTATGATATTATATTAAAAATTGATTAGAGTTAAAGTAGCCTAGGGTTCAAAATAAACATAATCCATACTATTATGTAACCAGATAAAACATCATTTTAATAGCTGGTTCTCCTGAGAACATGCGTTGGACCCTGATTTCTGAGATTAGAGTGGCTAGAGGGAGATTATGAGTCTTTTCTTTTCTTTTTATTAAACTTTTGTGGCATGTCCACATAATTATGATCTAAGCGTTGTGTCAGATTCATCAAGAATTTGGGCCCCAGATTTATTTTGGAATAATTTTTATTCTGTCCTCATTAGCATGATCCAATGTTACAACAGTTCTTTTGGTTAATGATTTGGGCTTATACTATATTAGTGGGTGATTTATAAGGAAGTTTTATTTTTTGGTAAAATATTAATCATGTATTAAAATATGTTATTTTAAGTGCTTTTACTTAGTTAAGCTACTAAAAATCATCAGAAGTTTCAGATCCTTCCCCCGGAAGAGAAGTACCCTTTTCTCTTTTAGGTTATGAATATTTAAGGATTTCTTCTTTACAATGTCAAAAGAATTTTATCAACATAATATCTAAAACGTATGTGAGACCTCTGCTGTTTTCAGTTTCCAACATCTTTCTTTAACTATAGCCCTCTCCTTGAAGGACTTGCCTCTCCCCAACTGCAACCCTGGCAAGCTGGGGTAACCTACACTTTATCCCTCTCTCCACAGCAGTAAGTCCAAAGCAGTGAACACATGACCCAAGAATGACCACTTAGACTCATCACTATGGTGTTTAAAATTGAAACTTAGGACCCGTGTCCCTTGTGATGGGTAAGCCAGGCAGATGAAATCTTGGCGCTGCCCTCAGATATGGTTCCAGAGTCCAGGGAAAATGCAGTCTGGGGATGGAGTTAAAAGGCAGAGACAGGGAAGTTCAGAGGTCAAGGGCTACTCACTGCATCTTCAGCTGCACATGGGATACTGCATCATATTAGGTGAGAACATTTGGGGAGTTGCATTAAGGGAAGAAGTGAGTAGGTGGGTATAGGCAGCCAAGACTCGAGCAAAATGTCCTGTTCCTAATAACCCCTCTTTTCAAAATAGTCTAGAAGGACAGGATCCCAAAAAGTAAAGAGTATTGAGTGAAGGTTGAAATGGTTCAGAAAAGTAACAGGTATATACAACATACATATATAGATATAAATATATATGTATACACACACACGCACACACACCTACATGTATGTGTTTATGTATCTCTATATCTATCTTTCATCTCAACTAATTTAATTAGTAAGAACAAAATGTTTAGAACAAAGAGGAAAAGAGCGTAAAAGTTAAAGAGGAATTTCATACATTATCACACAGTTTATTCCCTTCCTTCAACAGTACTCCCCTCCAAAAATATTGTTAAAACACTATGGGCAAAAGCCAAATAAATGGCAGCCCAAATAAAGACTTCCTTAAAACAAAATGCATAATGAATTAAGACTTCATGCATTCCATTTATAACACATTGCCTGGGAAATAAGAATTATACAGACATTTAAGTATTCAGAGATGGCATGAGATACCTTGCAGGCAGACTCTGGAGCTGTCCATTAGAGGTCCTTGTAATTGTATGCATTTGCCCCCATCTTCCTCTGGCTGGAGAGAAATTATATGTGAGAAACTTGGAGGCAAGGCATGAAACAGAAACAGCCTAATGTTTCAAAAAAGAATGTCCCCTAACCAGGACTCAGTATAGAGAGGGAAACATACACACACACACACACACACACACACACACACACGCTTTTCTGCTATATGTCAATGCTGTTCAGGTCTGTGAAATGAAAAGAGGCATACCATAATTCAATTTTTTTTTCACAATTTGTGATGAGCATATCAACCTTTTCAATAATAATTCTGAGATAAGTATAAAATAAAATGAAAATGATTGCTTGTATCATTTCTATATTTGAATATTTTTATGAAAAGAATCAGTTGGTTACAACACATGAGTCAAAAAAATCCATTATATGGGGTTCAAAATTACACAAAAGTCAAAAAAAAAGTCAATTTTTAACCAGTCAAGAAACCTGCACACTCTTTTATTCTCAGCAGCATTTCTTGAGGTCCTTTAATTTTTAAAATAATTACCACAAATGCCCAATGTGTCCAGCAAATAGTTATATGAATATTATTAATTAATTTAAAGTTATGTGACGTTATTTAGTTATGCAGATACATAAGTACAAAGATCATTAAAAGAAAAGCTTTCTTAAAGTAATTAATGCTTAGCAATTAACAGTATCAACTTAATTTCATAATAATTTTACCAACTAATATAATTATTTGAAGATATTTACCAATTTTAACAGTCCAATTGTATGTTAAATAATTGTATTGCAGTATCCAAATAAGAAATGGAGGTACAGAATGACCAGGAGAATTGACATTTATTGAATGCCTGTTGCCATTTGTAGGGTAAATGGAAGGAATTCCCTTTCCATGACCTGAAGGCAGAAGTGCTGGGAGAGGAAGGTCATACTGGTGGCCCACTCCTCCTCAGCAGGAAAGAGCTTGATGCCAAGTTGTCAATCACAGTCTGCTTCAAAGGAATGTTAAGTGCTCAAACCCATGATTTTACTGTTCTGAGAACTTACACAATTCCACCCATATGTACGCACTCAGTGTTAATCATTTACTAGGCTATGTGCACCCTAGAGCTGCTCTGTGCATTTGCTAAACCCCCATTGTGTTGTCTAGCCCTATGTAATCTTTGTTTCCCTGCTGAGCAGCACAGTAACTACCTGACCAGCCGTCGAAGGGACTGGTGAGTAGAAAATGGCGTAACAGCAGCTGGTCTTCCATGTGGTTTCTTTGGAATATCAAAAGTATTCAGTTGACTTTATGGGGCTCCACCATTACACCATTCATGGGGGTAAGCACTGAAATCCCACAGGAAGTCATAAATATTAGGTTTTCAGCAAATCCAAGAGTGGGAAACCACATTGTGCAAAGTAGTCTTAGTCTTTATACAAAATGTCAACTCTACTTATCTTTGAAAAATCACCACACTATTTTAAAAATCTGTAATGTATCAATGAATTTTACAATGAGATTGTCAATTTTAGCTTTTTCTACTTATGTTTATATGTGCATAGACTCTATTTCCATTTCATTAATGGTTTGACCATTTGTTTTATTCATTTATTCAATTAATTTTTGTTGGGCCACTAATATGTGCTACATTGTAGGGATATAAAGACGAATAATGGGGAGCAGATGTAAGCTCAAATGGTTGAGCACTTGGTTCCCACTTATGTAAGGTCCCAGGTTTGATCCCCGATATCTCCTAAAAACAAAATGAACAAACAAACAAAAAAACAACTCTCATTGGGAGCAGATGTAGCTCAGTGGTTGAGCTGCCCATATACAAGGTCCTGGGTAATCCCCAGTATCTCCTAAAAAAATTTTTTAAAAAACACCCTCTCCCTCAAGAAACACAGCTGAATGGAAGAAAGGGAATCAAATGAGATATCTCCAATAAAATGTAATACATTTTATAATCATCCCGGGAGGAGTATGCAATGGAAGCAAAGAAGAGACCAGTAGTGCCGACTGCAAGCCTCTGCCCTCATCCCCTCCACCATCTCTCTCTCAGAAATGGGCAGCATATCAAATAGAGTATGGGGAAGCAGATGTGGCTCAACTGATAGAGCATCCACCTACCATAAAGGAGGTCCAGTGTTCGACACCCAGGGCTTCCTGGCCCATGTGGTGAGATGGCCCATGCGCAGTGCTGCCGCATGCAAGGAGTGCCATGCCATGCAGGGGTGTCCTCCACGTAGGGGAGCCCCACACGCAAGGTGTGTGCCCTACAAGGAGAGTCACCCCATGCAGAAAAAAAGCACAGCCCACCCAGGAGTGGTGCCACACACACGGAGAGCTGACGCAGCAAGATGATGCAACAAAAAGAGACACAGATTCCCAGTGCCACAGAGAATGCAAGCGGATGCAGAAGAACACACAACAAATGGACATAAGAGAGCAGACAATGGAGGTGGGGGGAGGAGAGAAATAAATAAAAAATAAATCTTAAAAAAAAAATAGAGTGTGAATCTTATTACATGTTATCTCATACTATAATTTTATATTTGTATTATGTCAAGGAGAAAATGAATTTTTTTTATTTTATTTATTCATTTCTTAAAAAATATTACATTCAAAAAATATGAGGTCCCCATTCACCCCCACTGTCCCCACCCCACCACTCCCCCCACAGTAACACTCTCTCCCATCATCATGACACATCCATTGCATCTGGTGAGTACATCTCTGGGCATCGCTGCACCCCATGGCCTGTGGTCCACACCACAGTCCACACTCTCCCACGTTCCATCCAGTGGGCCACGGGAGGACGTGCAATGTCCGGCAATTATCCCTGCAGCACCACTCAGGACAACTCCAAGTCCCGAAAATGCCTCCACATCTCATCTCTTCCTCCCATTCCCCGCACCCAACAGCCACCATGGCCACTTTTCCCACACCAATGCCACATTTTCTTGATTATTAACCACAATAATTCATGAATAGTATATCATTAAGTCCACTCTAATCCTTACTGTATTCCTCCTTCCTGTGGACCTTGGCTTGGTTGTGTCCATTCCACATCTATGTCAAGAGGGGGCCTAGATTCCACATGGATACCGGATGCAATCCTCCCGCCCTCAGCCGTAGGCCCCCTAGGCTCCATGGTGTGGTGGTTGACATTCCTCAACTCCATGTCAGCTGAGTGGGGAGAGTCCAATAAATCAGAGTGTAGGAACTGAAGTACGCTGAGGCTCAGGGCCTGTCTATCATATTGTCAGTCCAGAGATTCAAATCCCCTAGATATATCTTAAACCCCAGCACCAACTACAATTCCAGTAAAGTAGCATGAAAGGCTTGTGAAAAGAGATCACATCTGAGTCCAGCTCCATCATGCAGAAACACCAGCTCCAAAGAAGGGCCAACTGACATGGCAGTGAACTCCATCTGCCATGACCATAGAACCTGTGGGTCTCTTTAGCCCTCAAAAGAACCAAAACCTGGGATTGTATCTACTTTATCTGTCTCTGAGACTCTGCTCAGGTGTGCATAAGGGCAATCCTTCTGACAACCTCCAGACTCTTTTTTAGAGACTCATAGCCATATGAACTCATCTGTCCTTTCCATTTCCCCCTTACTTTAGGTCAAACAGCATTTTTAACTCCTGTTATTATATGTAGACAGGGATATTCTGCTGGTCCGCATTGAACCTTTAATTCAAGGTCATTTTCTAGTTACGTCATCAGCTGGTACTTGGTAGTGATCCCTCGGTGCCAGGGAGGCTCATCCCCAGGTGTCATGTCCCATGCTGGGGGGAAGGCATTGCATTTACATGCTGAGTTTGGCTTCGAGACTGGCCACATTTGATTAACACGGAGGCTGTCAGGAGGGAACTCCTAGGCACAGTGCTGCTCTAGGCCTTGTTCTTATTTCAGGTGTATAGGCTCACAAGCATAGTCATTAGTATCAGGGGGTCACTGTTGGACCCTCATTCCTTCCTGGTCCTTGCTGTTGCACCTGGGGGACTGCCGCTGCTCCCGCAGGGACCACAAAAGAGCTGTCCCCCCCCCCGGCCGTGGCCAGGAACCCAGTACCCCCCCAGCTGTTGTTTTTAATTGTTTCCACTATGAGTATATCCAAACATTTCCATGCACCCTGGACACATGCCCTGTTTAACTCCCTGTCAACCATATGTCCCCTGTCAATAACATCCTATACCAGTATTTCTCCGCTGCCATTGTTGAACCACTCTGTGATCCAAAACTTCCTGCAAAGTGAAGCCCAATATAATGTCAGGTTCCCTTAATAGTAAAATGGAATATAGTGATGAGTTTAAAGGTTAGATATAGAATACATATTGATTTGGAAAACTTCTACATCCTATCTTTTTCTTTTCTTTTTTCCCTAGTTATTGAGCCTCTCTTCACAAGAGCCTTAGATCACAGTAATTCATATATACAATATACAGTACTCCCACATATCCATTATAAAACCTTTTCCCTTCCACAGCGATAATCTTTTAACTTATTCATATCATATTTACTGAAACTGATGTACAGATATTGAGACAATAGCTTTCAAACAAGGTAACATTTGTGTTTACATTGTGGTTTATACTTTAGGCTATACAGTTTTCTGAATTTTTTAGTTATCCTATGTTTTACATTATGGTTTACATTATTAGTCTGTCATCCCCTATATGTTTTTGGTGTACTATTACATGTTTTATATCCATCCTTATGTACTCTTGTGAAACACTTCTTTTGCCCTCACATTTACTTTGGTTCCATCTCTTCAATATCTATTTCCCCCCTCCCCTTGGGGCCCACAGTGACAGTCAATCTTCATTTCTTGAGGAGCCATGTTCAGAGATACTTGCAACAGTGTTGAGGGCTTGACTTGCTCAACTGCCCTAATGCCCTGGGAGCCACCATTTCTCTTGAGAGATATAGTTCCCTCTATTTGATGGCATTAGTCCTCCCCAGGTTGTGGGTGTACCTTCACTCTCATTATATGGGTCTCTACCCAATGGTATAACCCACTCTGGCAAAATGAGCATTCAGATATTCCCTAGGAGTCTGTCCTGCATCAGATTATCCCCTTTGAGTATCTTAAACAGGTAACTTTCCTAATTATATTTTGAAAAGGTTTTCTCAGCATTATACTCTCAACCAACACCTGACAATCTCCTATGTTCGTATGTTGCCCCACCCTCCCCCCAATTTCTTGGGCAATATTACCCATCCGCCCATCCCTAACCCCCCTCAAAACCCCAAAGCCCCACCCAAAGGTAACACTATGCCCCCATTTTATCCCTTCCTTGTACACATACTTACCTCCAGCTTATCATAGATTTCACCCATGTAGATGTCACCTTACATCTTTCCTCTACTCCCCGATTTCCTGTAAGCCTATTATATTTTCCAGTCTCTAGCTCTCTGAGGCAGCTTGCTTATTTCATATCATTGAGGTCATGTAGTATTTGTCCTTCAATGCCTGGATTGCTTCACTCAGCATAAGGTTCTCAAGATTCATCCATGTTATCACGTGTGTTTGTAGTGTATTTGGTCTTAAAGCCGAGTAGTATTCCATTGTATGTATATACCACATTTTATTGATCCACTCATCTGTTGATGGGCATTTGGGTCGATTCCAACTTTTGGCGATAGTGAACAATGCTGCTATGAACATTGGTGTGCATATATCGGTTTGTGTCCCTGCCTTCAGTTCTGCTGGGTATATACCCAGCAGTGGTATTGCTGGGTCATATGGCAAATCTATGGTTAGTTTTTCGAGAACCCGCCAAACTGTCCTCCAGAATGGTTGGATCCTTCTGCTTTCCCGCCAGCAGTGGATGAGTGTCCCCATTTCTTCACATCCTCTCCAGCATTTGTATTCTTCTGTTTTTTTCATAGCTGCCAATCTTATGGGACTAAGATGGTATCTCATTGTAGTTTTGATTTGCATTTCCCTGATAGCTAAAGATTTGGAGCATTTTTTCATGTGCTTTTTAGCCATTTGTATTTCTTCTTTGGAGAAGTGTCTGTTTAAATATTTTCCCCATTTTTTAAATGGGTTGTTTATCTTTTTATTTTCAAGATACAGGAGTTCTTTATATATGAAAGTTATAAGTCTCTTATCAGATATATGGTTGCCAAATATTTTCTCCCATTGTGTAGGTTCCCTTTTTACTTTCTTGACAAACTCCTTTGAGGTGCAGAAGGCTTTAATTTTGAGGAAGTCCCATTTATCTATTTGTTCTTTTGCTGCTTGTGATTTTGGTGTGATGTTCATGAAGCCATTTCCTATTACAAGGTCTTGTAGATGTTTCCCTACACTGCTTTCCAAGGTCTTTATGGTCTTGGCTCTTATATTTAGGTCTTTGATCCATCTTGAGTTGATCTTTGTATAAGGTGTGAGATGGTAATTCTCTTTCATTCTTCTACATATGGATATCCAGTTCTCCAGGCACCATTTGTTGAATAGGCCATTCTCTCCCAGTTGAGAGGGTTTGGTGGCTTTATCGAATATTATATAACTATATATATGAGAATCTACATCAGAACTTTCAATTCAATACCATTGGTCTGTGTGTCCCTCCTTGTGCCAATACCATGCTGTTTTCACTACTGTAGCTTTGTAGTATGTTTTGAAGTCAGGTAGTGTGATTCCTCCAATTTCGTTTTTCTTTTTCAATATGTCTTTGGCTATTCGGGACCTCTTTCCTTTCCAAGTAAATTTCATAGTTAGTTTTTCTAGTTCCTTAAAGAATGCTGTGTTGATTTTTATTGGGATCGCATTGAATGTGTAGATCAGTTTTGGTAGGATAGACATCTTAATAATATTTAGTCTTCCTATCCATGGACAGGGAATAGTCTTCCATTTATTTAGATCTTCTTTGATTTCCTTGAACAGTTTTGTATAGTTCTCGGTGTATAAGTTTTTTACATCTTTATTTAAATTTATTCCTAAATATTTGATTTTTTTATTTACTATTGTGAATGGTATTTGTTTCTTGATTTCCTCCTGATCATGCTCATTATAGGTGTACAGAAACACTACTGATTTTTTGCATTGATCTTATAACCTGCGACTTTACTAAACTCATTTATGAGTTCTAGAAGCTCTGTTGTAGACCTCTCAGGGTTTTCTATGTATAGGATCATGTCATCTGCAAATAATGAAATTTTGACTTCTTCCTTTCCAATTTGAATGCCTTTTATATCTGGTTCTTGCCTCAGTGCCCGAGCAAGTACTTCTAAGACAATGTTAAATAGAAGGGGAGAGAGTGGGCATCCTGGTCTTGTTCCTGACTTTAGAGGGAAGGATTTTAGGATTTCTCATTGTAAACGATGTTGGCTGTGGGTTTTTCATATATACTCTTTGTCATGTTCAAAAAATTTCCTTGTATTCTGATCTTTTGGAGTGTTTTTATCAAGAAAGGGTGCTGTATTTTGTCAAATGCTTTTTCTGCATCTATAAATATAATCATGTGATTTTTTTCTTCAATCTGTTTATATGGTGTATTACATTGATTGATTGATTTTCTTATGTTGAACCATCCTTGCATACCTGGAACGAATCCCACTTGGTCATGGTGTATAATTCATTTAATGTGTTGTTGAATACGATTAGCAAGTATTTTTTTAAGTATTTTTGCGTCTAGATTCATTAGAGATATTGGTCTGTAATTTTCCTTTCTTGTGGTGTCTTTGTTTGGCTTTGGTACTAGGGTAATGTTGGCATCATAGAAGGAGTTAGGCAATATTCCTTCTGTTTCGATTTTTTGGAAGAGTTTCAGCAGGATTGGTGTTAGTTCTTTCTGGAATGTTTTGTAGAATTCACCTGTGAAGCCATCTGGCCCTGGGCACTTCTTAGTTGGGAGGTTTTTAATGACTGATTCTATCTCTTTACTTGTGATTGGTTTGTTGAGATCATCAATTTCTTCTTTCATCAATATAGGTTGCTTATGTGTTTCTAGGAATTTGTCCATTTCCTCTGAATTGTCGTTTTTGTTGGAATATAGTTTTTCAAAGTATCCTCTTATGATAGTCTTTATTTCTGTGGGGTCAGTGGTGATATTTCCTTTCTCATTTCTTATTTTGTGTATTTGCTTCTTCTCTCTTTTTTTCTTTGTTAGTCTCACTAAAGGCTTGTCAATTTTATTGATCTTCTCAAAAAACCAGCTCTTGGTCTTGTTTATCTTTTCAAGTGCTTTCTTATTTTCTATTTCATTTAGTTCTGCTCTTATCTTTGTTATTTCCTTCCTTCTTCTTCCTGTGGGATTACTTTGTTGTTGTTTTTTTCTAATTCCTCCAAATGTGCAGTTAGTTCTTCAATTTTTGCTCTTTCTTCTTTTTTGATGTATGAATTTATGGCTATAAATTTCTCTCTCAGTGCTGCTTTTGCTGCATCCCATAAATTTTGGTATGTTGTGTTATCATTATCATTTGTTTCAAGGTAGTCATTGATTTCTTTTGAGATTTCCTCTTTGACCCACTGTTTTTCTAAGAGTGTGCTGTTTAATTTCCATATCTTGGTGTGAAATCTGGGCCTTGCAAATTTCCAGCTTCACTCCACTGTGGTCAGAGATATTATTTTGTATGATTTCGATCTTTCTGAATTCATTAAGCCTTTCTTTGTGGCCTAACATATGGTCTATCTTGGAGAATGATCCATGTGCTCTTGAGAAAAATGTATATACTGCTGTGTTTGGGTGTAATGATCTGTATATGTCTGTTAGATCCAGCTCATCTAATATACTGCTCAAATATTTTGTTTCTTTAATGATTCTCTTTTGAGATGTTCTGTCAAGAGTTGATAGTGGTGTATTAAAATCCCCCATTATAATTGTAGATGCATCTATTCTTTCACTTTGTTTTTCCAGTGTTTGCCTCACGTATTTAGAGGCACCCTTGTTAGGAGCATAAATATTTATGATCATTTGTTCTTCTTGACAGATTGTCCCTTTCACTAATATGTAGTATCCTTCTTTGTCTCTCACAATTGTTTCACATTTAAAGTCTATTTTGTCTGATATTAATATAGCTACTCCTGCCTTTTTTTGGTTATTGTTTGCTTGTAAGATTGTTTTCCAGCCATTCACTTTCAGCCTCCATGAATCTCTGGGTCTAAGATGTGTCTCTTGTAGACAGCATATAGATGGGTCATATTTCCTTATCCAATGTCCCAGTCTGAATCTTTTGATTGGTGAGTTTAATCCATTGACATTCAATGTTATTACTTTCAAGGAATTATTTATGTTAGCCATATTTTGATTGGACTTGTGTTTGTCATATTTTGTTTGTTTGTTTTCTTCTCTTTCTGTCTTTTTTGTTGCTCTTACACTCTCCTCCAACTCTGTCTGTCCTGTTTTTTCCTTTCTTCCTGCAGAACTCCCTGTAGAATTTCTTGAAAGGAAGGTTTCTTGTTGGCATACTCTTTAAATTTCTGTTTATCTGTGAATATTTTGAACTCTCCATCATTTTTGAATGCTAGTTTAGCTGGATAGAGTATTCTTGGTTGGAATTTTTTTTCTTTTAGTACCTTGACTATATCATACCACTGCCTTCTTGCCTCCATGGTTTCAGATGAGAAATCAGCACTTAATCTTATGGAGCTTCCCTTGTATGATGGTTTTCTTTTCTCTTGCTACTTTTAGAATTTTCTCTTTGTCTTGAGCATTGGATCATTTGACATGTATATGTCTTGGGGTAGGCCTGTTGGGGTTTATGATGTTTGGGGTGCATTGTGCTTCTTGGATATGTACATCTGTCTCTTTCAGTAGATTTGGGAAGTTTTCAGCCATTATTTCCTGCAACACTCCTTCTGATCCCTTTCCCTTTTCTTCTCCTTCTGGGATGCCTATAATACATATGTTTGTGCATTTTGCATTGTCATTCAGGTCCCTAAGTCCTAGCTGGATTTTTCTATCATTTATCGATCAGTTCTACTATCTGTTTGATTTCCGATGTACTGTCTTCCACATCGCTAATTCTCTGCTCCGCCTCTTCTAATCTGCTGCTATTTGCTGCAAGTGTATTTTTGATTTCTTGAACTGTGGTGTTCATTCCCATCATATCTGTTTTCTTTTTGTGTATGTCTGCAATTTCCCCTCGAAGTGTTGTCTTCATATTGTTAACCTCTTCCTTTACTTCACTAAATTTGTCTGTGATATATGTTCTGAGATCTTTAATTATTTGTGCAAAGCTCTGCGCCCCTTCCTGGTTTTCAGTTTGTTCATTGGATTCAGCCATGTTTTCCTGATTACTGGTTTGGTTTGTAGATTTTTCTTGCTGCCTGGTCATCATTTTATCTTGACGGGTTTAATCAGTTCCTTTGCTTCTTTGTCTAGTCTTGGGGATTAATTAGCTGCTGTTTTTGTGTAAGTGTTATATCTTCTCTTTGTCACTTTGTTCTTCTTATTCTAATTTCTTATTGCTGGCTGAGTTCACTTTGAAGGAAAGTATTAGGGCCAGGGAAAGGCAATTGTGTAAGAAAGGAAAATGTGTAAAGTAGTATTGGTAATAAATGTTAACAGAGCAACAATATGAGATCTGGGAGGATGGACATTAGAGTCATGTAAGTTGTGTAGAGTTGTAGCAGTAGGTAGAATACCTATAATGAGGTAGTCGACTGAATATGGGAGGAATATGGTATGAATTAAAAAGCTAGCGTTTTTGTGAGAGAGGGAAAGAGAAAAGAAAGGCAATAGTTTCAAGAGTGGATAAAAGACAGAAAACAAAACAAAGGTATTAGAAATTAAGAGTTAGACAATTTGGGGATCAAAGAAAGGGAGGTGGAATATAGGAGACACAGTAGATGATGGAGGATATCAAGATGTGGGGGAAAGGGGATAGTGTAGGTAGCCAAATTCAATTCACACAGAAATGAGGCAACGAAGGATGAGGAAACCCAACAAATGTGAGGTGTTCCCTGCAGCACCTATTGTATAATTAAGATAAAATAAAATAAGAAGAAAATGAGGGACAAGAGAAAAGAGAGAGAAAAAAAAGAGAGAAGGAAGGAAGAAAGAAAAAGGGGGGGTGGGTAAAGAAAAGGGAGGGGAACAAGTAAGGAAAGGAAAAGAAGATACAAAACACCAACAACAGCAACAACAAAAAACCCCTAAATAAATGAAAAAAAAAAGACCTTGGGGTTACAATGGGAGAAGAGACTAGGAATAATGCAATATTAGCAACCAGGACAACAAAAAATTAAAAATTAAAAATTAAAATTAAAATTTAAAAAAAACCCACAAACATTGAGGGCTAGGACAATCAAGGACCTCAGATGGGCCTCAGGGGGTGGTGGATTCAGGGATGGAAAGTCTGTGATATTGCAGACTCAAGAGGTGTGAGTCTCTGGGGTGTGGGCCACCAGGGTTTAGGGGACACAGACCTGGCAACCTCAAATCCAGTTAACAGGGAGCCTGGGAGCACCGCAGTGCAAGACAGCCTTCAGGGATCCCCACAGCTGGGTGCCGGCCCTATGGGCGAGGTCACATCCGCAAACTCTGACCTATGTGTCAGAAACCCGCAATTCCCCCTTTCACTAGGGTCTCTTCTGTGGCTGTCTCACCAATTCGACTTCAGGACACCTCCTGCCCTGCTAGGCCCCGAAACAGCCAGTTGGGGGCGCCTCTATATTGCAGCCAATTTAAGGACGCTGCAGATCCGCAGCAGGGCCTAGGGGGCGGGGCTTTAGCCGGAAGCGCTGTATCAGTGTCCGAAACCCAAAATCCCACACCTCGCAAAAGATTCCCCTAAACAGCGGCTTCCAGCCGCCTCCCACCCTGCAATCCCCTGAAATAGCCTCCTGGTGACATCTCTTTATTGCAAGCGATTTAAGGCCGCTGCAGATCAGCAGCCGGCCTTGGGGGCGGGACTCTAGCCGGAAGCGCTATTATTTGTGTCAGAAATCAAAAATTCCCCGCCTCACAAATAACTCCTGTCTGTCTCACCAAATCGGTTTGCGAAGGCCTCCTGCCCTGCTAGGCCCTGAATAGCCCACTCAGGGCTTATGAATTCCCCAGTACCACAGAGCCTCCAGGAATCGCTGCCGAGGTGCCGGTGCCGGGATTCCGCCCGCCCCAGGGAGGAGCGTCCCGCGTGCAGCCCCTAACATGCAAGAGAGCCTCAATTTGATCTTTAACATGAATTTTCTCTGTTACCTTCCCACGAAATCGATGTCCAGACACCTTCTGCCCTGCAAAATCCCGAAACAGCCTGGTCCTGGAGAATTTCTAACGCTGCCCAGCCGCTTCTTTGCAGGAGAGACTATCAGGTGCACTCACTCAACCACCATCTTGCCCCACCCCTCAGGAGCGAGAAAATGAATTTAAAATTTACTTTTTATTTATGCAAAATTTTCTGAGGCCTAAGAGCCTCAGTCTAAAAGTATAATTATCACGAAAGCATCAGGGGCAAATATGTAAGATAATTTTATATCAGATCTGATAACAGATTTTACCTCTGATTTTTGCCTTTTACTACTGGCTCCAGTACAACATAGCTCTTTTAATTATTGTAAGATAATAAACGCCAGCTTTACTGATTTTCTCCTTAACATCTCCTTTGTATCACTGAGCTAATACCACCAAGTACTGTACCGCATAGGAAATGCCTATCACTCACTCAATCCACAATTCGTGTTCTCTGTTAAAATTGGAATCCAGCCACATTTGAGATTTGGAACATATCTTGTGCTGTGCTTAGGAGACTTGTGAAGCGGAGAATGTAAGATTCTGTTGCTTGCTTGTTGGATTCAGAAATCAACTGGGATTAAAAATCGCCTCATTTTTCCAAGAAATCAGTGAACTGTTTGGCCTCAGACACCTGATTAATCAGCACAGAGCCAAGGGCTGTCTCGTCTTGGACTGAGCCTGTGCTCCCGAGGTGCTTTGAGAATGGAGGCCGGCATCTGCTTTGATCCGCAGGGCGTGAGCCAGTATTTGTACATTTCTCTGTTGATGGTGGAATTTAGCGTTGAGGTCATGCTGAACAGATAAAGTAGTTGGAATGTTTGCTATAAACTTGTTGACTTTCTGCAGCTGTTGAAAACTCTCTCATTAATGTTGACTAGAACCATCCGGAGGAGTCTGGCCTTCTGGTGACTATTTCACTTCTCCAGGCTGCTTGTCAGTAATAAGTTCCTGGCCCAGCCCACTTTTGGAACTGGCAAATTAGCAAATGCAAACTGATATCACATGCATTAAATGGGGCCGCTGAACAAAATGATTGTCCTGTTTTGCTTTAAACTTACCTTTAAGAAAGCTTTTCTTTGAGAACTAGAAAATACGGTCTACTGTGTTCTACTACCAAGAAATGTGAGAATAAAACTAAAAGGAGCTGAAGGAAAGAATGTAATTACATCATGTGAGGAATTCTCATTGGCAGCAACTGTTCGCGGAAAGCATTTAACATTTGCTGTAACTCTTTGTTGCAGAAAGTATATGACCAACATTCCTGATAGCAATATTCCCTGAACTTAACTGCTGCCTGCCCTTGACAGTTGAATGTTCTTCCAAAGGTGAGACTCATGGATTTTTACTGTATGATAATGACTGACCCTCATTCATTGGGGGTCACACAATTATATCAGTGTGACCCTGATATAATTGTCCTCCTTGAGCTATCCCAATCTTGCTTTGAGCCTTGTCATAGCATTTTGATGGGGGTGGGGTAAGAGTTAGTAAAAATCCAATTCCAAGGGTGCTGAAAAGTATTACAGACATTTACTGGAAGATTTTTGTGAAACTAAAGGAGAGATGGTACATCTCATAGCAAAACTTCTTCAAACTCCTCTAAAATCTCTGGCTCAAGTTAGGTGCCACACTTTCTCTTCTCTCCTACCTCCCTCCTTTTCCACAGCCACTGGAGTTTCCTGGTTCCTGCTCTCATCGCCCACATCTGCAGTGGTAGATAAACTTATGACCCCCACAAAGACACATTCAAGTCCAGTCCTGTGAGTGTGACCTCCTTTGTAAATAGGATCTTCAAAGATCCCTATTTAGATCGGAGCAAACTAAATCAGGCTGGGACTTATTCCAAAATGCCTGGAGCCCTAATGAGGAGAAGAAATCTAGACAGAACTGGACAGGAGGAGTGGAGGCCAGAGGGAGAGACAGAATGGAACAGGTGGCCATGTGATGGGGGCAGAGCATCTTTGCAACAAGCCAGCATCAGAACACTGCAGAGAAACCAATGGCCTGTCAATACCCTGATTTTGGACTTCTAGCCTCCAAAATGGTGAAACAATAAATTCCTGTTAAGCTAACCCCCCGGGTGGTGTTTGTCATAGCATCTCCGACAAACTGAGACACTTTGGATCATACTCAGGCTCTAACCACCCCTCTTTTCTTATGCAGAACAAGCCTTTTTAATTCAGCAAACCAAAGAGACACTCTTCATATTTCCTCTTCCTTGGAAGACAATAAGGGGGAGAGATGGGAAATAAGTAAGACCTTGATTTTCTGTCATTCCTGTCATACTTGGCAAGCCACTCAACTGAATTATACTGACTTTTATTTATGACTCTCCCCATAAGCCACCATATAGTCTATCACAAATACCATCATTTTTAACCTAATCTCCCCTTCTTGCCATTTATTCAGACATATTTAGTAGATGTTAACATGTGAATGAGCACTGCCTTCTCGTTAGTCCTGAGCAATTTAACTCAGCAAAGTTTCATTGGATATTTTAGAAAACTGGATTTCAATAATTTTGGGCAATTTTTTCTCAGCAGGCTTTTATTTTTGGTCCAAAAATGATTGGGAATTTCCTTCTTCGAACACAGAATATTTGTCTACAATACAAGTGAATACAAGATTATATCCTTTGTGAAATATGAGATAAGGGATGTGATGGGTGTCATAGGACATAAAGAGCTTTTCTCTTACTAATCTTTCCACTCCCTTTTTCTGATTGCCTAGATTAGAAATGCTCCCTGGTAAACAAACAACTTTCAAAGTCTCATGGTTTTACAGGAATAAATGAATTCTTGTTTTTTCACAGCCCAGGGCAGGTCAGAGTGGAACCCAGGTTCCTTATTTTGTGCAGGGGTCATCACCTGTTCCTTATCAGGGGTTGTCACCTTCATCATCTATCTGATGAAGCTGATAGACCCAGTCTCAAAACAACTTTTTGAATCATAATAATGTGTGTTATGAAAATATCTGTGATTTCTATCTGTTCTGAAGTCACAGGTGCTGCTAATACTAATGGAATGATACTAAATTTCAGGCAAATGTTAGTGAAAGTAAAGATGTGTTTTTTTTCCCATCCAAGCTATATTCATGGACTCCTTGAGAATTTATAGATTACAAGTTAAGAAACTCTGATCTAGAGGCTCCATCATCTCCAGGGCTTTGGCGTTTTCCACTGGAACCTCTGAATCTCATCAGTAGGAAAAGGAAGAAAGAGCAAGAAGAGCACACACTTACCTTGAAGAGACTGCCCATCACTTCTGCTTATATTCCACTGGTGATAACGAGGCTCATGCTCACTCCCAGCTACAAGGGGGCTTGTAGAAATGTAGGCTGCCTAAGTGCTAAGAAGAGGATGCGAACAGTGAGGTTGGTGAGCATGGAGCCAGTCTCAGCCAGCTTGCTTCTTCCCTGAGCCTCCTAGGGCTCTCTTGCAAATAAAACTCTGGGCCCACTTTCATGGGAGCCCCTCTCACATATACAACTTTGCAATGGGAACATAGTAGGCTCTTACTTTGATTTGAAGCTTTAATATATACCACTTACTAGGTACTCAGGAAGAGTTTTTCAAAAAGAAAGTTTCTTCTTTAGGATCAAAATAAAACCCACCTCCTCTGAAAACCTTCCTCCCTAACTCTAAATCTGTAAATTTTCTCAGCTCAGAATAATGTTAACTATAGAAACTTCAGATTGAAATGTCCAATGTCCATCTAGTCCAAGTGATCTTGGGAAGCTTGAATTGATGCCTTGTCAAGTTTGAACCATGCTTGGAGGCCTTTAGACTTACCTAAAGTGTCACCTTTCTTATCAACTCATTTAAATTTTCATAGCTTAGACATTTTGAAAGTCCTTCCTTAAAGTTCAAAAAGTATCTCACATTAAAAAAAATTCCCCCTATATTGAAAATTTCTAAATGATTGTTTCAAGCATGAATGGGTGTTGAATAAACTCAGTTCCTGTCTTTAAGTCACCAATGAACTGGTTGTATGGTTGTTTTTATTCTTTCATATTTCAAATCATACTATTAGATTACCAAATATTGCACTCTTCTTCAATAAATTGTATTTGCTCAAGATCTATTGTTTTAATCTCAAGTGGGTCTGGTGTTTGTTTGTATGTGAGTCTGTTTTTTCATGGGGATTTAGTCATTTATAACCATATTGATCTTTTTTGGGGGGTCAGGAATATATATTCCAAACTCTTCTGTCCATATATGGGAGGGAATGATCTTAGTCAATCTAGCAATCCATGGAAGGCTGAGCCTTCTGCATTTTTCCCTCTGGCCATGTGTGAGAACAGCATTAGAGAGAGTTTCTCTCCTGTAGTTTGCATAGGTTTAGCAGCCAGTTTCTGTTGGTGGCTTGGGTAAAAACGGATTGTCTGAGGGAATGATTAAATATAGAATACTTTTTCTCAGGCCTAGAAGGGTTTCTCTAGCAAAGTGACTTCCTTTTAATTTCACTGAACTGCCAGGGATTTTATTTTAAATTCCTTGGGCAGGTATAAAAGCCTACATCATTTTGTATCTTGGTTCCTGAACCTGGCCTGGCACCATTCAATTCTGTCTTGGCAACAGGCTTAGGGCTTTTGCCATTGTCCTATCCCTTCAGCCTAATGACTCTTCTCTTGGCTTCTGCCTCTGCATCTGCCTCTGCCTCCGACCCTGGGGAGGGTAAGGCAGGCAGGACCTTCTGGAAGGCTTTCCAAAGTAACCAACATACTCCAAAATCTTAATATCTATCTAATAAATCTCCTTCATCTTTATTCTCAATGGGCATCTTTTCTGAGTTCCAAAGAACAGCTGTGCCAACTTTGTCATTGCCACATAATGAGACTTGCCACATGTCCACAAATGATGGGACAATTTGTAGAAAGCAACATTAATGATAACAGGAAGGTCATCTATAATGTGAGTATCAGCTTCTAGTCTTACACAGAAAGAACACACCAAGTTGTTTCATGTCAAATCAAAATCCTGATTAATGACCCATCTGCCAACTTGTCAATCATTCCAAGGACCTAGATTGCTGTTACCAGGTTGTGATACCAGTTGCCTACAGTCCTTTTCAGGAGAAAGCTAAAACCCCCACATTTTCATATATGTGTGTGTGTGTGTGTATCTGTGGGATATTTTGTTTCAAAATGGAAGGCAGTGGCAGAGATTTTTTAAAAATCATTCTCAGGTTTTATACTGTCTCTTCTGCAATCCTTCCAATGGGTGTGTGGCAGCCTAAGGGGTGGCGTCTAAGAGCCCCTAGTGAACTGCAGGGTTTCTTAAAATGCCCACAGTTTCCTCAGTTGAAATAATGGAAGAGCTTTAATTCTAAGCAAAATTATTACCTTGGCTGTGAGGTAAACTGTGATTTATGAAGCCATCGCCTCCCCATTATGAATTATTTATGAAATCATCTTTAGTCACTTTGGCCATCAGGAAACAGGTAAGACTTGATGTGGGGTGAGAACATGAGCAGGCAGAGAAAAGCCCAGGGCATGCAGCAGGTTCTCAGGAATAAGAATCCACATGAGATCCCACAAAAAACCCACAAGTTTTGCTTGTTTTCCATCTCCAACAAATGTCAATGAATATGAAAAACCCTTGGAAAAGGCACTTAACTGAGCAGACAATAGAGTAAGACCTTCCTTAAAGAACAGAGCCCTGGGAAGACAGACAGATGAAAGAAATGCTGCAACAAAAAAAAAAAAAAAAATTGATAAAAAGGAGCACTGAAAATGATCTTACACAAGATACATTCTTGTTCAACCATAGTCTTACCATAGCCATTATATTACTTATCTTTAGGAAGCTGTTCTAGGATCAGGACTGACTTCCAGAATGGTACAACTTCATTCACCCAAGAAAGTTACTCAGTAGTATAATGGAATCCTGAATTGTTTCATACAGATTATTTTTTCTCTTCTTACCTTGATTAAAACTCCATTATGATAAGAATCTTGTTTCCTCCTTTATTTCACTGTAATATTCCTTAACATTGCTGGAGAGTTACTATAATTTTGTGCTCTTTCGCTTCTCCTAGCTATACTTTCCTTCTTTTTATTGCCACCTGTCTTAGTTTCCCAGTTGCTAAGACAAATACCACACAGTGCGTTGGCTGAAACAATGGGAATGTATTGTCTCACGGTTTCAGAGGCTGAAAGCCTTCTTTCCCTTGTGGGACGGGGAGCGTTCTAGTTGGCTGTTCATCTTTGGGGTTCCTTGGCTTTCCCACCACATGGCAATGTCCTCTTCTTTCTCTTCCAGGTTCCAGCTGATTTCTGGCCTCCAGTTACTCCCTGTGTTTTCTCCTTCCATGTCCAATTTCCTTTGTTTATAAGGACTTCAGCCATATTGGATTAAGGTCCAACCTAATTCAATTGGCCACATCTTAACTAAAAATAACATCTTCAAAAAGTCCTATTTACAAAATGCATAGGACCAGGGCTTGGGCTCTGAATGTGCCTTTTGTGGGTAACATGATTCAATCCCCAGCACCACCCAAACTACATATTTTCTTCAAAGTCAAGGTCAAATATCTAACTACCTTTAAAAAAAAACTCCTTCAGCTGTTTCAGGCTCAAAATGGATTTGACTTCCTTAACTTCTTATTGACAAAATATTTATTGGTATCATGCAATGTAACATTTGATTATTTGTTTTCTGTTCTTTTCTTTGGGTTGTGCTAAACCTCTATAATTTATTTTCCTGATTAAATAGTGAGCAAATCAAGGAGGAGGAATGCATTTCCTATTCCCATTGTCTTTCCAAGCTAGCACTTATTGAGCGCTTGAAGCAGTTGGAGTGGTTTAGAAACCAGAGTTTTGGCATCAGGCCAATGTTGGTTTTAATCCTGGCTGTAGTTATTACTAGTTGTATGATCTTGGTAAATTACTAATCTTCTTGGAACATTGATTTGTTAATCTATCGATCAATCAAGGGCTGGAATCACTATTTCAGTAGGAGTAGAGCAGACACTTGGCAGGCCGTGGTCTGTTTGACAGTGAAGCATCTAGACTCTATGAGACAGGCCTTTTGTTTAGTCAGTTTCAAACACTGCACACAGCTACACATGCCTTTTTACTTCTTCTATAGATACTGTGTTTGAAGAAGGTTGTGATTTAGAAGAGCTCCCACCTGCAGCTTTTCATGAGCGTTCCACAGCTCAGTAGGTGAGTAAGATATGAGAGGAAACCAAGCCTCGGCAGGATTTACTTATGGTCACAAAAGCTAGAAAAATGTCACACAGCTCTGGTTGTCTGGGATTCCAAATCCCTTTGACATCAAGTTGTTTAACTTTCTCCATAGAAAATAGATACTAGCAGCCTTGCTATCTTATCAAAAAGGCACTGAAGAAATAAATAGAACTACTATTTACCCCTATTTAATTATTATACGTGGCAGACAAGTGCACTAACAAGGCCAGTGTAAATATGTATGCCACTGAGTCATGAAGTGTTTGACATATTTCAAAACTATATATATGAGCTTTATTCTAACTTTTCTACCTCCTTGGATATTAGACCTATACCACATTTATCAACTTTCTTAGGCAAAGTGACAAATGCCCATAACAATTCAGTTAAAAAACAAACTTCTCTACCTAGACTTAGAAATACAAAGGAAAGGGAGTCAGTGAGTTTACAGAAATAAAAAATGAAGTACAAAAATGCCTAAAATAAAATATTTAGCTTTCTAGCCAGACTCTATAACATCTATTATGTTATCACATGTGATGGTTAGGTTAATGCATCACCTCAGCCAGGTATTCATGCCCAGTTGTTGGTAGCAAGCACTGGGCTAACTGTAATACAAGGACATTTATGGACTTTAATCATCAGTGAGTTTACTGCATTGATAACTGATTACATCTACAATCAACCAGGGAGATTGCCATCAGCAATGAGTGACATTTTATCCAATCGGTTGAATCCCTTAAAAGGGGAAGTGATTTCAGCACACAGGGAGCATTTCCCAGCTCATCTTGGGACAGTCAATGTCTCCCGGAAACTCATCAAGGACCTTCATTGAACTTTCAGTAGAGCCCCTGGTTTGCAGCCTGCCCGTGGAACCTGGACTTGTGCATCCCCATGGTCATGTGAGAGAATTTTATATAATCTCATACTATTTACAGATATCTCCTGTTGATTCTGTTTCCCTAGAGAATCCTAATACACCATATTGATATATCCAAGTATATCAACTATGTTGATATTGTAAATTATGCCCAATAAAGTTATGTTTTCCAAATCAGTTAACAATCTAATGATGAAAAAAATCACACTGTTACACATATGTAGATATGAATTTATTTTTTAAACTAGAATTAGCCAAAAAAGTATTGAAAAAAGAAAAATAAAGTACAAGGAATCACAATATCTGACTTCAAGATTTATTAAAAGGTTATGGTGGGGGGTGGGAGGTATATGGGAACCTCATTTTTTTTAATGTAACATTAAAAAAAAAAGAAAGGTTATGGTAATCAGGCAAGTATAGTATTTATGTTAGGGTGGATGGATCAGTGAAACAGAATAGGGAGTCAGGTAATAGAGCCACATATGGTCATTCGATAGATACTACAATGATAAATCCAAAAACATTTTGTTGCGCAAAAGAAGCCATACACAAAAGAGTATATAATGTGTGATTCCATTTATATGAAGATTAAGAATACTCAAATATAATCTATGGGGAATACACCTCAGAACAATGGTTGCCTTGATAGGCAGAGGTTGAATGGAAAGGTGAACCCCCTTAGGTAATGGAAATGTTCTATATCTAGGAGATAGTTATTTGATTACATAGATGTATTCATCAAGCTATATGCTTAAGATTTGTGCATTTTATCCAGTATGAATCAAACCTGAAAAAAAGTATTGTCAGCACTAAACAAAAATACCAGGATCTCTTTGAACTCCCATTTAACTCACCAGTAAAACAGGATGATAACACTTACTTTCAGGTCTTTGTGGAACTTAAGATAAAAGTATGTGTATGTAAAATACCTGGAACATCCACAGTATGTGCTCAATCTATGACAGCTCTTTGCTGCCTCATTTTCTGGGTGTGACACTCATTCTTCTGAAGTTACTATAGAGCTGAGATTCTGAGACCCAACTTGAGTGAAGGATTGGCTCATTTTATAAAGATATTAGATTTAAATTCACTATCTAAAAAATACTTTCATCACTTTGAAAGCCTTGAGGGAATACTGCAAAAACTAAAATAATGTAACAGGCTGTAATAAGTTGTTGGCTCAGTTCCCAGAATCTAGCTCATTAAACTTTCTAAATGGCAATATTTTTGACAAAGGGGTAGTGTAGGCTCTGTTTGGAATAACAAGGGACAAAAATCTTACGAAGATGGAAGGAATTACATGCAACTGGAACATTGGTTTTGGTTTCTCTTGATGCAGAAAATATGATTCCTAAACCTAAACCAAAGGGGTGATGGATAACTATGAGGATATGAGGGTGAAGATAATTGAAAACTATTCCTCCTGAGTAGACAGAAGGGTAAGCATTAGCGAGGAGGAATCACAGCACCTGCATCTCTAAGAAGGCATGACAGTGATAAATGTACATCTCTCTGGGGTTCATGTGCAAGTGACTTTATATTTCTTTACTGGCCTTGAGCATTTGAAAAGAACCTCCAAACTAAAACCTTAAAGGACCAGGGATTAAAAAACAACCTAAACCAGACAAACAACCAGCAAGAGGGCAGCAGAGTAAAGAGATCCTAGAGTTAGCTCATGCTATAGGAAAGTTAGTAATCACCCAGAGCTATCTAAAACACCTGTTTGGGGGGTCCAGGAGACCCGAGGAGCATCCTGCAACAACCTTGGAAGAATGGAAGGAGGAGACTACCCAACTGCAGAGAAGATTCATAAGTAGAGCACTCTATGACACAGAGGATGGTGCTCATCCTCCACTTGTGGCATAAGTGGAGCTATTCCATGACTAGAATTGGAAGCTCCACTTCCCAAAAATGGGGGAGGAGGAGACAGTTGGGCACCAACTCCAGCTACTGATTAGTAAATTCAGCAGGTTAAAGTATAATCCTAAGAACAGGTAAATTTAAACCTGTCCAAGCCAGAAAGTGGCCGGTAGCCACCATTTTAACTTTGCTCCCAGCATGAGGGGAAGTAGGGCGGATGGAAAATCACTGTGCCGGTAGGGACAAGCTTCTTTCTGTCCAGATAATATTTCAGCTCTGACATAAGCCTCAGTCCCACCTCTGATAGGGAGGAAGCTGGGGGGACCTGTGCTAGCTTCTCTGGGAAGACAGAGGCCATGCCATGGAGGCTGGTGCTTATCCTACTTTTGTGGCACAAGCCACCTCAGGAGCTATTCTGTGGCTGGAATTGGAAGCTCCATTTCCCAAAAACAGGGGAGGGAGAGATGGTTGGCCACCGATTTCAGTTACTGATTAGCAAATTCAGCTGGCTAAAGTATAACCCTAAGAACAGCTAAAGTTTGAACCTGTTCTAGTTGGAAAAAGGCTGGTAGTTGCCATTTTTACTCTGCCCCAGCATGAGGGGAAGCCTGGCTGACTAAAAATCACAGTGACTGTACGTACCAGTTTCTTTCACCCAGATTGGTCTACAGCCCTAACCTAGGCTTCAGCCCCACCTTTAGCAAAGAGGAAGCTGTCAAACTCTGCACCAGCCTCTCCTGGTAACTGAAGGTACATTTGTCTGGCACAGACTGAATAGTCAGAAGGCTAAAAGGGCAACTGTGGTCATCTTGAACCTGCAGGGCATAGATTGCTGCCCACACCTGAAGCTTCTTCTGTACCCCAGGCAGGGGAGGAAAGAGCGTGAAGCTTCATCAGTCTCTCTGGGCAGCTACAGTCTAAGCCTGCACTACTTGGATTATTACACATGGCTGTGGCTCTGTCCCAACCCCTGTCAAAGAAGAAAGTTGAGAGACAGACGCTTCATTGGTCCCTGGGGCAACGAGGGCAACTTGAGCCTCCACAGATTAAAGCATCAGCTACATCCTTGTCTGCTATTACACAAACAGCAGAGAAGAGAGGGCAAGAAAGCCCTAAACTAAAGAAGGAAGCTGCACCCAGAATAAATACTCTAGTAAGGCAGATGCCAGGACATCAACAAAAAATTACAATCCACATCAAGAAACAGGAAGCTATGGCCCAGTTAAAGGAACAAGATAAGCCGCCAGATGATATAAAGGAGTAGATACAATGAATCATAGATGTTCAAACAAATCTCCTTAATATATTCCATGAGATGCCTGAAGAGATTAAGGATTTAAAGAAGGCATTGGATAAGAAGGAAGAATAATTTGAAAGCATACATAGAAAAATAACAGATCTTATGGGCATGAAAGGTGCAATAAATGAAATTAAAAATACATTGGAATCACAAATAGCAAGTTTGAGGAAGCAAAAGAAAAGATTGGTGAGCTTGAAGAAATGGCCTCAAAGCAAATGCACAAAAAAACAGATGAAGAAAAAGATGGAAAAGGTTGAACAAGGTCTCAGGGAACTAAATGACAGCAATAGATGTGCAAACATACATGTCATAGGTGTCCCAGAAGGAGAAGAGAAGGGAAAGGGGGCAGAAGGAATATTTGAAGAAATAACAGTAGAAAATTTCCCAACCCTATTGAAGGACATGGATATCCATGTCCCAGAAGCACAATGTACTCCCATCTGAATAAATCTGAATATACCAGCTCTGAAACACATACTAATCAGAATGCCAAATGCCAAAGACAAAGAGACAATTCTCAGAGCAGCAAGAGAAAAGCAATGCATCATATATAAGGGATACCCAATAAGATTAAGTGCCAATTTCTTATCAAAAACTATGGAGGGAAGCAGACTTGGCCCAGTGGTTAGGGCATCTGTCTACCACATGGGAGGTCCACGGTTCAAACCCCGGGCCTCCTTGACTCGTGTGGAGCTGGCCCATGCACAGTGCTGATGCGCACAAGGAGTGCCGTTCCACACTGGGGTGTCCCCCACGTAGGGGAGCCCCTTGTGCAAGGAGTGTGCCCCATAAGGAGAGCCGCCCAGTGCAAAAGAAAGTACAGCCTGCCCAGGAATGGTGCCACACACACGGAGAGCTGACACAACAAGATGATACAACAACAAAAAAAGAAACACAGATTCCCATGCCGCTGACAACAACAGAAGTGGACAAAAGAAGATGCTGCAAATAGACACAGAGAACAGACAACTGGGGTGGGGGGGGAGGGGAGAAATAAATAAATAAATAAATCTTAAAAAAAAAAAAAGAAACCATGGAGGCAAGGAGACAGTGGTGTGATATATTTAAGATACCATGAGAGAAAAACTTCCAAACAAGAATCTTATATTTGGCAAAACTGTCTCAAAATGAGGACAAGTTTAGAATAATCACAGATAAACAGAAACTGAGAGAGTTTGTAACTAAGAGGCCTGCTTTGCAGGAAATACTAAGGGTTATGTTACAGCTTGAAAAAAAAATACAGGAGAAAGTCCTGGAAGAGAGTCTAGAATTGAAGATTAAATTAATAAAGTAACAAAGTATCAAAAGAGTGGTGAAAATAAAATATGACAGATAAAACCCAAATATTCAGGAATAAACTTAACCAATGGTATAAAGCGTTTGTATTCAGAAAACTATAACTAATTGTTAAAAGAAATTGAAACAGACCTAAGTAATTGGAAGAACATTCCATGCTCATGGATTGGAAAATTGAATATCATTAAGATGTCAATTCTACTCAAATATGCAGAATCAATGTAATTCCAATAAAAAAATCTCAGCAGCATTTTTTAAATAAATTGAAAGCACAATTATCAAATTTATTTGGAAGGATAAGGGGTTCTGAACTGAATACCCAGAAACATCTTAAAAAGGAAAAGCAAAGTTGAAGGACTCTCATTTCTGACCTTAAATCATATTACCCAGCTACAGTGGTAAAACAGCATGGTATCTGCATAAAGACAGACACATAGACCAATGAAACCAAACTAATGGTCCAGAAACAGACCCTCACATCTATGGTCAAGTGATTTTTGACTAGACTGTCAAACCCACCCAGCTCGTGCAGAACAGTCCATTCAAAAACTCATGCTAAGAGAACTGGATATCCATTGCCAAAAAAAGGAAAGAGGGCTCCTATCTCATACCTTATACAAAAATTAACTCAAAATGGATCAAAAACCTAAATATAAAAGCAAGAGTTTCTAGAAGAAAATGTAGGATAATATCTTCAAGACCTAGTAGTTAGTGGTAGATTCTTAAAGGAGATAATAGGAGGACTGAGATGGACTACTGACATTAATGCATATAAAAGTTTTAATTAACTTTATTGTAAAAGTGTGGAAATAACAGATTTGATAGTAACACATTAAAGTGAGTAACATGTGGTTTATAAATGGGAATGTGACTGAAAAGGGTAGTCTAGGGATGTAAAGGCCAATTGACAGAAAGCTAGAGAATATCTAGGGACTGAATAGCACAGTAAACCCAGAGGTGGATGAGAATTGTGGTTGATGGTACAGATGCAAGAGTGTCCTTGGTGAGCTAGAACAGATGTACATCACTACTGAAGGGTGGTGGGAAAGTGGAGAAGCATAGGAAAAATATAACTGGAGTGACCTATGGACTGTGGTTAACAGGCATAATGTATTTAATAATATTCATGCATCTATGACAAAGATGTGTTGATAAAGGGGGAGTATGGAAAAAGCATGCTAAAAGTATGCTATTGACCTGTTAATAATCTGCTGATACTATATCATAATCTGTAACAAATGTTCCACCACAGTGCAGTGTGTTGATAGAGGGGTGTGTATGGGAATTCTGCACATGTGCATGATTGTTTTGTAAGTTTACAACTTCTGTAATAAAAATATATTTTAAAAATAGTAATAAGGTTGGTTGGGGAAAAATACACCAAATGTAAGATAAGCACTATAGTTAGTAGTAAGAGTTTGACAATATTCTTTCATAATTTGTAGCAAATGTCTCACAACAAATGGGTTGATATATAGGACTCCTGTTTGATGTTATGCATGTTTGCTTTGTAAATTCACAACTTTTACTATACACTTATTGTTTATTTTTGTTCATGTATAAGTAATATAAAAATAATAGGGTGGGTTGGGGGAAAATACTTTGGTTAGTAGTAATATTTTTAGTATGCTTTTTAATCATTAGTTAAAAATGTTTCACAACAATGCAAGGTATTGGTGGTAGGGTGAGGTATGAGAGCTCTGTACAATGTTATGTATGTTTGTTTTGTAAGTTCACAACTATTACTATACACTTATGGTTTACTTATATTTATATATGACTGATACACTTCAATAAATTAAAAAACAAAACAAACAAAATACCCTGAAACTAAAACAAAATTTTAAAATCTCTAGAGCTCCAGCCAAAGGTACAATTCAGTAATGCTGAATTCATTCCTGAGTGTGTTCCCCCTAGAAGTGAGGCAAAGAAAGAGTACAGGAAAAAGACCAGCATCTTAGTATACCCAGGTAACAAATTCACAGCAAAGTTTTGTGCCATTACTATCTCTCTGTCTACTTCTTTATAACTTAATATTTGGAAGTGAGAAGTTCATGATAGATGTATATTAAGATGCATATTTTAATTAAAAATAAAGTCAGAAGGCAGTCAAGCCCTCCCACCTGGACCAAAACAGTCTATTCAACAAATGGTGCTTGGAGAACTGGATATCCATATTCAAAAGAAAGGAAGAAGATCCCTATCTCACACCTTATACAAAAATTAACTCCGAAAAGATCAAGGACCTAAATATAAAAGCAGCAACCATTAAACTCCTAGAAGAAAATGTAGGAAAACATCTTCCAGATCTTGTAGTAGGTGGTAGTTTCTTAAACCTTACATGCAAAGCACGAGCAACAAAAGAAAGAATAGATAAATGGGACCTACTCAAAATTAAACACTTTTGCACCTCAAAGGACTTTGTCAAAAGGGTGTAAGGGCAGTTGACTCAATGGAGGAAAATATTTGGCCATCACAAATCTGATAAGGGTTTAACATCCATGATATACAAAGAGATCATACAACTCAACAATAAAAAGACAAACTACCTGATTTAAAAATGGGAAAAATACTTGAAAAGACAATAGTCCAAAGAATAAATACAAATGGCAAAGAAACACATGAAAAAATGTTCATCACGGGTGATAAGGGAAATGCAAATCAAAACTACAGTGAAACATCATTTCACAACTATTACAGTGGCTGCTATTAAAAAAGTCGGAAAACTGTAAATGTTGGAAAGGGTGTGGAGAGATAGGAACAGTTATTCACTGTTGGTGGGAATATAGAACGGTACAGCCACTGTAGAGGACTGTTTGGCAATTCCTAAGGAATGTGAATATAGACTTGCCATGTGACCCAGCAATACCATTACTAGGTACATATCCAGAAGAACTGAGAGCAGAGACACGAACAGACATCTGCACACCAATGTTCATAATGGCATTATACACAACTGCCAAAAGGTGGAAAAAATGCAGGTGTCCATCAAGAGATGAATGGATAAACAAACTGTGGTGTGTATACATGGTGGAATAGTATGCAGCAGTAAGAAGAAATGAGATCGTGAAGCATATGACAACATGGATGAATCTGGAGGACATTTTGTTGAGTGAAGCAAGCCAGACACAAAAGGACAAATCCTGTATGATGGAGAACTAAATATATTGTGTAAAGTCATGGAGATAATAATTAGAATATAGGTCACCAGAAAATAGAGGGAGGGTAGAAAATGGAAAGCTGAGAGTTAATCTGTGCAGAAACGTTGTCTGTAAATCTTTGGAAATGAATAGAAATGGTTAAAGTATTTTATGGCGATTGTTACTAGCTGAGCTATTGTATGGGTGTGACAGTGGTTGAAAGGGAAAGTCTAAGGTCATGTATATTAGTAGAAGGAAAGCTAAAAACTGTAATATGGGACTGTATAAGACAGTAAAACCTCATATAAAACACAGATATGGTTGATATTACATATATAAGACTGTTTTTACAAAATATAAGTACATATATACTAGAAAGAAGGAAAGAATACAGCAGCTACGTCAAACAGGGGAAACAAAGAGATTGAGAAGTGATGAGTTTTGCTTGTTTTTTATTATTATTATTATTGGAATAGTGAAAGTTCTTTAAAAATTATTGAAGTGATGAATGCACAAATATGTGATTACATCAAATACCATTGTTTGTATACTTTGGATGGATTTATGCTTTATTAATATGTATCAATAAAATTGATTTGTTAAAAAAATTTTTTTAAAGAAAAATAAAGTCAGGCTCTTTCTGATAGAAATTCTGGCTTGCTTGATTGGTTTGACAATGAGGATTCCCTTTGACAATTAACTTAAATGGCAGCTATTTTAAAATAAATTTTCCATAAGATAAGTGAGGATAAATTGGCAGCTCTGATTTTTGAGGGAAAAAATGCATAGCACACACACAGAAATGATGCTGGAATGCAGATTCTTTACAAAGATTTAAACTATGAGGAAACATTGGAGATGTCAATTTAAAATATGTGCAGGAACATTACAACCCCACACTAATCACTGCTGCAGCCAAGATCCTTTGATGTATGCTGAAATTAGTGGGTAAACTTTCAGGAGAAGCAGGATATTGCCTTGGTACCAAAGTATCTCCCTCCAAATATTTATTAGTTACGGTGGTGGTTTTAGCATATTAATATGACCACAAATTCTTTGATACACCTCTCCAAGAGGTAATGTTTAATTTTCATCTTGGCTATGGACTGGACTTAATGATTCCCTTCTAACAATAAAGTGAAAAATACTTTATAGTGGGTAACTCCAACAGACCTCACACCTTGCCCAAGTGCTCAAGGTGAACATCAGTGATAAGTCATGTTGACACTGTTACCTCATAACATGACACCATGAGAAGGGTACCTCACATCTGTCATCTTCTTCCCCTAAATCCATAACCCTAGTCTAATCAAAAGAAAATATCAGACTAACCCAAATTAAGGACCATTCTATAAAATACCTGACCAGCGCTTTTCAAAAGTGTTAAGTTCCTAAAAATAGGAGAAATTTTCATAGATTGGAGGACACTAAAGAGATACAATACCTAAATGCAACACTATATCTCCCAGATTGGATTATGGATCAGAAAAACGGATATTAGTGGAAAAACTCATGAAACCCAAATAAAGTCTGTAGTCTTGTAACAATATTAATTCTTAGTTTTGATCAATGGACTAGGGTTATTAAGATATTAACATTTGGGAAGGCTGAAAGAAGGGCTTATAGGAGCTCTCTGTAGTATCTTTGCAACTCTTTGGGGTATCTCAAATAATTTAAAGTAAAAAGTGTCTTCAAAATACCACAGCAGGAAGCAGATTTGGCTCAATGGATAGAGGATCTGCCTACCACATGGGAAGTCCAGGGTTCAAACCCAGGGCCTCCTGACCCATGTGGTGAGCTGGCCCATGTGCAGTGCTGATGTGTGCAAGGAGTGCTGTGCCATGCAGGGGTGTTCCCCACATAGGGGAGCCCCACACACAAGGAATGCACCCCATAAGGAAAATCCCCCATGTGAAAAAGGTGCAGCCTGCACAGGAGTGGCACCACACATACAAAGAGCTGATGCAGCAAGATGATGCAGCTAAGAGAGACACAGATTCCTGGTGCCGCTGACAAGAATACAAGCGAACACAGAAGAACACACAGCAAATGGACACAGAGAGCAGACAACTGGGAAGGGGGGGAGACAAATAAATAAAAAATAAATCTAAAACAATAAAATACCACAGCCTCTTCAACAACAACATTGTATTGTTAGGGAATAACTAAGTTTTCAAAATTAATTTAGTAGCAAGCCATTCACATATATTTGTCCTGGAAGCCAAGTGAAGAAAGTGTTTCAAGGACGAGGGGCTGATCAATTGTGCCAAATGCTAGTGATAGATTAAGTAAGGTGATGATGGAATATTGATTCATAGATTGAGCAATAGCATGGTCATTGGTAATCTTGACAAAAGAAGTGTATGTGAAAAGGTGGTTGTATTAGTCAGCCAAAGGGTGCTGATGCAAAATACCAGAAATCAGTTGGTTTTTATAAAGGGTATTTATTTGGGGTAGAAGCTTACATTACCAGGCCATAAGGCATAAGTTACTTCCCTCACCAAAGTCTTTTGCCACATGTTGGAGCAAGATGGCTGCCAACGTCTGCCAGGGTTCAGGCTTCCTGGGTTCCTCTCTTTCTGGGGCTTGTTTATCTCTGGGTTCAGGATTCCTCTCTTCCCCAGGCTTGTTTCTCTTTGGGTTCATGGTTCCTCTCTTCCCAGGGCTTGCATCCCTTTCCTTACAACCAAACTTCTTTGTGTACTTACTTCCCAGGGCTCCAGTTCAAGACTCTAACATCAAACTGCTACAGTGGTGAAAGCCTGGGAGTGACATCAAAAGAGAATGGGAATGGAAGAAATGGAAACAGTGAATATGCACAACTGTTGTAAGAATTATTGCTATAAAGGGGAGCTGAGACATGAGCAGGAGTTAGAAAGAGTTTGGGGTCAAGAAAGGGTTTAATAAAGATGGGAGAAATTACCACATTTGTCTTCTGTGTTCTAGTGGGAATGATCTAAGGAGGGAAGCATGATGAAGCAGAAGAAAAGGTAGATCTTTGAATAGATGAAAAGGGATGGGATCTACACTACAAGTGGTTTCCTTAGGTAATGCTCCTTAGTTAAAATGTAACAGCACAGGAAAGAAGACAGAGTAGAGTAGCATCAGATTATGTGAAATGCTGTTGAGCACCCAACAGTCTATAGTTTAGCACATGTAAAGAGGACCCCCTTGATTCCCAAGAGTTAAGGAAATGTACTTCCCTATTAGAACCTTAGAAGAGCTCCAAGCAGAAAACAAGGGATAGAAATAAAGGACAGGTTTGGCAAGTTGAAGAATTTCTTTGATTGGACTGATGCCCTCAAAACCTTGTCAAGGATTTCCCACTAAGCAAATTGAGTGGTTTGCCATCTAGGACTCCTTGGTGTGGGTGGGTGAGTGAATTCATATGTGGATGGTGCAGGATACCAACTACCAGAGCAAACCTGGAATAATTTTTTTTTTAGGTTAGCAGAAGATTTTTAAACATCACTTAATGGATTTAACTGTGTCAAGATCTCATTCACTAGATTCCACAATCAATTTCAGCTCTACACCAATGGACACCCCTAAAGCACATACGCAGAGGCTGGTGGAGTCCATTAGGAGCAACCAGCAGGGAGCAGTGATGGTGTCCAGCAGCCCAGGAGAGAGCCCTGCACAAACAGAAGTTGTCCACAAGCTGAGACTTCATGAGCTAAGGAAGAACACATGAGGTACAGTACAGTTGTGTAGGCCAAGGATCCCTAGCGTCACCACCAAATGGAGGGAGGTCCCTTTGGCAAAATACGTCCCAAATGGAGCAAAAGACCTGATGCAAAAAAAACTTTCATGCACGGTGACAAACTGAGCACATATTAAAATCTTCCCTTCTCCAAGCACAAAAAAAAGATGAGGGTTAAAAGAAAAACCTCTAATCTACTTTCTGTCTTTATGAATTTACCTATTCTAGACATTTCATATAGGTGGAATCATACAATATTTGTTCTTTTGTGTCCAGCTTATTTCACTTAGCATAAGGTTTTCAAGGTTCATCTATATTGTAGCATATATCAGAACTTCATTAGAGAAAATCAGCAAGAGAGAGAGAAAGAAAGATTGAAAAGGATAAAGCAAACATGGTAAAATGTTAATATTTGGAGAACTTGCATCAATTGGCATTGTGACTTCATTTTGATGACTATATGACCATGGGTACTGTCTCATGATATATAGCTTATACTTTCTTTCCAATATCATATCTCTAGATAATCTGCTTTAAGTTGATAACTTATCTAATTTACATAAATAAGACTATGGAGAAAGGTAAATAATTCTGTGACCTCTTTTTTTTTTAAAGATTTATTTATTTCTCCCCACCCCTAATTCCCCCCATTGCCTGCTCTCTGTGTCTGTTCACTGTATGTTCTTCTGTGTCTGCTTGTATTCTCATTAGGCAGCTCCAGGAACCAATCTTGGGACCTTCCAGAGCAGGAGAGAGGTGATTTCTCTCTCGTGCCACCTCAGCTCCCTGTTCTGCAACATCTTATTTTCTCTCCTCTGTGTCTCTTGTTGCATCATCTTACTGCGCCAGCTCTCTGCACCAGCCAGCACTCCTGCACCAGGCAGCTTTCCCGTGCTGGGCAGCATTGCCACACAGGGCAGTAAAACACTCCTGTGTGGGGCAGCATTCCTACATGGGCCGGTACTCTGTGTGAGCCAGCTTACCACATGGGCCAGCTTGCCCTCACCAGGAGGCCCTGGGCATCGAACCCTGTACCTCCTATGTGGTAGATGGGATCCCAATTTGTTGAGCCACATCTGTTTCCCTGTGGCTCCTTTTTAAAAGTCAGGATAAAATATTACTTCTTTAGAGTTCAAGTTAAGATAGACTTAAAAAAAAAAATCCTTTTTAGCATTTGTCAATTTTGCAGTATTGACACCTCAGAGTCAAATGTGTAACTATAAGTAAGAAAGTTTGGCGACATCAGATCCCCCAGATTTAAAAATTAGTAGTGGCTAGTATTACAAATTACTCTGTTCATAAGTGAATGCAACTTGAAATTCATTTTCAGAAAGCATGGAAAGGAGATTGTTGGACAGTCTTTCCCCACTCTCTTTTAACCGGTTAGAAAATCTTGTAGTGATTCAATTTATAGTCCTCTCTCCCAATTAACTGTGGTTTATGATTAATTGTACCTTCTCTTACCCTTGGCAGCTTTACTATAGAGCTGTATTTACACTTGATAAAATATGTGCAATCTTTCTAAAAGAGAGAGCTAGAAACACACTCCAGAGCTAAGCAACACATTCTCAGCATGCTGGTGATCTCCTGCAGCAGGGGTTCGTAACAAGAGGCCCATGAGCTTGAACTGAAATTCAAAGAAACATTATTCTTGTGTTGCTGTGGGCATGATCTATTTATTAAATAACACACAGTATAATGTGGTCTTAGTAAGAGGTCTGTGGCTTTCACCTGACTGGCAAAGGAGTCAGTGGAACAAAAAAGATTAAGAACCCCTGTCCTAGGGCTTCTGTGCAAAATTCTTCCTTCTTCCATGTGCTTTGTCCTTTTTATCTCAAGATGTGAAGGTTTTGTGTCACAGGGGTCAGAGGAGCTCATTTATACAACTCTGTTTCAATCTCAGAACACAATAGTTTGTCTTTAAATTTGTCCCATTTAATTTAAACCTTGGGTGAGCTTTAGTATGTGAAGACAACAAGTTTGAATTCAGGGAGAAAACTAAACGTAGTTGAGGATTTGGCTCCTGAAAACCCATGGGGTGTTACAACGCCCTATTTAATATTTAATTAAGAACCAAGTACTTATTAAATTTTTTTTTCTGCAGTAGGATAGCTTGTGCATTTCAAGAAAACAAACCACTGACTTTGTCTCTTCTAACCCTGATATTCCTAAATTACATGATATTCCGAGCATCTATTTTTACCATTAATAGGAAACTCGTTAATAGTAACATCCTCCTTGATATTCCAAAAAGTAAATGAAGCCTGAACAACCCAGCCCCCAGAATCTAAACATACTTCATTTACCTCATGATGCCCATCCAAACATGAGACCAGGCATTTCAGCAACTGAAATCCAGTTCAATTTAGTGTATGTTTTTGTAAAGCCTGATTGTGCCTGTTTCCTTCTTATGATACCTTTTCCAAACCTCTCCTTTTTCAATCTCCTCTCTCAACACTAAAAAAACAAAAAACAGATGGAGGAAGTTTTTGACATCATTTTTCATGAGACCCATCTAAATCTCACACCTCCTTCTTAATAAGGGCTCTGGACATCTTGTGACCTAACAGCATCTGTCAAGCAGCACTGATAAATTTCAGAAACATCTGTCCAGTACCAACATTTGGGTACCACTATACCACTTACCTCCAAGCATGCTTTCCCTCAATAGCAAAAGTCCATTATATTTGGTATCTGTTGTTATGAAACAAAATATCTTGAAATTTGTTGCCTTAACACTCATTTCTGTGAGTAAAGAAGCTGGGAATGGCTTAGCCGAATCCTCTGTCTCATGATCTCACATGCAACTACAATCAAGATTTTGGCCCAGGATCTGCAGTGCTGTAATCAGCTCACAATCGATTGGCTCGAAAGGAAGGCAATGCAGAACTTTACGAAATAAAGGACAGAGAGAGACACACACAAGAGAGGAGATAAAGTTGGGACCAGGGGACTCACAGCTTCTGGAACTGAGAGCCTCGACCCTAGTTTCCACCTCGTATTTATTGAAAACTACCATTTGCTATTAGAACTGCAACATCTGGCGGCGGACTTGGCCCAAGGGTTAGGGCATCCGTCTGCCACACGGAAGGTCCGCGGTTCAAACCTGGGGCCTCCTTGACCTATGTGGAGCTGGCCCATGCGCAGTGCTGATGCACACAAGGAGTGCCCTGCCACACAGGGGTGTCCCCCGCATAGGGGAGCCCCACACACAAGGAGTGTGCCCCGTAAGGAGAGCTGCCCAGGACGAAAGAAAGTGCAGCCTGCCCAGGAATGGCGCCGCACACACGGAGAGCTGACACAGCAAGATGATGCAACAAAAAGAAACAGGTTCCGGTGTCGCTGATGACAACAGAAGCAGACAAAGAAACAGGACGCAGCCAATAGACACAGAGAACAGACAACCGGGGTGGGGTGGGGGGGAAGGGGGTAGGGGGGGAAGAGAAATAAATAAATAAATAAATAAATAAATCGTAAAGAAAAAAAAAAAGAACTGCAACATCATCTACAATAATAGGGAACAATTGCAACATCTAACAATTGGAATATCTACAACAGAACAGGTGTAACATTTACAGTAAGGAACAGGTAAGCCAGTTTCCCACAGCACTGCAGTCCCTTCATCTGACGGCTTGACTGAGGAAGGGTCCCCTCCTTGTGGACTGCTGGACTGAAGGTCTCCTCAGTTCCTCACTGACTATTAGCTGGAGGCTGCCCTCAGTTCTTAACCATGTGGGTCTCCCCAATTTGGCAGCTTTGCTTCATCAAAATATGTTGAGTGAAGCAACCCAGGCATTGAAGGACAAATACTACATGACCTCAATGATATGAAATAAGTTAACTGCCTCAGAGAGCTAGAGTCTGGAAAAGTGGCCTACAGGAAATCGGGGGGTGGAGGAAGGATGTAAGTTAATGTCTGCAGGGGTGGAATCTGTGATGAGCTGGCGGTAAGTATGAGCACAAAGAAGGGACAAAATGGGGGCAAGGGGTTACCTTCGGGTGGGGTTTTCTGGGTTTGAGGGGGGCTGGGGACGGGCAGAGGGGTAATATTGTCCAAGAAATAGGGGGGAGGGAGGGGCAACATACGAACATGGGAGAGTGTCAGATGTTTGTTGAGAACAAAATGTTGAATAAAACGTATCAAAGTATAAGTAGGAGGGTTACCTGGTTAGGACGCTCAGGGGGTATGGTCTGATGCGGGACGGACTCCGGAGGGAATAGCTGAAGGCTCATTTTGCCAAGGTGGGTTCTACCATTGGGTGGGGTGGACCCATATCCTGGGGAAGACTAATGCCGTCAAATAGAGAGAACTGTATCTCTCGTGAGAAAGGACAGCTCCCAGGGCATTAGATTGGCAGGCATTGTGGACCCTAAGGGGAGGGGAAAATGGATGTGGAATGGATGGAACAAAGGTAAATAAGGGGGCAAGAGAGGAGTTATATGAGAGTACACGAGGATGAATATAAAACAGCTAATATTACACCAAAAACATATAGGGGACGACAGACTAATAATGAAAACCATAAGACAAAACATAGGATAACTGAAAAATTTAGAAAACTGTACAACCTAAATATGGACCACATAGTAAGCACAGATGTCACCTTGTTTGAAAACTATTGTTTCAGAATCTGTACATCAGTTTCAGGAAATATGATATGAATAAGTTAAAAGATTATTGCTGTGGAAGGGAAAAGGTTTTATGGTGGACCTGGGGAAGTACTGTATATTGTATATATGAATTTTGGTGATCTAAGACTCTTCTGAAGCTGACATTTTGTTGGAATTCACTTTACGGGAAGTTTTGGATCACAGAGTGTCTCAATAATGGCAGCGGAGGAATACTGATATGGGATGTTATTGACAGGATATATATGGTTGACAGGGAGTTATACAGGGCATATGCCCAGGGTATATGGTAATGTCTATATATACTCATAGTGGAAACAATTAAAAACAACAGCTGGGGGGGTACTGGGCACCTGGCCGGGGGGTCACTGTTGTGGGCCCTGGGAGAGCAGCGGCAATCCTCCAGGTGCAACGGCAAGAACCAGGAAGGAAGGAGGGCCCAACAGTGGGCTCTTGATACTAATGGCTACACTTTTGAGCCTATACACCTGCAATAAGAACAAGGCCTAGAGTAGCATTGTGCCTGGGGGTTTCCTCCTGACAGCCTTCATGTTACTCAAATGTGGCCACTCTCACAGCCAAACTCAGCGTGTAGATGCGATGCATTCTCCCCAGCATGGGACATGACACCCAGGGATGAGCCTCCCTGGCACCGAGGGATCACTACCACATACCAGCTAAAGATGCAACTAGAAAATGACCTTGAATTAAAGGTTCAATGCGGATCAGCAGAATATCCCTGTCTACATATAATAACATGACTTCGGGAAGCTGTTTGACCTAATGTAAGGGGGAAATGGAAAGGAGAAATGAGATTATAAGGCTGTGAGTCTCTAAAAAAGAGTCTGGAGGTTGTCAGAAGGAATACCCCTATGTACAACTGAACAGAGTCTAAGAGGCAGATAAGGTAGATACAACCCCAGGTATTGGTTCTTTTGAGGGATAAAGAGACCCACGGGTTCTATGGTTATGGCAGAAGGGGTTCACTGCCATGACAGATGGCCCTTCTTTGGAGCTGGTGTTTCTGCATGATGGAATTGGACTCAGAGGGGATCTCTTTTCACAAGACTTGCATGCTACTTTATTGGAATTGTAGTTGGTGCTGGGTTTAAGATATATGTAGGGGATTTGAATCTCTGGACTGATAATATGACACCCAGGCCCAGAGCCTCAACAGACTTCAGCTCCTACACTTTGATTTATTGGACTTACTCCACTCAGCTAACATGGAGTTGAAGAAGGTCAACCACCACAACATGGAGCGTAGAGTGTCTACAACTGGAAGCGGGAGGAGTGCATCCAGTACCCATGTGGAACCTAAGCCCTCACTTGACACAGGTGTGCAATGGACACAACCAATCCAATGTCCACAGAGAAAATGTGGAATGGGTGTGGGAAGGGTAGCCATGGTGTCTGCTGGGTGTGGGGAACGGGAGGAAGAGATGAGATGTGGAGGCGTTTTCGGGACATGGAGTTGTCCTGGATGGTGCTTCACGGACAATTACGGGACATTGTAGATCCCCCCAGGGCCCACTGGATGGAACGTGAGAAAGTCTGGGCTATGATGTGGACCATTGACTAGGGGGTGCAGTGATGCTCAGAGATGAACTTACCAGGTGCAATGGATGTGTCATGATGATGGGAGAGAGTGTTGCTGTGGAGGGAGTGGGGGGCGGGGGCGGTGGGGTTGAATGGAACCTCATATTTTTTTAATGTAATTTTTTAAAAAAATAAATAAATAATTTAAAAAAATATATGTGCACTGAAGGCAATAGATAAGAGTCTGCTAGCAAGATGGAAGCCATCGTCTTTTTTTTTTAATTCAACACTTTAATTTTGATATAAAATTATGTAAACACTTTTCAAAAACTATCTAAAATACTCCACTGCACCACACATAAAAGGGTATCTCAGAAGCTAGAGACCATAGAGAAACTGTAAATAAGGCACAAAGTTTATTTACACTCATATTTGCAGCCCGAATGTTTTTATAATTCATATTTACAATCCTCACATAAAGTTTTCGCTTTCTGAATTATTCCTTCACATTTTCTTATATTTGGTCTAACATTCAAACATACTTCATACACACTGACTCCTCTCTATACACACCTCACAAAACTAAATAAATACTAGAGAAAAAAATGGAGATTATTTGAAGGCTTGATCTTCCATTTATTTCAAGATGACAGAAGAGTTAGTTGCTTGTGATGAAATACTACAAGAGCGAGGAATTAATAAATTGTAATTCACCTGGAAAGTTTAACTTTGTTCAAGTACCACTGAATAAAAAGAAAATAAATCTGTCAAGCAGCAATATGGCTGGCAGGCTGGTTCTATGTCTCATCTCTCTCATAGTGTTCTATTAATGTGTCTTCTTCCATGTCTCCTTGGGCTGAAAAGGGCTGAGGCTGGCTGGCAGGCAGTTGACTCCACTGCTCTGGCTCAGAGGAAAAGAGCAGGCTATGGGCTGAAGGGTTCGAGTGGTTTGCTGGAACTTCCTCTTCAGGCTGCCCTCCCTTAAGCAGGGCTTCGTCTCCACCACCGCGCCGGGGTCTTCACTGCCTGCTCCCTCTCAGGGGGCCTCCACTTTCAATCTTCCAAAGTGTCACTGCGGAGGAAGCCTCCCAGCATCTTGGATAAAAGAAATCTGAGCTTGATTTCTCAATGGAGCAGTTAGCAGAGCAAGGTATGGCTACAGTTGAGTTTGGAGGCATAAAGCTGGGAAACAGAAGCCAGAAAAAAAGTGACTTTGCTGCAAGGCAATTCTCTAGATACTTTTTACTTACCAGAAACCACTGGGGTTTATGCAAGCGTTGAAAACTTGAACCTCCTCCTTGACAATGAGCAAATCCTTGGGCTTTGTTGGAATGCATCACAGCTCTCGCAGCTATAGATGTACTATATGCTCGGAGTATATTCCAGTCCCACTGAAGACAGCTGCAAAACTCAGAAATTCACTAGCTCCCACAAGATCACCTACGTCCAGGAACAATTCTATGTAGTTTTGGTGAAGATATAAATTAAATAACTCTCCTGGCATGTGTGACGTTCCTATTACTTCCTCAGGTTCTACAAGTAATGTAACCCGTTCATACTCTGATAAATGAGGAGGAAAGCAAGAGGAGTCCAATGTTAAAGATGCTCTTTCACAATACAGCATTTTCCCCAAAGCTTTGCAGAGGAAAAGAGAAACATCTTTGCCATCAATAGCTTGGAGCTCTTGATTTTCAGAAATCCTATCAGGCTTTTTCCTTTGGATTTTGACAGAGCAGCATCTGATTTTAATGACGATATTCCTTTTTTCCTTGGCCATAAGTTGTTCATTCCTTTTAAAGAAAAAAAAAAATGGAGGCTGTTTATTGTACTTCTGATAACACCAGATCATCCTTGACAGAGCAACTCTAAAGAAGCTTTATCAGGGACAGTAATTTTTCTTCCATTCTTATTAGCTTCTATCATCACTATTCAATTAAGAAATTTCATTATAATTGTTGGTGCTTCAGAGTTGAAACTAATATGAGATAGAATAGTTTAGTTGAATTTCTTTAGGAAACAGTAGCTTTTGATTATTATCTCCACTGAGACTGTCAGAGATTATAAATATAAGAGGGAATTGACTGATCTGTACATACTTCCTTAGAATGTCATGCAATGTTTGAGCATCTCGATAAAAGTGGTTAGAAAAATCTTCAACCAGAATTATCTTCTTATCAGTTCTCAGATCATCTCCAAACATCTGTAGTTTTTTGTACTTTGTTGCTCTTAGGAGAAACTCTTTAAAAACTGCCATCTGGGATTGATAGGGAAATATATAGAAGCTTGAATTCAGGATTAGACATGTCCTTGAAATCATCTTCTTAAAAGTCTAATAAAACTGGATTAATCCACTCTTGTACTTGGATACCATGTACATTTGATTGTACTTTTAGAGTTGTCTTTCCACACCAGAGGACCTCTTGTTAATAAAACAGATCCACCCTGCTTTGGTTGCCTTTCTAAGACTTGAGTTTTTAACCAGATTTCAACGTCTTCAATTTCTTTTTATGTACAGCAAGTTCTTGCTGAGTTTCTGGTTTATAATCACCCACCCATGGTTCATTTTCAGACATATATTCCTTTGAATTTTCTAGACCAGGGGTTCTTAATTCTAGATTTCAGGAAGTCTGTGAGCTTGAAATGAAAATTCAGAAAAGCATTATTCTTGTGGGGGACATGTTGATGTGGGTGTGATATATTTATTAAACAATAAACAGTATAGTATAGACTTAGTATGATTTTTATTTTGATGTAGCATGTTCTGAGTTCAGTGGATAACTGCCTGCAAGAAGATTGGTAAGGATGGCGGAGATGGCTTTATGACACCATGGAAAAACTCTAATTTCTAAATGTCTGCTGAAAATGACCATTTGAACAGATGTTGAACTGGGAAAGTTGTAAAATACAATTTTGAATAATCCTAAAGTTTAATTTAAAGACATACCGATGTTGAGTGTCATAAAACTATCTGCAGCTACATTCTGAGGAGTCCGTAGTTTTTACCTGACTGGCAAGGGGTCCGTGGAACAAAAAAGGTCAAGAATCCCTTTACCAGAGCATAGCTTTTCTCTTTTTTAGCTAGAAATCTGCTACTTTCTAAAGTGGAAGGCACATTCTTTCTTCTATGACTTGAGTTATTCACATCTCATAATATGGCAGTAAATGTAGCAAAAACTTTTGTATTTTCTTAAAAATCAGCAAATGATGGCTCTGCCCAGTCGGTTACCTTTGTAGAAGATACATTTGGTCTAAGAGAAGTTTTTGACCTTATGAACGTTGACAGTTCCCACCCTGGTATGCAGCCTAGAGTACATTACTGATGACGCCAGGTTCCTGAAATGAGCTGTCGAAGGTGGAAGACACCTTCAAGAATATCCCTAGCAGATCCACCACTGCCCCACACACTGCTCAGGGAATACTAAACTCGGCATTAACTTGCCTAACGTAGTGCTGCGGATCAGCAGAGAGCAGCCATTAGCCAGCGTTTCCTGGGTCCCGGCTAGCGCCCTGCACCCCCGCACCGCTCAGCCCAGGGAGAGCAGGCTGGTCAGCAGGAGGGGCAGAGGGAGCCCTGGAAGGCGTCCAGACCGAGATGGACTCACAGCCTCGGCTGTGTCGGCCTTACTTTCCAGGAGCTGCACCCTCGTGGGCTGACATGTGCAGAGCCCAGGCAAGGGTTCAGAGTGAAGGGCAACCCCCCGCCCTAAGCAGGATCAGGCCTCAGGAAGTCATAGTCTTTCATAAGCTAACCACACCAGGACATTCCAGCACCCTTTCTGTATTCTATTAGAAGGATGTGACTAAGTCCAGCTAATAAGGGATGTGTACTTCCACAAGGATGTGAATACCAGGAAATGGGGATCATAGAAGGACCACGAGACAGTCCATTCACATCAAATTAGATGTTTATGAACTCTGTACGGCTGGCCAGATAAATAAATAAGGCACATGTAAGTATAAAACTGTGCCCTATTCACAAGCTGTAAAGAACCCCAAGGCAAAGGGGAATTCAAATGCCTCTGTAGGTAAGAAAATGCAACTGTTAGACCCATCATAAAGAAATTTCCATCATAAAGGTTTCTAATGGACAAAAGGACAGAGAACTGAAGAAATCTGGCCTTTCAGGGCTAAAATTATCTCTACTCAATTCCATTCCCAGATTCCCCTTGTAGGCCTTGTCAATATTTACTTGAACAGGACTCTATGGAAGATGCAAAGGTAAACAAAGTACTCTGACTTTAAGAATTTGTAATCCCATATAATTATTTACAGATACAGTTAACTGAAATGCAGAGCAGACCATGGGAAGTACAAGGCAGGAAAAAATGCTACAGGGGCACCTAGAAGGTAGGGAGTAAATCCAACTAAAGGGATTCATTAGGCAGCAGACTTGGCCCAGTGGTTAGGGCATCCATCTACCATATGGGAGGTCCACGTTTCAAACCCTGGGCCTCCTTGACCCATGTGGAGCTGGCCCATGCGTAGTGCTGATGCACGCAAGGAGTGCCCTGCCACGCAGGGGTGTCCCCCATGTAGGGGAGCCCCACGAGCAAGGAGTGCGCCCGGCAAGGAGAGCTGCCTGGCACGAAAGAAAGTGCAGCCTGCCAGGAATGGTGCCGCACACACGGAGAGCTGACACAAGATGACGCAACAAAAAGAAACACAGATTCCGCTGACAACAGAAGCAGACAAAGAAGACGCAGCAAATAGACACAGAGAACAGACAACTGGGGTCGGGCGGGGGGAAGGGGAAAGAAAGAAAGAAAGAAATCTTAAAAGAAAAAAATAAAGGGATTCATTAGACAAGTGACATGTGAGCAGTTTGAAGCTTGGTTAGAGCTAAGAGTAAGGCTACAGTATATTCCACAGGGCATAAACCAGGGAACATTAGGCTCACAAGAGCATGGAGATGAAAACTTTGTTCCATGTTCAGGGACCTATGAGTAGCCTTATACTATGAACTAACATCAGCCTGAAGGATGATGGATAGTTGGGAGCATGGGAATAAGTGAGATGATCTCTAAGATTCCCTCCTCTTCTATAATGCTAGAATTGTAGATTCAACCCAAAAGTTAGGGAATTCTTACTTACATAATCAGACATGTTTAACCTAACTCTGTGTTAAAAAGATAGATCATTTATCTAATGTTTAAGACTGCAGAAAAATTGATTCTATCGTTCACCCAAAGAAGAGCAAAGGCTTCTACATTAAGTTTGGAGGATGTCATTAATTCAACTAATATCTGTAAATGTTTGGGAAATATCAGTGAATAAAACAAACTAAAATCCCTGCTCTCTTGGAGCTTATCATGGGAGGAAGCAGTCAATTAACAATAAACATAATAGGTAAAGCATAACATAGATGGTGATATGCATGATGGGTAAACATGGAGCAGGATAAGTGGGTTTGAGACTGAAGGGCTAATGGAGAGAAACTTGCTCTTTTAAATAGAGGGGTTCGTGTAGACCTCATTGAGTGCCATTTGAGCCTACTCTTGAAGAATGTGAGGAGTTAAATGTAAGAGAGAAATCTTCTGGAAGAAAATAAGGCTTACCCAATTTTGGAGAAGAATTTATTCTCAATCTTGCAAGAAGGGGTGCACAACCAGAAAACATGGCTGGCATGCCGAACAAAGGAAAATGGCACAATTTATACTGCTAGGCCTAGCACGCAAACCTTCCTCTGTTTCTCCATAGGCTGGATACTTCAGAGGTTACAGCCTATCCAAGAGGTCTAACTCTCCCATGCTAGTCCTCCAGTTTAGGATTAACAGTCCCCCCCCCCATCACATTCCACCTGTTTGGGCTTTTACCTGTTCCTTTTGCCACATACAGAATGGAATTTAGGGCTGAATTGGTATTGACTTAGCTCTTTCTTGTATATCCTTTTTTCTGGCTATAGGACTGGCTTAAGCTGGTTTCCTTTGTTCCTGCTAACCCAGGAATGGGAGACTGAGGCAGTAGCCTGCCAGGTTACATTAATTAATATTTTCTTTCTCCTGCTTTATATTGCCTTTATGTGAAAACTAAACTGATCCCCTTCTCTTACATTAAAGACACAAAAGAATCTTCCTGGGAGAAAGAACAAGAGCCAGGTAAGGATGATATGAAATGGAGGGAACAGAGGAGGTTCTGAGATAGGGCCTTGGAAATTACTAGGGAGAGGGTGGGCATTGTAAGCCCTTCCATTTGTACTCTGCGTGGGAGCAAGAGCCACTGAAGGATTTGAGCCCTGAAGCCTTATGCTGCTATATACTATGGAAGGGCCACTCACACTGTGGTGTGGACAATAAACTATAAGACTTGGGGGTTGAATCACATCCCCCACAAAAGGCATGTTCAGGTCCCAACCCCTGGCCCTGTGGGTGAGGATAGGATCTCTTTTTTTTTTTTTTTTTTTTTAAGATTTATTTTTATTTATTTAATTCCCCTCCCCTCCCCCGGTTGTCTGTTTTCTGTGTCTTTTTGCTGCGTCTTGTTTCTTTGTCCGCTTCTGTTGTCGTCAGCGGCACGGGAAGTGTGGGTGGCGCCATTCCTCAGCAGGCTGCTCCCTCCTTCGCGCTGGGCGGCTCTCCCTATGGGTGCACTCCTTGCGCGTGGGGCTCCCCTACGCGGGGGACACCCCTGTGTAGCACGGCACTCCTTGTGCGCATCAGCACTGCGCATGGGCCGGCTCCACACGGGTCAAGGAGGCCCGGGGCTTGAACTGCGGACCTCCCATGTGGTAGACGGACGCCCTAACCACTGGGCCAAAGTCCGTTTCCCCCTTATTATATTTTATAAAGAGTTTCTCAGCATTATAATTGAGGATAGGATCTCTTGAACGTGATTCAAGTGTGGCCACACTGAACCTGGCATGGCTTTAAGCCACATGACTGAAGTCCTTTATAAGCAGAATGAAGTTCAGACAGGGAGTGAAGCCACAGCAAGCAGCCAGACGCGGCAGGTCGAGGAAAACTGGAAGAGAAAGGAGAAGGCACAGCCATGTGCATTGCCATGTGATGGGAAAGCCAATGACCAAGGATCGCAGGCAGCAGCCAGCCCCCAAAAGCCACAGCCTTCTGGGAGGAAACATCGCCCAGCTGACACCTCGATTTTAGACTTCTCCTAGCCTCAAAACCGTGAGCCAATAAATTCCTCTTGTTTAGTCAACCCATTGTATGGTATTTGTTTTAACATTTGGAACACGAAAACAGACTGAAAGATGCAAGACTGAATTTCTTTGCTATTTAACTAAAAAATAGTTTGAAATGGTTAGACAATAACCAGAGCCTCAGAAAATTGCCTGATGTGAATGGGAACTAAAAGTTGTTACCCCCAACACATCCCTCAGCAAATCCTGTCATCTGAATAAACCCAGGGTAAAATCTGGACATGAATTGACCTTGTTATCACACTCTGACTTTCCCACTGTGAGCTAAACAAGAGCTCTTAAAAAACTCCCAGCCTGTATGCAAAGCTTCAGATAACTTAAGAATATATATATAGTTCTGCTTTCCACTGTCAACTTCGAACTCTGTCCTTTAATTCATTGCTGCTTTCTCTTTTCATCCTGACCCTTCGAGATTCATAACTGAGTTGGGCCAGCTGTCTGGCTTTCTATCTCGGCTTCTTCATGAAATACCTTGCCCCATCTCTGTCAGCTTACAGGCCCGGAACAAACATTTCTCTTTCCCCTGGCAGCAAATCCCATTCATAATGAAAAGCAACCAATGATTATTGAAAATAAATGGTTAAAGAAAATAAATATGTAATTGTTTCCTATCCAAGCCCATGGACCCCTGAATTCTCTCCTTGGACACTTAGGCTCTATAGATCCTAGATTAAGTATCTCTGCACCACATGGAAGCAGATTGATTCTTGAGTATTAAGCCAAGGATATCTGGAGGTCTTTGTTATAGCATTTAGCCCATCCTGATGTGTTGTGGGAAAATGGCTTACCTATTTGTTGCTTCCTGTTATTGTATAAGATGTTCTAAGTTGCTTCCTGTTATTGTAAATTACCTTATTGTAGATGTTGCAAGTTGCTTCCTGTTATTGTACAAGATGTTCTAAGTTGCTTCCTGTTATTGTAAATTACCTTATTGTAGATGTTGCAAGTTGCTTCCTGTTATTGTATAAGATGTTCTAAGTTGCTTCCTGTTATTGTAAATTACCTTATTGTAGATGTTGCAAGTTGCTTCCTGTTATTGTACAAGATGTTCTTTAAGTTGCTTCCTGTTATTGTAAATTACCTTATTGTAGATGTTGCAAGTTGCTTCCTGTAGCCCAAAGCTGCTTGTTAAGCTTTCAAATAAATACAATGGGGAAACTAGGGTTGAGGCTCTCAGCTTCAAAAGCTGTGAAGTCCCCTGACCCCATCTTTGTTTCCTCTCTTGTGTCTTTCTTTCTGTCCTTTTTATTTCTTCAGCTGTGCATCTCCTTCCCTGAGGGACGAAACGGGGTCCCTGTTATGGGACGAGCGGGGTCCCTGTTGCAGGACGAGTGGGGTCCCATTGTGGGACGAGCGGGGTCCCTGTTAAGGGACGAGTGGGGTCCCGTTGTGGGACGAGAGGGGTCCCTGGTGTGGGGAAGAAAGCCTCGTACGGCCGCTGAGGCTTCCCTCGGGGGCTCCGAAGGCATGGAGGGCGCACGACCCAGGAAGGAGTCGCAGAGACAGGCTGATGGCACAAGTCTGGTTTATTGCGGAAGGGGATGCAGATTTATGGGATTGGGGAGTGGTGTGGCGGGTTCTGATTGGCTAGGGCAAATGCTGTTTCCATATAAGGCAATGTTCTGGCATTGGGCTAGTGATTGGCCAGTAGAGTATGTGCTAACTCTTGATAGGCTGACACTGTTACTAAGCTGATAGGTGGTTGTAAGCTGTTGCTGGGCAAACAGCGTACTAAGAGATTAGGTTTAAGGGAGGGGGGAGGGGAAGTGAGAGCTGGGCTAGGCGGGAGATAGGAAGGGGGAGGGCGGTGCCGGCTAGCCGTTAGCAGCAAAGGCCTAGTCAGGCGCGGTCACCTTGTCTAGGCCCAGTGGGCAGAGGCGGTGTCACCTCTTGCCGCACTGTTTGCCACTGAGGCAAGCCGGGTGCCCCTCCTCCCACACTTCCCTTCATGCAGACCTATTGCTCAGCTGTTCTCAGCACTGATGAATGTACTTCTTCCACTGAAAACCCTTTGGACTCCCTTCTCCAGCTTATTAACCTCAGCCTTTTACTCCAGTCCTAGTGCACTAGCTGGTGTTGGGAAATAAACGGAGAAGACATGGAATTTCAAGACCAAAGGGTAAAAATTCATAATCAGCCTTCTCTCTTTCCCTTTGCAGAGCACTACAGCCCCAGATTACCTACAACCCAAATAAAGCATGCAATTACTGGTGGTATCCAAAGCACAAAATCTTCTAGAAAGGGCCTCCTGCCTCTAAAACAGTCACACAAACCTCTTGAGTTCATAGTGCATTGATTCCTGGATCCATCTTTCTACTAAACTTGATCTATACTTGAATAAAGAGAAATGTGCCAATGCTTTTGGACTGAGAGGGAAGAGTTAAATATTGGGGCTTACAGTTCATTACCCTGTATGTAATACACTGCAACACACCAAATTAATGTCTACACTTACAATTTTCCATAATTGTAGCAGCAATCTGATATTCTAGTGTCTATTTTAAGTTGAAAATTATAGAGTCCCTAAAAAACATCTGGTGCTTATTACAAAGATCAATCTCTATTGACTGATAAGAAAATATTATTAGTACAAAATACTCTCAAAACTAATGTAATTAAAATGCAAGTGTATTAGACTTCTGGATTATAAAAAAACAAACCCTGATCAAATTCTATAAAAAAGAATGCTTATTTTAATAAAACTCCATTTTAGTTCAGCAAGTAAACTCATCAAGGGTTTCTCTTTTGAACTGTATTTATGTTTGTCCTTTCATTAATATTGTTGTTTGTTTTGGACTCTGGTTCATCTCATCCCAGTGTCTGCACTGGGAACTGACCCCATGCTGTCCAGTTCCACTAGCCCATGTAGGGATGCATGATTATTAAGTGTGGGTTGAAGGTATACATGGTACTCAGATCCTGGGAATACACAAATACACTGGAAACTGTGCCAGTCCTAGTTGACAAGTGCTATAGGTGAGCTGCCCAGAGCCCTTAAGAAGAGACTGTTGCATTGAACAGGACTCATGAAGAATGACATCAAAAGCTTTCTCCTTTCTTTCATTGTGCTGGTGATGGGAGAGGAGGTTAGAGAGGCTAGGAAAACAGGTGCATCCTCATAGGCTCTGAGGAACATGTTTTCACATGTAGAATGCTGGTTGGGTGGATATATATGGGAGAGTTATTATAAGCAGAAAACAGAATCATAAACTCTGCAGAGGCAGAAAATTATGAGACAAGTTCAAGAGCTTTTGTCATCTGGTATGGCAGGAATAACTAGCTTAGAGGATTTAGGGATGTCCTGGTTTCCCATAACACATCAAAATAGCAGTTGATCATTGTTCAATATGGGATACAAAGACATATATTGATGTTATCCATTTGTATGTTTGAACATGGACTTGTGGGGTGCAGAAAAGAAATCATACCAAAATTACTTACCTCCAAATAAGAGTTGGGTAGAACAATAAATTTCATCTCTAGTAAATAAGCAAACACAGCCAGCCCTCAGCAGAGTTGCAGAGTAAGCACGGGTATCTCTTGGGAATTGCCTGCATGTTTCTCTCTGAGCCTCTCCCACACAAATCTCCCCATACGGACCTCAGGAGTTTGGTGCCTCCATAGGCTGCTTTCTTGCCGACCAAAATCACCATTTCCCCTAAATTCTTTTCTTTTCCTCCTTCCTCCTTCCCCAACCATTGAGCGAAAATCCACTTCTCCCTACTGTAAAATCACTACATTTTGGGAATGCTTCATAAAAAGAGGTGGGCTGGAGAACAGACTGGGAGGCGAGATTGTTTGAGAACTAGTAAGAAGGATAGGGCAAAGAGGGCTTGGTGTATATCTGGTGAAGGAAAATGAATGAATCTGGAGGAGCAATAAAAGTGAAGCTTAGAGTCTCCTTTCCAACAAGCAGAGAAGGTTGTATGTAAACTCCATGGCAATTCTTAGAGCAGAGGAGCTCTAAAGACTACAAGCTTAGAGGATGTACCCAAAGTTGGTAAAAGCACATATTAAATGGTTCATTTTATCTCAGGCTCCAGAAAAATGGTTGGTGAGGCAAGAACTCCCTAGCAGATAAAACTCCTTCATTAGAGATCATCTTAAATCAACCTAAAGCACCCTTAAAGCTAGGAATATGGAGGAGTAAAAGAACAAAGAGGATTTTCCACAATAGCAATCTAAATAAATGTTAAATATTGTGTTTCTATGTTTTGGAATTACCTTACTTTCAAGATATGGGGATGGGAAATGAATACCATCTGAGTTAAATTATATTCCTTCATATTACAACTTCTAACTATAGCATGATTTTTATGAAATTCATATATTGGTCACTCTTGGTTCACTACAGGAAGAACTAATTAACCTTAATGTCAGGTTTTAGAATGTCAACTGACTACACCTAAACACAAGATTGGTGTAAGAAATCTCAGGACTTGGTCCCTTGTTTTCCTTTTTGCCTCCTTAGCCAATAACTATTCTTACCTAGTAAATAAAGAATGAAGAAGAAAAAAAAATCCCCTGACTCCATCCTGTTATTTACATCAACAAAAAAAGGCTTTGTTTGCAACTTTCTCCAGAACATTGTAAAATGTTTCCAACTTTCCCAGAAAAGACATATGAGATTTCTTGGTCAATTTTTCAAAACAAAACAATTTAACAACAACAGCAAAAATCCCTCCAAGCTTGAAACTGTTATTAAGATGTCATTTAAGGTCTTTCACAAAAGCTTTCCTTTTCCCAACTCTGCATTACATTTCTGGAATTGACGTAAAGAAGTTGTCTTTTTGCTTTTCATTTGCCAAGCTAAATTTTCAAAAGGTGCCATCTGGGGAAACGGCCTTTGGCCCAGTGGTTAGGGCGTCCGTCTACCACATGGGAGGCCCGCGGTTCAAGCCCCGGGCCTCCTTGACCCGTGTGGAGCTGGCCCATGCGCAGTGCTGATGCGCGCAAGGAGTGCCGCGCCACGCAGGGTGTCCCCCGCGTAGGGGAGCCCCAAGCGCAAGGAGTGCACCCATAAGGAGAGCCGCCCAGTGCGAAGGAGGGAGCAGCCTGCCCAGGAATGGCGCCGCCCACACTTCCCGTGCCGCTGACGACAACAGAAGCAGACAAAGAAACAAGAAACAAGACGCAGCAAAAAGACACAGAAAACAGACAACCAGGGAAGGGGAGGGGAATTAAATAAATAAATAAAAAATAAATCTTTAAAAAAAAAAAAAAAAAGGTGCCATCTTTTGGTCTGATTTTTGAAACATACATAGCTTTCCAATTTCAGAATGCTTCTAGAATCTTAACAGTTAGTGGCCCTACACTCACAGGAAAATATTTACTTTTCACTTCCAGCCACCTGGGTGGCATTAAATGTCTCAGTCTTCTGTGAATCTAACCCAAGCTTCTTGGAAGGCACTCACTGGAAATGCCTTCCAATGGGATGAATTGTTTTTAAAGTGTAATGACTGCAGACTTGAAGGCAGCTTTTAAGCGTCAACATTACACCGTACAAATACGTTTAGTCTCTACGCGGGGGACAAGTTGCTGCCCCAAAGTGATCTTTCCTGCCAACGGAACCTGAGGTTCACAAGCCGTGTACTTTCCAGGCTTTCATACATATTCAAAACAGCATTTATCCTGGAACCTGCAAATTATTCCAACACGGAATATTTTAATGTCCCTTATTTATTTGAGTCATTAAATAATTTATCATATCAAATTGTAAAGTCCTGTTTTGTTCCTCTGAATGAAAGTTAAAGTCTATCAATGAGTGCTAATACCAATCACAACAAACTAGCTAGTGTCAGATAAATTCCCCAGAAGATAAAAATTATGGAACGGAGGGTACAGGAATGGGAAATGTTCTAAAGTACTGAAGAACAGCCAAATCAGAAAAAAAAAAAAATTAGAATGTATATGAACCTTGAAAGAAGGTATGCAAACTAGGTGAACTCCATATTTACCCAGCATTTCCTCTAAGGGAAATTTCCAATGATTTCCAGCACTGAAAATAGAGTCCAAGCAGGAAGTAAGAGTCTACTGAATTTAGGATATAGAAATGATAATTCAAAGCTTTCACAATGGCTAGAATTTAATCCTGGAGAGGAAGGAGCCACAGAAGGTGAACCTCCAAAACTTTACACAAATCCCCCTCAAATAGTGAGCTAATCCCTGAACTGTATGTATGAAGAGTGAAACTCAAAGAAACCTAATGGAAAGCAGCAGCAGGTAGGATAAAGAGCTGACAGAGATTTCAGCAGCTACCCTATACTTGCAAAGATGGCCAGTTAGAGGGATTTATGAATATCTTGAAAATCCGGTTGAAAACCAGAAAATCAAAGCTAAAGTAGACAAGCCTTAAAAGGCTCACAATCGAGGAGGAACTGCTGATTGTCTCTCTGTTGCCAAAAGAAAATGTAACCCTCTTTGAAGGAAAACATATTCCATAACTCCAATGGGTTAATGATTTTAAAAAGGATCAGTTGCCCATAAACTAAGAGACAAAGTGGACAAAAGAACCAGAACCACAGAGTTATCAAACAAGGACTTTAATAACCATCCTGAATTGTTAAAGAAAATGTAAGCTAGATAAAAGAAACAGAGATGGGGAATTATACAAAGAATTTGAATTGATTTTTAAATAGAATCAAATGGACATTTTATAGATGAAAATTATAATATCTCAAATTCCTAATCCATTGCATAGGTTTAATAACAAATTAGACACAGCAGAAAACAGAATTAGTGATTTCAAAGACAAGCCACCAGAAAAGTCCAAACTAGAGCACAAAGAGAAAAAATAAAGGAAAGATAGAACAGTACACAAGAAATATATGAGATAGAGTCAAATGGTCTAACATACATATAATTGGAATCCCAGGAGAAGAGATACCAAATAGGGCAAAAGGTATTTGAGGAAAGACAGGCAGAGAGTTTTCCCAAACTGGTGAAAATATCAAGCCATACATTCAAAACCCTCAAGAATCCAAACCAGCATAAGTACAATGAGAACACATCTAGGTAGTGATAAAAATTTAATACCTAAATTTTATTATTACAAACATATCTATTATAAATAGTCTTTATGTGTATTTGTATACAAATGTGAGTATTTTATTAGTAGGGAAAAGATACAATGGTTAATAAATGGTGCTGGAAAATTGCCTGGAAGAGTTACAATTCCAAAAGTCTTTGGAAAAGTAACTATAGACCTCTCCTTCACATTTTTCTAAATAAAATCCCCAGGTTCATTACCAAGCAATATACACAAACTTACACATGCATTATAAAAATATTAAAAGAAAATATAACATTTTTGTCATCTTTTAAATATACTCAGCAATTCTCTCCTTAGTCTGGCCCAGTCCTGGGTTGACTCTAGTTTCAGCAAAAGACATATAGGATGCCTCCTGATTATCAATGTTGAATTAATCCTGGTGTTATCCAAAAAAATTTTGAATGGGTAATGTGCTTACTTTTTCATCCTTTTTGGAAGTTAGTAGACTAACTTCAGGCTAATGCCATTGGACCTTTTATTACTGGAATACCTGTGCTTAATGAGACAATCCCCAACCTCTCTGGGTGGCACTTACCTAGGATCATCACTTTGTTGTACTCTTGGTTTTTTAATTGTTGTTTTTTTAATTTCTTTATCTTTTAAAACAAAGACAGAACCACCTAAAGCTCCCAAATATCTGAGGGATAGTTACCTAAAAAAAAAATCTGTCCAACTACTGAATTAAATACTGAGTACAAAATTTTGGCATAAAATTAAAATTCAAATAAAAAATATTCAATTAACTTAGAAAATTGGTCTATCTCCCTTCCTTATCTCCCACTTTACAAGCTAGTATGTAGTGTGTGCAGGAAAAGGTAATTGTTTTACATTTTAGCTTAGCAGATTCAACTCTCTTAAGGAGAAAAACATTTTTGGATAACATGAACAAACCAACTATTTATTCTTTCTGTCTTTTTATTTTTAAATTTAAGAGAGTTATATATTGAAATAAATTAACTCTTTTTACAGTTAATCCCTTATTAAAGATTTTTGTTTATCTTTGGGAACATAGATTAAACTGTCCCTTGATACACTTGCCATAAAAATGTGTAAGTTTTCAAAGAATCACAGTTTCCTCTGTTCATAAATGCCAGTAAAATTAAATAACAAAAATAATTTTTGGTTTTTTAAAGTTAAGGGAGTTTATGCTCTTTCTTATTGAGAGAAAAAGAGATATGTGTTCAAATTGCCTTGAATAACTGTGTGAGGAGGAAGGGGCTATTTTTGGATGGGTCCACAGAGACCTTGAAAAATGTTGGGGGCAACATATTTCTCCCCATTCCTTATGTCTCCTTCCGTCTGGAAGGATTCAATTAGTTTAACTTCTGTTCTTTTTTCTCATTCAATACCAATAGTGGCCAAAGGCTACTCTGATTGGAAAATTTGGGAAGAAAAACCTGGTCGTGTTTGACTGGACCCATACCCATATTTCATATGAAACAGTTTTTCTTTGCTCCTCCATGCCATACATCTTGCTTCCCCACATACTGAGACCTATTAAGATTAAAAAAAAAAAAATTGTAATTCTGAAATAATTTCAAACTTAAAGGACAGTTACAAAAACAATAATAACCCATACAGAGAACTTCAACATACCCTCCCCCTGATACCCAGAGCCACCAACTTTTTATATTTTGCCACATTTGCCATATCATTCTATCTATTCATCTTTCTGTTTTCTAAACATTTGAGAGTAGGTTGTGTGCACCATGTTCCTTGAACACTTAATACTTCTAAATACATTTCCTGAAAACTGGGATATTCACTTAAGTAACCACCTTAAATACAGTTTCCAAGTTCAAGAAATTTAACATTGCTATAAAGATTACAGGGTATACTCCAATTTTTTCATATGTCCCAATAATGTCCTTTTGGGTCTTTTCTCCTCCATTATTAGATCCAGTCCAAGAGCATGTATTGCCCTTGATAGTCACTTTAATCTCTCCCTTTTTTAAAAACTGTGGAAACGCATAAACCTCAGCCACTCCCAAACACACAAATTCAGTGGGATTAATCACTCACAAAGCTGTGCTCCTCACCACCACCCATTACCAGAACTTTGCATCACTCCAGACAGGAACTCTGCACCCATGTGCATTAAATTCCTCCTCTCCTTCCTCCCCCACCCCAGCAACCTGTACCCTACTTTCTGGCTCTATGAACTTGCACACTCCATCCCTATATCTGTCCCTCTGACTGATTATGTCACTCAACATAATGACTTCAAGTTTCATCTATGTAGCAGCATCATAACCTGACTCCTCTGTAGGGATGAACAATATTCCACTGTATAGGAAGCGAATGTGTCTCCAGCAGTTGGGTGCCCACCTACTGCATAGGCTGGAGCAGTGAGCTAAGGCAACAAGATAACACAACAAAGAGACACAACAAGGAAACACAATAAGAAACACAACAATCAGGGAACAGAGGTGGCTCAAGTGATTGGGCACCTCCCTCCCATATGGGAGGTCCCAAGTTCAGTTCCTGGTGCCTCCTAAAAAGAATATGCACGTGTGTGGGGGGGGGATGAATAAATAAAAATAAATCTTTAAAAATATATATATTCTACTGTATGTAAACACTACATTCACCTGCTGATGGGCTTTTGGGCTGTGAGGCCTATTATGAATGGGTGGGTAAGTCTATTTAATTCAGGGGATCTTACTGGGTCCATTTGTCTGTCTCTCCCTAAGCTATAGTCCCTATCTTTTATCAGCAATAAAGGTGTTATTTTGGTCTCCTTTGGCTTCTCTGATCTTGTTCCTAAATTTGTTCAGTAATAAGGCAGGGAAAAGGTGTGCTATTTATTAGGATTTCTTCCGTGGAGTTCCAAAAAGAGTATACAGAAGAATTTTCTGCAGACACAAAAAGTCTTCCCCTTGTATAATAAACTCTAGTGCCCCAGAAGCTATTGACATGACGTAAATAGCTTGTCATTGCTCCTAAAAGGCACAAGATTCTCCCTTCTGCTTCTCTTTCATGTCTTCATTTTATTGCTTTAATTTCTTCATACTGCTATTGCCTTTTTCTATATGCCTCACATACAAAACTTCCTAGGAGCATCTTTTATTGAAACAATTTTTCTGTATCCAATGTGGAGTGACCTCTCTAGCTAAAGGTCTAGTATCAAACTTCTGTCAGAGGTCACTGGCCTCTCTTATGTTCAGATTATAAATGTTTTCCTTTAGCAAAGGTGCTGATTATGCTCCAATGAACTATAACCAGAGTGAAAGAGTTGCATAGGAAACCACATAGACTCATCCTACACGAACATGCTTGAAGAGAATAATAGGTATGTAAGAGACTTTCATGGATTTCCCAATGCAAAATTACAATATATTACATTAGCTTAACAAATTGCATCATAATGTTGAAAAGTTTTCCTAATACTAATAAAACTTGCATCCTATTCTATGCTCTAAAGATTTGGTTCTTAAAATTCAAATAAGTGCATAAAAATTGAAAACTGACTATACATTGTATCTTCATTTCCCAAAGAATAAATAATTATTTGGCATTGATGCATCATTTCAACATTACTTTGTTCAGTACAAAGAGATATAGTGTCAGTTAAATATACAAGATTTTTCTCTATATTTAGCAATATTTATGATTTCAACATGATAAAAACAGGTATACTTTATAGCCTATGTCATAATGATCTCATCATTATAGTATTTATTTCTGCATTAACTCTTAATTCTTCATGCCTAAACTTATTTTTATGTGAAATTTTTTCTTTGTAAACTATCATTTCTTCTGGGTTTATTCTGCTATAAGTGAAAGAATTGCCGAGGCTTATTTTCAAAAGACTTCTTGGATGGAGCAGATGGAGCTCAGTGGTTGAGCATCTGCTTTGCATGTACAAGGTCTCAGGTTTAATCCCTAGTACCACCTTTTTTTAAAAAAGGCTTCTTGTGAAGAGGTATTTCAATAATTTCCATGTGTTTGTGTCTACTAGCTAAAAAACTTAGTTGCCAACAGAATTTTTATATGGTTCAATATTAATGAATATTCTAACTGAATATTAACTTCAACGTCCTTCTACTTTATTCTTTCCTTCTATGAATCTAGACAGCTAAAGACTCCCTTGCAGCTAGAGCCAGTCGTGTGATTCAGTTCTAACCAATGAGATATACCCAGAAGTCTGCTGGTGCTGCCTTCCTCCCTTCTCCCTTGTTCCTTCCTGGAATGACGTGATGCCTGGGGTCCTGCAGTCATTTCTAAGGACAGGGAGAGAGAAGGAGTCTGTTCCTTCATGTCATTATTGAGCCACAATACCAGCCAAGGACTGTTTACTCCTCTATTTCCAGTAATGTGGAACTAATATACTCCTTTCTGTCTGAGCCACTGTTTCTTTAGGTTTCCTGGTACTTGAAGCTGAACACAACACTTATTGCTGTATCCTTTTGCTGGCATTCTGGTCAGTTTCTCAAAGTCATCTAATTGACAAAAATGCATGCTGGGTATTAGTCAGGGTAGGCTGGCTACTACATCATATCATTGCAAATCTCATTGGCTTAACAAAATTAACTTTATGACACATTCATATCACAGTCTTTTTAGGTGTTTGGAAAGTGACCTTCTAAGCAGTGGTTCAGAAATGAGGCTTTTTCCATTTTGTCCTTTAAATGTTCTGCATTGGATTAAGAACACAGGAAAAGAGAGTGCAAGGAAAGTGTTCAGAGATGTTTTAAGGGCCAGGATAAGACATGTGTACACCACTTCCTGTCATATTCCATTGACTAATACCTAAGCCTACAACCAACCTAATCAAATAGAGGGGAAATTGGAGAATAGTTTAGCTATGTATCCAGCAGGACAATGAAATGGGTCTGATGAACATAAAGCATTGTCTCCTATGGATTATAGACTCATAAAATGCTAGATCAGGGAATGACAAACTATGGCCCATAGGCCAAATCACTGTATATTTTTGTAAATTAAGTTTATTAGAGCACAGCCACACTTACTTATCTACATATTGTCTATGCAGCTCTCACACTACAATCGCAGAGTTAACCCCATTGTAAGAGAGACCAAATCTCCCACAAAGCCTAAGATATTTACTACCTGGTACTTTACAAAAAAGATTTACCAATCCCTGGTGTAGAGTGATACATAACTTTAAACAGTATTTTTTGCTCCTCTTGTTTCTGGCAGAGCTTTTATAGAAAAAAATTGCTTAAATTATAAGTCTTATTCTCCAGTTTATTGGACTTGCACAGGTCGGCTAACAGGGAGGTGAAGATGGTCAACCACCACACCAGGGAGCTGAGAATGCCTACAACTCAAAGCAGGAGAATTGAATCCATCAACCATGTGGGATCTAAGTCCCCTCTCGATATAGAGGTGGAGTGGACATCACCAACCCAGGGTCCACAGGAGGGAGGAATAAAATATGGATTAGAGTGAACTTACTGGTATTCTACTATAGAACTACTGTGACTCTAGCAATGGAAGAAATTGTATCAATGATGTGGAGACAGTGGCCATGGTAGTTGCTGAGGGCAGGGAGAGGGAAGAAGAGATGTGATGTGGGGGCATTTTTGGGACTTGGAGTTGTCCTAAAAGATAACGCAGGGACAGATGTTGGACATTAAGTATATATCCTGCCATAACTCACTGAATGGACTGGGGGAGAGTGTAAACTACAATGTAAACTATAATCTGTGCAGTGCAGCAGTGCTCCTAAATGTATTCACCAAATGCAATGAATGTGCCACAATGATGAAAGAGGTTGTTGATGTGGGAGGAGTGGGGGGGTGGGGATGGGGTATGTGAGAACCTCTTATATTTTTTAATGTAACATTTTCTGTGATCTATGTATTTTTTTTTTTAAAAGACAATTTAATTAAAAAAAGAAACAAATGCAGAACATAATAAAATTATGTCTTCATTGAAATAAAATGAGTTTACAATTAGTCATTTAAAGTTTTTAGCTGTTTTGGGGGCTTGCAGGGCGAGAGGTGTCCGGATGTTGATTTGGTGAGACAGTGACAGAGGAGATTCTTGTGAGAGGTGGAATTTTGGGTTTCTGACACAGAGGTCAGAAGTCATGGACAGGACCCTTCCTCCTAAGGCTGGCGGCTCGGCGGAGCGATCCCTGAACGCTTTGTTGTGCTGCGGTGCTCCCAAACCCTGAGCGGGTTGTTTCAGGGGCTAGCAGGGCAGGAGGTGTCTGAATGTCAATTTGGTGAGACAGTGACAGAAGAGATTCTTATGAGAGGTGGAATTTTGGGTTTCTGACATGGAGGTCAGAAGTCATGGGTGGGACCACTCCTCCTAGGGCTGGCAGTTCGGCCATGGCAATCCCTAAAGGCTTTGTTGTGCTGTGGTGCTCCCAGGCCCCGTGTTAACTGGATGCGTGGTTCCCAGGTCTGTGTCCCCTAAACCCTGGTGACCCATGCTCCAGAGACTCACACACCTTGCGTCTGCAATATCTCGGACTTCCCATCCCTGAATACACTGTGTGCTGAGGTCCGTCTGAGGTCCTTGATTACCCAAGACCTCAGAGTTTTGTGTTGTTGTTGTTGTTTTCTCTCTCCTTGAGCTTGGAGGAATGTACCAGCTAACTTGGGGAGATCTGGGAAGAAAGAAGAGGTGAAAGTGCTGAGAAAGCCCAATTTACCTAAATGTCCTGGGATAGGAAACTTGGTCTGGGAGAAGGTGGAGTCAGAGAATCAATTAGACCTCTCCTAGCACACCTAAGGGGGAGGGACTGTAGGAGGTGCTATCCAAGCTTCCAATAATATATTTGGGGTTTCTGGTGAGGTGTAGGTGCTCTCACGCTGGAAATAAAGAGTCATAGTCTTCTGTGTTGAGTTGGTTCAACAAGGACCTACTTGAATCTCCTACTGGACCTCTCAGGCAGCTTTCCCACTGCCCTGGGAGAGAGAGAAGTGAGGAAAGGAGAAAGGGGGAAGGTCAGATCCCTAAATGTATTATTTAACTGCAAAGAGGATTCCAAGCTTGAAACATTGGTTCTTTTTTTTTTTTTGGTCGTGGTTGCTAATATTGCATTGTCTCCTGTTTTATCCCCCAAGGTCCTTTTTCATTTATTTAGTTTTTTTTCTCTTTTCTTTTTCTTGCTTGTCACCCCCCCCCCTTTTCTCTTTTTTTTTCCTTTTCTCTCTTTTTCTTCTTTTAAAATTTTATTTTCTTTGTACAATAGGTGCTGCAGGGAGCGCTTCACACTTGCTGTGTTTCCTCATCCTCCATTTCCTCTTTTCTGTATGTATTGATTTTGGCCACCTACACTAACCCCTTTCCCCCACATCTTTCTATCCTCCATCATCTACTGTTTCTCTTACATTCTACCTTCCTTTCTTTGGCCCCCAAATTGTCTGACTTTTTAATTCTAATACTTTTGTTCTGTTTTCTGTCTTTTATCCACTCTTTTTTTTTAAAGATTTATTTATTTATTTATTTATTTCTCACCCCCTTCCCCCCCGGCCCCCCACCCCGGTTGTCTGTTCTCTGTGTCCATTCACTGTGTCTTCTTCTTTGTCCACTTCTGTAGTTGTCAACTGCATGGGAATCTGTGTTTCTTTTTGTTGCATCATCTTGTTGTGTCAGCTCTTTGTGTGGGTGGCTCCATTCTTGGGCAGGCTGCACTTTCTTTCATGCTGGGCGGCTCTCCCTTATGGGGTGCACTCTTTGCATGTGGGGCTCCCCTATGCGGGGGACACCCCTGCGTGGCACAGCACTCCTTGCGCGCATCCTCACTGTGCATGGGCCAGCTCCACATGGGTCAAGGAGGCCCAGGGTTTGAACTGCAGACCTCCCATGTGGTAGACGGATGCCCTAACCACTGGGCCAAGTCCACTTCCCCCACAGGGCCAAGACTGCTTCCCTATCCACTCTGGATATTATTGTCTTTCTTTTCTCTTTCCCTCTCCATGAAAACACTGGCCTTTTAATTCATACTATATTCCTCCCCATATTCAGTTGACTGTCTCATTATAGGTACTCTACTTACTGCTATAACACTACACAACTTACATGCGTCTAATATCCATTCTCCTAGAGCTCATATTGTTGTTCTGTTAACATTTATTACCAATACCACTTCATACATTTTCTTTTCTTACTCATTTTGCTTTCCTTGGCCCTAATATTTTCCTTGAAAGTGAACTTAGCCAGCAACAAGAAAATAGAGTAAGAAGAACAAAGTGACAAAGAGAAGATGTAACACTTATGCATGAACAACAACTAATTAATCCCCAAGACTAGACAAAGAAGCTAAACCCATCAAGATAAAATGATGACCAGACAGCAACAAAAATCTACAAACCAAACCAATAATCAGGAAAATATGGCTGGATCCAATGAACAAACTAAAAACCAGGAAGGGGAGCAGAACATTGGACAAGTAATTAAAGATCTCAAAACATATACTAGAGACCTACTTAATGTAGTAAAGGAAGAGATTAACAATATGAAGAAAACACTTGGAGAGGAAATTGCAGACATATGCAAAAAGATAACAGATATGATGGTGATAAACACCACAGTTCAAGAAATAAAAAATATACTCTCAGTAAATAGCATCAGATTAGAAGAGGCAGAGAAGAGAATTAGCAACTTGGAAGACAGTACATCTGAAATCAAACAGATAGTAGAACTGATCGATAAAAAGATAGAAAAAATCCAGCTAGGACTTAGGGACCTGAATGACAATGCAAAATGCACAAACATTCATACTATAGGCATCCCAGAAGGAGAAGAGAAGGGAAAGGTGACAGAAGGGATGTTGGAGGAAATAATGGCTAAAAACTTCCCAAATCTACTGAGGGAGATGGATGTACATGTCCAGGAAGCAAAACGCACCCAAACCTATAAATCCCAACAGGCCAACCCCAAGACATCTACTTGTCAAATTATCCAATGCTCAAGACAAAGAGAAAATTCTAAAAGCAGCAAGAGAAAAGAGAATCATCACATACAAGGGAGGCTCCAGAAGATTAAGTGCTGATTTCTCATCTGAAACCATGGAGGCAAGAAGGAAGTGGTATGATATAGTCAAGGTACTAAAAGAAAAAAATTTCCAACCAAGAATACTCTATCCAGCTAAACTAGCATTCAAAAATGATGAAGATTTCAAAACATTCACAGATAAACAGAAATTAAAAGAGTATGCCAACAAGAACCCTGCCCTTCAAGAAATACTAAAGGGAGTTCTGCAGGAAGAAAGAAAAAAACAAGAGAGGCAGAGTTGGAGGAGAGTGTAAGAGGAACAAAAAAAGACAAAAAGAGAAGGAAAAAAACAAACAAAATATGACAAACACAAGTACAAACAAAATATGGCTAACATCAATAATTCCTTGAAAGTAATAACACTGAATGTCAATGGATTAAACTCACCGGTCAAAAGATTCAGACTGGAAGATTGGATAAGGAAATATGACCCATTCATATGCTGTCTACAAGAAACACATCTTAGACCCAGGGAGGTTGAAAGTGAATGGCTGGAAAACAATCTTACAAGCAAACGATAACAAAAAAAGGCAGGAGCAGCTATATTAATATCAGACAAAATAGACTTTAAATGTGAAACAATTGTGAGACAAAGATGGATACTATATATTAGTGAAAAGGATAATCTTTCAAGAAGAATGAACAGTCATAAATATTTATGCTTCTAACAAGGGTGCCTCCAAGGAATACTGGAAAAACTAAGTGAAAGAATAGATGCCTCTACAATTACAGTGGGAGACTTTAATACACCATTATCAACTTTGGACAGAACATCTCAAAAGAGAAGCAATAAAGAAACAAAAACTTTGAACAGTATATTAGAGGAGCTGGATCTAATAGACATATCCAGATCATTACACCGAAATACAGCAAGATATACATTTTTCTCAAGTGCACATGGATCATTCTCCAAGATAGACCATATGCTAGGCCACAAAGAAAGGCTCAATGAATTCAGAAAGATCGAAATCATACAAATTAATATCTCTGTCCACAGTGGAGTGAAGCTGGAAACCTGCAAGGGCCAGAGGCCCAGATTTCACACCAAGATATGGAAATTAAACAGCACACTCTTAGAAAAACAGTGGGTCAAAGAGGAAATCACAAAAGAAATTAATAACTACTTTGAAACTAATGAACATGATAACACAACATACCAAAATTTATGGGATGCAGCAAAAGCAGTACTGAGAGGGAAATTTATAGGCATAAATTCATACATCAAAAAAGAGGAAAGGGCTAAGGTTGAAGAACTAAATGCACACTTGGAGGAATTAGTTAAAAAACAACAAAGTAACCCCACAGGAAGAAGAAAGAAAGAAAGACAAAGATAAGAGCAGAACTAAATGAAATAGAAAATAAGAAAGCACTTGAAAAGATAAACAAAACCAAAAGCTGGTTCTTTGAGAAGATCAATAAAATTGACCAACCCTTAGCTAGACTAACAAAGAAAAAAAGAAGATGCAAGTTCACAAAATAAGAAATGAGAAAGGAGACATCACCACTGACCCCACAGAAATAAAGGCTATCATAAAAGGATACTTTGAAAAACTATATTCCAACAAAAATGACAATTCAGAGGAAATGGACAAATTCCTAGAAACATATAAGCAGCCTCTATTGACAAAAGAAGAAATTGATGATCTCAACAAACCAATCACAAGTAAAGAGATAGAATCAGTCACTAAAAACCTCCCAACTAAGAAGAGCCCAGGGCCAGACGGCTTCACAGGTGAATTCTACAAAAGATTCCTGAAAAACTAACACCAATCCTGCTGAAACTCTTCCAAAAAATTGAAACAGAAGGAACAGTGCCTAACTCATTCTATGATGCCAACATTACCCAAGTACCAAAGCCAAACAAAGACACCACAAGGAAGGAAAATTACAGACCCATTTTTCTAATGAACCTAGATGCAAAAATCCTCAACAAAATACTTGCTAACCATATCCAACAACACATTAAACGAATTATACACCATGACCAAGTGGGATTCATTCCAGGTATGCAAGGATGGTTTCACATAAGAAAATCAATCAATGTAATACACCATGTAAACAGACTGAAGGGAAAAAATCACATGATTCTATCTATAGATGCAGAAAAAGCATTTGATAAAATACATCACCCTTTCTTGATAAGGACACTGCAAAAGATCGGAATACAAGGAAATTTTCTGAGCATGATAAAGAGTATATATGAAAAACCTACAGCCAACATTGTTTACAATGGTGAAATCCTAAAATCCTTCCCTCTAAGATCAGGAACAAGACAAGGATGCCTACTATCACCTCTTCTATTTAATATTGTCCTAGAAGTTCTTGCTCGAGCACTGAGGCAAGAACCAGATATAAAAGGCATTCAAATTGGAAAGGAAGAAGTCAAAATTTCATTATTTGCAGATGACATGATCCTATACATAGAAAACCCTGAGAGGTCTACAACAGAGCTTCTAGAACTCATAAATGAGTTTAGTAAAGTCGCAGGTTATAAGATCAATGCGCAAAAATCAGTAGCATTTCTGTACACCAATAATGAGCAAGCTCAGGAGGAAATCAAGAAGCAAATACCATTCACAATAGTCAATAAAAAAATCAAATACCTAGGAATAAATTTAAGTAAAGATGTAAAAAACTTACACACAGAGAACTACACAACACTGTTCAAGGAAATCAAAGAAGACCTAAATAAATGGAAGAATATTCCCTGTTCATGGATAGGAAGACTAAATATTATTAAGATGTCTATCCTACCAAAACTGATCTACACATTCAATGAGATCCCAATAAAAATCAATACAGCATTCTTTAAGGAACTAGAAAAACTAGCTATGAAATTTATTTGGAAAGGAAAGAGGCCCCGAATAGCCAAAGACATATTGAAAAAGAAAAATGAAATTGGAGGAATCACACTACTGGACTTCAAAACATACTACAAAGCTACAGTAGTGAAAACAGCATGGTATTGGCACAAGGAGAGACACACAGACCAATGGAACCAAATTGAAAGTTCTGATGTAGATTCTCATATATATAGTCATATAATATTCGATAAAGCCACCAAACCCTCTCAACTGGGAGAGAACGGCCTATTCAACAAATGGTGCCTGGACAACTGGATATCCATATGTAAAAGAATGAAAGAGGATTACCAACTCACACCTTATACAAAAATCAACTCAAGATGGATCAAAGGCCTAAATATAAGAGCCAAGACCATAAAGACTTTGAAAAGCAGTGTAGGGAAGCATATACAAGACCTTGTAATAGGAAATGGCTTCATGAACTTCACACCAAAAGCACGAGCAGCAAAAGAACAAATAGATAAATGGGACTTCCTCAAAATTAAAGCCTCTGCACCTCAAAGGAATTTGTCAAGAAAGTGAAAAGAGAGCCTACACAATGGGAGAAAATATTCGGTAACCATATATCAGATAGGAGACTTATAACCTGCATATATAAAGAACTCTTATATCTTGAAAATAAAAAGACAACCCATTTAAAAAATGGGAAAAAGATTTAAACAGACACTTCTCCAAAGAAAAAATACGAATGGCTAAAAAGCACATGATAAAGTGCTCCAAATCTCTAGCTATCAGGGAAATGCAAATCAAAAGTACAATGAAATACCATCTTACTCCCATAAAGTTGGCAGCTATGAAAAAAACAGAAGACTACAAATGCTGGAGAGGATGTGGAGGAATGGGAACACTCATCCACTGCTGGTGGGAATGCAGAAGGATCCAACCATTCTGGAGGACAGTTTGGTGGTTTCTCAAAAAACTAGCCATAGATTTGCCATATGACCCATCTATTCCACTGCTGGGTATATACCCAAAAGAACTGAAAACAAGGACACAAACTGATATATGCACACCAATGTTCATAGCAGCATTGTTTACTATTGTGGGATGTTATTGACGGGGCACATGGTTGGCAGGGAGTTCTACAGGGCATATATCCAGGGTACATAAAAATGTTTGGATATTTTCATAGTGGTTACAATTAAAAACAACAACTGAGGGAGTGCTGAGTTCCTAGCCAGGGGAGCTCTATCACAATATCTAAAGGAACAGCAACAATCCCCTAAGTGCAATGGCAAAGACCAAAAAAGAAGGAAGGTCCAACAATGAGCCCTTGATACTAATGACTATGCTTGTGAGCCTGTGCACCTGAAATAAGAACAAGGCCTAGAGCTGCAGGGTGCCTAAGAGTTACCTCCTGAGATCCTCCATGTTGCTCAAATGTGGCCAGTCTCAAAGCCAAACTCAGCATGTAAACGTGTTGCCTTCCTCCCAGCATGGGACATGACTCCTGGGGATGAGCCTCCCTGGCACTGAGGGATTACTGCCAAGTACCAGCTGATGATGTAACTGGAAAATGACCTTGAATAAAAGAGTCAACTCGGACCAGCAGAATATCTCAGTCTACCTATAATACCAGGAGTTAAAAACGCTTTTTGGCCTGAATAAAAGGGGGAAATGAGAAGAACAAATGAGTTTATATGGCTATAAGTCTCCAAAAAGAGGCAGGAGTTTACCTGAGGGGTTGCCCTTATGCACACCTGAGCAGAGTCCCAGAGACAGATAATGTAGATACAACCCCAGGTATTGGTTCTTCTGAGGGCTATAGAGACCCACCAGTTCTATGGTCATGGCAGATGGATATCAGTACCATGTCAGTTGGCCCTACTTTGGAGTTTGTGTTTCTGTGTGATGGAGCTGAACTCAGATGTGATCTTTGTCCACAAGTCTCTCCTGTTACTTTTACTGGAACTGTAGTTGGTGCTGGGGTTTAATGTATTCCCAAGGGACCTGAATCTCTGGATGGAACATATGATAGCCAGGTGCTGAGCCTCAACAGACTTGCAACTCCTACACTATGGTTTATTGGACTTCCCCCACTCAGCTAACATGGAGGTGAAGAAGGTCAACCACCACACCAGGGAGCCAAGAGTGCCTACGACTGAAAGCAGGAGAATTGCATCCAGCATCCATGTGGAATCTAAGTCCCCTCTTAATATAGATGTGGAGTGGACACAACCTTTCTAAGGTCCACAGGATGGAGGATAGAGTATGGATTAGAGTGGACTTACTGATATTCTATTCATGAACTATTGTGATTAGTAATCGAAGAAAATGTGGCATTGATGTGGAGAAAGTGTGTGGGAATTGGAGTTGTCCTGGGTGGTGCTGCAGGGACAGTTACCGGACATTGTATGTCCTCCCATGGCTCACTGGGTGGACTGTGGGAGAGTGTGAGCTATGTTGTGAACCATTGACCATGAGATGCAGTGGTGCTCAGAGATGTATTCACCAAATGCAATGAATGTCTCATGATGACGGAGGAGGTGGTTTTTATGGGGGGAGGAGTGAGGTGAGGGGGGTGGGGAGTATATGGGGACCTCATATTTTTTTAATGTAACATTAAAAAAATAAAGAAAGAAAATAAACAAAGCTTTTATACCTTGCACCTTTTCAGAATTGATAATAGTGTTTAATGAGGACAAACTAAAATGTCAAATGCTGATTTCTTCAAACATTTATGCTTTTATCTTTTATTATTTTTTCCAATTTTATTCTTTACTATGACAGTTAAATCTCCAGATAATTTAAAACTTTTATATATACTTTGTATTCATAGTTCAGCATTCTACTGTTAGCTCATTTTCATTTGTTTATCAGATGTTTTTATACATTCTTTCTTTTAAAGTATAATTTCTATTTACTTTATTTTGCAGGCACTTAGCCAACTATTTCCCAAATTATTTTTGCAATGTTATTTCTCTTGGGGAAGTGGTTCTTCTGTTTCCTCCAACGTTTCTTTTAGTCTTGACCAAGTGTAATGCACTGTTTTGTTATCTTTCTCCTTGTTTCCCTCTTTCTTCATACATGCTTGCAAAAGTCTTAGCTATATCATTTTCCTTTTCCTGGAAGTTCTCCTCAGCAGCCTTGGCAGAGTTTTCAGTGGTCAGTGAAGTCAAAGATGAGGAAAAGATGGAAATAGAGAAAAGATTATTTGTGATAAATCTGGCTATGAAAGAAAGAAGGACAACAGTGTAATATGGAAATGTTAGGGGATGTATTAGTCAGGGTTCCCTGGGGAAACAGAACGGAAAGAAGATATCTATAAATATTTTGAGATTTTTATAATCATCTCATGTGACTATGGGGATGGGCACTTCCAGTTTCCATAAGGCAGGCTGTAAGCTGGAAACACCAGTGAAGATTTTTGATGAATTCTCCAGGAGAAGTGGGCTGGCTGAAGTGGAGATGGAAATCCTCTCCACTTCTGACCACTGAAATCATCATTCCTCCTTTTATTTATTTATTTTTTTAAAGATTTATTTATTTATTTAATTCCCCCCCTCCCCTGGTTGTCTGTTCTTGGTGTCTATTTGCTGCGTCTTGTTTCTTTGTCCGCTTCTGTTGTCGTCAGCGGCACGGGAAGTGTGGGCGGCGCCATTCCTGGGCAGGCTGCTCCCTCTTTTCACGCTGGGCGGCTCTCCTCACGGGCGCACTCCTTGCGCGTGGGACTCCCCCACACGGGGGACACCCTTGCGTGGCAAGGCACTCCTTGCGCGCATCAGCGCTGCGCATGGCCAGCTCCACACGGGTCAAGGAGGTCCGGGGTTTGAACCGCGGACCTCCCATATGGTAGACGGACGCCCTAACCACTGGGCCAAAGTCCGTTTCCCCATTCCTCCTTTTAAATCCTCCGATGTTTGGATGAACATTTTCTAGTTGTTGAAGGCAATCTCCTACACTGATTGTAGATGTAATCGGTCATAGATGCAATCACTTACTGATTATTTAAATCCATGAATTATCCTCACAGTAACAATCAGACCAGGGCTTGCTTGACCAAACAACTAGGCACTGTCACTTGGCCAAGTTAATACATGAACTTAGCCATCACAGGGGGAATCTATTGAAGTTTTACTGTCACTGTTGTCTTCCTCCAAGGTTTTTCATGGTCAAATGGTGACTTAGTGGTGTCCTTTACCGACCTATATTAATAACGTAATTCACCATTGTTGGGAAAAATACGTTTCCTTATGATAATGATCAAACTACCCCAACATAACCTCATTCAGCTTTTTATCATATTCTCTTACTGATTTTATATTTTCTTGGTTTACTTACAGTCCATACTCTTCAAGAAAATATTTGAAGTGGTATTTTCTTTGTTGATGGAGAAGTGAAAGTTGGAATACTATGTCAATAAACTCTTGTCCTTTAAATAAATAATCTATGTAATGGTATTTTAATAGTCAAAACAGAGTTTTGTATTCTTGAGTTCCATAGATTAGTTTTCTGCTGATCAGCCAAAGTATATGGCATTATAGAATATAATAGCTTCTCAAAGATATGGTACAAAGATGGGAGAAATGTACAAAGTTATTCTAGATTTTTATGAAAAATAAAGATAACAAAACAGTTTAAATTGAGACTTAAAAACACCATCCAGCAAAGTCAGTATATCCTTTTCCAGCAGCTAAATTGAAAAGTTCAAAAAAGCATCCAAAGTAGTGAAAGCATATACAATAAAGCATCAGGAAAAATTGTGAAAGACTTTGAATTAAGATGGGGAAAAAAAAAAAAAAAGATTACTGTGTGTCCTGTGAATGGAACTTTCTGGATTATCTGTCATTCATCCTCTTGGAGCTATTTTACACTCTGTAAATTGGAGTATATACATGTCCCCAGAAATGAAAATGATGTGTCTAGTGGAACACAAGTGACAAATGTCCAGTGGATAGACCCCTTTAACATCCTTCTGTAAATTCTGTCCAGCATTCCTCATCTGAGGACTATATATGTCCATTACTAGATATGGTAGTCTCATTTTACTGGTTGCCACATTTTACTGGTTCTCCCATAAATTAAGGATTGAAATAAAATCTTTGAGACATCCTTATTTTATGTCTACATGAGAGTATGACTATATCCTCCCTTAAAATTATCTTTTAACTGAAGAGACTATAATTTTTCCTCTATTTTCACTTATTCTTTCATGTGTACTTTCTATTTGATGGAGGCATTCTCTTTACCTCTAATGACAAACATTGGAAGTAACCCGAGAGTAGGGTTTTGCTCAATCTCACATTTCCTGCCCTGCAGAATTAGTTCTGCACATAGAGATGATCTACCTAGCTGTTAGATTGAAATTATAATGAAGGGAAGTGGACTTGGCCCAATGGATAGGGCGTCCGCCTACCACATGGGAGGTCCACAGTTCAAACCCCGGGCCTCCTTGACCCATGTGGAGCTGGCCCATGTGCAGCGCTGATGCACGCAAGGAGTGTCCAGCCACACAGGGGTGTCCCCTGCATAGGGGAGCCCCACGCGCAAGGAGTGCACCCTGTAAGGAGAGCCGCCCAGCATGAAAGAAAGTGCAGCCTGCCCAGGAATGGCGCCACAAACATGGAGAGCTGACGCAGCAAGATGACACAACAAAAGGAAACACAGATTCCCGGTGCCGCTGATAAGGATAGAAGCGGTCACAGAAGAACACACAGCGAATGGACACAGAGAGCAGACAATTGGGTGGGCAGGGGAAGGGGAGAGAAATAAATAAAAAATAAATCTTTAAAAAAAAAAAGAAATTATAATGGAGACGTTTTAAGAAACAGCTTTCATTAATTAATTCCCAACTCCATTAAAAATTCTCCACCATGTTTGCAAGAAGACTACTTTCAAAAGACAAGCATAGATCTTATTTTATTTTATTTTTTTAAAAGATTTTATTTATTTATTTATTCCTCTCCCCTCCCTCCCCACTCCCCCACCCCGGTTGTCTGTTCTCTGTGTCTATTTGCTGCCTCTTCTTCTTTGTCCACTTCTGTCGTTGTCAGCAGCACGGGAATCTGTGTTTCTTTTTGTTGCATCATCTTGTTGTGTCAGCTCTCCATGTGTGCGGCACCATTCCTGGGCAGGCTGCACTTTCTTTTGAGCTGGGCAGCTCTCCTTATGGGACGCACTCCTTGCGCGTGGGGCTCCCCTACACGGGGGACACCCCTGCGTGGGACGGCACTTCTCACGCGCATCAGCACTGTGCATGGGCCAGCTGCATGGGTCAAGGAGGCCCAGGGTTTGAACTGCGGACCTCCCATGTGGTAGACGGATGCCCTAACCACTGGGCCGAGTCCACTTCCCAGATCTTACTTTATAAAGACAAGCATTGTATAATTATTACTGAATGTTTTTAAGTAGAGAAGGTTGTACCTGACGGCATTTCCTTTTCCTAATCAAACATATCAACTGATTGGAAATGGAGAGCCATGCTCCTACCAAAGGCCTTATAAAAGAACTCTTGGGATTTCCCCCAGTCCAATAGAGTTTGTTCATTAAAGATCATTTCCCAGAGGTCCTCCATTTCCTCTTCCCAGATGTCCTCCACCTTTTGGCTTTTCATACTTTCCAGTACTAACCCCAGGTGCTCAGGGTTTTCAGGCTATCCTTTAGCTTCCGGAAACTCCCCTGGCAGCACTCAACCTCTAGCTAGTAGCAACACTTAAGTACCAGGGTTAGAGCAAGAAAAGCAGGCAAGTTTGAATCCAGATTTCACTTAACCTCTTAAGCCTCAGTTGGCAATTTTTTCTTCATAAAGTTTTTAATGATGAGTAATTAAGTCAGCACACATTACTTACTTAGCATAAAACCTGGTACATTAGAAGCATCTAGGCAGTGTTAGCTATTAAGATTTTCCTTCCTTTTGTGTCACCTGTCCCCCTTTCCTTTATTAAAATCCACTTGTTTCAAGCCAAGATGCTAAAATGACACATCAGCTCACAATGAGATGATAAGGATAGATAATTAATTAATGTTCAAAAGGCCATGTTCTTTTCATGTATTGTCACATAATTCTCACAATCATCTTTTCACCAGAAGCATTTAATAATGCTCTTTTTTGCACATAGGTTAAATGATTTATCCAAAGTCTCACTGCTGGAAAATGGCAGAGCCTGCCTCAGAAATTGGTCCTGTCTGGTGTCAAATCACATGCCCTCACTGCCCCCATATTATCTATCCTTCCTCAACAACTTATGTGCACCACTTCTTTTCTCACCACTCAGTCCTCAAACTCCCACTTCTTCCCCACCCCAGGGAGTTCTGCATTTTAGCAGAAGCCTTTAATGCTTTAGCCCACATCAGGAAAACAGCAAACTTTTTCTGTGAAGATCCAGACAGTGAATAATTTAGGCTTTGCAGACCACATGTCTCTGTCATAGTAGCTACAAGAAGCCATGGACAGTGGCGGACTTGGCCCAGTGGTTAGGGCATCCGTCCACCACATGGGAGGTCCACGGTTCAAACCCCAGGCCTCCTTGACCCGTGTGGAGCTGGCCCATGCGCAGTGCTGATGCGCGCAAGGAGTGCCGTGCCACGCAGGGGTGTCCCCTGCATGGGGGAGCCCCACGCGCAAGGAGTGCGCCCCATAAGGAGAGCCACCCAGTGTGAAAGAAAGTGCAGCCTGCCTAAGAATGGCACCACCCACACGGAAAGCTGACACAAGATGATGCAACCAAAAGAAACACAGATCCCCGTGCTGCTGACAACAACAGAAGTGGACAAAGAAGACGCAGCAAACACACACAGAGAACAGACAACCAGGGTGGGGAGGGTGGAGGGGAGAGAAATAAATAAATAAGTAAATAAATAAATAACTCTTAAAAAAAAAAAAAAGAAGCCATGGACAAGTAGTAAATGATTAAACATGACTGTGTTCAAATAAAACTTTATTTACAAAAGCAGGCAGTGGGCCAGATTTGACCCCCAGACAGGAGTGTACTGACCACTAACATGAATAATAATTCTAAATGGAAATTCCAGGCATCACAGAGCCAAGCACAAAAGAGATATTTTTTAGGGCTCTTCTAATAATAATTGCTATGGTAGTATTTATTTAATGCTACTTACAGGGAGCAAAGTATGTACATAGATGTCTCATTCATCTCATCACTAAAACTCTCTATGATATAAGTACCTCCAGTCCACCAATAAGGCAGCGATCAGTTAAATAACTTGTCAAAAACTCCCAGCAGGAAGTGCCAAGAGCTGAGGTGAGAAGTCAAGGACCCTCTTAACCACTTGCTACACATCCTGCTTCCCTCAAGAGCAATTCTCACAACTCTCTTACATGGGGTCAGACTTCCTGGGTTCAAATCCTCATTCTAGCTTTTCCTTAGCTGTGTAAAATGGGGTTAATAGCACCTACTTACAGTGTTTTTTTAGGATTGGTACATGAATACTTGGAACAGTGGCTGACCCATAACTAGCTCTCAATAAATGCTAAGCTGTATTATCGTCTTAAAAGCAATAAAATAAAATAAAAGCAGTGTAGGTACTGGGTCGTCCAGGGGATGCTATTGGCCCACAGACTTTTTCTGCAAAGCGTCAGATAGTAAATATCATTGGGCTTTGAAGGTCAAATGAGGTCCCTGTTAGATTGCTCCTCCTTTTGTCTTTTTACATCTCTTTGAAAATATAAAAACCACTCTTAGTTTGTGGGTCTCACAAAACAGGCCAAACTGAGTACACAGACCAAGGCATCACTTTATTTATATTTACCAGAAAAAAGCTGATCAATATAATGACACAACTGGTTAAGGTCAATTTGTGACAAAAGTGATCGCTCTATGTATTCTATACCCAAACTTGTCTCATCTGCAAGTCTATCAGGTTGGGCCAGAGGGAATTGCCATTTCTGTAGGTCAAAACACTACATAATTGGCAATTTTCGATGGCTCAATCTAACAGTTCAGGCACGTGAGCCAAGACCTGGATCTGTCATTGTCTTATTATCTCTCTTTGTTTTCATTTGTAAGATGGAAATTACATTTTTTCCATGGAAAATAAAACCCACCGAACCTCATGTTTGGGATAAAGGAAGGCAAAATACATGATCGTTAGAATTTGTTTTAACTTTTCAACCGATTATCTTCACAAGTGGGAACATTTCTTCTACTTTGTTCTCGAGCTTCTTCCCTGATTGCCTCTTTCCCTGCTTTTGGATTGACAGCATCATCTTTCTGGCTTGCTTGTGTTTATTTTTTCCACATTTAAGAACTTCTACAGGCTGCCAAGTTGCACAGTGGTGAGAACAATGGATTGTTCTGTGTAAATCATAAGGAAAGAGATTGAGCAGGTGGGAGTTTTGGAGACAGTGTGAAGTTGGGGCCTGGAGAGTGCTTTCTATGCCCAAACCTCACAGCAAGAACATCTGGTACTATGTGCAGCTGCAAAATGAGCCATTTTTTAAAAAAAAATAGACAAGGCCTATTGTACAAAGGGAAACCATGGTTTTTGTTATTTCAAAGTTGCATGTGCTCCCTCTTCTGTCACTCTTAAGGATTTGTATAATTCCCAGCCACTCCGCACATCCAAGAAGTCTTCAGCCTAAGTAAAATGGATCCAAAGTATTAATAATGTTCTTCACCTATGGAAGCTTACTGAAGCCCTCGGTAAGAATAGAGTGACATTCTAGGGAAGCAAGTACCCTGTATTAAATGAAGTTCCACAATGGTGGTGGAAGCCATGGCTCTGTGCTATTTGGAGGGCCAAGCCACTTCATCGCATGTATGGGCCAGTTTCCTGGTGGTTCATTTCTTATTCTAAAGACTTCAAATAATTTGCTGTGCATGAAGTCATAGCCAGATGCCATCCTTGTTTGCAAAGTCTTGAAGCTTCTCATGCAAACAACCCAGTGCCAGCCCACTGGCCTCATGACACTGACAGAAATCCTCCAAAGAACAAGTGGCTAAGTGTGAGTTTATTCATTTTGCTGTTTCATGTTGCCTTTTCATCTGAATTCATTTTAAAAAGGCAAGATTTTTCAACATTTTTGGCTCTTCATTTTTGACTGAGGCGCTGCAAACTTGTAACGTTAGGATCTCATCTATGAATCTGATAATTTATGATGTGGTGACCCAGACTCTAGCCTTCTGGGCAATCTGAGTGACGTGGAAACAAAGTAGAGAAGAACTGCAAGTTGATCCTTTCTTACTATTCCTACTGTGGTGCTTGGTATCCTTTTGCAGCCAGAATCATAATGGCCCCAACTCTGTTCAAAAAGTACTTAGGAAAGGAAGAGGCTGTGACTCAATCAGTTGGGCTCCTGCTACCATATGGGAGGCCCTGGGTTCGTGTCCCGGGGCCTCCTTGTGAAGGCAGGCTCGCCCCCACGCAGGGGAGAGTCACCAGTCTGCAAGCACCGCGGAGTACTGCCCAGCCCTCAAGTGCTGCAGAGAGTCGACTCAGCAAGGTGATGCAACAAGAAGGGAGACAAGTAAAAACATTATGGACACAGAGAGCAGACAACAAGCAAACTGCAAGGGGGGGAGGCGGAATAAATAAAAATAAATACAGACACACAGAAGAATGCACAGCAAATGAACAGAGAGCAGGCAGCAAGCAAGCTGCAAGGGGGGACAGGAAATAAATTTAAAAAATACTTGGGAGAGGAGATTTCTACCTGACACAGAGTATGGCAAAACCATAATGATGACACAGCCCTGAAGATCTGGAGATATTACCTGATATCTATGATTTTGGTGAAAAGTGGCAAAAGATACTGACATCCCGCTTTCTCAGAAAGTATGACTGACTGGGAAAAAGACTGGGTTCTTGGTAAAACATCTCTTTGTAATGTTAATTTAGTATGGGTATTCTGGTGTGATGGGATTTAGTAAATTCTGAGGGAGGCAGAAAGGTGAAATAGAATGAACAGGCCAAGGTTTCACTGCAGAATATCCCCCAGCCCAGTAAGCAGTACACAGCAAAAAGTGACAACATGAACATTGTCAAAATTTTTGTCAGCAATGGTCTGGCCTTATGAGAGGAGAGAAGAGGGCAAAGAGTAAGACTAAAATTTTGGTCTTCCATCAAGATTTGTCACGTGGATAAACTTATCCAGTGTCTGTGAACCACAAATAGACAATACCCAATCCTTAAATCCTTCTACTTACAAATGAAAACTTTCTGTGACAATGTTTATGGAAACAACTACACAAAATTAACCACCTACTATTATTTATAACAATATGACCTTTGGGAAAAGCAGTTTTTCTTGCTTCTTATTCTTAGTTGTATTCTGTTTCTTCCAATTGCCATAAATATGTAATTTCCACATAAATAGGCCATAGATGTTTTATTGAATCTTTCTCTCTACTATCACCTTTTCCTCACCCACGTTCCCATTCTGTCTCTTTCTACCTGTACGTAAGAAAATTGTAAACAATGTTTATAAATTATAAAACATCCTGCAGGGCTAGGTTTCATTATTTGTTCTACAATTGCCAATTCCTTTTCTCCTAATATTATTATATTCTTTCCCTATTCCCTCATGTTACTCAACCAGCTGCAATGAATCTTGGAATGAGATTAACAGAATTGTTCTGGAATGGTGTAGAAAAAAGTCAGAAAGTGTTGACTTTCCTATTGCTTCATAGAACATTTAGTATTGTTCAATGCCTCATTTGAGTCTTGAAAAATATTAATGAAGAAAAACAAATGAAATGCTTGACTTTTAATATGAGGACTAGCTGAAGAGACTTCCTACCAACTGCAACTGAGTACACCAGCTCTGTGCCTGTTTGCCAGGATGTCTTTTGGGCTTGGAATTTAATATTTTTGACACTTCTTTTAGGTGAATGTGATGTTTGGTATTAGTTGCTGATTTCCTGCAGCTGTTGATACATTTTCAGTTTTTAGATAGAAACAGTCAAAAATACTTCCTTTCATCTCTTAATTAGCCACTTTGCAAGGTAGAGTCCAATGGCACCCATGCTTTTCTTATATAAGCTGCCAGGTCTGGTTCATTTTGAGAGGTTGAAGGTGTCAGATTCAGATAAGCTGTCCTTGACAGGCATTGGTCACTCTAAGATTATTGACAGATGATCTGTCCCAGTGCCCAGGACATGGGACTTTCTAAGCTTTGAAACCAGAAAAGTCCCAGGCAAACCAGAAGTAGTTGCTCACCTACTGACAGAGTCTGTCCTGACTCAATCCACAGGCAGTATCCCAGATGTGATATATGACTGTGATCATGACCCATCAGTCCCATCTCTGTTGTCTCATCCTTGTCATCTTTATTTCCATCTCTGAATGTAAATTATCCCCCTCAGTCACTTATCTTTTCCTTTCATACGTGTTTAAATTCTAGACTCAAACTCAGGCCTGAACCAGGATTTCAACTACTCCAAGTAGGGTGGGCTCTAAAATGTTTCTTTCATTCTCCTCTTCCGAGTCTAACTCCTTAGAATAGGTGGGACACAGAGGGGCAGGACAAATGTCTCTACTTCACTGGTCACTGTTGAAGTCCTCTGTATGTTGGCTATGGTCTCATCTCTTGCCAACATTGGCCTTCGCTGCTGTCTGAGAGGTAGGTTTTCAAAGGCCGGCTCTCTTTTGGAACATATAGGAGTTCCACACAAGGTCCTCCTTGTTTCCCAGTTCCTAGCATAGGAGACATAACTCCCAACCCAGTGTCTGCTATTAGCCCTTGCTGCTGGGTGCCTCTCATCCTGAGGTCAGCCCTCTTAGAAGGCAAGTTGTCTCAAGCCCAGTTACCTTCCTTGGTGGCCCACCACATGACCCCAAAGCTCTGTGCATCCTTGATACAAAACGTATGGGAGTGCAGGCAGCTCCTCTCTCATGCCTCCCCCAAACTGCTAGCTCTCTCCAATTCTCTTCTCCCCTATTCAAATAGGCACAGCACAGACCAGCAAGTGCAGTATTTAAGTATATCCCCTCTCCTCAAGAGTGGGGTGGGGTACCTCCTCTTTGGACTCCTTGGAGCAGGTATTGGGAATTTTATGGGTCCACTTTGACCTGCTTGCTGTGTCAAGTTCTGGTCCTCCATAACTGACCCTTTAGCTCAAGACCAGCTCATCTCCATGCTGAAAAATTACCTTAAAGACTAGACATACGACTTGGAACAATGAAACTCAATCTAACTCAATTTACTGGGCACCATTATGGCTACTGTAATAGTTGGCTCTTTGATCTTGTGCTAGTTCCAAATGCCTACAAATAAGTAAGGACCAAGCCAATATTCAACCTCATATGTATTCTGTTGATTTCTGCATGGTGAAGCCCATCTACATCCCCACACCCTCCCTTCTGGTTGAAGAGAGCCTCATTTGGCTATATTGTATGATATCTTTCTCATCCCCTCAGCATTTTCTGCTATGGGCTAACAATTTCATGGTGCTAAAGGAGTATGACTATCACGTGGAGCTTCAGCCACAACTTCCCCCACACCAGTACTAGCCAGGTGAAGCAGCCCCACTGAGGGTCTTCAAAATGTGGCTAAACTGCGTTCTGCTCTGCTCATTTTAAAACACAATGCCCATGTTAGTACAGATGAGCACAGAGCCCTGAAGGAGATGTTGTGACATCCCTTATTCCTTGTATTTCAAATTATTGTACCCTATTAACCTATTTGTGGCAATAATTTTCCTTTCCGGTCATGGTAGTTCCTTGCATACAACATGCTGACTCACATCTCCAAGCATTTGTTCATACCATTACCCTTTGCCTCAATGGTTCTGCTTTCTTACACTCATCCTCTTCCCATTTTCCCACCAACTCCAGTTCATTGTACAGGATTCACACTGAGGGAGATGTTCCTGATGGGTGCTCAGCCCCATCCTCTGGGCTCCCACAGCATCTCCACTGAGGCTCTTTAACCCTGGGAAAACCATCTGAACTACTGTGCGTGTCTCTCTCTCAGATAACTCTGGATTCTTTAGAACTCCAGCATCTGACATTTAGTGACTACTCAGTAAATGCTGAACTAAACATTTGAAAGAAATTGGTTTGCTATTTACTTTGGTTTTCTCATGGATAAATTGCTTTTTAGAAAAAGCAAAAATAAGTTTTAAAAAATTAATCATGTGCCAGAAACTGTCCTATTCTTTTATGGCTTAGAGGTTGGTTCATAACCCCTGGATTTTGCATATCAAGAAATTGAGACTCAAAGAGATAAGGCAGAAAGCACACAAGTAGCTGAGCATGGTAAGAACAGATGACTGTTTGGCTCCAAATCTAGGATCTTTCTACTATGCCTTTAAAGACGAAGTAAGGAAGGAAGGAAGGAGGGAAGGAGGGAGGGAAGGAAGGAAGGAAGGAAGGAAGGAAGGAAGGAAGGAAGGAAGGAAGGAAGGAAGGAAGGAAAGGAGGGAGGGAGGGAGGGGGAGGGAGGGAGGGAGGAAGGAAAGGGAGGAGAGGAAAAAAAGAAACAGTGCAACAATGTGTCTTAAATGCCTGTGCATTAAAACTATGTTTGCCCTGATTTGGTTGAGGAAAGAATACCCAAATGACTGTGGATTAGGAAATGTAGTCCCTTGATGGCTACACTGGAGCTTTCCAGGAGATGAGGGTAAATCTCCATTTCCAGGCTGTGGCCATCCCTCTTGCTCGCTCCCATCTACAGACTCAGAACAGATGAGAGCCTTGCAAGTGGCCCTGGTGTTTCCCCTCAACACCTAGATGTACTTCCAATCATGGAACCAAACCTTAACTAGCCCATTCTCGCCACTCCCTCCCTCACGCACAACTACCATCCACCTTCATTAAGTGCCCCAAAACGTTGTCAGCCAGCCCATGTTCCTTTCTCAATCTCCAGCTTTGGGTCAACTTTGATGTACTGCTACTCGGGCGAAGGCAGCTCCCCACCCATGGTCTTCAACAGTGTGTGACAAGGAAGCGCCATGGAGGTGCGTCATTGTCCACAGCCTCTCACATGGGAATCCCATGGTGGCCTATTGGATTGATTCCTTTTCTGTAATTGTTTGGATGGCAAATACTCATATATTTTCCAACCACCAAATTTGCTTACAAAATGCCAAACACCATCATTTGTGAAGTGCTTAATAAAATAAGATACCTGAGAGTATCTCTAATACTTCAGAATAGAGTGTGCACATAAAGAATTGGTGGTTAACAATCAGACTGCCTGGCAATTTGGGACAAGTTCTCTGGAAAATTTAGGGCAAGTTCCTGGGGCTGTCCAGCCTCAGTTTCCCCAGGTATAATATATGGCTGATCACAGTACCTACCTTATAAATAAGTCACAGGCATTAAGTGGGATAATAACAGTAAAGCCCATTATTAGCATGTATTTGATCCTTGGTAAGCACTTCATAAATACCAACAAAAGCATCACCATCCTCATCACCCAAAATTTGAACAATGATTTATGGCTATTCACGGACAACTTCCACTCTGGAAATTTCATTATTACTGACATAGTCATAGACACTGCTTGCCAAATGCCTCAATAGAAATGTTCATTGTCAGGTGCTATTAATTTGCTTTGATTTAATTTAATAAATCTATTTGAGATAAATGGTGGGGGGAAAAAAAGAAGGCAAGTATTCAAATTGTATACAATAAAGTAGACAAATTGTAAAGATTAAACCGATCCCCATGTGGCTTTTCAGCAGTGAATTCATTATAAAATATAAAACTCACTAAAAATCTTATGTGCAGATAACCTGACCATCTCTGATTCACATATTAAAAATACACGTTAAATGTAACATTTATGTCATCTAAAGCTACTTTTAAAATAAAAGAAGAAAAATGTTGGTTAGAGTTAAAGATCTAATATGACCAACGAACAGGCTGTTTCTCAGACAGGATGCAAGGAGCTTCGGGTACCACAATTATTCCCAGGAAAGGAATTGCTGGCAGGTACAAGATAGAGCCCCAGAGCACCTATGATCCACTTCATCTCAGCCCCAATATGGGTCTGTGTTTACATTATGTAAACTGACTGTCATATTTCTAAAACGATGTGCTACATGTTCAGTGCGTGTTTGTTTCTCAAGCAACCTCACTTGTGGGGAGAAAAATGTACATTTTAATCCCAATTGCTACTCCATTTGTATTAGGTTGGAGAAGACCAGAAGTCACTGCTGCTTTAACCAGCATGTGAAGGGTGCAGAATTTGAAAATGGCAAGCCTGGGCATTAAGCCGAAGAAATTTCCAATGTAAACCTGGAAAATGCAGCTGGCTTCTGCTTGCAACTTACAGCAAAATGCTAGACAAGAGAGATATTCTGAGGACTGAACTGTTGGGAACAAAGAAAACAGAAACTGATTATGGAAATTCCAAGCCTCTGGAAATCAAGCTCCAGATGAAAGTGCCCCATTGGAGGACTTAACTAAACTTGGAACTGGTAAATCAAGTTTGAATATGCAGTTATCCAGGAAAGACTTGCAAAAAATCTTACTGTCTGATGGCTTGGACCTCTGCTTCCTGCATGCTAAACCAACAAGGTTTTTGAGAGAGCTGTATGAGCAAAACCATTCTCAGCCTGGAATAAAAAGGACATGGAAAGGAGAGATTGAAGGAAAAAGAGCTTTAAGAGGAAAACCATGAAAGCTGAGATCTGGAATTAGGACATCACCTTGGGCCAAGAGAAGAACCCCACCCATGTGTACAGAGAGAGTGAGTTTGCCCCAGCAGTTGAAGAGGGTGGATGTTCCCACCCAATGTTCTGGGAGAGTTTTGCTACCCCAGGATACAGAAAGGGTGGAGCATGTTCCCCAAGGATTATGGTGGTTAAGGTCAGCACCCCACAGGTATAAGCAGGGTGGACCTGTCCTCCATGGATTAGGGAAGGTCAGGTGGTCAACTCATTGCTCTGAGAGGGTTGAGCCTGAATGTCAAAGATTAGGGAAGGCCAGGGGGTCAACTCGTTGCTTTGAGAGTGTTGAGCCTGTATACCAAAGTTTAGGGGGAACATTGTCTTCACATCACTGTACTAGGGGGGGTTAAGACTCTAACCCAAAGATTGGGTAAGGTGTGGCAATCACCCCAACACTCTTGAAGGGTGAGGTCTGGAGCTTGGTCGATAGCCAGATGCTTGATGATGGTAGAACCAAGAAAATGGCTATTGAGCAAGTATATGGAAAGGGTGGGTTCCCATAAGGCACCAAGGAAAAGAAACCATCATCTTAAGAATGACTCTCAGACTGGAATTGAATGGAGGATGCCCTGTAGGTTTACTGAACTGTAGAGGACCCATGACTCATGTTTCCCTCCCAATTTCTCCTTATTGTAATGAAAATGTTTATCCTTTGTCCATTTTTGTATTGGAAACAGATAAATTGTTTTGTAAGTTTCAGAGGTCTATAGCATAAAGGGCTTTGCCCCAAGACAAACTATATTTCTTTGAATTGATTGTGATATGATTTAGTACTTGCACTGTTACTGATTTAAGGTTTTTTTCAAATATTGTAAAGTCTTTTTGGAATTCAGAGCATGGAGTGTAGCAGTTTGATATGGTTATGAATTCCAAAAATAGATATTGGATTATTTTGTAATCTGGTCTGTATCTGGGTGTGATTAAGTTATGATTAGGGCTTTGATTGGGCCATGTCAGTAGGGCATTTAGTCCCCACCTGTTGGTGGGTGGGGACTAACAAATAAAAGGCATGGTAAAAGTCTTGAAGCCAAACTCAGCATGTAAATGCATTGCCTTCCCCCCAGTATGGGACATGACTCCCGGGAATGAGCCTCCCTGGCAGTGAGGGATTACCACCAAGTACCAGCTGATGATGTAACTAGAAAATGACCTTGAATAAAAGGGTTGACTCAGACCAGCTGAATATCTCAGCCTACACATAATATCAGGAGTTTAAAATGCTTTTTGACCTTGAATAAAAGGGGGAAATGGAAAGGACAAATGAGTTTATATGGTTATAAGTCTCCAAAAAAGAGTCAGGAGGTCATCAGAGGGGTCGCCCTTATGCACACCTCAGCAGAGTCCCAGAGACAGCTAAAGTAGACACAACCCCAGGTATTGGTTCTTCTGAGGGCTACAGAGACCCACAGGTTCTATGGTCATGGCAGATGGAGTTCAGTGCCATGTCAGTTGACCCTACTTTGGAGTTTGTGTTCCTGAGTGTGATGGAGTTGGACTCAGATGTGATCTTTGTTCACAAGCCTCTCCTGTTACTTTTACTGGACCTGTGGTTGGTGCTGGGGTTTGGTGTATACTCAGGGGACCTGAATCTTTGGACTGTCCATGTGATAGCCAGGCCCTGAGCCTCAACAGACTTCCAATTCCTACCCTCTGGTTTATTGGACTTACCCCAGCCAGCTAACAGGGAGGTGAAGAAGGTCAACCACCACACCAGGGAGCCAAGGGTGTCCACAACTGCATGCAGGAGAATTGCATCCATCATCCAAGTGGAATCTAACCACCCTCTCAATATAAAGGTGAATGGACATAACCATTCCAGGGCCCACAGAATGGAGGAATAGAGTATGGATTAGAGTGGACTTGCTAATAGTCTATTCTGGAACTATTGTGATTAATAATGAAAGTAAATGTAGCATTAATGTGGAGAAAGTGGCCATGGTAGCCACTTAGGGTGGGGAGTGGGAAGAAGAGATGTGATGTGGGGGCATTTTCAGGACTCGGAGTTGTCCTGGGTAGTACTGCAGAGACAGTTACTGGACATTGTATGTCCTCCCATGGCCCACTGGGTGGCCTGGGGGAGAGTGTAAACTATAATGTGGACCATTGACCATGTGGTGCAGCAGTGCTCAGAAATGTATTCACCAAGTGCAATGAATGTCCCATGATGATGGAGGAGGTTGTTGTTATGGGAGGAGTGGGGTGAGGGAGTTGGGGATATATAGGGACCTCATATTTTTTAATGTAACATTAAAAAAAAAATAAAGACAAAAAAAAGGCATGGTAAAGAACAGAGTTGAGGCATTTTGATGTTGAAGTTTTGATCTGGAGTTTGATGCTGGAGCCTGGGAAGAGAGGACCTGAGCCAGGAAAAGAACACAGAGGATTAGAGATGGTTCCTTAGACATGGCAGAAACCCCAGGGAGAGAGACAGAGCCATTCGCCTGATAGTTTACAGCTTACCTTGTGGAGAAAACAGAGGAGCTCAGCCCAGAGGAACCCAGGAAGCCTGAACCCTCACAGACTTCAGCAGCCATCTTGCTCCAGCACATGGAAATAGACTTTGGTGAGAGAAGTAACTTATGTTTAATGGCCTGGAAACGGTAAGCTCTGACCTCAAATAAATACCCTTTATGAAAGCCAACAGATTTCTGGTATTTTGCATCAGCACCCCTCTGGCTGACCTTTTGACCTGACCTCAGGATCAAGGGACTCACATTTTAGCTGCTCTTCCATGAATTTTTTTCCAAGAGAAATGGAGAGGGCTTGTCAAAAATATTGGTCCTAATTAAATCTTTGGATATCCAAGACTCTAGAGCTCTCTGAGGCTTGATGATTCACTAAGGGTCAAAAAACAGCTTATCCATGGCTGACTAGGAGTAAAACTCCCTGCGCCACTCAGTTTAATTTCTGTATCTCCTTTGTAGAAGGGTTGAATTTTTGACATTTTTTTCTTGGTCTAGTAGGTCTCATATTTTTAAGCGCCTGTGGCATGCAGGAAAGGAGAGAGGCATTCCCTAGAGGAAAGCCTGCTGGCCTCCCTGAAATTAGACCATTAACTGACACTGTCATTGCATTATCCATCTTCAATCCCAGGATTCGATGTTGCAAGATTGCTGCAAGCCAAACGCCATTGCCCAAATGCCATTACAGCCCATATCCCAATCTGCCTAAAAGATGTCTCCAATGCCCCCCTTTACGGGAATATAATCTGAAGCCTCAGAATTCTGTACAGCAAAGCAGTCATGATAATTTAAGAGTCCCTTGGTGGTGTTAGAATGAGAATTTGTCCACTGACAGTTGACGTCCATATCACAGCTCCAGCTGTACATGCTTACAAGTGTATTTAAGTAGCCAGGTTCCCATCTGAAAACTTTGTAGCTGCCAAGGCTCTGCTAGGTCTCTTCCCAGCACAAGCGTGTAAGCCAAGGCTCCATTCAGGGATATCCATATGCCAAGGAATGAGGTGGAACCCCAACCTACCATCTTGTACAAAAGCTAACTGAAAAATATCAAAGACCTAAATGTAAGAGCTAAAATTATAAAACTCTTAGGACTTACTGATATTCTATTCATGAACTATTGTGATTAGTAATCAAAGAAAATGTGGCATTGGTGTGGAGAAAGTGGCCTTGGTTGCTGCTGAGGGTAGGGAGTGGGAAGAAGAGATGTGATGTGGGGGCATTTTCAGGGGTTGGAGTTGTCCTGGGTGGTGCTGCAGGGACAGTTACCAGACATTGTATGTCCTCCCATGGCCCACTGGGTGGACTGTGGGAGAGTGTGGGCTATGATGTGGACCATTGACCATGAGGTGCAGCAGTGCTCAGAGATGTATTCACCAAATGCAATGAATGTCTTATAATGATGGAGGAGGTTGTTGTTATGGGGGGAGGAATGGGATGAGGGGGATGGGGGATATATGGGAACTTCATATTTTTTTAATGTAACATTAAAAAAATAAAGACAAAAAAAAACTCTTAGAAGGAAATGTGTATAAATAAATCTTAAGGACCTTGTGTTAAGCAACAGTTTCTTGGATTTTATACCAAAAGCACAAGCAAACAAGGAAAAACATAGTTAAGTTGGACTTAATCAAAATTAAATACATCTGTACATCAAAGGACACATGGAAAAAGTGAAAAGATAGCCCACAGAATGAGACAAAACATTTGCAAAATATATATCTAAGAAGGGTTGAGCATCCACAATACATAAAGCACTCTTACACCGAAAAAAAAAAAACACAAATAAACCAATTTTTAAATGGGCAAAAAATTTGAATAACATTTCTTCAAAGAAGGAATACAAATGGCCAATAAGCACATGAAGAGATCATTTTTCACTAGGGTAATGCAAGTCAAAACCAAAATGAGATACCATTTCATACCATGTAGGATCGCTGGAATCAAAAAATAAAATAATAAAAGGAGAAGTGCTTTGGAAAACAATTTGGCAGTTCCTCAAAAAGTTAAAAATAGTTATCATGAAACCTAGCAATTCCACACCCACTTATATATCCCAGAGAATTGAAAAAAGATATTCAATCAAGACCTTGTCTGTGAATATTCAAGGCACATCTATTCATAATAGCCCAAAAATGGAAACTACCCAAATGCCCATCAATTGATAAGTGGTTCAACAAAATGTGGTTTGTCCATACAATGGAATAGAATTCAGCCATAAAAAGAACACATGCTACAACCTGGAGGAACCTTGAAAATTTTATGCTAAGTGAAAGAAGCTAGGCAGAAAAAGCCACATACTGCATGATTCCATTGATCTGAAATACCCAAAAGAGGCAAATTCATAGAGACAGAAAGTAAATTAGTGATTGTCAAGAAAGCAAGGGCAGAGGGGGGGATTTGGGAGTAGCTGTTAATGGGTACAGGGTGATTGAAATGTTCTAGAACTAGATAGTGGTGATGGTTGTACAACTTTGTGACTATAAGAAAAACCACCAAATTGCACATTTTTAAATGGTTGTTTTTATGTTATGTAAATTACATCTTATTTCAATTGCAAAACTAAAACCACAGAACAGTAAGTGCCCCATAAATCAGGAGTCACCAACTGAGATGGCCTAAGAATAGATGGACAGCAGAATGGACCAGAAATTCCAGAAACAGGTCAGGGGCATAGGGGACTTTAGTGTAAAATATGGTGCTACTTCAGATCAGTCAGGAAAATATGGAATTTTCTGACTTGGAACAAGTTCAGCCATCTGGAATGAAAAAACAAAATTGATCCTTATCTCATACCATACTCCAGGATAAATTACATTAAAGATTTAAACATAAATAATAAAACCACAAAAATACTTTTTTAAACAAAGAAAGAAAAAGAATACATTCCATGAATGACTGCATTTATCCCCTTCTTTTTTAGCTGACCCTGCTTTCTGGAATCTGTTCTTGCTTTATAATTCTAGGATTAGTTCATAGTTTCAAATATTTTAATAATTCTTATGGGAAAATATTTTATTGTTATTATTAAATAAACATTTTATTTCCTTAGCAATGCAGGTCCTGATGTTGATGTGTGATGGGGTGTAACAGGACAAACAAAAAGTGGGATGAAAACTGCAGTTTTGCTCTAGCAGAAACTGATTAGCTGAAGGTACTAAACTATGTTCAAGCTCTCTGCGCTTCTGCAATCTGTTTCTGGTCTAAACTCAGCTAAAGTTTAGTGAAGTGGTTCCCAACTAGGGGGCGGGGGCTATTTTGCCTCCCAGGGAATATTTGGCAATATGTGGAAATATTTTTATTGTCACAGTTGGGATGGGGGGCGGGGTGTGTGTGCTGCTGGCATCTAGTGGGTAAGGCCAGATCCCTGACAAACAGGACAGCTGCCCACAGCAAAGATTTATCCAGCCCAAAACATCAGTAGTGCCACAGCTGAGAAAGCCTGGTCTCATGGAAAGATGGTACCTGATGTTCCTGACAGAGAGCCTGTTTCCACAGAGCTATGAGCTCAGACCCCAGGCACTGGAGATGGAGGGTCCAGAAGCCTGGAGTTCTATCTTCGATGCCTCCTTTCTTTTATTATTATATACTGAGAACTTATTTTGTGCCAGACATTGTGCTAAGCCTTTGTCTTCATAATTACACTATTATTTATGGTACCCTATTGTATAGGTTTGTAACTTTCTATTCACAATGAGGAAACCAAAGCTTAGAAAACTTTGGTGACTTGCACTTGCCAGAGATCACTAAATATTCATCGGCAGAAGTGGGGCCAGAACCAAAGTTAGCATGACTTCAGAGTCCACATACAAAACTTCTATGCTTTGTCATCTCCTAACACGCTGAGCTTATTCCATGGATCCGGCTACCCACCCATGTAAAGGATGAGTCGAGATCAAGGCCAAATGACTGATGTTGATGAGGGAAGACTCAGACACCAGCTGCCCACTATGGAGGGACAGCATGGGACACGACACCCGGGGATGAGCCTCCCTGGCACCGAGGGATCACTACCACATACCAGCTGAAGAAGCAACTAGAAAATACCTTGAATTAAAGATTCAATGTGGAACAGCAGAATATACCTGTCTACATATAATAACATGACTTCGGGAAGCGGTTTGACCTAATGTAAGGGGGAAATGGAAAGGAGAAATGAGATTATAAGCCTGTGAGTCTCTAAAAAAGAGTCTGGAGGTTGTCAGAAGGAATACCCCTATGTACAACTGAACAGAGTCTAAGAGACAGATAAGGTAGATACACCCCAGGTATTGGTTCTTTTGAGGGATAAAGAGACCCACGGGTTCTATGGTCATGGCAGAAGGGGTTCACTGCCATGACAGATGGCCCTTCTTTGGAGCTGGTGTTTCTGCGTGATGGAATTGGACTCAGAGGGGATCTCTTTTCACAAGACTTGCATGCTACTTTATTGGAATTGTAGTTGGTGCTGGGTTTAAGATATATGTAGGGGATTTGAATCTCTGGACTGATAATATGACACCCAGGCCCAGAGCCTCAACAGACTTCAGCTCCTACACTTTGATTTATTGGACTTACTCCACTCAGCTAACATGGAGTTGAAGAAGGTCAACCACCACAACATGGAGCCTAGAGTGTCTACAACTAGAAGCGGGAGGAGTGCATCCAGTACCCATGTGGAATCTAAGCCCTCACTTGACATAGGTGTGCAATGGACACAACCAATCCAATGTCCACAGAGAAAATGTGGAATGGGTGTGGGAACGGTAGCCATGGGGGCTGCTGGGTGTGGGGAATGGGAGGAAGAGATGAGATGTGGAGGCGTTTTCGGGATGTGGAGTTGTCCTGGATAGTGCTTCACGGACAATTACGGGACACTGTAGATCCCCCCAGGGCCCACTGGATGGAACGTGAGAGAGTCTGGGCTATGATGTGGACCATTGACTATGGGGTGCAGTGATGCTCAGAGATGAATTTACCAGGTGCAATGGATGTGTCATGATGATGGGAGAGAGTGTTGCTGTGGGGGGAGTGGAGGGCGGGGGCGGTGGGGTTGAATGGGACCTCATATTTTTTTTTAATGTAATTTTTAAAAAATAATAAATAAATAATTTTTTTAAAAAAAGAATGAAATGAAAAAAAATAAAAATAAAGAGCACTGATGGACTCCTCTCTTTTAGGGGGAGTTTTAAATGTGAGGTCATGCTCGGTCCAGAGGGGATGCTGGCATAGAGTCCCTGACTGTGGCTTGGAGACCTTAGGTCCAGCAAGGTATGAACGCTCAAGAAGAAGACATCCTTCATCAGCTGATGGATAGTACTGAGATCTGAAACTGGAGAGGTGAGTGAGTCTGTCACCAAGAGACTGACACAGGGGAGCAGGTGCTTATGACCCGCGAAACTGAGAGAGCCCCTAAGTAGTCCTTAGGTTTCTTTACTGTACGTTATGAATCTCCCAGAGGGGTATGTGGTAGACTAGGTTATTTGTGCAGAATCTAATTAGATGAAGTTCCATGGAACACAGTTTGTGGAACCATTAGAAAGTAGAAAAGCATTTCACCTACTTCAAAAGATTTCTAGTGGAAAAGAAAATACACCATCACCACCAGTCTTGATTTCTTTAAATATCCCTACTCCTCGGTCTCCGTTAAGCCTAAAATGGACAAACTAATCTAGGAACTGTTTACGTTCAACTACAATAAAATTTCCCCCGGTGTAGTTCAGTCTCTTTAAGCCATTTTCTTTCACTTGTTTTAATCAATAAAAACAGATTAAACCATTTTACCTGTATTTGAAACAAACCCTATTCTAGCAAATATATTTTTTCAAGCTAACAGACAAAAACAAGCACATGGCTTTCATGTGAATAGCCAACACACGTTGAAACCAAATTAATTCATTGCAATCTGCAGGAAAAGTAATTGATTTAGGTTTTACACATGTAAGTGATATAAGTGAATAGAACAACAGAAAAACTGCCAGAATTAGGATGAGGAAAATAGTGCAGCTCAAGTAGACAAGAAGGATTTGCTGAACCTATAAAGAATACTTTAAACTATGGTATCTGAGCAAATAGTAGGCTCTTAATAAAGACAGAATGAATGACCAACTGAATAAATGAATGAATAAATAGTTAGGGAGTGTCACATTCCATAAAAACTTTTTTTAAAAGAGTATATAATTGAGTCTCTTGATAATGATAATGGCATTTTTTTTTTAGTATTTTGGAGTACTTTTACATGCAGCATTTCCTCATTGGTTTCATGCAACTATGCTGTGAAGAAGGAAGAGAAGTGTAATTATCCCCATTTTGTAGATCCATTATTTTATTTTATCAATTTAGCAGTTACCCCAGGCCAGAAATGGATTCTGAAGTGAGCAGAACAGCTGTGGCCTGGCAGAGCAGAGTCTACTGGGGAAGGCAGAGGTCCAAAGGGTCACTACAAGTCTCAGAAGCTTACCACAGGGAAAAGGAGACTTAGAAACAAGGAGCCCCAAAGGGGTTAAGCTGTTGTGTTGTAGAAATAGAATCAGAACCCAGCTGGCCTGACTCCTGAGAGAGCACTGTGTACCTCAAGGACAGGGCCACACCCCCTGCTCTCTGGCATGGTTGGTCACACTTTTTAAAAAGAGACATTGACAATTTAAGGAGCTTACAGAAGGTGCCAACAGGAGAGTGAGCTGAAGAGCCATGTCTGTTAATAGTAGTTGTTCAGAAAGCCTGGTCTCTTTATTCTAAAAAAAAATAGAAGAGAATGCATGCCAGGGTATGCAAATGTTTGAAGAATTGTCATGTGGAAGAAGAGGAAGTCTTCAGATTGTGAAGCTGTAGAACACAAGGTACATCCAGGTCCCCTAAAAGGCAGATAGTTCTAACAAGGCTCCACTGAAAATGCTCAACTGGCAGAGTGAGAAGGCAAGATCCTTCCTGGGCAATCCACATGGAGAGACACTTGGGAGACAAGAGAAGGTTGTAGTACAGGGTGTGACCTGTGGGTCTGGCAAACCTGGCTCAAAGTAAGCTCCCCCACTTGCACCACCACTTGTTAGTTATGTTTGCTCCGGCAAAGTGCTTCATCTTTCTGAATGCCATCTTTCTCACCTGCCAATGGGAGAGAATGACCAGATCTGTCTCAGGTGTTGGTTGTGGATTCAGTGAGGCGGGACATGTAACCTGTTCCACCAAATGCCTGGCAGGAAGCCTTGGGTAAATGCCGATTGCAGGAACAAATCATTAAAGTATTCAATGTGCATGATTAGGAGTTGCAGACGTGGCAGCAGTATGGCGAAAGTTACAACTCCATCTGGTGAGTACAAGGATGGGAAATGACAGATGTGAGGGTGCCACTGTTGAACCTCGTGCGCTTTGCAAGTAGACGATGTTGCTGCTGTCCATCACAGAGATCCTGAGTGATTCCCAGGCGGGATAAATGCTGAGCGAAATGTCCTCAAAAATCCTTTCCAACTCTGAAATTCCGAGAGAAGAAGAAATATCGAAAGGTCCTATTGTACAAGTCAGGAATTTTCTGTTCCTTCAGAGCAACAAGAAAGGTCATGGAAATGGAATCATGAAACCGTTTCTTTCTGGAAAAGGAATAAAAAGCCCTTCTCCCAGTCCCTACCCCATCTTGTTATTTACACCAACAGAAAGGGCTTTGTTTTTGTAACTTTCTTTGAAAATAACATGGTAAGCTGTCCCTTAAATTCCCAGAATGCACACATGAGACTTGTTGTGCCTGTGTGTGTGTGTATATGTGTTTTGCCAAGACCTCCCCTAAAAATAACCCCCAAGGACTGTAAGAATTTTGAGGATATGAATCAGGGTCTTTTATAATATTTGGTCTTTTCCCAGTTCTGCTTTGAATATGAAAATGAAATCCCTTGTTTCATCAATATGAAAAACAGAAATCTTTTGTTTCTAATGAAATGGGAAATAAATTCTCACATTGTGCCATCTTCTGGTCAGATCTGGAAACTTGCATGGCAGATTACTTACTGGCCTTGAGGGAGGCACAGAGCCGGCACCATCAGGGAGTCCAGGCAGGAAACATCTGTCCTCCCAGAATCTCATAAGCTGATCCAGGCCTCTTGGGAGGTGACAGCTGAAATGCATTCAAAGTCAGACTATGGGACTATTTCAGAAGTTCAGGGTTCATTTGTTCATTTATTTGGAAGCACATGTTTCTGCTAAAGAGCAATTACTCATTATGCTCTGATGTAGATTCAGTCTCTCCAAAGGGGAAGAGGGACCTTTCCAAAATGCTCTTAGCTGCCCACATCCATCAGGTGTCTAAGATACTTGTGTTTTAGCTGGTGGAACATACTCAAAACTACTTTTGAGTCTCTGCTGAAAAGAGACAGAGAGAGAAGAGAACCACGATTCGGGGTCTGAAATCCCCAATCCATTTATTAAGACCAAAGGTTTTCTAGGAAAACCCCTTCATTGTCCATCACAAGCCTTGGTCCTAAGCCTCCGTGTGGGACGTTCCTACATATGAACCACCAAGACTCTTTTTATGCCTCTGCCCTGAGCCCAAGAAAGAGAAGATTGAGTGGTCTCCTTAGTCTGTTTCTCCTGGATTCAAACCTGAATCTAAGCCAATACCTGGTGGAAAGAAGCAGCAAAGAAAAGTGAACCCAGGTGAAAGAGCCACGCAAATAACCAAGTTTCTTCCTAGAGCTCAAAAATCAAGGTTAAACTATCTATTCCAGGCCATCCCAGGGCAGAATGAAGGAAAAGTAAGAGAGGTTTAACTGTTGTGGAATTTAAGAGAAGTTCAATTATTTGAGTATAGAGAGGCCAGGACTCAGCAATGATTTTGAGAAGGAAAAATGGTTTATTGACGGCCGGCCGGACTCGGGAGCTTTCAGTTTGAATCCCGAGCCCTGAACAAGATTTTCAAACGTCTTTTATACAGAAAGGAAAGGCCAAATGGTCTCTTTGTTTCAGTTTTCAATAGGCTTCAATTAGCATATATCTTCCACATCTTAGGTAAGCTTTTAGCATGGACTCCAGACATTCTAGATAAGCCTTTAGCACATTTGGTTTTTGCATTTCCCCTAAATACTTAAAGTTTATAGCCCCCGCATTGTTAAACATTTCCTGGGACTGGAGCCGCTGCCAGTCCCCAAGGGCAGGACTGCAGCCCCCCACCGTTCCACACCCACAAGTCAAACAACTTAGTTATCTCTGAAGAGACAAAGAGCCCTCCACCCATAGCCCACATCATAACCAGGAGGGAGGCATCTCCAAGTCTTATCTGGTCCTTAAGCTCCAAGGAAGACTAGAAGTTTAAGGAGACAAACCCAGGACCCTGAGTCCTGCAATACTTTGTTAAGGGCTCCAGTCCTTGGGCATATCTCAACAACAGCTTTGGCTCAGCTCTGGATTCCCTAGAAACTCCCTCTGCATAGTGCCCCTCTTTGATAGAAAAGTGGAGGGAAGAGGGACACTTGAACAGCCTCCTTTGCTGGGACCAGCAGCTTTCATCTGAACAAAATTCGCTAGCATTATTTTGCGTTTAAAATAGGCTGGGCTTGTAACACACACCTGTCACTGACTCTCTATGTAAAGTGCTACCTGCCGGTAGCTGAAACACCACTGCTCTGGTAGTTTATTCTATGTACAGAGGGCTAGTAAAAATCACACTTGCAAACCTGGCTATGATTTTTGGAGTAAAAGTTAAATTCTAATTTTAAAAAACAATGGGGAAATAGCAGTATGGATTAGTTATTCTTTATGGATTGCATCAATAGAGATCTTTTACAAAAGAGCAAAATGTGAGGACGTAGCCACCCATGGGCCTAAATATGTACCTGATTTTTCGTAAGGCAAATTCTTGGACTTTATGTCTAATTACTGCTTTCCTGTTAAAACCTTGTTGTTCATTTGTTTTTCAGTAACAGGTAGCTGCCAAGAGAACTTTGTCTTAAGACAAAAGTTGAATTAATACAGCAATCCCAAAGTATGCCCCTTGGAACACCAGTCCCTCAAGATGCTAAGTGAAAAAAGGTGTCTATAACAAAAAAAAAAAAAGAAAAGAAAAGAAAAAGAAAAACACTATGGTACATCTACCTTCTAGGAGATTCATAATGCACACGAGCTTATGAAGGCTCTGAGGAGTTTGAAGGTAAATAAAAATTTTAGTAGTGTGAATTTGCTTAACATCAATTTTTTCCAACTTCATTGGTCAAGAAATATTTATATAGAGGAAGATCTAATGAGATCTCAAGAAGGTAATGCTCTAAGGATCATATAACAGGAAGCTTTGCTCATAAAACAAGCAGGTAGGTGAGGTTTTGTTGTTTTCCCAGGACCCAATGATGATGTTGATGAAGTTGTTTCCCCAGGACCCGAATAGATGCACAATTGCTATGTAACAACAAAAAAACCTATTACATCAAGTAAAGTACAGATTGAACTAATAGGTCCTTGAGCAGTGAGGACACATCCACATCATTCCACTAAGCCTTTGCCCATAACAACTATCTGAGTTCCAGGAAATGAGCACACAGTTTTGTAGTTATGACAACAGGGAAATGTTGGCTCCTCTATAAATTATTTATGAAGTGAATCAGCCAAGTGGCATTTAGAGAGCTGGATTCTGATATAAATATTGTTTAATATTTGTTCTCCACTAAACACTGTAGAAACCTTGCTCTGATCTCACTCTTCAAAAAAGGATTGAGCCTCAGTTTCTTTTCTGTAAAATGAGAATTCATGGGCCACGATGGTTTGTGAAAGGGTCTCTGCAACCTTCAGATTTCATAACACTGCAACGTGTGTCGCTCGGGAACAGAAAAAAAATCTATCATGCTCTCCTTTCTGCTTCTTTTTCTAGAATTTTAGACTCGAAAGGAACTTCTTTGTATGCTTCCCATATTAGATCTAACCACATTTGATTTCTAGGTTACTGTATCGCAGGACATTGAGTTTCATGGCTAGGGGTGGGGGAAGAGTGTACATCATAAGATCTGGGAATTTACAGGTATGTTTCTCTGGCTGAAACCTGTTGAACATTAAGCAAATCTCCCTGGAGAAACTCAATTGCTTTGCCTCTTAAGAGCAGTTAATCATAAACTGACCACATTTTCTCTTCCACTTGACCTTCATCTCCCATAGGGAATTCTGCAAGAATTTGGTTCCCCTTCATTTTGCTACTTCAAGCAAGAGAGGATTAAGTACCATGCCCTGGAGACCTACTCTTGTCATTCTGGATTTCTTAAACCCTTGAGAAGAGTTGCCACATGATGTTAGAAGCAGATCCCATCTCCTTTGTACCAAGAAGCACAACTTGAAATATCATTACAAGGGGGGTAATTCTGACAGGGACCTGCTCATTTCAATAAGGGTCAAAGAGGAGCTGCTCTTTTGTTTCCATGAGCAGAAGCTTTATCTCCATGGGAGGCTGATGGACCTTAGTCCACCATAATTTTTCATTCTGCTATGGAAAAATCTGTATCAGCCAAAGAGCTGGGATTTCAGATCACAAATTGCTACTACTATGATGTATGACAAAGAAATAAATTTGAGAGGGAAAAGTAAAAACACCACAATGAAAAACTCTAAGACCTTATCCTAGACTCCTTATGAAGAAGAAGAACCCTTGCTCTTTAAAGCTCAATAAGTCTTGTACTGTTGGATATTTTCTAAGATCCTTTTGAACCTTCCCAAAGAAGTCCCTATCAATTTGATGGGTTCCCTGTCTCCAGGGACTTGTGCAACTACAAATATTCTAAAGGACAACATGCTCAGTTAACTGCTAACACCCTATCATTTTTCTCCATCTAGCTATGATCAAGCTGAAGAAAAACATCAGGAAGAACCCCCATTAAACCTGGGTCACTTGCAATACTCGGAGGAACTGTTTGCTTTTCTCTGTGGATCAGAGTAGTTGCCACCTCATTCTCCCTGAAGATTGACTCTTCAAGTGTTCCAGAAGGCTTTAGCTCAGTTACTGGGTTCTAAGTTCCTTTTCAGCAAGGTATTCTCCTTCACCTTATGATCTAACCCCTTATTGGTGGCAAGAATGGGTCAGGCCCCCTATAGACGGTGAAAGAACCCAGGAATGCCGGAAATGGCAAATACTACATACATTGTAGTAGGAGTGCAGCCTTATGAAAATATGAATTTTCTTCTCACTATGAAAATCCCCCCACTTCTTACAGGCTTCCCTCACCCTTCCCCTGTCCTCGTTCTGTCTCTGTCTTTATTAATGCACAATTCTCAACGCTAGCTACCAGGAAGTCAAAGGAACAAATTCTAGCAATGATCAAGTGCTTTGTCAACGCTTTATCCTCTCCAGTGGGCATTTGTCATCAAAAACTGAACCCGGAAGGTCCTTTTTAATCCCTGTTCTCCTTGAATGTAGCCACTTTGCCTTGTTGTGTATGGAACATTGAAAGAATTTTAGACAAGGGGAAATATTGCCATCTACAGGGTAAATAAATCTCAGAAGTTTATAGGCAATCACTCAGCAACACAGCACATTCATTTTTATGGGTTGTTCTTTTCTTCTTTTTCTTTGAAGTTAATAGAGCCAGTGACAATCTTGTTGACTAGAATGACTTCTGGACACATTTATTGCTCAAGTATAAAAAGATAAAATGCCAAAAAAAAAATTGAAAGGTCATTTCTTTTTGTAGAAACCACTAATTGCAAACTGTTCCAAAAATTGAAGGAGCGTGAGAACATTTTGGACCCAAAGTTCACGAGAGGCCTTTAGTGTTCTAGAAGAGGCTGAGTCTTACAAGGTTATACCATAATATCAGACAGCTACTGGGAAAGAGGTGTCTTATGTTCTGTGGGTTTCCCTACCTGTCACATGTAAAAAATAAGGAGCTGTATTAAAAAGACGTGAGGTTCAATTAACCTGATTTCATGATTCTCATCTCTAAGGACCTCAGCTAAGCAGAATTAACGTAGAAGGGGAAATAAAGTAGTTCCCTCCAAGGTCAAAGAAGGTGTGGAGAAGTTATGAGAAATGCAATGTGTATTTCAAATAAAGTTTAAGGGGATTATTGTGAAATATAATGGATTGATTAGAAAACATGAGGCAAATACATCATGCTGAATAAATGCTGAGTAGCCTCCCTTAGCTAGCAGAAAGAACTCAGGCTATATGGTAAAAACATCATTGGAAGTTCTTGGGGCATAATTATCAATAAATGGCGTATCATTCCGAATGATCTTAACATGGCACTTAGCCTGGCCAAGATCTTCTGAGAAAAAGTTCTCCATGCATGTTCTATGAGCACAAGAGGGTTTTCCAAAGTGATTCTTAACTATTTTCCATCTGGGCACTTCAGAAAAGTCGCCTTTAGAGGACTGGCTCCCTGCTCCTGCCTTTCCCTTTATCTATCAACAGAATGGTGTTCCCTCCAAACCCAGGCTCAAAGGCTCAGGTGAGCACTCACCTTTGTCACCCACACACCCAGTGATTCCCCAAATCCTGTGGCTCATCATCCTTGACGCCATGTTTTTCTTTGGCCTTTGTCTGGAGAGCAGAGCACAGAGAAGGAGAGGAAGAGTGAGCCGGTAGTAACATTTACTGGGTGTCTGACCAAGTTTCCATATTGTTTTTCAGTCTTCCCAACACTCCTGTCAGGATGCTGAGGGTCAGAAAGTTTAAGGAACTTGCCAAGTGCCTCCCAGCCTGGCAGCTGTGGGGAGACAACTTTGGCCCATTCGGGCTGACTCCCATCCCACGCTTTTCTCCCAAGCAGTCACTACCCAGAGCCAAGCATGGCGGCCTCCACCCTGATGCACAACCTGCTCCACCACAGGAGCCCTGCCTCTTAAATTCGGCCATGTTGTTTCCAGTTGAGAGAAACAGCCCCATAACTCATCTCTCTACCTCTACTCCTACCCTCCTTCAAGTCAATCAGATAATCTCTTCCAAACTCATCTTACTAAATACAAGTCTGTGCTGTCCGTTAACCATAGACTTAAGGCCAAACCACTTGACCTTGAACCACAAAGCCCTCCACAGTCTGGTATAACCCTATCATTCCCGTTGTCCCTACACAAACTGCCCACTAGGGCAAATGGGAATATTCACCTCAACCTAAGCATGCCGTTATGCCCTTTCTAAGTGTGAAGAAATGTCCTGTACTGGCAGAAGTATTCTCTTCCTTGCCTTCTCCCCTTCCACACCTTCAGGAATGACTTCAAATGCCAAGGATCTGCCTTTGTGGTTCCCAAGACCCCAGAGTGAAACTACCTTTGGTCAATTCCAACTCTGCCACTTAAATTGAGTGACCTTGGACCAGTCACGTAACCTCTCTGTGTGTGTCTCAGTGTCTTCAACGTGAAGATAATATTATTACTTACCACAAACATTTGTTGTGAGGATTAAATCAATTGACAGGTGATAATTGTAAGAATGTCTGGCACATAGTAAATGTTCTATAAATTTGACTGTTGTTCTAATCTTTATCTCCATTGTCATCATCAGCAACAGCATTTCCTGCTCAAAATTTCTACAGATCTTTTATTACCTCCATGTATTTGGCATAAATCCATACATTATATTATTTGGGGTTTTCTTGAATTATTTTATGCTTATGTTCTCTCTCCCATATTAAATATCTTACCTATTTTTATCACCAGCATATAAGATGACCCGTAATAATTTCAAACAGAATGACCCTGAGCTGAGACATATTTCTATAAAGGAGATTATTTTCTTGGTCTCTCCCATTCTGGGGAGTAGAATCTTGACTCAACTAATGCTAGAAACCACATGTTCAGCTACCATCTGCAAAGCATGTACAGTGGACCAAGCACTATGCTAAGTACTCTACTGACACCTTCTCATCAAATCCTCACAACAACCCCATGAAGTGCCACAATTATCCCCATTTTATAGATGGGAAAATGAGGCTTAGGAAAGCATGCTGCACATAGTTAAGGAAGCACCACACCCACTTGGAAGGACGGAGGCATCTATATACATACAGTGCCTTGCACAGTTACAGGTGCAAATATAGACATTGCCCATGAGATGCCATATTTGAGCATCTCATGTGAACTTTCAGATCCCCCTCATCAGATACTGGTAGAGACCCTTAGCCAGTGTGGCCCCAAACCCCTCCCTACCCTCATTCCCATGAAGCCTCATGGTTTCAAACACCATCTATATGCTGACAACTCCCCAGTTTTTATCTCCAGGCCATACCTTTTCCCTGAACTCCACACTTAGGTACCCAACTGCCTCTGGATAGCTCCCCTTAATAGCTAATAAGCATCTGAAACACAATGTATGAAAACCTAAACTTGTGGTTCTTCTTGTCCAACTTGCTCCAACCAGTCTTTCCCATTTCTGTTAAAGGAGACTCCATCCTTCAGATTCTTGGTTCGAAGCCCGTGGAGTCATGTTTTCTGTCATCCTCCACACTCAGTGTTTCAGGAGGTAGGGGGGACTCTACCTCCAAGATAACTCGAAACTTCGTGCACCACTTCTACAGTCACTGCCTTTGTCTACACCGTCATTTCTTACTGAGGTTACTGGAATCCTGGCTGTTTTCCCTGACTCTGTGATACTTCATCACAGGCACCGGAGACATCTGTTAATCACAGGTCAGATCACGCCACTCCGCTGCTCAGGGTGGACATCAAAGCCTCAGAACGGCTTGTGGTTCATAAATAATCATCCCCTTTTATCTCCCTGTCCCCAATAACTTAGCTCCAACACTCCAGCTTCATTGCAGTTCCCTGAATATATCAAACACAGTCTGACCTCAGGGACTTTGCACATACTGCTCTCTGCATCTGAACAGCTCTTCCCCTGGATATCTTATGACCTGTCATCTCATCTCCATTGGTCTTTGTCCAACTGTCATCTTCTTAAAGAGACTTGCTCTTTCCACCCTATTGAAAATAGCAGCTCCATTCGTCCCCCTCTGACAGAGGAGACTTGTATTTGGGTCTGTTTGACTAAGTAGATCCCCTCTGACACAAGCCTAGACTACAGACAAATATGCTATAGCTACTATTCCTGGGTTACCACCTCCACACCCCCACCGACTGTAGTTACTTAGGGCCATCACAGTTAAGGATTTCTTGTCCTGTATTATCTGGTCCATATTATGATAGTACTGGATATAGAATACAAACAGGCAACGTTACTTTTGATCTGGGTTGGGGGTAATGGGGAAATAGCCTAAGAGGCAAGACGGACAAATCACCAAAGACAGGCCAGTCACATAAAAAGACACTTTGAATGTGCATTTGAGGTGGTCCAGAGCCTGGCTCTCAGGCTCAGGAACCTGAACTGTTTATGGAACATTCAAGTCTCAAGGATCAGCATCATTAACCAGGAGCCTCAAACTGATGATGGCAATTTAGAATTTAAAATTTCCCATCAACACTGAGATGTCCGAGGGGACCCATTCCTCATTCCACAGCCAATGCATTTCTCCTGTAGGCAAGCTACACTGGAGGCCAAAGCATAAACAGGGAGTCAACATATTAATCTTCTTTGAAAATTACACAGGTAAACAATCTCGAGAGACTGCCACCCAGGGTGCTCATTAATCCAAGACGTATGTGGTCTAAATTTGTGATGCAACCATTTGTACCCATAGCAGACCAAGCAGAAAGTGAAAAACACAAAATCCCTGGGAGAGAAGACTAATACATGCAATCATCAGCATGCAAATTATGGTAATGGCCCGTAAGCTAAAAGTGGCATGAGCCTTTGGGAGAGTGAGCACGGTGGGTAGGGGGATGCTATGGGGTGAACCAGGCCTAAGGAGGGGCCTCCTAGCAGAACTGCGCGATGTCAGCCCTCACACAGGCGTCTGAAAGGATGGAAGTAGCACTTCAGGAAGCAGGGCTGCCAGGAGTACGGGCATTGAAAGTCCACAGCAGGGAAACAAGGCAGGATGTTTTAGGAGTAACAGTCAGGTTTGTGGCAGTAGGACTGAAGAATAAAGCATCAGTCGCAGAGAATTTTGCAATAGAAATGTACTATGCTTAATAATTAATCCAGCAGAGGAAATGAAGGCGAGAAAGTAAACATGGTTATTGTTTGTTTTTTAACCTGGTGAGCAAAATACCACAGGCATCAATGGTCCAAGTTAGGGAGAGGAAGTTGTTTGATCAGAGAAGAGAGTATGATGATTTGTGTCACCACTCTCTAGGACCCTGGAGCTGGGTCAGAGACCACGAGAGGCACTGGGGATACAGAAGGAATGTGCACGATCCCAGCTCCACTCCTAAGTCTGCCGGGGAGATTTATGAGGAAATAAACCACCGCAGTAAAAAGAGATGTGGTACAAGTAAAGGTGTGAGCTGGGTGCAATGAAAACCTGGATAAAGGCATGTTTATGTCTGCCTGAAGGGATTGGGGAAGATATCACAAAAGAGGAGACAAAGCTGAAATAAACAAATAAAAATAAGTAGGATTTAGCTGGGCTGAAAAGCAAGTCAGTGATTTGGAGTCCTAAGAGAATATGACATGTTCAGAGAACAGTGGGAAGTTCATGAACAGAGAGGAAGAGCGACTGAAGATGATTCTAGAAGAGTAGGCATGCACCATGCTAAGGGAGCTCGAGTTTTATCCAGTGAGAAAAGAGTCTTTGGTTTTGGTTTTTGGAAGGGCCTTGATATATGAGCTATGGATGTTTTCTGTAAGCCGGATTCACTTAGGAGCTTTATGTTGCATGTCACAGAAAACCCAGCACAAACAATAAAGGGTATTTATTGGTTCTTACAATTTGAGACACAGTTAGAACAGGTCTTGGCTCCCATTTCTCCATGATTCTCTCAGCTCTGTCCTCCTCTGTGTATTGGCTTTGTGTTCAGGGTGGCAAACACTCCTCATGATAGCAAAATAGGCTGTAGAAGTTCTAGGCTTCACTTTTGCAGATTGGACAAGAGCGCTACAAAAAAAAAAGACTGTGAGCACATTTGTACTCATTTATTTTCTAATAGCCTTGTTTTTAAAAAGGTAAAAGAAACCAGTGAATTGATTTTAATAACATGTTTTATTTAACCCAACAACCCCAAATTTTATCATCTCAATATGCGGTCCATCTAAAAATTATTGATGAGATATTTTACATGAGTTTTTAAATTCTGTTTCCCCAAACACCTTCAGATTAGAGGAGGAACAAGCCCCGTCAAGTAATCTGAGTATGTGTTTCTTCTCTCCCTTGCAGCCATGGTCCCGAAACCCTGCAGCAGTTCTGTTCTATGTTGGGTCTTTTGCTACCTGCTTACAATTTAGTTGATAAAATGGCCTCCAGAGCATTTCTGTTCTCCTTTCAGAGAGAGAAGCCCTTTTATTCAGCTAAGTGATCCCTCTCTGCTTACGTTTTTAGCAGGGAAGCAAGAGTTCTCTGTTCTCTAGCTGAAGCGATAGACTATAACCATCTGGTCATGTATCATTATCTTCAAGATTCATTTGTGTATTGATAATTAATGTGCATTTCCAAACAGCAGATATTCCTCCATCTGTCCTATCTTTTCAGCTGCTTGGGGCAGCACTCCACACATTTGGGAAAGCTTTATAATATTGTTCATTTGTATTAATACACCAATTTATTTTTACTTTATCTTAGTGTTTCTAAATTAGTATGTATATTTCTAATCTTTAAACCTATCACTATATTTCATTTTCCTATTAATTGAATTTGGCAATATATTAGGCTTCATTGTTGAAGACATTTTGGACCACAAACTTGGCAAACTTGGCAAAGACCAACCAAGAAGGATTTTCCTACAATGAGTCCTTGATGCTGATGACTATGCTTATAAGTCTATGTGCTTGAAATATGAACTAGGCCTAGAGATACAGGGTACTTAAAAGTTACCTCCTGAGAGCCTCCATGTTGTTCAAATGTGGCCACTCTCTAAGCCAAACCCAGCATGTAAATGCATTACATTCCCCCTAGCATGGGACATGACTCCCAGTGATGAGCCTCCCTGGCACCAAAGGATTACTACCAAACACCAGCTGGTGATTAAATAGAAAAAGGCCTTGAATAAAAGGGTCAACTCAGACCAGCAGAATATCTCAGCCCACATGTAGGATCATGTGTTAAAAACTGCTTTTTGACCTTGAATAAAAGGGGAAAAAGGCAAAGACAAATGAGTTTATATGGCTAAGAGTCTTCAAAAAAGATTCAGGAGGTCATCAGAGGGGTCACGCTTATGCACTCCTCAGGAGGATTCCAGAAACAGCCAAAGTGGATACAACCCCAGGTACTGGTTGTCCTGAAGGGTACAGAGACCCACAGGAATATGGTCATGGTAGATAGCTCTGGAGTTCAGTGCCATGTTTGGAATTGTGTCCCTGAGTGTGATGGAGTTGGACTCAGATGTGACCTTTCTACACATGCCTCTTCTGTTTCTTTTACTGAACCTTTGGTTGGTGCTGTGGTTGCTGTATACTCAGGAGACTTGAATCCCTGGACTGTCCAGGTGTCAGCTGGGCCCTGAGCCTCAGCAGAGCTGCAACTCCTACTCTCTGGTTCATTGAACTTATGCAGGTCAGCTAACAGGGAGGTGAAGATAGTCAACCACCACACCAGGGAACTGAGAGTGCCTACAACTGCAAGCAGGAGAATTGCATCTATCACCCATGTGTAATCTAAGCCCCATCTCAATATAGAGGTGGAGTGGACATCACCATCCCAGGTCCCACAGAATGGAGGAATAAAATATGGATTGCAGTGGACTTACTGATATTCTACTATAAAAATATTGTGACTACTAATAGAAGAAATTGTATCACTGATGGGGAGAAACTGGCCACAGTAGTTGCTGAGGGCAGGGAGTGGGAAGAAGAGATGTGATGGGGGGAATTTTTGGGACTTGGAATTGTCCTAAACGATATTACAGGGTCAGATGCTGGACATTATATATCCTGCCATAACTCACTGAATGTACTGGGGGAGACTGTGAACTACAGGGTAAACTATTATCCACGTGGTGCAGCAGAGCTCTAAAATGTGTTCGTCGAGTGTGATGAGTGTGCCACAACAATGGGGGAGGTTGTTGGTGTGGGAGGAGTGGGGTGGGAGATGGGGGTATATGACAACCTCTTATGTTTTTTATAATGTAACCTTTTTTGTGATGTAGGTATCTTCAAAAAAATGCAATTTACAAAAATGATGGGTGTGGGGGGATGGGATGTGGGTTATATGGGAACTCTTATGTTTTATTTATTTATTTATTTTTATTTCTCTCCTCTTCTCCCCCAACCCCCCACCCCAGTTGTCTGCTCTCTGTGTCCATTTGCTGTGTCTTCTTTCTTTGTCCGCTTCTATTGTTGTCAGTGGCATGGGAATCTGTGTTTCCTTTTGTTGCGTCATCTTGTTGTGTCAGCTCTCCACGTGTGCGGCGCCATTCCTGGGCAGGCCACACTTTCTTTCGTGCTGAGTGGCTCTCCTTATGAGGCGCACTCCTTGCACGTGGAGCTCCCTTACGCGGGGACACCCCTGCGTGGCATGGCACTCCTTGCACGCATCAGCACTGTGCATGGGCCAGCTCGACATGGGTCAAGGAGGCCCAGGGTTTGAACCGCGAACCTCCCATGTGGTAGACGGATGCCCTAACCACTGGGCCAAGTCTGCTTCCCTCTTATGTTTTATTAATGTAACGTTCTATGTGATCTATTAACTTTAATTTTTAAAAAAGCATTATTAAAAAATAATAATAGAAAGTCTAGAAATACTTGGTTAGGTGAATTATGGAAACTGGAGTTAAAAACCAGTAAGAATGGTCCTCCTGCTATCTATAGAAGTACGTGCTATAGAGACTACCTCCTCCCTTAGCAGGCTCTCTGGGATTTTCCTGCTCTTGCCATCTGGCCAGAGATTTCCAATGAGATCCAATTTATTCTTTTTCCTTTCCAACAAGAACCAACCATGAGCATCTTGGCCATCTCCCACCCATCTCATCTGTGATTTCTGAGTATCAGGAGAGGAGGAATTCTGTGTTTGGAACCATAGAATCCTCCTCCAAAAGTCATAGGAGGCAAGACGGCCAGGGTCTGCTTTTTCCTGACATATTGAAGTGAGAGCATTGTCCAGGCTGGCCAGATCCCTCTGTGGGATGCCTAGCCAGACTGAGAGCTCTACTCTCAATCTCTGCCAGAAGTGCTGGCTCAAGAACCACCAGCTTCTAGGGACAAAGGGAGGCTCTCAGCAGCCCTCCAGGCTGCCTCATATCTTTGGCAATGGGTCCTGGTCGGCAACTGCACACACATGCAATGCACAAACACCAGCCCTGTGGAATCATCCTCTTCATCATGATGTGACGGCACTGGGGGAAGGCATATCTCGCATTTATAGGCTGGCAGTGACACATCAGAATCTAACGAGGGGCTATAGGACATAATTTGAAATGGCACTAGACTCAATACAACTTGAAGTATAGTTCAATCAATATAATAATGAAACAAGTGAAGAAAACTTAATACCTTTTAATGTTGAAAAGATTTTCCACCTCCACTACTATTGCTATCTTTTGCTAAAAAATAATTCATGATGTCACAGAAGTAATCCAGGCCTTACTTTCCCACTGTCTTTTACAACAATTTCCATTTCTCAGAACAGCTAATAATCCAAGGAGGGAAAACTTTTTTGCAAGATTGAATTTAGACTTGCACCGTTCTCATTCAACGCTAGGTGGTGATCTGGCCCTACTCAACGGAGCCAGGTTTTTCTATTGCCAGCCACACCTCAGATTTCAAGAGTCTAATGACTCAGCAATGGAAGAGGAGAATAAAATTTGAACAAGGGATGCTGTCTATATAACATGCCTAATGTGTACACACTTGCCGTCACCACCAGCAGCAAGAAAATTCACCTTTTGGATGGGTCCTTTCTTGGACCCATCTTTGAAGAATTCTACCTCTTTAGCAGGATTTAGAGTACTCTAAGCAAATAACAATTTGGGAAATCCCTGCCCCCAAACACAAAAAATAACCAATGAGCAGAAAAAAACACTAGTCCAATTGAAAAGGAAGATACCAGGTTCATTGATGGCTGGATGGCCATTTTGTCCCTTTCTGTCAACAACAGAAGAGAAGAAGCTACCTGTTCATTGTTCTTGGTTTCTTTCCTTTTTAAGTTTTCAGGGTTGTCTTTTTGGCATTTAAGCCACCGTACTGCAAAGGTGCAGCATGAGTTCCTGTGTTTACGCAAACGCGGTGTGACTCACCCTGACCCCAGAGAGCCGATTGCCTTCAGTCCTTAGAAAACAAGCTCTGTCTGTCCCTGCTCTGCGAACCCCTCCTTAGCCCTGCGGGAGGCCAGGCCCCTACCCTGTCATCAGACTGCGCACTGGACCACAAGCTCAAAACGTTTTAAAAGCAGGGGCTCAGCCAACCCTTGTAATGTTTGTGAGAAAAGTTTGAGATGACTTTACTTTTTTACTTTCTGCTTTGCAAAAGGGGAAACTGGACCAGGTATGTTGAGACCTTGTGAAGGTCACTGAGTGATTCAGAATTAGAATCACGATCTCTTGGCCTTGATTCTGGGCTGTTTCTTTCCTAAATCTCTGCCACCCAGGCCCTCCTCCTGCACCACTAATGCCCTCCTTATGCATATGGCATGTGCTTGATTCTTTTATAAAGTATATACATTTGTTTAAGTGGACAAATCCATTTCTGTGTTTCTGCAACTCTAAACAATGTGCCAATGGCCCCATGTTACTGGTATAACCCTAAGGTAAGTAGAAGCCTAACTTCTACAGTTTAACTTTAAAAATATACATACCATCTTTCTCTCAGGATGCACAGTTTAGGATAGCAGATGGAAATGCCACAGGAAAACCCTACAGAAACAGCTTAACTCTACTTAACCACATATTTTTCAAACTTATTTGAACATAGATGATTTTTTTCCACACCATTTCTCCTCCACCCCACCCAATAACACTGTTAGAGCATTCTATGGAATACCAGTTTGGAAATGCTGAATAAAATGACCATCTCTTTGTATAGCATAGGGTTGGGTGTATAGGCAATGGCCCCTAGTGACAGTGCCCCTTACAATGCCAAGGAATTCCAGAATTCATAGAATGAGCCTTTGTAGTTTCCTATGGCAACCCATGAGTTTGCAGAAGCCACACCCATGGCAGCTTGCCCAAGCCTGAGATGATGGAGCAGAGAGCAGATTCAATATTCTTTTCTCCTAATGACAGTGGGCACTTCCCATCCCTTCCAACGCATACAGGCTTCTTCACCCACGGCCACCCTTGAACACCCCTCCAGTTCTTCCACCCTGTGCACAGTGGCCACCTCCCCCTCCTAGTCCTTTGGAAGAGTCCTCCAGGCATCTTAAGTCACCTGATTCTTGGAAGACAACTTGATTATTAGGATATTCCTTAAAAATGGTCTTCATCTACCCCTATCCAAAGCCAATACCCCAGGGCTTGCCTCTTCCATACAATGATAAAGCTCTAACTCTCTTCCAGGAGCACACCCTTCATATCTCTTATTTGTTCATTAGAGTGAATAGCTTTGCACTGTAGCTAGAGTTTCCCACACTACTTTCATAGCCAGAGGAACTAGGGAGAGGCAAGTGCCTAAAGTCTTTTAGGGGCCAAAGATGCAATAATAACCCTGGGGTAGGAATTTGTTGTTCAATGTAACTGCATGTTAATATTCAAACTCAGTGGAAGTTTCCTGGGTCATGTACTGAGAAATCATACTGACTTGGAATAAACCTGTTGGACAAGGGTAGTTGCCCTATTTGGGGTGCCTTTCTTTTACTTAAGCTTCAAGATCCATCAATAAGGCTTGTCTTCACTTTGTGGTCCTTGCAGACTTTCTCATCAGGAGAGGAATCCAACTTTTTCTTCAGTAAAAGTGCTAAGTCTAAAAGGATAAATTCCTTCTGGTGGAATTATTAGATTTCTGTTGGTCAGATGTATTTTCTTAAGAACCAACTGTCAATAACAACAAAAGCAAAAACATACAAAGCAAGTCGCATAACTTATTGGACTAGTGACATCTACATTTAGAGAAAATCCTACTTAAATGCCAGGATCCAAAGCAAATGAAAGAGTCTCCTTTGTAAAGATTTTAATGAGAGAGGATCCACTTAACTTAAATGACTTGAGTCCCGTCCTGCCAGATGTGAAAAAGAAACTCATCTCTTAGGCCTGGACTCAAGGCTGCATCCTCCAGGAACTGTCCCCTGAGCACCAGCCCATACAGCCCAAGAATTTGATGTGCTCCTTTCTGAGCCCTTAGCACATGGGACAGATCTTCCTGCACCCCGTGCACTTAGCACAAATGGTTATGATGGTCTTCTCCTTGGTACAAGGCCTGAGGTACATTCACCTTTGGGGACCTAACACATAAAGGACCTTCCAGGCCAGGACTATGGGGATTTGAGGATGGAACAGAACAACTGCTGCCCAAAGAGTTCATCCCGGAGCATGTAGCCCTCCCTACTCAGGCCACACCTGATGGTCGACATGGCTTCTGGTCTCCCACTTGTCTGTCTGTAAAGAGCCATTCACTATTACTCTGGTAAGGGGACCATGGAGAACTAAGCTCTGTTTCCATCACCCTCATAACAGTCTATTTGAAAAACTCATTGATTGAGCCACACGGACTCTCAGGACTTTTTGTGAGAGTGGGGATCCAATGGCCCCTTGTGATTGTGGTGGTGGTGGTGGTGATTTTATTCTAACTACTATTTATGGAATGCACATTATTTGCCAGACACCGTTATAGGAGCTTTACAAAGTTAACCATACTTCATCCTTACAATGCCTCATAAGGAAACTGAGTCTTTGAGAACTGGAGATCACTACCCCAAAGCCCATGGATCATCTGCTGCTAAACTCTACTGTTTCTCTGTAATAGGAGATATATTAAAAATATAAAACAGTCAAGAGAAAGAGGTGGTAGAAGAGAAAGGGAAAGAATAAGCTGAAAAAATCTGTGAAAATTACTCTTTGAAAAGAGTGAAAGATTTTTAATTTGAGTAATGGTGATAAAAGTCATGCTGGTTAAATCTTATATAAGAATATTTATCTTTAAAAAAGGAAACTGACTGTATTAATTATTTACTGCTGTGTAACAAATTACCCCAAAACTAAATAGATTAATGCACAAACATTTATCATCTCACACAATTTCTGAGGGGCAGGAATTCAGGAACAGTTTATGAAGGCTTCACTGGGGCTGGAGGGTCTGCTTCCAAGCTCATTGGTGTGGCTGAAGTTTGTAGAGTCAGAGATAAAAATCTGAGTTTGGCGCCAGCCAACACTGGGTCTTAATTTAAAAAAATAAGAATAGAAATCAAAGAGCATAACTGCCTGAATGTGGCGACACACATAAAACAGAACAATTTCTCAATGTTGCAATGTTGCATGTGCAGCCAGCAATGTTGTCTCCTAGCCTATTTAAATCAACCTTGCAAAACATATATTCATTTTTCAATAAATGTTTTTAAGTTGCACTGATATATTATACAAACTCATGCCAGGCACTGTGCTAGGTGCTCATGGGCAAAGCAAGTTAATAATTTATGACAAATACATAAGAGAATAACAATATTTCTAACTATAGCAACTTGCCAGTAATAAATTAAAGAATTGATTGATAATTAATTAATTAGTAATTTTAAAAACTGAACTGAATTATAGTCTGGAGAGAGGTTAGGGAGTTTTGTTTGTTTGCAAGAATGTAAGGTGACGATATCTCCTAATTTTAAGTCTAGCTCTCAGCATGGAACTCATTAGTTTTGTTCAACTGACAAATATTTGTTGGTTACTGTTGTGGATTGAACTGTGTCCCCTAAAAAGATATGCTGAAGTTCTAATTCCCAGGACATCAGGATATGACCTGATTTGGAAACAGTGCCGTTACAGATGGGGGACTAGGCAAGCTGTGTCCTTAGGAGAGGAGGAAATTCGGGCACACAGACAAACAAAGGGGAGTACGCCACAGACTGCCAGCAAGGCACTCCCAGGAGCTGGGAAAGAGGCGTGGAACAGATTCTTCCCTGAAGAATCCATGATTTCAGACGGCAGGCCTTCAGAACTGTGCAATAATAAATTTCTGCTGTTCGAAGCCACTCAGTTTGTGGTATTTTGTTATGGCAGCCCTGGGAAACTAAGGCAGTTACCAACTGTGAGCCAACTCCTAGGTTCAGGGAAACTACATGTTAATAAGATCTTAGTCAATGCCAAATGCATTCATCAGCAAAGTAGATGCTACTCTTGTAGAAATATGTTCAGTACTGCATTTTGTCTAAGTTGAAATTCACCATTTTAGCTTAGTGGTTAAGAGGACAGCCTCAAGTATCAGAGTTCCACCATAGACCAGCTGTGTGGCCCTCGGCAAGCTATTCTACCTCACTGTGTTTTGGCTTCCTCATCCATGAGATGGAGGTAGTCATAGCCCCTGCCTCTAAGCTTATCACGAGCATTAAATTAGATGATGAGGTAAAGCTACCTTGTATAATGCCTAACATTGTAAGTTCTCAATAAACAGTAGCATTGACTAATCATCTTTGTGTGTGTGTGTATTCCCCAGGATATCAAAAATCACAGGCTCTTTCTGAGGTATACCTACCACTCCAGTCTCCATTTCCCAATCCAGTGCACTCCGGAGAACCAGATCATTTCATTCTCTGCCAGCCCCAAAACATCCATGGAAACCATAGGCATGGACCAAAAGACTAAATAGCCCTACAAATAGGGGCTTAAAGGGCGAGATGGCCATCTATCCCAGACACCTCTAAAGGACCAGGGTCCAAGCACACATCCTCGTGTGATTGTTGCTTTCTTCTCCAGTAAGCGCATGCCTGGCAATTGCAAGTTCCTGAACCTCCTGGTCACTGGCAGGACAATCCGCTCTGTACAGCTGTGGAATCTCTACATCACCAGGCACCGGAGAACCATTCTCCAAAGACATTACATAGGCATTCTGGAGTCACCATCTGTGAAGCTCAAGGACAAAGCCCCAGCTATTCCAAGCATGCAGTGAGGGGACCTTGCTTCCACTGCATCTTGCTCTCCCTGGAGCATGCCTGATGCTCTGTACACAGTGGAAACAAGAAGGTAAGATGTTTTCTCCTGACTGCTTTCCCCTCCACCTCCCTCCTTCATGTGGCAATGCCTTAGCGAATCACCTGGAGACGCACAGCTCAGTAAAGCAGCTGCAGTAACACGTGGACAGATCTGGGGCCAGGATTTCCAGGCTCATGTGTCCTCACCCTGACTCACCCTCGGAACCCCAGTGCAATTAGATGCATTTATTAGACTATGACGCTACTGCAGTCAAGATTCTGGTTTGGTTTCTTAATCATGCTCTATACTCAAATCTAAAAGAGAGATAGAAAGGTTTTAAAATGAAATCAAGTCAACAGGACTTTTTAAAGAGAGTGAAGGGTACAGTATCAAAAGATGATCAAGATTGAAAAGAAATACCTATGATAGTTCATTTCTTGCGTTCTTGATATGTGATCTAGATATATGATATGTAGGTGGTATACTAAGTGCCTTATATTGATTTCCCCATCAATTCCTAACAATTTGAGTATGTTTAATTATTATCCCCCATTAAAATAGAGGCAACCAAGACTTAGTGGGTTTAAGCAAGTGGCACAAGGTTACATTGCTAGTAAGTTTTTGTTCCTCTGCATTTCTGAAAAACTGCATCTGGTTGGAATCAGGAAGAAAAGAAAAAATAAACTTCAACATCACTCAACTTGCCTTTGCAGTGGGAAGGGATTACAGGGTTGTTAAATGAACAATCTTCAATGGCCTTAGGTTTTGCTGATTGAGCCATCTGCCTTCACAACCATCTATTCCAGAAGCATGGACTGACACAATCACCCACTTTTGAGAGTAAATAGAAGTCTGGGTAGTTTTTCAGGGGTTTATAGTCTCACTTCTCAGGTTGGAGCAATCTTCTGCCTACAACGCAGGAAGGAGAGGAGTTCTAAACAGAAGTAGAGTAGAAAAACTCAGTGACCTTCTGTTCCTCCTGAGTCAAGCCCTCGGAGTGGGGCTTTGTTTTCTCATTCGAGGTATTACTTAAGTACTTCCCAGCAATCAAAGCCCTCAGAGTCCTGTCCATTTCAAAAGTGAGAGTCATATTAGTATTGTATGTTTCTTTCACATACACGCCATCCAAGCTAAAACGCTTTGCACTTGCAGTCATCTCCTGAAGATCACTTTTCTGGGTTTAGGGGTTAAGTACCCTAGCATCTATGTACCGCATGGGCAAATGAAAACGGCGGAGACCCAACAAGTACCACAGGAAGGAATCTGCTTTCTTTTCTCCCCTCGGAAAATATAAATGCACTTTGAAAGAGATTGTGCAGTTAATGAACTTTGCAGTCAAGAAAAATGTCCTAAATATTACTTAGAAATGCAGCATTAGAGCCCACTGCCAGCAGGATGTGGCCGAGCAAGCTCAGCTTTGGCAGCAAGTGACCTGGTTCCAGTTCTAGCCCTGCCACCTGCTGGGAGGGTGGCGTTAGAGAAGGACTCAACAGTCCTTCCACCTCTCAGGGCTGTATCAGACATCAAATAGGTTTGATAAACGTGGTGTTTTGTTTCTTTATTATAATTGTTAACCATAGCTTGAAATATCATGACTTTCCATGATATCAAGTGTTCACATCACTTTCTCCCAAGTGACGGCCTCCCTTTGCGTTTCTCTAAATATAAACACTCAAACAAGAACTAGCTCATCTTTCCAGTTACCTCCCAGCTGGTCTCCCTAACTCTGCGCTTGTCCCCTGGGGCCCATTCTTGGACCAGCAACTCAATTTGGGCTTTTAAGGTCTCCCTCAGATCACATCCCTCTTCCACTTAAATCCATCAGTGCCTTACCTTAACCCTTGCTGTAAAATCCAGCCTCCTTCTCTTGGCCTGTAAGGGCCCGAGGGATCTGCCCCCAGCTCTGACCCCTTTCCTCTTGCTCTCTTTCCCTTACTTACCATGCTCCATCCTGTTGACTTTCCCACTTTCCTTGGACATACCAGCTTTAGGACCTATATCCTTACTTTTGTACCAGGTCTTTGCTTGGGTGGCTACTTTTTATCACCATCTAAGACACACTTCCATTTCTTTGTCCTACTACCACGCCTTTATTTGTAAAGGCTTCATCACCATCAGAAAGGATATCATTCCTCCACTTATTTACTCTTTCACTTGTCTTCCCCAACAATTTTGCTATAAAAATATTTTCCCAGTGTCGACAATAATGCCTGATATAGAGAAGGTATTCAATAAATGTTTGTTAAATGGCTACATGGATGGATTCAGTTCCAAAGCATGTGTGTGTTCATTCATGTACTATTCTGGAAAACTGGCATCTTTGTGCTACAACATTAGGGTAGCTAACTGAGAATCTATGCCACAAGTTTCTCAACATGGGAACTTCTAACAGGGTTTACCAACTGCCCATCTGCAGAGGAAATAACAATTGCTCCCTAAGTAGAGTTAAATATCATAAACCATTAGAACTGGGGAGTGTCAAGTAATAGAGGCAAGTAAAGCCAGAAATTAAAAGATAAAACTTCTGAAAAGAACAAACTAGGACCAGAACTAATGGGATCCAGAACCTACATAAGAAGCCCATGATCTGTGTTGGAGAAGATTTCCTATTGCACCCTTTGCAAGCTATGAATTCCTTATCTTTGCTCCTTTGCCCACACTAGCTCTGCTTCTCCTTCTTTATTTCCCAGTTTAGTTAATGTTCTTATCATCTTCCCAGTCCACCCATGCCTAAAACCTGGGTGTAAGCTTCATGAATATTTCTTCTAGTCAACTGAATAGTCAGTACAATCTCACCTTCTCCTCATCTCCAATGTCTTAGTTCAAAAGCTCCAAGCTTCTCCTAAACCATCCTCCACGTTGCTTCTCGAGGGATCTTTCTAAATCACAAATCTAATCATGTCACTTCCATTGTTAAAACCTCTTTAATGGATAAAGTTCAAATTCTGTAACATGGTTTTTAAGGGCTTTCTACTCATCTTTCTAGCCTCGACACGTGCTCCACTCTCCCTCCTGCTAATCCAGATCAAACATGTACACAGAATCTCCCTCCTCTCTTCCTTCCCTCCCTCCCTCTCTCTGTCCTTCCCACTCCCTGCTCCGGCTTTTTCTGGCTCTCTCCCAAACATTCTTCTTGGCTGACCTTACCTAAGTACTTGAAGTTCCCTAAAGACTCCATGGTCTTTCTAATCATTCATTTTCACATCCTGTTCCCTCTAGTCGTCTTATAGGATTCAGTTCCAAAATCTCTATATTCAGAAAAATGAGGATGTTTTCCCTGATGTATAAGAAGACAATCATTTTGTCTGCATCTCTTTTATAGGCCTAATCACATGACATTTTAACTATTTGTTTACATTGTTTCCCTAGCTACACTGAGCGTTCCTTGAGGGTCGGGCTCATGTTTTATTTATCAGCCTTTTCCCTAGAGCCTATTCCATAGTAAGTACTCAATAAATGTTTATTAAATGATATAGATAAAGATGAGATAAAAATCTATTCCTGATCCATCCCTCCCTACAGCTACCAGTGACAAGCTACCATTTCCCTTTGTGCATAGATGTCAGCATAAGGCTGTTTCTGAAATAATTATCCCTGTTCCACATGTGGATCTTGGACATTAAATTAAAAAGTTTGTCACTGGAATGAATCAGAGCCAACCCACCACTATTTAATGTTCAGAGTGCTGTGGGTACATGAAGCCTCTCAGAAGTTAGTTGGGATCTTTAGACAAAAGAACTTAAGTGCAGAAGCCAGGAGCACAAGGGACAGTTAAGTACCCAGATCTGCAAAACAGTGATTGACATGTGTTGATGCTTTAACATGAACACAATCCAGAAGCCCATGGAAATGAGGGCATTTCTTCTTTCCTGGGTGGTAAAGGTTTGGGACATTCTCTCCTACACATGCTTGCAGACTGTGATGCTGAAAGAATCTTATATCTCACTGGAACCCACACCAGAGCAAGGGAAAGCCCCCTCCTGCTTGTCCAGCAGACTGTCCCCCTGCTCCTGGTCTCCTGTGCTGACCAGACAGCCCAGCAGTACCAGGAACCCACTGTGTGGAGCTTTGTGCAACAACAACTGCCACCAGCAATCATTTCTGTGATTGAAACCTCTTTGGATCTTAGGGCCACAGGGATGGACCATGCAGAGGACATGGCAAGGTTAGATTTGGTCTACAGCCTGCTCCCCAATTATACTGGCCATTACTGATCTAAACAGTGGAACTAAGTGCGAGGTGAAAAGAAAGGGAACACAATCCTTCTACGAGTTCAGAAATGCCCAGACATGGGCAATTTGCAACTGATACCTGCTCTGCCAAAAGCTTAGCTACTTGCCATCTTCTTATAGCTTCGCCTTAATCTGCAGTACACGAGCAATAGTCTGAAGAAGAATAAGTGGCTCAAACACTTCTTCAATTGTGATTCTGAAATAGAACACATTATCCAGTGACAGAAGTGAGGACTGTGGAACTGAGAAAGGGAAATCCAAGTCCAGAAAACATTTCAAAGGGTCTGTTCTAAAAAAATAAGATAAAAAAAAAAACAGTCAAGTACACAATTACTCCTTGAGCATTGAAAACAAGTACTCTCATGTCTGGAAATAAATTGCCTGTATGTTGGGAGGGTCAAAGGGCAGGCTGGTAGACTGGATTGGATATCCGTCCTCACTTTCTTACCTCCAGCCCACCCCCACACACTGCTAGGTGAGACTCTAAAGTCACAGCCCTCAATCAGGGTTCTGCCAGGGAATTAAGTCCTAATGCCCTGAAGCGTCCATTCATTGCAATGAATTAACTTCTCTTCTTTTGTGTCTAGAATGGTCTTAACTCTGTATTACCTTCGGAGAAAATTGAGAAAATAGTCATTCAAATCATTTCTGTAGGGCTTAATGCTGTCACAGAATCCAGGTTGAGAAAGACTACCCATAAGAAGACTAGATTTTGTTTCTTAAGAAGCATAGCTGTACGATGACCCTCGTCGCTTAAAATGGCTTGGCAATCAGTTTAGGAACTGACTCCACTTCCAGCGGCAACATTCATTTGGCTATCCCCAGCACTAGCAAATTGTCATCTTTTCCATAAACTTTTATTGAAATAAATATACATAAAGTAGAATGCACAAATCTTAAGTATCCAGCTCAATGAACTATTACAAAGTCAAAACACTCATGTAACTGCCTCCCGGAAGCCTCTGTCATTTTCTTTCCCAGTCATAACCTCCACCCAACCATTCAGCCTTCTAACACTGTATAGCAGTTTTCTTGTTTTTGCTGGAATTATAAAATATATAAAATTTGAATCTAGATTCTTATTTTCACATGCAGCCATAGTTTGTTTGTGTTTTCATTTTTGCCTTCATTACTATATGGTTTCCACTGTTTGAATATATCACAATGTATTTTTCCGTTCTATCTTGATAGATATTTGTGTTTTTTATCAATTTTTAGCTATTATGAATAATGTTTCTATAAACATTTCTTGCACATGTCTTTTGGTAGACATAAGCCCTTATTTCTATTGGATATAGTATAATTTTGGGGTAGAAGGACATGTATATGTTCACAGGTTTAATAGTTATCAGCAAATGTCCTTTCAAAGTGGTCATATTAATTTATACTCTGACAAGTAATATACGAACATTCCATCTACTTGATGTCCTCAATACTTGATTTTTTCAATTTTTAAAATCTGGGCTAATTGAGCGTCTAATAGCATAATATCTCACGTGATGGTTATTTGTATTTTCCTGATGACTAATAATGTAGGGCACCTTTTCTTTGCTGAATGTCCAATTGAATAATCTCTTTGTAAAGTGCCTATTCAACTCACTTACCCCCGTTTTTTTCTTACTGGTCTGTAGAAACTCTTTATATGTACTGGATATAAGTCCTTTGTTAGATATATGCATTTCAAGTTTCTTCTCCCAGTCAATGATTTTTGTTCTTACTCTCTTATTTGCGTCTTTTGAAGAATAGAAGTTCTTTGTCTTCATGGACTCCAATTTATGAATTTCCTTTATGGTTAGCATGTATTGTGTTCTACTTAAGAAATCATTACCCATCTAAAGGTAATGAAAATATTTTTCTCTGTTTTCTCAAAAAAACTTTATTGTTTTAACTTTCACATTTAGGTCTGTGATCCATATAGAATTGTTTTTATAGTTGATATAAGTGTAGTGGATTGAATCCTGTACCTAACAAAAGACATGTTCTTAATCTTAATCCACGTTCTTGAGGTGTGAACCCATTTGTAAACAGGACCTTTTGAAGATTTTTTATCAGTTAAGGTGACAACTCATTTGTGAATAGGATCTTCTAAGATCCACTGAGGTGTGACCAAACTGAATGAGGGTGGGTCTTAATCCATATTACTGGAAACCTTATAAAGAAAAACCAGAAGTAAGAGAAAGCCACAGGAAGAAGCCAGAAGTCACTGGAAACAAGAACAGACACATGGAAAGTCAGATGACCACGTGACAGGAGGCGGCTGTGCAAGTCCAGGTGCCCCAAGGGCTGTGGCCAGCCAGCCCCAGAACACTACAGGCGTAGGGAGAAATGTGGCTCTCTTAAAGTTGTGAATTGAGTCTTGTCACTTTGAGGACATTTTCAATAAATATCTCTTCGAATGGTACTTCTTCCTTGCAGATTTCTCCTCTGCTTCTAGCACTCCAATTACATCTTAGCCATTTATCAAAGCTCCATATGTCTCTTGCACTCCTTCCTGCATTTTTCACCATTCGTCTTTATATATGTACTTCAGTCTGGATGTTTTCCACCCATAAAAGACATTTTATTTATTATTTTTTTGGCTGTGACTAATCTGCTATTAAATCTATCTAATTCTTAGTAAAAATGTATTTATTTTTCAATTAAATAATCTATTTCTTTTATAGAATGAAATGTCTTCTAATTCCATAGTGAAATTCTCTTATTGTCATCATTTTCTTTAATTCATTAATCAAATTCATTTTTAAATCTTTCGTCACATGTGTACAATATCTGGATCATCTGTGGGTCTTTTTTTTAACCACTGTTTGTTTTTCCACCTAGTTTTGGGTCATTTGGTCCTGTTTTCTGGCATATGTGGCAATTTTTGGTTGAATGCCAGACTTTGTGTATGAAAATTATAGAAGCTCTGGTCTAGCAAGTAAATATGGTGAATGCAGATAACTGATCCAATAAGCAACGGAGATGATGCAAAGCTGTGTTTTAGGTTTGTGGGATCTTCTTCTCTGATTCATCATAATCCCAGTGTATGTTACTTTAGGGGACTCAACTCAAAGTCCTGGATGCTTACCAGGCCCTTCCTCGTTGGCCCTTCCTGAGACTTCTTAAATATCTGCGTAGCTGTTTATACTCACAGCAGCTCTTTCCTACTTGATTTTTTAGGCTTCTGATCTTTAAAAATCAATATCAGCCAAACCAAAAAAATTCAATATCTGCTTTAAGGGGAAATTACATGTGGAATGTTAGCCTAATTTCTCTGCATTTTACTTTTCTCTGGGAAATTGATCCTTTAAGTCCTGACTGCCAAGTTTTACCCCTCTATTCCAGTATGACTGCCACAAACCCTTTTTTTCCCCTTCAAATTCTATGACTCATGATTGGAACTGGCCTAGCAAATTACCTGAGAGGAGGAAAGAAAATGTAGCAGTCAGTTCAGGTTGCTTCTCTTCTCACCAAAATCTTGACCTCTCATGTCTGACTGCTTTGGCTGCATTCCAGTGCCTTCATAGAGATGCTTATTTTACTTTTTCCAAACTTTCTAGTTTTCAGCAGGATTGTTGAATTGCTGCAAGTCATTTCATCGTTGCTGGAAGTAGAATCTTCATTTCTAAAGGGTGGATCAAATTTTGAAAACCAGCAAATCAGTCACAATCAGTTCTAGCAAAAAAAAAAGCTAGTCACCAACTAGGATTATATTTGCTGGATAGAGAAAAACACAGAATGTGTTTATACAGTAGTCTTCCAAATACGTACAAAGGCAAGTTGAAAAAATACAAATGAGTGACACTGGCCAGGCATGAGACAATAAGACATGGAGAACCCCTGCTAACGTGAGGCCACATGTCCTATTTACAGGGGACAGCTGCTTCTCAGCTCTAAATTAAGTCAGCAAACTTGTTGTGTAAAAGGTCAGATAAGAAATATTTTAGGCTTTGTGGACCATACAGTCTCTATCACAATTACTGAACTCTGCTATTGCAGTATTAAAAAGGCCAAATCCAATATGTAAACAATTTATGTGTACCAATAAAATTTCATTTAAAAACATGTGATGGCCATATTCATGAGGGATATCAGTCTCTGGTTTCCTTTTCTATATGTTCTTTGTCTGGTTTTGGTATCAGGGTAACACTTCTTATAACATAAGTTGGAAAGTATTTCCTCTTCTATTTTTTCCAGAGAAGATTGTGTAGAATTAGTGTTAATTCCTCTTTAGAATTTGGCTGAATTCTCTTGAAAAATCATCTGGGTTTGTAGATTTCTTTTGAAAGGGGTTTTAAATTACAAATTAAATCTCTTAGTAGTTACCAGGATATTAAAATTATTTCATAGTTGTGGTAGTTTGTACCTTTTGAGAAATTGGTCCATTTCACCAAAGTTGTCAAAATTATGTGTATACTCCTGTTTCATTCTGAAGGTGGTAATTGGTCATTTGTGTCCTCACTCTTTTTTTCTGATAGTCTTGCTAGACAATTTTATTAATCTTTTCAAAGAACAAACTTCTATGTTTCATTTATTTCATATATTGCTGGACCTTATTTTTTCTTTATTCCACTCTACCAATCTCTTTTAGGATAGGTATACTAGTAACAAATTCTCTTAGTTTTCATTCATCTGAAATGTCTTTGTTTTTCGTTTCATTTCTAAAGAGTATTTTCTCCTTTTATAATTTTCAAACTTTGCGTCACTCTTTTAAATGTGTCTCTTTTCTTGGCTTATACTTGGGTTTTACTTTGTAATCCTGTAATTTTAAAAATTATGATATTTAGCTCATTTACAGTTATTGACATGCTAATTATGTTTATTCTTAATTTGCTTCCTCTGTGATGAATACATGAGCTTCAATGCATGGCTTCCGAAAGCTAAAAAGCAGTGACTACAGAAGAGGCTCACTCCAGCAGAGATTTGGAATAAGCATGTAATCAAGATGACTGCACTGATAGGATTTCATATTGACTAGGATGTATGACTTTTGACATACTGAATCTTTAAAAGATCATTCTCACTTATTTACAGTTAAATCATAGATTCTGTTGAAAGAAAAGCATTGAAGATTAAAACAATTACACTGCCCACCCTTCCTTCTGTTCCCAGTGCCCAAAGAAGCAAAAAGCCAGGTAGGATGGTGCGTTTTTATGCTCCCCATCTGCCTCCACATTCCACAACTGCTGGCTGTGAAGCAGCTGGCCCTAATTTCAAGAAGTGCAGGCGCTCAGGCGTGTGACATTTGGGACTCACTCTGCTGCCCAAAGCAATTGGAAAAACTTGCTCTGGTTTGCAGTCCTGCAACTCAAGCTGCCAAAAGGCAGAAAGGAATCATAAAAAAATTACCTGGTCATCTCAGGCCTTCTCATTCTAGGTCCTAAATAGGAAAGATTAATAAGGTAGAACTGTTTCATCTCTCAACCTATAGCCCCTTTCCTGTACAGCGACCCTGAATTCACGTCCTTCCTTCCGCCCTGTGCTTTCCAGGACTAAGAGGGGCAAGGATGAAGAGGGAGGCTGCTGCCAGGAAATACTGAGAAGTAATAGAAAAGCAGAGCACAGCATTCTTTGGCAGGCTGTTGATGGGATAATGGATTTCCCAGCTAAATTCCCAGGCACCTGGGATGGAAAGAAGCATCCCCTTTTCTTCCATTAAAACTGAAGGTCTCAGAAAGACCAGGTCACCGTGATCCCAGCCAGCCTGAGTGGACAAGAGCCCAAGCTCGTGTTTTCTCAGCCTTGAAGGCCCGCTGCATCTTGTCCAACACAGCACAGCAAGGCAGCTGGACCAGTTACTGGGCCTTCCATTGCATCCCCTCCTAGGTTCCCACTAGGATCCTTGCACGAACCAGACATCAGCAATTTGCATTTGCATTTTATAAATCCCTTCGCTTGGTCCCAAGGAAGGTGTTTTGAAGCACAGAACATGGGATATTTTTAATCAAAGAGGCTTGGATTGGAATATCGACTCTGCTACCGAGTACCTGTGTGACCCTGAACAAGCCTTGGGCTCTCTACTTACTCTGAAGTCTCTGGCACCGCTGAGTAAGAATCATCTCCTCCCAGTACAGTCGCTCATGGAATCTTCCATTTGTGTTTGCACTGCTGTCTACTGCTGGCTGGCTAGTACTTTGTCCTTCACTGTGCCCTTCCCCTCCAGGTTCTACCGGCCTGGGCACTTGAGGAACATTTACTCAAGGCCACATTACATGCAGTTCCCCCTCCCCCTACGGTGTTTAACCCCTTCTGAAGAAATTTTGGTTAATTATAAAAAGAATGCTCATGAGCAGGAAATAGCAAAGGTTGAATTTAAGGTCTTCTTGGCGCCCAACCATTTCAAATTTTCTCCAAGCACCATTTCACTTACATTAGGCTTCCTGTCTTTGTTTATTGACAAAACTGAACAAATAGCATCAGTTCCTGGTGACTTTTCCCTTGCTCCTCCCCCTCTTTTGGTGAAATCAGTGGAAGCTGTTTTGCAAAGCTCTTGTTGAAGCATTTTTTTTAAACGGATGTGAAATGAATGGAGATTCACTCTATGCCTCCAGTGACCTGCTAACCAATTAACAGGAAAGAGAATCTTGGCAAAAAATTATTTCTCAAAATTTTCATCCAAGGATTTGAATGTGCAGGCTAATCTGTCCCTAAGAAATAAAAATGTGATGGCCATATTTATAAATTATGGAAACAGAGAAGGAAGATCATTTCTGGAATCCACGATACAAAGAGAGCCTTATACTGGGAACTGGGAAGGCATACTAAAGATACAGAAAGCACAAGGGACATAGACACACAGAGCAGAACTTGAGAATATTTAGAAAACTCTTTAAAATACCAACCAATGCATAACTGAGAGAGTGCAAAGAGTGACAAGCACTATCAGACTGGATAACACCCTCTCCTCCAAACATCTTTCTCCCCAAACTTAAACACCCCGCCAAATCCCTCCTCATACATAAAGATTTTCCAAATCGCACCAAACCACATGCCATCAAATCCTTCTCCAAACTCCTAGAGAAATGTATTGTCATAAACTTCATTTGGCAATGGGTTTTGCTGTCCACAAAGTTGGTACACATTTGGTTTGCTGCGGATCTGTTTTTCTGCACGCCTACGTCTCTTTTTCTCAGTAGACTGAAACGCCCCTGAGGGCTGTGTCCATGACTGACTTCTTTGTGTCACACAACAAATATGAATTCATCAGTCAAGAAGGTGACATTTCACCCATGCCACCAGGAAAAGACCAGAGAACGGAACCTGGTCACTCAGCAAAGATTATCATAACAACAGTCATTTCCACAGCTGGCATTTACTGAGTGCTTATTTGGTGCCAGGTTCTAAACACTTGTATTTTAACTCATTGAATACTTGGTAACAAGCCCATAAAATAAGTACTTTTATTACCCCCATGTTACAGATGAAGAAACGGAGGCACAGTGGACTCAGTTCGAAAGCTAATAAGTAGCAGAACCAATTTTTGAGCCCAAACTAACTGGCTCTAGAGTCTGTACTCTTAACCACTATGTCATATGAACAGCTAATGTTTTTAAAGCCCTGAGAAAAGGAGAGCTATGTCTAAACTCACAGAACTATTCAAGAAAAGAACAGGATAGAGCCCATCAGTTTTTAACTCTTTTTTCAAAGATACATGAACATCTTTTAAACAGAATCCATCTTCCTCCCAACCTGGCCTAACTGCCAGTGAATTCATTCATCTTGTTATGGATTTGTTTTTCTGAACATCCCATTTTCTCCAATATCATCTAATAGAGAGCAAGACTTCAGAACCATAAAATAATATATCTGTGTTGTTTTAAGCCACTCTATTTGTGGTCATTTGTTATAACAGCAATAGAAAACTAATATTTGCTCCAATTAGCCATTAAACCTACATAATTTATCTAATTCATATCCTGTCCTGAGCACGGATATCAATGGGACCTTCTGAAATTTCATGAAAAATATAATGACATTTTTTTTTTTTTTAAATTCGTGGTCAAACACTTCACATGCTGAACACTAGGATAAAGTAATGAGGATCATCTTGGATCATTTTTCAGTGGTGCCTGAAGTTAAGAAAAGGAAGTGTCAGATGGACATTACCTTTAACATTAAACATCAGATTCCACAAAAACAAGAACCACATCCATATACTGAGTGACTGACACATAAAGGCATTAGGCAAATACTTGTTCAAAGAATTCAACCAAATAAGAACCATAACCCTGCTAACTGAGGAAAAAAATAAAAGTGCAGTCAACAAAGACACTGGAGCAATTTAAACTGCCTCAATTACAGAGCAGGTAGGAAGGAAGGGCCCAGATAACCCTCTATTTTCTATGGAAACGGGTGGGAGATCGTCACACAGCCGTCAATCTTCACAAGCTAGACGTGGTAGGCAGTAAGCAGGGGGCTGACCTGGACCGTGTTAAAGAGCACAGCTTCCTGGCAGGGAGAATGGAATGGGAAGTTCATCTGCTAGATATTTCCTAAGCCTGAGTTGAACCATCCCAGAGATGAGACACACAACCAGAGGGGTGAGAGTTCCTTTAGTCCAAACAGAATTGTTTCCAAACCGAAGCTGGGGAATGTAATTGTTTACCAACCAGGGAACTCCCAGATTCAGTTAGCAGTACTTGCTGAGCACCCTCCGGGAGCAGGGGCCGTGAGGAAAACCCAAAAGCAAGGGGGATTCTAGTTCCTGCCCTGAAAATCTAAAGCAGGAGTAGGACAGAGAATCAGGGGAGCTCAGAGGAAGCAACCCACAAGCAAGTATGAAATAATGCGCCCAATTTGAGTACCTTGCACGGCTCCCAGCTTTGTCCAGGGTAAAGCCTTTAACACCCCCGTCTTCTCTTGGCAGCCCTTCATACTTTGTTCCAGCCTAGTCTACAACCCTTCCGCCATCTTCCTTCCCACACTGGGCACATTCCACCTCCACCACCCATGCAACTATGCCCAAAACGTCTTACTGCTTGTCCCTGCACCCCAGGGTTAGCTTCCAAGTTGTATCCAGTTTTCAAAGCCTTGCTTAAATCTGCCCTAATCTAAGAACTTTACCCCTTTCATCTCTTTTCTTCCTCCTCAGAAGGGCTCTCCCTCTCCCCTGGTAGGTGGTGTGTGTAATAATGCCATTGTTAACGATGAAGAGAAGGACGAGAAGCTTCCTTGCCTTGGTAAGGAGGCCCTGGGGTCAGAGCTGGTTAGCTGGTTGACACACACACCACCACTTTCTGATTTGCTCATAGGCCCATAGGAGAGTGGAAGGTATGTACAGCAGAAAAAAAATTAAGTTGAAAACTACAGAGTTTCACACTCATAACTAACGCTAGAAAACTGAATCCACTCCAATTTATCTTTAAAAAAAACAAGTCACCCCCACTCGGTCCTTTAGCTCTGATTAGTAATAAATTACCAATGACACATTTCAAACTAATTGGTTCCATGTAGCGGAACACTGTTGTGTAGACTCCTCTTCTGGTTTGAAAGGCTCTGGAAGGCACAGCCTGTGTCTTATCCATTTGAAGGCCCAGCCCTGTGCTTCAGTCATTGAAGGTACTTCTTAACTGTGATGGCATCGGCCTGAACAGCCTTGGCCCAGCCAAACTATGGTTTGGTCCCATGATGTCCCCAAGTAGAAGAGGAGAGAAGAAATCAGGGGGTGGTAAAGGAGCTTTTCCACCTCCCCTCCTGTAAGTGACACTCCAGATGATACATAGTGACGAAAGGGCCCATCCCTGCCCTTTAAAGACCAGCAAATATGTAATCAGCATAAACACAAGGAGAAAAATACAGTAATTCCAAGAGCCGGTTGAGGGAGAAGAATGAACGGCTAAGGTGGGAGAAATGCGCCACAAGATCCCTGGAGAGAGAGGAGGCTGGTTATTGTCTGGTTCACCTAGTCATTAGTTCCCAGAGGAGAAAACCCTGGAAGGCAGCCTGGGACGGGCCCGGCATGGCACATTCTCCCCGGTGGAAAGGGTGAGATCAGCGGGATCTGCCCCAGGCCTCTGAAGGCTCTTTTAGGAGAGTGGGGCCTTGAAATCCACCCAGCCCCCTTGGTAACTCTGATCCATCCTCACTTGCGACCCAGATTAGTCTCTTTCTCTGATTCTTTCTCGAACACGTGTGTGACTGCAGTTCCTTCTCGGAGGGGAGGGCAGCTCCAGACAGAAGTGATCTCCACTGTCCACGACTCGATCTTCTTATGACCGCCAGTTTGAATGGAGAAACGACTGTGTGGGGACGGAGACGCACAGGCTGCGGCTGCCTCCTGAAGTCAGTGGACATCCCTCGAGGAGAGAGACGCTGAATGACAAAGGAAGGTTAGGAGATGGCCGGCTGGCTTCCTGCCAAGTTTCGGTAATTGGCAATTAGGTGAAAAAGGAGCTTTTCTGCTAATAGGCTGTCTCCTTCAGTCATTTTTATTCACTTTTTTTCATAAATCTTAAGAAATACTTTATATAAAAGAATCTTATTATCTTCTTGCAGCATCATCTTAATGACTGGATAAATCAGCTTCCCCCTCTATATTTTACTGTCCCAAGAATTCTTGATGGCACAATTTGACAATGTGTCAATGTGGCTCAGAAAACTAGTTCTTAAATAATTAAACCATTCCATTGAGCAACTTGGCAAATAGTCACCTGCCTATCTGTCTGGGAAAACATTTGAGCAGGCTAGTAGAAAAGCGCAATCCCCTGTGGATCTAGGGTTGCTGCTTTTAAAACAGTTTTATGGACTAATTTACTTTTTTGGCATTTGCTTATAAACTCCCTATATTTTTAGTATCATGCGATGTCTGTTTTTATGGGCATCAGTCTTTACTACCACAGGTTTATTGCCTTTTGGTCAGAAACAATGAGATAGTGTAAAAGTATTCTGAATATTTAGGTTGAGATCCGGCTGCAGATCCCCGATGCACCACCACCCACTGTGTGATGGTAAGTGTCATAAGCTGTCTGAACTTCACTGTCCCCAAATTTAAAATGGATGTCAAGATTATCTTATTTCTCGGGAAACGGACTTTGGCCAGCGGTTGGGGCGTCCGTCTACCATATGGGAGGTCCGCGGTTCGGACCCCGGGCCTCCTTGACCCGTGTGGAGCTGGCCATGCGCAGCGCTGATGCGCGCAGGGAGTGCTGTGCCACGCGGGGGTGTCCCCCGTGTAGGGGAGCCCCACGCGCAAGGAGTGCGCCCGTGAGGAGAGCCGCCCAGCGTGAAAGAAGAGAGCAGCCTGCCCAGGAACGGCGCCGCCCGCACTTCCCGTGCCGCTGACGACAACAGAAGCGGGCAAAGAAACAAGACGCAGCAGATAGACACCAAGAACAGACAACCAGGGGAAGGGGGAAAATTAAATAAATAAATCTTTAAAAAAAAAAAAAAAAAGATTATCTTATTTCTCAAAGTCAAAATCATGAGGTGGTTATTACCCCCCTATTTTACAGATGAATAAACTGAGGCTTGGTGCGAGTGAAGTCCAGAGCCTGGACTCCCAAGCCCTCTGCTGCTGTCTCCCACTGAGGGAAAGATACGGAGCTGCCCTCAGAATCCTAAAACAACCGCAGTGTCCCCCTCACACCGCGGCCTGTCGGGGCCCAGTTCTCAGCAGCTGCTCTCTTCCTGGAAAAGAGGGAGAAGTTTCTAGGGAGCCTGTTGAGCGTCAGGAGAAGGCTTGGCACCCAGCCCCCTGGCTTTGCGCAGCTACGTAGGGCCCTCCGCTCGGGCCCTCCATTGGGCAGCCGTGACCGTGGGGAGACCCGGGCCTGTGCCCCGGGCCTCAGCGCCGTGCTCTCCTGGGCGCACGCCAGAAGCTCTTCAGAGCTAACGGGCTGCAGGCTGATGCTGTCATCTGTCCCCTGCTCTGGGTCGCAAACCTTCCAGAAGAGAAAGGGTGTTATCTTGGGGATCTGTGGCAGCAGGAGGGTCTGAGGGGACCATCTCTACCTCTCCCTCACTGTCAAGGAAAAAAAAAATCTTTTTTGTGGAGGGGAGAACAGGTGGGCTGGAGCTTCTGCCTTCAGATACTACTGGGTGTCTGCAGAGATTAGGAAAGAGAGGGCAGAAGTTTCCTCATCTCAGAGGGAGGGCCATGTCAACTCAACAGAAGAAAGAAACTAAGACTACTTTGTTGCCCTTATTATTCTAGCAGCTTCCATTTATTGAGGATAATGTCAAGCGTTATGCTAAACACTAGTATCTACACGGGTTTCAGTAACCCGTGTAGATAACAAGATAACAGCTGCCACCTGGGAAGTAGGTGCCTACAGTGAATTCCTGTCCCCACATCACAGATGAGGAATGAGGCTCAGCGAGTAATTGGTCAAATGTGGCTGAGCTAACATGCCACCCAGAATTTTTGAAGAATCAAATGAGAAAAGGCACATGAACCTCCTTTCTAAAGAATGAAGATAAGCAAAGCTAATTATATGCATCTTTTTTGTGTGTGCACATTCTTACCTCACTATGATCAAAGAGGGTCAGTAAAATTCAAATCTACAGATCAGCAAAAATCCCACTCCCTTCATCAAAATGTCATAGTGTGGCATTTGACTATGTAACGTTGATCCTCAGAAATATAATTTATTCAAACTAAAAGGAACTGGAAGATGTACTACCAATGTTTTTATTTATGAGTATTTCTCTATGCCACAAAGTATCTGGTTTTTTTCTTAATGCTTCCTTAAGGAATAAGATAGAGTGCAACTTCCTATGTTCATTTTTCTTCTGATGTCACATGAGGTTGAAATCGTTTTTGATATTTTTCCTACACATAGGATGAGCTCAGATGAGTTTGATTAGAAAGAGTAACCTCACTACACAAGAAGAGATGACAGTAATGCTGAAATGTTCTCACATTAAGGAAGCCTACATAATCAGTCTAATTCTATTTTTTATTGCACTCTGGAGCTAATAAAATCAGTTTTGTAGCAAAATAATGGCAGTAAATCCACAGGAGGATTCACGCTTCTAAGGTTTGCATGCACCACTTAAGAGAATCCAGATAAAATAGCTGTGTCCTCTCTGCCACAGAATTTCCCTGAGTCTGGTTGTACCCAAACTGTTTATGTCTGGGTCCCACAACAGAGTATTGGTGGCAATACTAACAAAGCCAGGACTCAAAATTTCCTTTGAACTGGCAAGTTCTAGTGGATGTTACACACACTTAACTTTATAATGGATCAAAGCAAAGGAATCATTTACTCTGAATGCCCCTGCCTCAAAGATATTTTAGCAGGAGGAAGCAAAGAATAAATAGATTTTATTTTTGTATATTTTAATATCTTTATTGAGGTATAACTCCATTCAATAAATTGCGCATATATAAAGTATGCAATTTTATGTTTTGACATAAGACTGTGAAATTTTTATGATATTCAAGATAATGAACATAACTCTCACCCCCAAGTTTCCTGTTTGTAATCTCTTTATAACTCTATGCCAACTTACCCACAAGCAACCACTTATCTGTTTTCTCTCTCTTTTTTAAAAAGATTTATTATTTTATTTATTTTCTCCTACCCCCTGGTTGTTTGCACTTGCTCTGTCTGTTTGTCTTCCTTGTTTCTTTAGGAGGCACTGGGAACTGAACCTGGTGCCTCTGAGGTGGGAAGGAGGCGCCTAATCACTTCAACCACCTCCATTCCCACTTTACCGTGTCTCTCATTGTTTTTCTTCTTGTGTCTGTTGTTGCACCATCTTGTGACAGCTTGTCACACCTGTCCATAGTGCCAGCTCACTGTCTTCTTTAGGATGCACCGGGAACCAAACCATGGACCTCCCAGGTGGAAGCTCAATTGTTTGAGCCACTTCTGCTTCTCTGTTTTCTGTCTCTAGAAATTTATAAGATGGGTCCAAAATCTATGAATTTTTTTGTCTTGCTTCTTTCCTTCAGCATAATTATTCTGAGATTCATCTATGTTACTGTATCAATAGTTCATTCATTTGTATCACTGAGTAGTATTGCATGGTAATCAATACGCCACAATTTGTTCATCCATTCATCTGTTGATGGGCATTTGGATTGTTTCCAGTTTGGGGCTATTCCAAGTAAAACTGCTATGAACATTAGTGTAAAAGTCTTTGTATGAACATAATGCTTTCATTTCTGCTGGGTAAATTCCCAGAAGTGGAATGGCTAAGTCATTTGGTAGGTGCAGATTTTACTTTAAAAAAAAAAAAAAACTAATAGACTGTTTTTTTAGAGAAGTTCAAGTTTACAGAAAAATTGCACAGACAGTACAGAGTTCCTACATACTCCCTTCCACCCTGCACACAGTTTCCCCTATTAGCAACATCTTGCATTAGTGTGGTACATTTGTTACAGTGATAAACCAATAATGATACATTATAATCAACTAAAGGCAGTAGTTTACATTAAGGTTCACCCTGTATTGTACAGTTCTGTAGGTTTTGACTAATACATAACATCCACCATTAGAGTATTATATGCAATAGTATCTCTACCCTAAACATCCTCTGTGTTTTACCTATTCATCCCTCTCTCCTGTCCTTCCCTCTGGCAATCACTGATCCTTTTACTGTCTCTATAATTTTTTTAAACATTTGTTTATTTTATTTCCCCCCATTGTCTTCTCTCTAAGTCCATTCACTGTGCATTCCCCTGCGTCTGCTTGTTTTCTCAATTGGCAGCTCTGGGAACCAATCCTGGCACCTCCAGAGTGGGAGGGAGGCACTCATTCTTTTGTGCCACCTCAGTTCCATAGTCTGCTGTCTCTCTTATCTTTGCGTCATCTTGCTGTGCCAGCTCTCCATGTGGGCCAGCACTCCTGCACGTGCCGGCACTGGGCAGTACTCCTTTATGGGACAGCACTTCACACGGTCCAGCGCTCTGCATGGCCAGTTCTCTGCTTGGGCCAGCTCACTTCTTGGGGCAGCTCACCACATGGGCTAGCTTGCCTTTATCAGGAGGCCCCGGTATCAAACCCTGGACCTCCCATATTGTAGATGGGAGCCCAGTCACTTGAGCCACATCTGCTTCCCTGCCTCTATAATTTTGCCTTTTCTAGAATGTCATATAGTTAGAATCATGTATGTAACCTTTTCAAAGTGGCTTCTTTCATGTAACAATATCCATTAAATGTTCTGCCATGTCTTTTTTGCAGCTTAACAGTTTATTTCTTTTTATCACTGGCTAGTACTCCATTGTATGGATATACCAGTTTGTTTACCCTTTCACTTATTGAAGGATATCTTAGTTGCTTTCAATTTTGGGGCAATTTTGAATAAAGCTGCCATAAACACTAGGTTTTATGTGGACATAAGATCTCAACTCCTTTGGAAACTAGGAGTACAGTTATTAGATAGTATAGTAAACTTATATATATATATTTTAAAGATTTATTTATTTATTTCTCTCCCCTCCCCCCCCAGTTGTCTGTTCTCTGTGTCCATTTGCTGTGTGTTCTTCTGTGACCACTTCTGTCTTTGTCAGTGACACCAGGAATCTGTTTCTTTTTTGTTGCATCATCTTGTTGTGTCAGCTCTCCGTGTGTGCAGCGCCATTCCTGGGCAGGCTGCACTTCCTTTCGTGCTGGGCGGCTCTCCTTACAGGGCGCACTCCTTGCGCATGGGGCTCCCCTACACAAGGGACACCCCTACGTGGCAGAGCACTCCTTGCATGCATCAGCACTGGGCATGAGCCAGCTCCACATGGGTCAAAGAGGCCGAGGGTTTGAACTGCGGACCTCCCATGTGGTAGGCAGACACCCTATCCATTGGGCCAAGTCCGCTTCCCCTATATTTAGCTTTATGAGAAACTGCCAAACTGTCTTCCAAAGAGGCTGTACCATTTTGTATTCCCAGCAGTAATGGATGTGAGTTCCTTTTGCTTCACATCATTGTTAGTGTTTGGCATTGTCAATGTTTCGTATTTTAGCCATTCTAATAGGTGTATAGTGGTATCTATTGTTTTAATTTGCAATTCCCTAATAACGTATGATATTGAACTTCTTTACATATGCTTGTATAACATCTGTTTATCTTCTTTGGTAAGGTGTATGTTCACCTCTTGTACCCACTTTTTAAATGGGTTGTTTTCTTATTGTTGAGCCTTAGAAATTCTTCATATATGTTGGTTACAAATACTTTACCAGATATAAAGATATTTGGAAATATTTTCTCCTTGTCTGTGCTTTATCTTTTCATTGCCTTAACAGTGTCTTTTTCAGAAAAGAAATTTTTAATTTTAATGAAGTCCAACTTATCAAGGTTTTCTTTCATAGATTGTGCTTTTGGTGTTGAAAGTAAAAACTTATCACCAAACCCAAGATAACCTACATTCCTAGATTTTCTCCTATATTCTAGAAGTTTTATAGTTTTGTGTTTTGCATTTAGGTCTATAATCCCCTTGAGTTTAACTTTGTGAAAGGTTTAAGGTCTGTGTCTGGATTCTTTTTTTTTTTTTTTCCTCCACTACCCTTCTTTATTGAATTGCCTTAGCTTCTTCATCAAAGATCTTTTTTTTTAAGATTTTATATTCATTTATATTCCCCCTCTTCCCCTCCTTCTGCCCTACTGGTTTTGCTGTCTGTGTTGTCTTCTTTTCTCATTTTTTCTCCTCTATTATTCACTGGGATTCGATCCTGCAGACCTCCGATGGGGAGAAAGGTTCCCTGTCAATTGTACCACCTCAGTTCCTGGTTTCTGCTGTGCTTCACCTTGACTCTCCTTGTTTCTCTTTTGATGTGTCATCATCTTGCTGCATGACTCACTTGCGCAGGGCACTTGCTCACCACATGGGCACTCACACAGACACTGGCTCACCATGCGGGCACTTGCACGGGCACTGGCTCACTGCGTGGACATGCTTTCTCTTTTTCTTTTTCACCAGGAGGACCCAGGGAGCTAATCCAGGTCCTCCCATATGGTAGGTAGAAGCTCTATCACTTGAGCCACATCTGCTTCCTATCAAAGACCATTCGACTGTATTTGTATGGGTCTGTTTATAGGCAATGATGCCCACGAAGCTGGCGGTAATGTCCTGCAAACCTTGGGCCACATCTGTGGCTCTCTGCTGGTTGTGAGCCCCAGCTCTGTGTGTATAGGAAGGGAGGAGGTTGTGCCAGCGGGGGTAGCCCCCACAAGTGCCAGAAGGCAGTGGAGGTTAGAGCCCAATGGTGGTCTCTGCAGACAGACTTCCCCAGCTCTACTTCCAGCTCTACCACGTCCTAGCTCTACCACATAACCTTTCATGCTTCGGTTTTCTCATCTGTAGAGGAGAAAACAGCGGTCCCTGCCTTGCAGGGCTCCTGTGAATACTGAATGTATTAACATGCATAGAACAGTGCCTGGTGCAGGAAGCACTATGTGTACAGTGACTTTTAATACTGAGTTGCAGTAGATCTTGCTTTTTGGTCCATCTGCCCCTGTCTGTGTTCCTTTACTATAACTCAAGACCCCTAATCCCACTTGGTAAAGTGGAGGCCCAGTAACAGTCACAGAGAAGTACTTCTCAGGCCACACCTCCACCTACTGTGGAATCTGCCCCTTTCCAAGTCCTGCCAGAAATGTCTGGGGGACCCCAGGCAGCATCTGCTGCTGTGCCCCATGCTAGTTCTCCTGGCATCTGTGAAGGACCATTGCTCAGGCCTCCTGCAAACAGACATGCCCAAGCAGCCCTCCAGACCTCCGAGATGCCCTTAAATCTTAGGGTAAATATGGTATTATTTGCCAACTGAGAGTCTGGCTGGACTATGGTGGGTCCCCTGTGGGAGACAGCACAACAAAGAGAACCAAGCTTTTAGAGTCAGAGAGAACCAGATTCAAACTCTGCAACAGCACTTACTAACTCTGCAACATGGAATAAGTTCCTTGACATTTTTGAGACACAAAGTTCCTTGTAAATGATAAACAGAACCCAAAAGATTTTAATTTTCTTTGTCAAATACTTAGACATAATTTACTATGTGTCAAGTCCTGTTCTAAGCGCTGAGCAAATAGCAACTTATTTAATAAGCCTGTGGGGCAGGTATTATTATTATCTCTATTTTGTAGATTTAGGCCATCAAGTTACAGAGAGGTTGAGTAACTTGCCCAAGGTCACAAGGCCAGTTAGTGGCAGAGGCTAGATTTGAACCCAGGTATTACTCTAATTGAATCCTTCATTTTAACTACCATGCAATCTACTCTTTACTAGTTAGACAAGGATGTATTTTTTTAAACTTTTATTACAATGGAAAATTTCAAATGCTCAAAAGTTGTGAGAATTCCTTATACCCTTCACTCATCCTAATTATCAACTTCCCACAGTTCCAAACAAGGAAGTTTTTAATTTGTATTTTCCTTAGGTTGCAAGAAAAAATATCTTTGTCATTCTTTCTGATTTGACTTAAATAACTGGTTGGACTAAGGTAATTTCCTTTGGTTTCCTTGCAGAGTTATAAAAATGAAGAGCCTTTATTTTTGTACAGTATTTTGTACAGTTTACAAAGTTCTTTTACTGTATTTTATTTAAGTTTTCACAACCTTTAAAGCCAGGCAGTGAGAGTGGTATGAACTCCATTTTATAAATATCCAAACTGAAGCTTAGAGAAGAATTTACCCATGGTCACACACCTAGTAAGTTTTCAAGTTTTCAATTGATTTATTCTCTGGACATCATTATATAGTAGAAAATATAGAGGGTTCTGAAACTTGGTAGCTCTCAGCATAAATCCTTGTCCTTTCTCTTATATACAACCTTAGACAAGTAGCTCTCAGAGCCTTAGATTCCTCATTGGGATAACATGTATATCACATGTCAATTGGAAAGATTATGTTTTAAATTATAATTATATATCACTAATTATAAATACATATGCATGCATACGTGCATAATCTAATACATACGCATGTAATATATGTGTTGTGTGTGTAATCTAATACCATGACTAACCCAGAGTGGATGACCATTCCCTTCTGGATAGACGAATCAGAAGAAAGCCCCCTGATTGCTCAATAGTCACCCACTATGCTTCCAATTTTCCCAAACCTTTAGAACGTTCACTAAAGGCCTCTAGAGCTTTCATTCTTCCCCAGAGTTGTTTATTTCTTTGGTGCTCAGTCGCCCCATTACACTGAAGATGTCCCAGTTTTACTAATGACATCCTTTGCTTCTTTGAAAGATCTGAGCAAAACCTCCAATATTTTGTTTGACTTCTGTTTCCTTCTGGGGGCCAAGTTGGAGGATATACTTGGATGAAAAGAACCATTTATGTGTGGTCACTGAAAAACAAAATATGCCACAGAAATTGCCCCATTCCCAATTGAGCCTTTTTCTAAGAAAGCCATTTATGGCTCCATCACTAGTCTGTGAAGAACATAAATGTTTAGTTCAAGTCCACTAGTCTTTAAAAATGAAGGAGCTATGGACTATAATTAATAGTACAATGGTAACAAAAGCCTCTCATCAACTGTAACAAAGGTGTTAACAAGGAAAAATTGCATGTGTGAAGCAGGGGGTATATGAAAGCTCTGTATTTTCTGCATGATTTTTCTGTAAACTTACGGCTTCTCACCAAAAAAGAAAAAAAAACACACACAAAGGAACAATTTGTCATTTGTGACCCAAAAAGTCATCTAGCCCTCATATGTTTGCATTTGAACTCTCCTAAATCATGGCAACGGATTTGGCTCAACTCGTAGAGCATCCACCTACCACATGGGAGGTCCAGGGTTCAAACCCAGGGCCTCCTGACCTGTGTGGTGAGCTGGCCCGCACGCAGTGCTGACACACCCAAGGAATGCCATGCCACACAGCGGTGTCGCCCGCATAGGGGAGCCCTACACGCAAAGAGTGTGCCTTGTAAGGAGAGCCGCCCCAAGCAAAAAAAGCGCAGCCTGCCCAGGAGTGGTGCCGCACACACGGAGAGCTGACGCAGCAAGAAGATGCAACAAAAAGAGACACAGATTCCCAGTGCCACTGACAAGAAAACAAGCAGACATAGAAGAATGCACACAGCAAATGGACACAGACAACTGGGGCAGGGGAAGGGAGAGAAATAAATAAAAAATAAATCTTAAAAAAAAAAACCAAAACTCTCCTAAATCAGTAAAAAAATCATTAAAAAGAGACTTTTAAAAAGGAAATCCAAGAAAAGAGTTACTTTACACTTGTTGTATTACATAATGAAACTTCTCTACTTTGGACAAGGTTGGCACAATGCCTGATGCAGAGCTGGCATGCAATGAATTTTTGTTGAATGACTAAATGAATGAATGAGATCATCTAAGAATCTTGGTGAAGTGTATGAATTCAGAGTTCCAAGAAATCCGTTATGATTCTTTTCCACTTATGGAAAAATGTGAAGTGATTTCAATTAGCGCTAACCGTTTTTGAAGTAGTAATGCTCTGGAAACCTGTTCTAATAAATAGAGAGTAATAATAGCGATTAACATATTGATCATCTTACACAAATAGATATTTCTAAAGAAGAAGAAACATTTACTCCTCTTTCTTTGAGTATGAAAGTCAGTGTCATCCTTTCTCCATCTAAATAATTTTAACTTCTGAATTAGCGAATTAAAGGCTATATATTTCATGTTTAAATCTGAATCTATTTCCATACTGAGATGTGAGGAACCAATGACCACCAGTATCGACATGAAGTCCCAGCCCTTCAGAGGCTGGACCACCTTGGTGAATGAATCCACAAACTCATAGGTAACCATTCCTCCACTGCTGCTCTAGCTGAGCAATTGCAGTTTCTTAAACTTTGTCTGAGAAGATCTTTTTTCATCCCTTTCTAACTTACAGTAATCAGAAGATTTCCAGAGCATTTTTTTTGCAAGAGAGAGAGACACACTCCAGCTAGCCAACAAAATGGGAAATGGATTGTAAGGTTGCACATGTATTACTCTGAACCTATACACAAGAAGTATGACCCAAGCCCTAGAGGAACTGGATCTAGAAGCTGGACTGTCATTAGGAACTGAGGCAGCCCCTTTCCAGATGTCACTCTCTCTCAGGCTGCATGTATCTCTTCTATCTGCTGTGTGTCAGCCTCATTGCTCTCATTTTGCTGACCTTCTCTATTCACTCAGTCATTTGCATGGCACCCCATCATGGCCACCCCACATTTAAAGTCTCAAGTCCTATTCCATGTGACCTTTCAGTTCCGCTATACCATGGTTAATTGCCTTAGTCTTGATGTCCCAGTCCCCAGTTTCCAAATTGTGCCAGCTTAGGTGGGGGATCTATCTGCAGTATCCAACCAGTCATGACCAAGGACATAGGGCTTAAATGGAACTCAGTCTGAAACATTTTTGAGTGTGCAGAGAAGTGCAATTAATCATCACAACCAGAATGATGGTTTAGGCCACTACTGTCTTGGGGAAAATCAGGATGTTCAACCACCAAATGTGCTCCCTTAAGAACATTCCAGAAAAGAAAAAGAAAGGGTCATGGAAGTGTTCTACATGATCTTGCAATGATGGATACAGGCCATATTAAATTTCATCAAAACTTATAAAAATGTGTGGTCTGAAATGTAAACCATAATGTAAATCATTGACTATGGTAAGTAGCAATGTTTCAATATTTATACATCAATTATACCAATATTTATACATCAATTATACAATTATACATCAATTTATACATGTGCCATTCACATGTAAAATGTTATTAATAGGGGAAAGGGAAAAATGAGGAGGATGTTGGGTATACAGGAATCCCCTATATTCTGTATGTGACTTTTCTGTAATCTAAAGCTTCTTTAAAGACAAAATGAAAAAAAAAAAAGACATTAGGGGAATAAACAGAAGAAAATGTCACTGTACATAAAGATAACAGATCTTACAGTGATGAAAAATATGTCAAAAAATTTTAATTTTATATTTTTTAATTATTTTTATTCCAAATTTTTTTTAAAAATGTTATATTTTATTTGTTATTTTAAACTACCATTATTATTTAATTTTCTTATTAATTGTATTTGGTTATTTTCTTAGCTTCATTTTTTAAGAAGTTTTGGATCACAGAGGATTACAACTGTGGCAGGGGAGGATCATTGGTGTGGGGTGTCAGTGATGGGGGATACATGGGAAGATGTTCACCTGGGGCATACCTATAAGGCATATAAATGTGTTCAAGTGTTCATGGGACATTGTCATGGTGGGTGGAGATTCACACAATAACCAAAAGAATATCAAATACCCATCCTGGGGAGTTCTACCACATTCTCTAATGGGAGAGTAAGAATCTCCCAAGTAAAGAGGTAGTGACTAGTGAAGGAGGCTGAACCATTGACAGGCCCTTCATGTTGATGACTGTACTTACGGACCTTTACTTTTGAAATTGAAACTTAGCCTAGTATCATAGAGTGCCTAAGAGTTACCTCCTGAGAACCTCCTTGTTACTCAAATGTGGCCTCTCTCTAAGCCAAATTCAGCATACAAATGCATTATCTTTCCCCCAGCATAGGACATGACTTCCAGGAATGAGCCTCCCAGGTACTGAGGGATTACTACCAAGCACCAACTAGCAATGCAAGTAGAAGAAGATGTTGACTGAAAGGGGGAAAAGGTAAAGACAAATGAATTTGTATGGCTTAGAGACTTCAAAGTGAGTCAGGTGGTCATTCCAGAGCTTACACTTATGCATGTCTCAGCAGCATCTAATTGACTACCAAAGTAAATACTACCTCAAATAACAGAGACATCCAGACACTATAGGCAGGACAGACAGCTCAGGAGTTTGGTGCCCTGCTGGTGGGCCCTACTTCGGAATGTATGCTCACCAGTGTAACAGAGTTGGACTCAGTTATGGTTTTTCTACACATTGCTCTTCTGCCCCTTCTATTTGAAGCTATAGTTTGTGCTAGAGTTGATAGGTATATGTCCAAGAGATTTAAATCTCTGTCCATGTACCAGCTTGACCCTGAATCTCAACAGAGTTGCAAAACCTATTTTCTAGTTCATTGGACTCATCCAGGACAACTCACAAGGAAATTTTGATGGACAACGATCATTGCAAGGAACAGAGAGAATCTGCAACTGCAAGCAAGAAAGTCCCATTCAGCTGCCCCATGAGATCTAAGCCCCCTCTCAATTAGAGTTGGAGTGGGCATCAACATCCCAGAATTGGGGAATGAATGATGGACTAGAGTAGACTTACTGGTATTCTAATATAAACTTATTGTTATTCTAGCAATGGAAGAACTTTTATCATTGATGTGGAGATAGTGGCCACTGGAGGTTCTAAGGGGAGAGAGAAGGAAAAACAAGTGTAATATGGGGACATTTTCAGGTCTTGGGAATTGTCCTAAATGACGTTACAATGATAGATATAAGCCACTATATATCTTGTCATACCTTACAAAATTGTGAGGGATAGAGTGTAAACTACAATGTAATCTATAATCCACACTTAAGTAGCAGTGCTCCAAAATGTGTTCATCAATTGTAACAAATGTACTCCACTAATGAAGGATGTTGTTAATGTGGGAAAATATGGAAGAGGTAGGGAACAGGGTGTATGGAAATCCCCTATATATATGTGTATATATATATATATTTTTTAAGATTTATTTATTTATTTATCCCCTCCCCTACCCCCATTGTCTATTCTCTGTGTCCATTAGCTGTGCGTTCTTCTGTGTCTGCTTGTATTCTCATTAGGTGGCTCTAGGAACCAATCCTGGGACCTTCTGGAGTGGGAGAGAAGCAATCATTCTCTTGTGCTACCTTAGCTCCCTGATCTGCTGCATCTCTTATTGTCTCTCCTCTGTATCTCTTTTGTTATTTTTGCATCATCTTACTGCAGTTCTCTGTGTGGGCCAGCTCTCCGTGTGGGCCAGAACTCCTGCGTGGGACAGCACTCCTGCACAGGTCAGCATTCCTACGCAGGCCAGCCCTCCACACAAGCCAGCACTCCACATGGGCCAGCTTGCCACATGGGCCAGCTTGCCTTCACCAGGAGGCCCTGGGCATCAAACCCTGGACCTCCTTTATGGTAGACGGGAGCCCAATTGCTTGAGCCACATCCATTTCCCTCCCCGATATTTTTATGTAATATTTATGTAATCTAAGTATCTTTGGAAACAAATTAAAAAGTATATTTTTAAAATTAAATAAATAAAAAAGAAAGAAAAAAGGACTAGGTGGAGAGGAAGCAAAAGGCAATATTAATATCATAGGGCACTGGGTAGTGTTTCTAGTGCTCCAGGGCCCTGAGGCTCCCTACTCTCCTTTAAGAAGTACACAAGGGACAATTTGTTCCCCACAGACCTCAGGAAAGTGGCCTATTTCTCTCTGAGAAAATCCTATCCCCAGAATAGGTGAGACTTATGGAGTCCTTTGTAAGTACCCAAAGCTTTCTTGGAAGGATTGCCTCTTAATTAGAATTAGACTAAGATTACCTGCCTGATTTGGCTCTCTACCAGCTATCTGAACCCTACAGAGAGGAACTAAATTACCTGTAGTCTTCTCACAAATATGCACAGTCTTTCCCTATTTTATAACTTGTTAGTTTAAATACCACATATAGCAAACATATAAGTAGGTCAGGTCTACTTCAAGATGTTTTTAAAACTTGGTTTATTGCACAAGTAATATATGTTCATTTTAGAAAAAAATTAGAAAGTACTAATAAACAAAAGGAAGATATAAATAATCCATAATCCAGGAAATTTTATGTACTTTATTTTGTATGTATACATACAGATATTTTTATAAAATGAAATTATATTGTATATATTGTTTTGTAACCCTATTTTTTCCACTCAATACATACAGTAGACATCTTTCAATTTAACATCCTTCCAACCAAAAAAAAAATTTTTTTTGACCCAAAAAAATTAAATAATGTTTATTGTACATCTGATTTGTGCTTTTCTATATCCAATACATATATTAACTTATTTAGCCTTCACAACAAATAGGGACCACTACGCAAGGCAATCCACTCATATAGTGACTCAATATTCATAATTATTCCCTGAGTTCTAGTCTAGTCTTTCTTCTCATGTGTTTTGGAAGTAGGGAAAGAGAGGCAAGGCAAGAGTTAATGAGCAGATAGGGTGAGGGAGATAGAGATGCATGGTGGAAAACAGAGGGAGGGTATAAACAAAAGAGCAATGTAGGAAAAAAATTTTAAGTTTACAAAGTTTGGGGTGGAAAAGTTTAGGGTAAACCCCATGAAATTGCCATTGTCAATTTCATGGTGTTTAACTTATTAAATTCCATCATCAAAGGAGATGCTTCTCATTGCTCAGCAATCATTAACAATATTGTCAAACATAATTAGCTTTGGGACTGGGATTGAAATTTTAAGCAAAAAATCAAAATACAGAGAATTAAAAGTCACTAGGGATCAAGCCACAGTCTTTATTCAATCAACCTAGTGAATCATATATTGGATTACATTTACTCAAGGGATAGGTACCAGGCATCTAATGCAGAATCTCCCATCACATTTAAACTGAGACCGTAGTTCTTAAAGTGTAGTGGCCCTTAGCATTACCAAAGAATGTGTTAGAAATGCAAATTCTCAGGTTAACCCCAGATCTACTGAACCAGAGACTCAACTGGCGGGGCGGGGCGGGTGCAACAATCTGTGTTTTAACAAGCTCCCCTAGTAATCAGAGGCTCATTAAAGTTAGAGAACCAAGATCAAAGAAAAGTACAATATTGTATAATTGTGAGAACTGGACACTGAATTCACTAAATAATTATCTTGGTTCTCTACTGCACCCAGGCAAATTTTATGCATTGTGCCCTGCATATAATGTCTATATTTGAACATATAAGAAGCCTCCTAGTCTCTGGAGTCACTGGTGAATTCATCCACATGTAGAAGACTTCCAGTTATGGACCACACATGGAGCTCAGGTAAATTTACCTGGAAAAAAATGAGGTCACCAGAGTTGAGTGTCTTTGTAGGACTATGGCAGGCAGGAAGTCATTCAGGTATTTGCTGAATTCCTGCTATATGGTCAGCTTTGTAGGGGGAAGTATGGGTATACCGAAGCTCCTTCTCTTAAGGATTTTAAAATCTAGACAAAAGGAAGATACTCCCAACAACTAGAAAGTGCATAGGGAACTGTGTAATTATTGAGTGTGGATGATGAGTGTTAGAGAAATTGAGAGAAAGCTCTTGATAGTAATTGAGGTAGATATGCTTTGTGGATTCAATGGACTTGAATTTGGAAAGTTAGATAGTAATTGGGCGGGGTTAGTAATGGTGGGTAGGGAAAGTATGAATATCCTAAAGGGTCAAAGAGCATGAACAAATACATACAAGAAATAATCTGATAATAGCATTGGGGGAAGTGGGGAGGGCAGCCATGAAAACACCAGATAATCTGAGCAGACTGAATAAGAGTATTAATAAGTGTGTGTGTTGGTCTAGGCAATAGAGTTTAGTAATTAGTGGATGGGCTTTTGTAGTCATCCAGAAGTGGGTTCTAATCTGAGTCTATAATGGTTCAACTGAATTACACTGAACAAGCTGCTCATCTGCAGAATGGTAATATTACCTCCCTTAAAAAGCTCTTTTTGAAAGGATTAAATTAAATAAAGATTTAGCCTGGTATCATACACAGAAAGCACCTAACAAACAGTCATTATCAACTTATCATCAGCATCATCCTATCAGTCTGTTTTTTAGTGGGAAAAACTGAAAAGTCTTATTTAAATGATTTATTTGTTTTACCCATTTGTCCACAGATTTTGTGTCCAGATTCTTTCAGTCTTTCCTCCATTTTATCCCCAGGGATCACCCAAGAAGTGTCCGCTTCTTTACGGTAGCACATCATCACCAGTGTTGGCCCCAAGGCCTCTGACAGAACTGTAAACTGTAAGCCTGTGGACTGCTGGAGGAACTCGTATGGCAATATTTGGGCAGACAACTAAATGGAATCTCAAAATACCAGCTATTTTCACAAGGAGGTTTCCCAATTCCTACTACTACTTCTAGATTAACACTTACAGGTCCTGTTATTGAAATAGGCCTCTTTTCCATTCATGGATGTGAGCGGACTAGACCGTGTCCCTCTTATGTCCCAAGTAAATGGGAGCTCATGAACAAGCAAAAATTTAGAACTGCACATGCTTCCAAATAAGAGCAATACATTACTGCTCATTCCCCAGTCATCCAAGTAAAACATTTCCTCAAAACATGGTGTGCATTAGAACACAAAAGGGGAAAACGTGCAGAGATAAGCAAAGTTATGTCAGGTAAAATTATACTGGTGTGTGCAAAAGTGAAATCTGTTCTTTAGGATTCCAGCTGAACAAGGTCTGGAAATTCCATCTGTAGCATTCTCCCAGGAACATCATAATGTCAGCATTCCAAAGGAGCCCAGAGTCTCAGAACCAGCGTCTAGGATGCCTGGAAAAGGGTGGAGAAGAATCCCCATGAATCCTGGGGTTTGGTATAAGGGTAAAGGCTAAGGAGTAGGAAATAAAGAGTGAACTCCTCTCAACACGACTGAGTCTGGTCACCATCCAGAGAATGCCCCATTTCACAAAGTGGAATGCCGCCCACATGAGCAAAAGCCTGACAGCATACGACAATGCCAGGTAACCAGCTCGTCTATGTCTCTCTTCCTCTATGTCACCAGGGAGAAGCTCTGAGGCAGAGAGGACAATCAGCAGGTTGGCCAGTCTGTCAGCCAGTGTTTTAACAACCACACAAAAATGGGTGTCATTGCATTAGAGTGGAGGAGATAGGGATATTTTTCTTTCTGTATCAATTTCTTTTAATGTAATATTAAACATTATTTTAACAAGTAAAAGTAGTGATTGTACGACATAAAATGCATCAACCATCCTTAATATGACTCAGTGGCTCAAAGGTAAAGATCCATTATGAAGGGTGGGTCTTATGAGGGAGTCAGAGAGAAGGGGTCAAAGTTTATACAGAACACTCAGACATAGAGAAAGGAATGAAATGCTTTGCTGTTTATCACTCTATTCTCTTCTTATACTGGAGCCTCCATTCCTGCTGATGGCAGAGAAAAATTAAAATTGCCAATTAAAGGTAGCTCAGTCTGTTTCTGTTTGGATCATTTTGTGTGGGTCTCAGCCTCCTTTAGATAAATACCCAGTCAACGCAAAGGCCGTTTCTTCCCTCCCTCAATTGGTCACTACTCCCACTGCTCCTTCCCAAGGTGGCATCTGGGGGCATGGGGCAGCTGAGGAATCCTTACCGCCCTCAGCTGCAGACTGGTCTCCTCCCTAAATGTTCTGGGTTGGTGTTTACTTACATGTGGCTGGTCTCACTGTCCTATGTGGGTGTCCCACTGGCATCTGCTGCTGAAGTTTGAGGCACCTATGGTCCCTGAAGACACCAGGTCCCTGTACTTCATGGCTTCTTGTTTCCTTGCCTTGACCACCAGCCTTTGCCAGGACACAGTTGCTCTCAGCACCTTGTTGTCCCCTCTCCAGTGCAGACAGGAACTCATGAGGGACCTGGAGCCATCTCAGGCCATCTACCCCAATATCTCCCTCTGCCCCGGCTGCTCCACACCATAGCATGGTAGAAGACCCAGTGAGGAGGCTGGGGACCAGCCAGGATGCGCTGGCTCTTCCCAGACCATTTGGGATGTTTGTGAGGGTATCTAATGCCTTATTATCCCCTATGCCAATTTTGCTTAAGCCTGGTTAGGTTCCAGTGACCAAGGTTTGATAACAAACCATAGGTTTATCCTCCCAGAACCACCCTTCCTCTGCCTGGGGCAATGCTTTCTATTTCCTCTTCCTGTTTGCTGGAATTTCCCATAAGCCACTTCTTCTGTCTGCTCTACACTCTGACATCGGTCCTACTTGATCTAGCTTGGCTCTTTAAATGTCAAAGGAAACCCCTAGGAATTTAGAAAATCTTTTTCTCTCTCCACAAAACCTGATTTCTAAGACCTTGTTGCTGGGGATTCAATCTTGAGATGAGGACCTTAAAATTAACTCCTCATTCTTTGCCCTCCACTTCAACCATCCTAATCTTCACAACAGTGGAAGTTCTATCAGTCAATGTCTCACCCAAATTAAAATAAATTGAAGTGGGTTTAACAGAAGGGATAAGGGACTATTACCAAGGAAGGGTGGTGTCAGGGAACTGCAAGGCAGACCACAGGGCCCTGGGACCAGTCACAGTATGTACACCACCACCCATAGGCCCATATTCTGCCGGGGGAGAGCATGTGAGGAGAAGGAGGGAAACAGTAACCTTCAGGTAGGGAGGCAGCAGCCATAGGGGTCAATACAATACATCGTTTCCCTCCCTTCTTCTAATTTGCTGTCGGAGGTCCTCACTGGTCACACATAACTGGAAGCCAGAAGCCATGGAATCCATTGCTATACTCCTTACAAATCAGCCCCTGAATGGGGAAAAGTCGAGAGTAGATGTGGGCAGACCAAAGATATCCATTAAAAAAGCTCTTCCTTGAAATGGAGGAGGCCGAGTAGGTGTGATCAAGTACAAGAAAGTTGGAAAAAAAAAACTCACTAATATTTTTCAAACATATATTCTGTAACAAACGTCTGCCTTACCCACAGTTTAATTTCTGTCAGGGTCCATCTAGGATGCATTTCAAATATCAGTGGAGAGGTTAATTGTACAAATATGAGAATGTTCTTCTATGAACTAGAACAAATGTACATCACTATTACAAGGTGTTAAGAATATAGTGATGCATGGGAGAAATACAATTAATGTAACTTATGGACTATAGTTAACAGCAATATTGTAACACTCTTGAATCAATGTCAAAGAAGGCACTATATCAATGCTAAGGGTCAATAATAGGGGTATGGGATTTTTTTCTTTTGGACTAAGGAAAATGCTTGAACATTTACTGGGGTGATGTCTGCACAACTTTGTGATGAAACTGAGAGCCACTGAGTGAACACCTTGGATACAATGTACAAGGCATAGGACAGTATAACATGGTAAAGCATGTGGTGGAAGATGGACTGTGGTTAACAGTACAATTATAAGAGTGTTCTCTTATGAACTATAACAAATGTATAATACTAATACACAGCGTTAATAACAGGGAATGTATGGAAAAAATATACCAAGTATACACTATGGGCCGTAGTTAGTGGAAATAGGCTGATGATGCTCTTTCATAATCTGTAACAAGTGTTCCATAACAATGTAAGGTGTTGGTGGACAGGTGATATATGGGAATTTTGCACATTATGCATGATTGTTTTGTAAACTCAAACTTCTCTAATTAAAAAAAAAATCAGTAGAGATGCCACACTTTAAAACTTTCTAATGATAGTAGTAATCGTTAACCTTAAGTGCTTTCTGTTTGCCAAGCACTGTGGAAAACATTTCCTAATGCTTTTAATCCTCAAAAGGACTTTCAGAGGTAGCCATTATCATTATCATCTTCATTTTATAGATGAGGAAACTGAGATGAAAAAGGTTAAAAAATTTGTCCAAGTTCATAAAAGTTAGTCAATAGGCCTTCAAAGATCTAAGGCCGGGCTCTCTAAGGCAGGCAGGGAGCTGCGACAGGGCAGTGGAGAAGTGAAAAGGGCACTTAAAGCAACAACTACTCCCCAGCCATAGCTGATGGCTGCCGTCTGGAACAGGGACGCAGTGTTGCCACATCTGGTCTTTCAAGAGAAGTCCACATGGCATATGAATGCGCCCCATTTTTAAGATCTAATTCCTCAATTAAAATTTTTCATTAATTTTTTTAAATGAATGAGTTAAACTAAATACACCAGGAGCCTCTGGCTTGCACCTTTCACTAACCACAGTCCTGCATCCGTGTCTGCAATGCCTGTCAACAGTACTCACAGGATTATAAATCAGACACCACTATGTTTGCAAGTTAAATATAAATATGATGGACTGTTTGTGGGTATCATAATGAATTATCATCCTAAGAACTGTACATGGGTTTTGTAATTTAATCTTCACAACAGTCCCACAATATGCTATCCACATTTTATAGATGAAAATATTGGGTTCAAAGCCAAAAGTCACAAAATGGAAAACGACAGAACTAAGGATTGAGCCCAGTCCTCTGTGACTCCAAAACTTAATGCTTTTTCTACGACTAGTTGAGGACCTGTACAATGCTAAGATTCTAGGCCCACAAATAGGAAAACCACTGGAGAAAGCTATTCTTCCAGGTTGGTACCAGTGATAACCTTGAAAGAAAACCTTTTGCTTTTAAGGCTACTCACGAACCATTCAAATATTATGCTTCCTAAAAGCCCTATGGACACCCTTAGAACACCAAACAGGAAAAGAGATAAGCAAAGTCAAGAGTGCAGTGATGTGTACTTGGAAGTGGGTGGGCCAGTGGGAAAGCAAACAGAATCTGCTGGAAAAAATAGAAAGGCAAAGAGATTCATCTGAAAAAATACTAAGAAGGGTGCCCTCATTCTTTCTTTTTTTATTTTCATACTGTATTAAAGAGAAAATATAGCATTTTCAAGACTTTTTTTTTTTTTTAAGTGAGCAGGGCAGTATAAAATGAGTAGATTGTAACATCCTCTAGGCATGCCTTCCAAACCCCAAGCATTTCCTTCTCCCTCTGGCTCATAGGTCTCTTCTTTCTCTTGAGATGTTTCAGTCTTGCTTCTCAGCACAAGAGGCTCTCAGACTCCCTGCACCCATATCTCATCCAGCACTTTTATTCCAATACAGGAATGAAGTTCCGATCAGACAAGGAATTTGCAGAGCAGATTATCCATGAAGATGTGTTTCTCTATGGTATCATTCACTAAATTTATTGCCCATCCTTGAATCATCTCTAATTCCCCAAACTTTACTTGTCCCAAGCTCTACCTCAAATGTTTCTATCATTATTTCTGAATGATAACAAAATATTATAAGGTTTGTCTTTCAAGAGACTTCTTGGCAAGAGACTTCTTTTTGTCATGGTGTAGGACGAGTCTCCCCAATTGATAAGTTCAAACCTGATTTCCATTCTCCACTTCCCCCTCACACAGTTTCTCCCCTAAGATACCCCCTCTGCAAATGGCACTACCAGCCACCCAGTGTCACAGGTCAAAACGGTAGCAGCTGCCTAGAGTCGGCTTTCCTGACCCACCTGTCAATCCTACCTCCAAAGTATCTCTGAAGCCCAGGCTTTGGGTCCCATCCTATTGCAAGGGCCGAGAGGCTGCTCTCTCTCCCCTGGACTAAAGTGACAGCTCCTATCCAGCCCTCCTGCTTCACTGTCCCTCTCCCCCATCCATTCTTCACAAATGAGTCATACAATCTTCATAAAATGGAAATCCAAACATTCCCTGCCCCCAGCTTTCCACTGCATTCAGAATAAAATAGAAAACCCTCAACATTTCCCACCAGACCCTTTCCTGTCTCATGTCACCAACTGTCCTCCTCTGTCCATTTGAAACATACTGGTTTGTTCTCTTTCTCAAATGTTCTAAGCCCTTGACTCTCTCAAAGCCTTGGCAATTGGCGGCGGACTTGGCCAAGTGGCTAGGGCGTCCATCTACCACATGAGAGGTCCGCAGTTCAAATCCCAGGCCTCCTTGACCCGTGTGGAGCTGGCCCACGCACAGAGCTGATGCGTGCAAGGAGTGCCCTGCCATGCAGGGGTGTCCCCCATGTAGGGGAGCCCGACGCGCAAAGAGTGCGCCCTGTAAGGAAAGCCACCCAGCGCGAAAGAAAGTGCAGTCTGCCCAGGAATGGTGCCGCACACATGGAGAGCTGACACAACAAGAATACGCAACAAAAAGAAACACAGATTCCTATGCCGCTGACAACAACAGAAGTGGACAAGGAACACGCAACAAATAGACACAGAGAACAGACAACCGGGGTGGGGGGGAAGGGGAGAGAAATAAATAAATAAATAAATCTTTAAAAAAAAAAAGCCTTGGCAATTGCTGTTTCCTCTGCCTGGAACACACATTCCCAGTTTCTATCTGAATGGCTTTTTCTTACCCTTTAGGTGTCAGCTCTGAATTCTTTTACCCAGTCTGACCATCCATGTTTTGTTTTGTTTTGTTTAAGATTTATTTTTATTTATTTCTCTCCCCTTCCCCTTCCGTCCCCCTGTTGTCTGCTCTCGTGTCCATTCGCTGTGTGTTCTTCTGTGTCCACTTGCATTCTCATCAGGCAGCATGGAAATCTGTGTCTCTTTTTTTTGCGTCATCTTGCTGCATCAGCTCTCCATGTGTCTGGTGCCACTCCTGGACTGGCTGCACTTTTCATGCAGGGCGGCTCTCCTTGAGGGGCACACTCCTCACACATGGGGCACCCCTACGCAGGGGACACCCCTGCGTGGCATGGCACTCCTTGTGCACAGCAGCACCGCACATGGGCCAGCTCACCACATGGGCCAGGAGGACCTGAGGTCAAACCCTGGACCTCCTATATGGTAGGCGGACGCTCTATCAGTTGAGCCACATCTGCTTCCCCATCCAGGTTTACAAGTACTTTGCTTCCATATGTCTTTTCTGGCTGCCTTGTTCCCACTATACCCTACCTACACAGCATTGCGTCTGAGACATCATGGGGGATGAGAAAATGAGTGTTGAATAATTGAATAGCGCCCGCCCTATAGCTCCACCCTATAGCTGCAACAAATCACACATCAGAGTCAAAGTAAAGAACTAAATATTGCTGCCTTTATGTGAAAGCAAACAGCCAGATAAACATAAAAATATGCCCTCAGTTAAGATCACAGAAGATATTTTCTGACTGATTATGCTGAGCTGGGGAATAAGATGCTAACATAATAAACACGTTTAATTGGAAACAGATGGAAATCTGGTCAGCTCCCCACTGGTTACTTGATGTGGGACCCTTGAAAATTTTTTTTCTGCTCTTCAAGATTTTCTGAATATAATTTTCAAGGCCCAGAAATCACTCCTGTTGAGGACATTCTAAGCTCCCTAGAAGTCACTTGCTGGCACTAGTCCCTTTTAAAAAGGCATGGCTTAATTGAACCCTGTGGGTTCATGCACATTTGCATATCTGCCTTGGTTTAGAAGATGGCAGTGCTTAACTACAATTTTATAAACCAGAATCCCAAAGTGGGCACTAGAGAAATGCAAAAGAACACACTCGTAGAGTGTAGATTTCCTTGATGCACCAAAAAATGCCTTCGGGTTGTCAGTTCAAATGTCATAAGCTGTTAGAAAAGCTGGAGGAATCCAGTGTTTGGACACAGAACAGATGTTTGTCTAAGCTTAAGAATTTCCTGAAAACTGCCCAGCTAATCATGCAGCATATGAACTGGGTCTTTGGAGAGGAAAGAGCCACCGGAAGGGAAAAGAGGCCTCAGAAACCACCACTTCAGAAGCCAAGCTTAAACTCATAGAAGAAAAATGATGCATCCTTTTGTTTGGATGACATAAAGAAAATTTCAGGATTCTTCTGTCCAGTATGGTTGAGGAAGGTTCAATGACTGATGCCTAAGGCCACTGACAGGCACTCCATTGTTTCTAAATCCTTAACTATTATATTCTAATTATCACCTCCAAGATCCTGGAATTCAGATTAAATTTCTTTGGCTTTCAGAAAAAAAATATTTAAACCCACTAGAGATGTTACCACTTAAGGGTTTCAACAGATGGGCTAACCACAAAATGCCGAAGCAAAGTCATGTCCTGCTTTCCAAGCCATTATTATGGCAGAGCACTCGATCAACTGCAGCCTTCCTGGGCGGAGAAGCAGCCCTTGACTTTCTGCTCCTGACTGACTCTGGCCATCACTTGTGGGATCTGGGGCTGGTTAAAAATGCCACTCCCCCTGCCCAACTCTCCCTCCCACAGAGTTAATATTTATATCTACTGTCTTTTTTCCCTTTGCCTTCATCTGATTCTTTGTCATCTATCCCTCTATCCAACCAAGAGGTTGAGCATTCACCTCTTGCCAGATGTGAGGCTACGTGCTGGGAATACACTGATGAACAATGTAGACACATCCATGAACTCATGGCCCATCTAATCTAGGAATAGAGATAGACGTAAAAACTAGCCAGTCATTGCTGAAGTGGAGACACCAAGTGCAGGGGACCAGAGCCTGGGATGGGAGTGGCATGGGTCACACCCGAAAGCCAGTAGGAGTTTTCCTGGAGGGTGGGAGTGCAGGGGAGGAAAAGAGGGAAACGTACTCCAGGCAGAGGGAGAAACGCCAGCCAAGTCCCAGAAACCTGAGAGACCATGGCACTCCCAGGACCCTGGAAGGGTTTTCTCTGGTGGGACAGCACTATGGGGAGAAGTAGAAAAGAGGATAGAGCAGGGAGCAGGGGTCAGATCACAAAAGACCTTGTAGGTCTTGCCATGGACATCAACTATGAAATGACTTGGGTGTTCAAGAGTCATTGAAGAACTGTCAACATTCCTAAAAAAAATAATAATAATTGATAAAATGTTAAATGGGAACAAAAGATCAGAATACATAATTTGACATGCAGCATGTTAACCCCACCACCACAAAGTTGAAATACTAGTTCATAGATGTTTCCCAAGGACAACCTCCTCTTTAATCCATGTAAGAATTGTTTTATTTCTACTTTAGGTAGATTTTAGGTAGATAGATAGATAGACAGATACATAGATAGATACATAGACACATAGATGATAGATAGATAGATAGATAGATAGATAGATAGATAGATAGATAGATAGATAGATAGATAAACTAAAGTTTATTATGCACTCACTCTGTGCCAGGATTGTATTTGGCCCTCAAGCAGCCTGGCAGTTTAGAGGGAGAGAAAGAGCAATCACCACACAGTGCTGTGGGCAGCACTAAGAGAATGGGCAGTGCAATGGGCCAAGGAGCTGTGGAGGACCCAAACTGGGGAAGACAGGAGGAGAAAGGTGGAGTAGGGCATTGAGGCTTCCGCATTTTTCAGTTTTGAGGTCATAGGTATTTCCAGTGGTAGATTAGTCTCGCCTTCATTTCTTGTAAGCTGAAATGTGGGGATGCCTTCTTTCTCTCTACCCTTGATGACACTCTTTTCAGAGATGATGGACCACTGGGTCATTTCCGCCTAAGCTTCTGAAATTTGGGCTCAGTGTGACTGTGTGTGCCATGTGTTAGTCAAAGTGAGGAACTTTCTGGGAAACGGACTTTGGCCCAGTGGTTAGGGCGTCCGTCTACCATATGGGAGGTCCGCGGTTCAAACCCCGGGCCTCCTTGACCCGTGTGGAGCTGGCCCATGCGCAGCGCTGATGCGCGCAAGGAGTGCCGTGCCACGCAGGGGTGTCCCCCGCGTAGGGGAGCCCCACGCGCAAGGAGTGCGCCCGTGAGGAGAGCCGCCCAGCGTGAAAAGAAAGAGCAGCCTGCCGAGGAATGGCGCCGCCCACACTTCCCGTGCCGCTGACGACAACAGAAGCGGACAAAGAAACAAGACGCAGCAAATAGACACCAAGAACAGACAACCAGGGGAGGGGGGGAAATTAAATAAATAAATAAATCTTTAAAAAAAAAAAAAAAAGTGAGGAACTTTCTGACTTCTTACTCTTCTCCAGCAAAAACAACAGTGAGTCAAAATAAACAACCTTAGGAATTCAAATACATGTTTTTTAAATATATATGTTTCTTCATTCCTTTGGTGCCACCACTGGAAGCATTAATGTGGATTACTTATTCCCCAGTTGTTCTACCTCTCAGGAGAGTATTTCCATCATTCTCTCATCACTCCCATGAGCCAGAATAAGCTGACAAGACCAATTTATTTTATTTCCAGGTTAAACAATTTTTTGTGAAGTTGGGGGTCCCAGTTCAACCCCTTCCTCTCATGACCATATGTTGGGCCACTCATTTGGGGCACTGTTGAATCTCTTAGAACCTCACACCTGATGGTGGACTTTTTACATTTAGAGTTCCCTGTGAGAGAAAGGAGAAGAAGAAGCAAGAGAATCTGCCTGAAGATCAGCAACTTACTCTGAGTCAGGTGCTGCAGAAGGCAAAAGGTGCCCAGAGCACTGAGGACAAAACAAAGGAGACGGGAGAGGACAAGTCTCTTGAGGAAGGCCCTCCCCTCAGCAAAGCAGAACCACGGAAAGACTCCAAGGGTAAGCCTAGGGCTACAGACCAAATCCCTGTGCATATGCCAGGCATCCTGCTTAGGTTTGATGAAGCGGGGACCTGGAGTTGCCTCCTCAGGGGCAGGGGAAGAGCTGATGCCATAGGACAGGACCAATACAGAAAAACATCAAGGCTGTAGCTAGTAGATCTGCAGAACTTCCAGCTCAAAAGCCCTAATTTTCTTATTTAGTTATTATCCAGGGTTGGGCCAAAGAGGACTGCTCCCAACAAAGCCAAAGGCCATACATGCCAATTAGCTCAATAGGCACATATTATGCGACGGGTCCCAGGGAGGTAGCCTCATCCTTTTAGTAAGTGAATCTGATTTTTGGAGGAAAGGTAGACTGTCTCTGATGGATAGCTTGGTTCTGGCAGAGGACGCATAATTCCTTGCCTGATAACCTTTGTGTATGCAAAGGTGAGTACTTCCATGTTGCACCCAGTCTCAAAAACCAATTAAGCCCAAACCTGAGCCCCAGGCAGATCCTATTAAAGCAGGGAGCACACATTAGCCAACAAGATATATCTTTAAATATGAGGAACAAACCACTTAGTGCCAACAGTAAATGTTCTCAGAGTTGGGCATGGCAGCCATGGAATGGCAATTGAGCTGGGTATAGAAACATACTGCTTCTCCTCCTTTCTCTCCTCCTTTCTCCTTTTGTAAATTCTTTCTCCTTTTCCCTCTCTTGTTGTCCCTTTCCCAGAGGAATTATTTATCCTTATCTGAGACTCTCAAATCTCTAACTTATCAGTCTTGAGTTAGACATATGGAAGAGCATATACTGCCTCCGCTAAAAGAGCTGAGGGAAAGCATAGATAGAATTCACCCTTGGGTTTCCATTTCTTTCTCTAGCTAAGGAAAGAAAACCTTTTATAAATCAATCTACCTGACGTTGCTGCTAAGTGTGCCTCACTAATAGAGGGAGGAAAGCAAGGAGATATATTTAAGGTGAAAAGTTATCTTTAAGCCTCATTTACTAACTAGGAGATCAAACCTTCCTGATCATTAACATAAAGCTATCACTTACTCCAAGTGCTGATGGGTGTGACAAACTGCAGTTGCCAGAAGAGGATACATAAATTCTCCAATTATTTCTAAAGGCCTATTCACATGGAATCAGAAAGGGTTTTTAGTTATGCAGATGCTACTCACATTTTGAAAATCACTGTTTTGATTCCCTAATGTGATTTTAGTCACATTCAGGCCAATGAAAGCTGTGAAGATGAGAACCTGAAAAGAAAGAGAGAGAGCTCAGAAAATGGGTCTTTTGCAAGGTCTGTCTCTTACTTCTCAGGAGGGAAACTAGTAATTAAAAAAGAATCTAGGGGTAGGAAAGAGGTGGGAAGAGATATAGCAAATGTGGAAGGAGAAATTCTGTATCTTAGGACAAAAGCCTCATCCTTGAAGCAAAGCCAGTGCAAAAATCTTCATTGCAGAACTGAGGATAAGATGTAAACTTCAAAAGGCATGAGGCAGAAACTCCAGGCCTGCTCCTCTCTCTCGGTCCAGATGCTTTCAGGGGGTCCACACATGAGCCTTCCAAGATACCCCTGCCCTCCCCCAGCCAACCCTCCATATTGATTCTGCCTTCTCTTCCAACCTCCCTAATTTATATACTGTCAGGTTTTGTTGAGAGAGCAGAGTCCCATCTGCTTTTTTACCTGGGTTTCAGGCAGCAACCAGTTATAGTTAAATAAGCGATAGGAACTTTAGAAAGTGCATAGGACACGAAAATGAATTCATTCTTTCATTCAACAAACATTCATTGAGTACCAGCTGTGTGTCAGGCACTGTTCTGTGTGGTGAAAAATACATCAGTGAATGAAACTGATACAGATGATCAAAGATACTAACACAGAGAATGCATTAAGTGGCCTCATGCCGGTCTCCAATTACTCTCCAGCCTTGCAGAACAAAGCTTGGGAAAGGGCAAATTTGAACACCATTCCCACCCACTTACTGTCCAGTATGAGCCAAATAAATCATCTCAGGAGAAGGTCAGGGCTGGCTCCCCAACAAAGTAGAGCTTTGGAAACATTTACCCTGGGAATCTGCAGAATCTAGATTGCGCTGTTGTGAGTCTGTCTGTTTCTTATTTTCCTCCCACTTGAAAGCGAATAGGATTTTCTCCCATTTGGGGGTTTCTACCCACTTCTGACCGTGAAAGGCTTAGGAAATTACAAAGCAAGTTTTCCAACAGATGCTTTTACTAGCATCAGACAGTCCTACACAGCTGCCAATTTGCTCTTTCTACATCTTGCAAGCCCGACACATTATGAAGAAAAAGAGGCCTGAGCTGGAAGGCGTTGCTCACATGGGGAATGCCCAGCTGCAAAAGTGAGGTTGGCTTGCATCACCTGACCGCGCACTCATCAACCCCTGGAGGTTCTGCCAAGCAAGAGATGGTGGCAGGAAATGTCTATAGACGCAGGATTTGCAGTGGAGTGTGTGTGTGTATGTGTGTGTGTGTTTCTGAGAGAGAGAGATTCAGAAATATTTTAAAAAGAAATGGGCTTGCCTGGAAATGTGTGGTTTCCACAGCCATTTTTGGAATCTAAGTGCAGAGAATAGTGGAGGTGCCTGCATTTGGTGAAAATCCACAGCTGCACCCCATAGCCATGTGTTGTAGGAAATCTGAACTGCGGCCCTTGTACATCACCCTCCTCTGCTTGAGGGTATCTGGGGAGATTTGGAAGATTACAGATCAAAGACAGAGCTTGCCCCAATTCATTCAGAGACAAGAAAACACATCTTCCAGACCAATTTTGGGTAACTGCACACCCTGTCCAAACATGCTCACCAAGGCCAGATGGATTAGTAGAATATGACTTAGGTTTTGTGTTTTGGTTTTTTTTCCCAGAAAGGAGCAGATGATTGAAAGGAGAGTAGATACAGCAAAGGCACAGAGAGAATGAAGGGCGGGCCACTTACATGCTGTCTTCATGCAGCTCTTCCCAGACAGCCGTGCCTTGGTATTCTCTTGTGCAAACTGGAGTACATCCTATTCAAAGCATCAAAGAGTCACAAGATTAGACGAGATCGTAAAGTTTATAGTCTGATCACTAAGAACCTGACGGATAGCAGGTGCTAAATAACTGTTTAGTTCACCAATTAAGTAACTGAATGAAGAAACCAATACGTGAGTGCAGGCTGAAATCCCTTACTCAGCAGGCCAGCAAGTGTGAGTCCAGGAAGTGCTTAAAGACCAGCGGCCCTGGGCCTGTCTCCTGAGACGAGCCGCTCTGGCTTTGGCAGTTTCGGCTGCTGGCATTGTCTATACTGGCCTGAATCCCAATCCAACTCCCTGAAGCAGCCACCATTGGTTGAGTTCCATCCCTTAGAACTGCTCCAGATGAGTTTGTGCTCTCTCCTACACGGCAGCCCTTTGGCTATTTGAAAATGACTGCCATGTCCCTCCACTGGGTCTGCTCCTCTCCCAGATAATTACTCCTACCTCAGCTAGGCATGCTCCCAAATCACAGGGTTATTCTGATTCTCTGCAGACTCCTTGTCACTCTCCCTGAATGAGCTCCAGCTCTTCAGGAGCCTTCTGGACTGGGCTCTTGAGCTGAAAGCAGTGGTATTTGGATCAAGGAAAGAAAAGTGGGTCTGTCCCCCTCTTGTTCCAAATCCTGGCTCTTGATGCAGGTTGTCTTAGTTTCCCAGCTACTACAACAAATCCTACACAATGGGTTGGCTTAAACAATGGGAATTTATGGGCTCCCAGGTGGTTTCGGAGGGTGCAAGGCTTGCTTCCTCCTGGGGGTGGCGTCCTGGCTGGCTGGCAGTCCTCAGGTCCTCTGGCTTCTCTGTCACCCAGTGAGTGCTCTCTCCTTTCTCGTGGCTTTTTTCTCACTATGCCTAAGCTTTCCTCTGCTTTTAAAGGCCTCCAGGAATCTAATTAAGATCCTCCCTTATTCAGCTGGGCCACACTTTAACTAAAAATAACATCTTCAAGAGGTTCTACTTATATTGGTTTTACACACGCAGGAATGCAGATTAAGAACATGTGTCTTTTTGGGGAGGAGGGGAGTGGGGGGCTCAACCCAGATCAGGCCTCACTGGCACACACGCTGGATGTGGCTGCTCAGGTCACCCCAAACCCTGGTCGGTTTTCCAGATCTTAAGCAGCCCCTCAGGCAAGGGATGCTCGGGAGATAGAAAGCATCTTCTAGGTCTTCTCTGCCTCAGAGAAAATTAGATGCCCCAGGCCTGGTAAATGATTTGCTGCCCTGGTTGAACTCTGCTTAGGCCAGTCCATTCCCTACGCGACATCACCATCAGCACTTCCCATGAGTAGAGGCCATCCCTGTCCCTCCCGCCACACACACTGATGACGACTCCAGAAAGGGGTCCTTAAATTACAGTAAAGATACTGAATTATTCCTTACACATTTTAACACTTGAAAGTTTATCAAGTATTCTCAAATACTTGGGGGGCTGCACCTTATGAAGAGGATTTTTCTATCAGACAGATTCATTTGGCCTAGGGGATGAAAAGAGAAAACACCAACAATAGAGAGGAGTTTATTTCCCCCATATGACGGTAAGTCCAGAAGAAGGTATGCAAGTCTATAAGAGACTCCGTGATGCCGTAGGAGACTCAAACCTTTCACAGCTTTCTGCTCCACCTTATCCTCGTGTTCACAAGGTGGCTGCTCTCCTCTGGGTACCACATCCACATTCCAGGCAGAAGAGGAGAGTAGGGTGAAGGGAGGAAAAGAAAAAGGTACATTCCAGCCGAGTATAAGAAAGCAATAACTTACCAATAGATTTTCATTTCTAACTGGCCATGATTATGTCACAGGGCCATCCCAGCTACAAAATAATGAAATGTTTTTAGCTGGGGCACATTGCTTCATCAGTCAGGATCCTCCTACTGAGGAAGAAGAGAAGAATGGAAAATGGGTAGCAGGGCTGCCCAAGCATTATTATCCCTGTTTTATAGATGAGGAAACTAAAGCTCAAATAAGTTAAGTGATTTGCCCAAGGTCACACAGCTGCTAACTAGTGGAGCAGGATTCAGGTGACTCCTGACTCCAAGTCTGCCTGAGTGGCAGCTATAGCGCCCACATAGCACTTCTTGGCTTACAAATGCCCTTGATCATGGGACGCCAACGTGGCTCAACTGATACAGCATCTGTCTACCATATGGGGGGTCCAGGGTTCGATCCCCAGGGCCTCCTGACCCGTGTGGTGAGCTGGTCCATGCGCAATGCTGTGGCGTGCAAGGAGTGCCCTGCCATATAGGGGAGCCCTACACACAGGGAGTGCACCCCTCAAGAAGAGCCACCACCCTGTGTAAAAAATAGCACAGCCCACCCCGGAGTGGCTCTGCACACACAGAGAGCTGACACAGCAAGACGGCACAACAATAAAGTGACGCAGTTTCCCGGTGCCGCCAGATAATGCAAGTGGATGCATGCAGAAAAACACACAGCGAATGGACAAAAAGAGCAAACAATGGGGGTGGGGGGAATAAATAAAAAATAAACAAATGCTCCTGATCTACTCTTGTAGGGGGCATCCCTGGCCCGTGCATAGGAATAGGATTTCAGGTGGTCTAAGGGTAGTGACCAGCTCTCTGAGGACACATTTAGATTTAGCCACTGGAACACACACATCACCCCACAAAAGCTGGTCTTGGCCTCCCAGCATCTCCAGTCCCGCAGAGGCGAGCCCGGCGGCACTGCTCCCAGGTTACCAAGCTTCCAGGCAAACTTTCCCTCCCTCTCTTTTTTTTAAATGGAAAATCTCGATTAAAATGTATGATTCTGCTGGAGGTAAAGCTTAGCTTTATCCCTGAAGAGGAGGAACTATAAGAATTAAGCTGGTCTAAATTCTGGATCTGATCAGAAAAGCAGGCTGGCGGCCTCTAAGCAGAGACAAAGCAGATGGGAGCCAACATCTCTTACTTTCTCAAGTTTTCCTTGGTGTTCTGTAAATTGGGCTTTGTGCCTCTGGGACTGATTTAAAGAGCCTTCCTCAGCCCTGCTCTTGTGCACAGCTTCGTATCTGTGAACTCTGGGGGACAGCTTGGAGAGTGGCTCTGAAAAGGTACCTCTCCCCCAGCCCTGATCCCCAACTCTAAGTGTAGAAACCATGTGCAGGATGTATGGCCACTTCAGCTGCTAATTCCACTTCCTTTTAACAAGCAGCAGCCTTTGGAGTCTATCTTGGTTTTGTCCCAGTTTATGGTGTACTGCCAACCAAGACGAGCCTCATTTTATAAGCTAACAGTAATAACATGGAGACAGAAAGATCTGCTCCACCAGCTTGCAACATGGGTCCTCGGCCAAGGCCTCTAACCTCTCTGTATCACTATGTTTTCACATACATTAGGGACCACAAGAATAACAAATACCACAAGCAGAGTGGCTGAGAACACCACCTGGTTATCACCGCACTGTTTCTGAGGTCAGGAGTCAGGACACAATTCAGCTGGGTCTTCCGGTCAGAGTCTTACCTGAGGCTCAGTATAGTTGCAGAAATCATTTCCTTGCAGCTCGTAGGACTCAGGTGTCTTCAAGACCAACAGGCAGCCCTTGAGTCTCTGGCCTCTTGGTCCACTTTTAAAGGGCTCTCCTGATTAAGTCAGGCCCACCCAAGATAATGTCCCTTTTAATTAAAAGGCAGCTGACTAGGACCGTAAGCACATCTGCAGTAGCCCTTCATCTTTTCCACAATATAACATAACCATGAAAGTGACATCCCATCATATTCACAGGTCTCACCCACCCTGAAAAGGGAAGGGGTTATGTAGGGCATGCACAACAGGGGCCCAGAAATCTTGGTGGCCTGTTTAGAATTCTACCTACCACACCCTACAAAATGAAGACACTAATAGGACCTGTCTCATACGGTTGTTCTGAAGACTAAACAAGATAGTGGATAGAACATAGTCAGTACCCAGCAAATGGCAGGCGCTATAATTATTTTAGCACTTTTGAACATGGCAGATCCTGTGTTAGAAGCTGGAGAATTCAGAAAATAATAATGCAAACCTTGCGCTAGAAGAAATCGTAGCTGTTTTCTCTAGCACTACAATTTTTCTCCTCAGTTCGAAATTTGGCAAAAAAACAATAAGACTTTTATCCAACTAAATGACTTTTTGATATAAAGACTCACGAGGTTTTTTTTGGCTGGTGGGAGCCACTGTCAAAAGTAACAAGTGCTAACTCCAATCAAATACTGTATTCCTCAGGATTATCATTTCAGCCCTAAAAGCCTCCGGTCTGCCTGCTAAACTACCATCAAAGGAGCCTTTATTTGGTGCTGTAGCCCACTGGTCCTCAAGCTCACCCACGCCCACTTGAATCACTGAGAGGCTTGTCCAGGGACCCACCCCAACACCGAGATGTCCCTGGCCTGGGGTGCCCCTGTGCCTCGAGATTTCAAAAGACCCTCGGGAGGTTCCAACGCACCGCCAGGGGTGGTGGGAAAGCTAACTTCCGTTTAAAGAGAACCCGCTGAAGACCTGATCCGCTGAAGACACGCGCGCAGCGATGAAAGCACCCTTCCACACACCCTCAGCAAAGGACTGCAGTGCAGCACCGCCCGCGTCTTTCCAAGCCCCCATCCCAGGTGCGGCGCCGCTGCCCTCCGCGGACGCGGCCTGCTGCGGGGCCCAGCGCGGCTGGAGCAGCCCTGAGAGAAGCCTCAGCTGCCCAAGAGCCAGAGAGCTGCTGGCGGGCAGCGTGTTCTCTCCTTGTGCGTCTAGTGTTTACTCTGTCCCCTGCACGTGCGAAGCACCTACTGGGTGCCAGGCTTCCTGCTGGGTGCCAGGCCTTCGAAGATCAGTAAGACCCACGCTCTGCCTTAAGGACACAGAGTCGAATGCCAGGATGCACAGAGGCCCGTTTTCGCGGAGAAGTGCTTGGTTTCAGCGTCGAGGGCACGGAGTTCGTTTTCTAGGCTATAAGGAATCGTGTAAAAATATTCTATTTTCTATTAATATTAATGTGTCTCTCTCCAGGGTTTCATTACTTCCAGAGAGCAGCCTCCTTCCAACTCCCCTTCTTCTCTCCCCCCCCCCCCAAACAAAATTTATTGCCAAAGATGGGAATCTAAAAACTGCTAGAAAAGCCCTGCTTGTCTCACAAGGACCACAGCAATGTGGAGCCCAGCCTCCCCTTCCCCCGCCCTTCTCAGCCCCCCACCCCCAGAGTTCCTTCCCCTCCACAAAGGGGCAGACTTCCCAACGACACTGCTTCCTGGGCTGGGCAGGGGCCCCATTTTCCACCTGCGGAAGCTTCCCTGCTCCAGCAGGACTGACCAAATGCAGCAGAGAGCAGACACTGACCGAGGAGGCCTGACGAAGCCCAAGGAAGCTGCGTTCCTCTTTTAGGGCAACGCCAGGCCGGCAGCAGCCATCTGAGGGGGTGTAAACTGAGACTGGATTCGGTGTGCCTGAGGTCTAAAGAGGACTTTTCCCCAGAACACCGCTCGCTTCTACGAAGACCTTAGCTACAATCTGGGGCCAGTTCAGCTGGACGGAGACCAGAGCCTGTTTAGACGAAGCACTCCTCCAAACCCTCGCCCTCATCCATTTGTTTCCTAACATTTATTGTCTACTGGGTACAAGACCTTGTGCCCAGCTGTGCCAGCACCCCTCCTGCCCACCAAGAAAATTTTTAAAGTATCATTGCCCTACCACGGCCTCAAAAATCAAGTGTTTTGGCAGTCCCCAGAAAGACTCATTTTGAGATATTTTTTGTACCTACTCTGGCATCCTGGGGAAACTGCTTTGCCAAGCTTACTCTATTCTCTATTTTTAAGTTCTGTTAGGAGAGCGCTGCTCCAGCCCTGGCTGCCAGAAGAATTCAGGAACCACGTCAGCAAACCCCACCCAGGTCTCCCACCTTAGCTCTCCCCAACGTGAGCGCCTTCCATCTGGAGGGAAGGAAATGCGCAAGACCTCGGGCCATGGCTGGCGCAGAGAGGAGGGGGTCAGAGGAAAGCTAGAGACCAAGACTCGCCATTGCTAACCCCTCAGGGCACACATGAAGGAGAACAATTTTGTCCAGCTACATTAGGAAGTTACACTACATGAGCAGGATTGCCTCGCACCTCTGAGAGCTGGCCAGGGAGAGAATGTGTAATTAAGGGACAAGGTGATGAGAACATTTTCTCTGGGCGTAGTTTTCTGTTTGGTTTGGTTTTTGTTTGTTTGTTTTGTTTTGTTTTTCTGAAATAGAAGGAAACCTTATATCTCTAAGTTAGTTTAAATGTAGTCATACCTAAAGTCGAAAATATGGACTGGATAACTTTAAGAGTTTCTTAGAACACTGGATTTTTTAAAAATTGTTTTAAAAGCAGCTTTAGATTACTTAAATGTTACATCAAAAATACATGGGAGGCGGCAGACTTGGCCCAGTGGTTAGGGCGTCCGCCTACCACATGGGAGGTCCATGGTTCAAACCCCGGGCCTCCTTGACCCGTGTGGAGCTGGCGCATGCACAGTGCTGATGCGCACAAGAAGTGCCCTGCCACACAGGGGTGTCCCCCACGTAGCAGAGCCCCACGCGTAAGGAGTGCGCCCCATAAGAAGAGCTGCCCAGGGCAAAAGAAAGTGCAGCCTGCCCAGGAATGGCACCACCCACACGGAGAGCTGATGCAGCAAGATGACACAACCAAAAGAAACATAGATTCCTGTGCCACTGACAACAAAAAGCAGACAAAGAAGACGCAGCAAATAGACACAGAGAACAGACAACCGGGATGGGGGGGGGGAGGAAGAGAGGAATAAATAAATAAATAAATCTTTAAAAAAATATATATATATATGGGATTCCTAAGCACCCTACCCCCTTCCCTTCCCACACTTTCCAACATTAACAACATCTTTCATTAGTGTGGTATGTTTGTTACAATCGATGAGCACATATTGAAGCATTGCTGCTTACCACAGACTATAGTTCACATTATAGTTTACACTTTGCCCTGCACAATTTTGTATGTTTTGACGAAATATATAATGGCCTGTATCTGTCATTGCAATGTCATGCAGAACAATTTCAATATCCTGAAAATGCCCCATGTTACATCTCTTCTTCCCTCTCCCTTCCCTCAGAAACTCTGGTGGCCACTGCCTTTATATTGATGATACAAGTTCTTCCATTGCTAGAATAATAATAGTAAGTCTATAATAGAATAATAAGTCTACTTTAGTCCGTGGTTCATTCATCTTGAGGATTTGGGGATGGTGATGTCCGCTCTGTTTCTAATTGAGAGGGGGCTTAGATCCCATGGGGCAGATGGATGGGACTGTCACGTTTACAGTTAGAGGCACTCTCTGTTCCTCCTCTTCTTAGTTGTTCTGGGTGAGTCCAATGAACTGGAGAGTAGGTGTTGCAACTTTGCTGAGATTTAGGGCTTAACAGGCACATATTTAAGTCTCTGGGACATATATTTAAGAGCCCTGGATTTTATCATTGAATTAATTGGGCAGGAAAGCCTGAGCCTGCTTTTTTTTTAAGGAGGTACCAGAGATTGAACCCAGGACCTCATACATGGGAAGCAAGTGCTCAACCACTGTGCTACATTCTCTCCCCAGCGAGAGTTGGTTTTTTGTTTGTTTGTTTGTTTGTTTGTTTGTTTGTTTTTAGGAGGTACCAGGGATCGAACCTGGGGCCTCGTACATGGGAACCATGCACTCAACCACTTGAGCTACATCCATTCCCGAACTTGCTTCTTTGGTCAGGGTCCAGGTGTGGAAACCAGCACTTGTCTCCTTGAAACAGGGGGTATATCAATGCATCTGTTGAGGCAGGGATCAGCAAAATACAGCTCATGGGCCAAATTCAGCCTGCAACCAATTTGTTTCTGGCTTGCGAGCTAAGAATAGCATTTCCATTTTTAAGTGATTGAAAAGAAGTGAAAAAAAGGATGCTATTTTGTGACATGTACAAATTATGTGAAAGTCAAGTTCCAGTGTTCACAAATACAGTTTTGTTGGAACACAGCCACACCCACCCATTCGCATATTGTCCCTGGCTACTCCTGCCCTGCAACTACTACGCTGAGCTGCAAAAGAGATTGTAAAATATTTACCATCTGTCCCTCTACAGAAAGTTTGCCACCTCCTACGCTAAGGTAAAAGGACAGCCTTGCACAAAGGAAGGGCACACACAATTGATTCTTTGATGACCGAAAGCAATGACCATATTTTGGAGCCCCTAAGAGCTTCTCTACTCAGTTAAACCCCAGGAGGAGGAGCAATTCAACACACGTGGCATTAGCAGAACAACCTGCCAATCAATAACACACCTGGCCAAGAGAATTGGCCACTGTTATGACATCCTCATCATGGCCAGAAAAGTTAATCCAAACACCACACGGATCCCATTTATCTCCTTACAAGTGCTTTCATCCTTGGCGCTGGGTTGAGTGTGTCCTTCCTTCTCAGTTGCACATGCCTCTTCTTTCTTAAGCTGTGGACTCGGCCACAAAAAAAACCCAAAGCTGGTCTAGCTGGGGAAGAAGTGAGGTCCATGCATGGGATCCTACAGTGTAGACTTTCTCTCTCCTGCTTCCTTGGCACAGATTGGAAGCTGCCAATCCCTCCGGGAACTGTTTATCCGCCATTAGTATCCTCGAGTATGAGCGCCACCAAAGCTGGGGGACGAAGCTGGGAACTATCTCCTCGAATAGCAAAGAGCTTCCGAATCCGTGACGTAAGTCTTTCAAGGATCCCTTCTTTCCCCTTATCCTTTGCAGACTGGGCAGTGAGAATGTGCTCCATAGAGAGGAGAGCTGATGAGGTGTTGATGCTCCAAGAGACCAAAAGAGCAGGAGTCAGTGGTTTCTCTCCCCACCACCCCATCCCCACCTCCCGCCAGCAAGTAAGAAACGTGTGGGGATAGAAGTGAAGCCCCAACGTGTCATTATGCACTGTTAACCTCATCAGGAATACCTAAAAAGAAAGAAGAGGAAATCCTTTGAATCTGACAGTTTTCTGAACTTCAGAACAGTCTTCTCCAGCCCCAAGGCACCTCTGTTCCTCCTCCCTGCCCTGAATTCCTGCTACATTTCCACTATATAAGATGTTGTGTCTTTACTCCCTAATACCTTACCCTGTGGTTAGCAGGTTCGTGTTGCTTTGTAGGATAAAGGTTCTTGATAAATTTGGTGTTAATATAACCCTTTCTCCCTACTGTCTTGAAATGCAGTGACATCCTCCCTCATGCGATAAACTTCTGTTGTCCATTTGTACATGACATGCCATCCATGTAGATGGATATAACACAGGCCCTGTTGTCAAGGACCTTGTGATCTATTAGGGCATGCTTACATAAATAGACGCTAGTTATATTAGTAAGTCAAAGGGGTGCTGATGCTAAATACCAGAAATCTGTTGGCTTTTATAAAGGATATTTATTTGGGGTAGAAGTTTAGAGTCACAAGGCCCTAAAGAATCCAACTCAAGGTACCATAAGAGGTACTTTCTCACCCAAAGTTGTTGGCCATGTGTTGGAGCAAGATGGCAGGCAATGTCTGAGAGGGTTCAGCCTTCCTTCTTCCTCCTAAGGCTCTGTGGGCCATCATCCTCCAATCTCAGCTGTAGGCTAGTATAAGGCTCGTCACTCTCCCCGGGGCTCATTTCTTTCCAGGCTCACTTGCTCAGTTCTCTTCACAAGGTCAGCTGTAGACTATCAGACTCATCTCTCTTCCCGGAGCCTCTGCCAAGTCTAATGAGCTGTCTCCCTTCCTTTGTGTTCTTCTTCTCAGTGTGTTTACTTCCATGTGAGTGTCCGTTTTAACCCCACAGGGGCTGGAATTCAACACTGAGTCGCACTCTAATGATGTGGTTGGATCAGAGCCCTAATCCAAACATAATTTAATCAGATGTCTCAGCCAACTCTAATACAATCAAAGGGTTATCACACCAGAAAAACCCACCGGTTTACAAACATTATTTCTATTTCTTTTTGGAATTCATAAATAATATCAACTGCTATACTCCACCCTCTGAATTCCAAAAAGACATTACAATATTTTTTTAAAAACCTTAAATCAATAACAATGTTAAGTACAAAATCATATCACAATCAGTTTAAAGAAATGGTTTGTCTTGGAACAAAGTCCCTTCTGGCTATAGACCTCTGAAACTTAAAACAATTTGTCTGCTTTCAATATGAAAAAGGGACAGACAAAGGATAAAGACTTGCATTACCATAAGGAAAAATTGGGAGGGAAATATGTCACAGGTCTAGAACAGTTTCTGAAAACTTGCAGGGCATTTTGCCATTAGATTTCAAAGTCTGAGAGTCATTCTTAAGGTGATGGTTTCCTCTCCTTGGGGCCTCATGGGGACCCACCCTTTCCATAGGTTTACCCAACAGCCATTTTTTTTGGTTTCATCCTCATTAAGCATCTTGGTGGTGATCTAGCTCCAGACCTCACCCTCCAAAAGTGTTGGGGTGATGGCCATACTTTACCTGATCTTTGGGGTAGAGTCTCAACCTCCTTACCACAGTGAGGTGACAGCAACATTCTCCCTAATCTGTGACCTACAGGCCCAACCATCTCAGAGCAATGAGTTGGTAACCTGGCCTTCCCTAATCTACGAGGTGCAGGCCCACCCCTCTCAGACCTACGAGCTGTCGACTTTACTCTGCCATGTCTAATGAACTGTCTCTCTTCCTTTGTGTTCTTCTTCTCTGTGTGTTTACTTCCATGTGAGTATGTCTGTTTTATCCCAAAGGGGGCTAGAACTCAATGCTGAGTAGCACTCTAATGATGTGGTTGGATCAGAGCCCTAATCTTAATATAATTTAATCAGATGTCTCGGCTGACTCTAATACAATCAAAGGGTTATCATGCCAGGGGAACCCATCAGTTTACAAACATAATCTATATTTCTTTTTGGAATTCATAAATAATATTAAATTGCTACATTAGTAGTCAATCAAGTGGAGTGGGGACACAGATCCTTTGGTATGTCATATGGAAGCCCAGAGAAGGAAGAGTTCACTCTGATTGGTAGGGCCATAGAGATCTCCAGTGGGCTGACACTTGACTGAAAGCCAAAACCATGATCTCAAAAGATAAATAGGAGTGAGGCAGGGGAGAGCAGAAGAGCCATGGAGGAGGGTGGGTGGTCCAGGCAGAAAAAGAGGGCCCTGCAAAATTCAGCTCCATTGTTAAAAATTTGATGGCAATGATGATGATGATGACGACTCTTTGAAAGAAAAGCAACAGGGAAAAGAGCAGAGCTGGAGGAGGCCAAGACTGAGGCCACTCTCACCTTTCACTGCAGATACAGCTCCCAGTCCAGAGAAACTGGATGGGCTGGCCCAGTCTGAGATCCACTGGCATCAAGCCATGGCTCTTTCAAGCTATACTCTGGAAATTGTCTTCCTGGGAACAGAGTCACCATCCCTGAATTACTTATGTGCGTTTAAGCCTGACAATAGGGAGAGTCCCCCCACATGGCTGTTTCTCAGCTTCTTCATCTGGGAAGTGGAGTGCTTAATCTCTGAAATCCCTAGTGGTCTCTGACTTTTATCATCTTCTCCATCTCCCACCTGCCCCCAGAGCTATCTCAGTTCCCAGATGATATCCTTAAGGTCAATGCTGAAAAGAAATTTTAAAAACACACGTCTTCATTTCCTGCTGTGTGGGAGGCTGGCTGGGTGAGCGGAAACCAATCAGGCAGGAAATGACCTCATCCCTAATTGGATTGAGGTTCCTGCGGTGTTTCCAGCTGCCCACTCCTCAGCACACCCCCACCCTCCCAGATGTTAGGGCCCCAAAGGAAGGCACACTCGGTCATCAGCTGCTGGGATCCAACCACTGTGTTGTCAACCATACCCCCACCTCCATATGTTGTAAAAGAACCAGGATATGGATGGAGACAGTATTTGCTGAACCTCCTCCCCAAAAAAGGGGGAGCACAGTGTGCCTGGGCTGGGCCCCAAGGTCAAGTATCTAAGCTGGGTATCACTCTCCCACCAGCCATGCTTGGGCAGAGCAGGAGGAAGCACCAGATTCTGTGAAGAAACAATGGAAAGGCAGAATTTGGGACTGTGTTGTCCATCCAAAGGTGCTAGAGGGGGGCAAGATGGTCAGGAACTGGGAAAAACAGCGGAAAATGCAGGTCAAAGCAGGAGTTGCTGGGCAGGGCCTGGGGGAGCTGCCGAAGCTGTGGGCAACCAGCAAGTGCTGTTTCCAAACAGAGCCCCATAAGCCTGTGCATGGGCAGAGAGGCTGCTGTTAAGAGGAGCTCTCAGGCTGGAAAAGTCCTTGCAAGGACACCCTATGTGGGAGTCTGTCCTGGTGGAACGCAAATAGGGTCACTTTTCTCCTGAGCTCCTGAGCTCCTGAGTCTGTAATAGATCCTGCCTCCTGCTTCTGAGGATGGCCTAAAACCCATTGTAGTCTTGACATGCCATTGTCACATACATCACATCACATCAAGGCTGGAAAAAGACCTTAATTAGTAATCTAGTAGAGAGGATGGTCATGAGTCTAGTACCATAGTGAGGGCCACAGTCACAGCCAGATCTCAGGGCCCTGATTCTCATTCTACTGTGACAGGCACCCAGCAACAAACAGAAGAATGGCCCTTTTATCTGCCTTCCAAGGAAAATAAAGAAGAGCAAACACAGTCCAGCTAATAAATGAGAAGCATGAAGCAGGACACCCTGGCTTCATGAGTTGACCTTACCTCTGTTTGAGGCTGTGGTACTTGGCAACAGCATGCTGTCTGAGCTTCTCAGTGCAGGTGTCCCTTCTGTCCCAGCAGGGTCCTTTCTGGCACTTAATGGACACGAAGCTGGAGAAGAGGCTGGCTGGCCGGAAGGAGCGCCGCAGCCGCTTTGGAGACATCGATGCGCACAAGTGCTATCAGTTTGGGCAGATCTTCTCCCCTTTCCAGGCCCTTGCCACAATGGTGAGCAAGCTCATCTTTTGCAAGGGGTTTTAGAGTCTTTGGGTGGGATCAGTGACAAGTCCCAATTCTTTCTCCTCTCTGAGGGATGTATTAGTTCAAGCCACAAAAACACTGCACAAAAAACACCCTAAAACTCAATGGTTTACAATTGCTGGCATCCATTTTTCTCACTCAACAGTTTGCAGAGAAATACCCTCCTTGTTCATTGCAAGTTCATGTGATAGAAGGAAGTAAAGAATTGGAAACCAAACCCCATCAAGCATAAGGGACTAAATCTATCTCCCCTGTAGGTAGGTGGCCTGTGGTTTAGGGGAAGATATAAAGGCACATGGTTGCAACTTCGGTGTTCAGGAACAAGGTCATTCAAGGCATGGAGGAGGAAATTTTTGGTAAGATAAGATGGTTCCACTTTCCATTCCTCTACCTCACCTGCTACCTTCTGCAACCAAGTCAATTCAAGCAAAGGGTGGGACAATCCCAAAATTCATTTCCTTGAAACTGTTGCTATTATGTCTCTGTGACTTTGTCTTGCTATAACATTTCTGTGGTTCTAAAAATTCAAGAGAGTAGATGAATCACCTGGGATGCTGGATTAAAATGCAGATACCCAGGCTTGTAGCAATTTCAATTCAGAAGGTCTGGTTAGAGCCTTGGAATTTCCTTTTTTAAAACAAGTTCACTCTTACCCACCTTTATGCAACATAATCCAGCCAGTGCTTCCCAACCTCATTTTCTTCATGGCACATTAGAAAATCATAAATGTGCATAGGCATCCTAGGGTGAACTTAGGAGGTTGCTTAAATTTATTGCCTCACAGTTCTGAGGCTTGAAATCTAGGTGTGAAAATCCAGGTGTCAGCAGGGCCACGCACTCTCTGAGTCTATAGGGAAGAATCTCTTCCATTCCGCTCTCCTGGCTTCTGGCAGTGTCTTGCTGGCAATCTGTGGCCTTCTCCCCTCTGCCTGTGCCCAAATTTTCCCTTCTTATAAGGACACCAGTCATGTTGGCTAGGGACCCATCCAACTCCAGGAAGCCCTCATTAGAACTTGCCTAATTCTACCTGTAAGGACCCTATTTGCAAATAAACTCACATTCTGAAATTTTGGGGATTAGGACTTCAGCATCTCTCTCTCTCTCTCTCTCTCGTCTTTTTTACTCTTTTTTAAATTTTTAACATATCTTTTTGAGGAATACAATTTAATCATAACAACTTGGTAGCTTGGCAAATTACTAAATCCCCAGGCTAAGCCCAGACCAATACATCAGAAGCTCTGGGGGTAGGACTCGCATCAGCATTTGTTAAATCTTCACAGGTAGGGTGACAAACTCATCCCAATTTGCCCAGGACTTTCCTGCTTCTAGCACTGAAATTCCCATACCCTGGGAAACCCCTCAGTCCCTGTTGTAAAACCGATAGTCTCATGTCCCAAGAACCCCTCAGTCCTGGGCAAACCAAGAAGGTGGGTCACCCCATCTACAGATGATTCCGCTATGTAGCCACAGTTGAAAACACTGCTCATTGGAACTTCCCTCACATCATGGGGAGCTGCTGCCCATGTATCCGTCGCTGGCCAACATTCCCTAAGCCAGTGTGGGTGCACAGTCCAGGCCTAGGCCCTGGAGAGAACCCAGGGATGGAAAACCCAACTCCAACCCCCAAGGCTTCCAATCTGCTCAGGAAACTGAGCCAGGTGGGAAAACCATGCTACAAACACAAGTCTGATAGAACATAACTGAGCAGAACTACTCCATGAATCTACAGACCCAGAAGGAAATTAAAGTTATCCAAGTTTGAGCTGCTTCAGCTAAAAACAACCACCAAGTTCTTGCTGGAGAACAAAAACTCTAAACAGATGCCCTCTCAACTCACAGAGCCACCTGGAAAGAGCAGCTCCCCCATGCACTGGGAGCAAAATCTCTCACATATTGAGTGGGTTATAGTGCCAAAGACTTCACAAATGTTGAATCCTCATGATCTCCACCCAATTATCTTTATTACCATTTTATAGAGAAGGAAATGAAAGCTGAGACATGTTGAGTACCTTGCCCAAGATTATTTACCAAGTTAGCTGGTGACAGAGCCGGGATTTTTTAACCCCCATGCTCATTGTCATTATTCTCTGCCTCCCAGGAGATGCGAAGAACGGTATTTCCCCAAGATCTGCCCACAAGTCCTCAGATGCAAAGGATCAGTGCTTCACACAATACCAACGGTACTCTCCAGGATTTATCCTTGTCTTCCTCAGGGTTTGATCTGGGAAAGGATGACAACAGCCGTGAGAAAGAGAAGCCAGTGAGCCACATTAAAACGCCTTTATTTCCCCCAATAGTTAGAGCAACCAAATCTAATGACATGAAATAAATTTTTTAAAAAAGTTCTCAAACTATATTCTGGACCCTTGGCCCAAGGCTTTGCTTTTAAATGCTTAGAGCCCAGGAACTTCAGAACGCTGAGACATTCTCAAGCCTGACTTAACATTTAGTAACTTGAGTTATGCCACCAACGTGCCTCTGTGTGAACATTTTGAGGAGGATGAAACAATGAGGAACTGCAACACTCAACTAGAATGGAATCCTTGATAGGAACACTTATCTCAAAAGAAATCTGAAAATGAGGGGGAGGGGATGGTTACAGTTCAATAATACCATCCTGCTCCTTCTGTCTCTCTGACTTACCAGTCCTGTGCTGGGTGGTAATGTCAGGCTTATCATCTCATGATCACAAGGTGGCTGCCACAGTCCCAAACACCTCATCGTCACATGAGCACACAAAGCATAGGAAGGGTAATTTTCCTCCACAGGCAAACACACACACAACTACATGTATGTGGAAGAAAAACTTCCCCCAGGAGCCACTCAGCAGATTTTGCAGCAATTTTCATCGGCCAGGATGGGATGATTTGCCCATTCCTTAACAACATAAATTGGAAAAGTGAGTATTGGGTGTCCAGGGTGTTTAGTAGGAGGCAAGTTCTGTCAACAGGAAAGGAAAATAGAAGAACAACTAATAAGGAAGCAATTAATGCCATCACTCACTATTTTGCAAGTCAGACCATGACAGTGAGAAATTTCAATTGATGCTGAGCAATCTGCCTTCTTGTAATTTCTAAGCATCAGTCATAAGGCTGCCATTCTAAGAGTCTCCTCCCTCTTAAACACCTTTCTTTTTCTTTTTTTTTTTTAATTTTATAAGTAGTATATGTTTATAATAAAAACTACTCAAAAGCATAAGTGAGAAAATAACAACTATAAAAAATCCCACCTCTTAGAGATAACCAGTGCTTACATTTGGGAACTTTTAGATTGCTTTGCAGTCTCTTGCCTTTACTGATAATGTTGGGGCTGTCTTTGGCCCTAAAGTTTTTTCCAGTTTCGATTGGGTTATCTCTGAGCACCAGCATCTGCCATCTCTCAGAGAGTTAACTGGTCTACCTCCAGGTCCTGTTCTGACATGTTTTCCACATGGCTGTGATTACTGAGGCCTGACATCTCTTTACACTACAGCATGGTGCACAAGTATGTGGCCTGTCCTTTCCTTGCTTTGAACTTATGAAAATACTAAACAAGCCCCCAAAACAAAAACAAAACCTATACTTTGTTTTTGTTATCCTTAACCTTTTTCACAGATTCATGGAGGTCTTATTTTTTTTTCAATGCCTTCATGTTTATTTATGAGCTAGGTGATATAAATAAACCATAGTTTCCCTTCTTTTTTGCACATGTCCTCTTTCCATCTGGGGTAAACAGCTCCCTTTGCAACTACATTGGCTAATTTAATTGCTCTTTCTTTTCATCTTATGGAGACCATTACAATTACACAGGCAGGATTTTATATTTTAGAGTTTCCCATTCCAGAAACTACAGCACAGGGGCCAAATCCAGTCTGCTAATTTTTTTTGTAAATAAAGTTCTATTGAAACACAGCCACAGCCATTTGTTTATATATTTGTCCACTCTTGCTTTTGCACTATAATAGCCAAGCTAAATAATTATGACAGAGACTATATGGTCCACGAATCTGAAAATATTTACTATTTGGGCCTTTAAAGAAAAAAGTTTGCTGGCCCCTGTTTTAAGCCAAATTCTTTGCAATTTTTGGCTAAGAGATTGTACTTGACTTATCTCTGATTTTTATTTTCCTACAGTCTAGGATCCAACATAAATATGAACTCAAATAATAATACTAACTGCTAATAGTTATTAAATATTTACCAATATTTACAAATGTACTGAGTCATTTAATTTTTGTAACCACTCTATTAAGTAGCTGGTATTACCCCCACTTTATGGAGGAGGAAATGGAGGCTCAGCAAGATGTAGTAGCATAGCTAATAAGTAACAGAGCCAGAATTTGGATCCAGAAGACTTGATCCCAGCATCTATGCCCTTACCAATATATTTACCCTGCCTGCCCATAGAGTTATTCTCCCCTAATGCTTCCAACCAGTTCTTATTTGTTTAAATCCCAAGTAGATGGCATCTGTGTAGTTTTCTCTGCCTTCTTGGAGACTAAATTGCCAGGAAAGGAAGTCAAGAGTGTATCCAATTCCAAGAATTAGGAACTCCCTAATGCAGTTCCCATAACTATGCTACCTGCCTACAGGCCAATTTTGCTACCTGTATTAAGAAACCATTCTGTATATCCTGTGCATGATCTGGCAATATGTGTATAAGCTTCTACATTTCTCTGTTACCCGCCTACCTTCTCCTACACTCAGGGTGAGAATTCCATACAGGAGAACAGGCTCCATATAGGGGACAATGAGACTTTAATATCAGTGCTCTCCCCACCTTTCTATTGAATGTTTTCTTTTAAACATGGTGTAGCTTTCCATCCAGAATCTAACCTAATGCTCTAGACTATTATAGTGGAAGCCAATGAGAGCATGGGATCCATGGAGGGGATTATCACTGCTTAGGCCACATGCCCAAGCATTAAAAGGATGACTATAGATTCAATTCACAATTAACAATAAATCCGATTTATATACAGTTTTGCAGAAGCCCATTAATTAAAGAAAGCAAGGACTACACAGAAAAAGCTTATCTTCTACTCATAGGACTTGGGCAAGGCAGGACTCAGAGGGATGAAGTAATAATAATTGCACCGACCAACATTTGTGGAGTATTTCCTTTGTTCCAGGAACTGTGTTAAGAGCTTTTCATATTATTATAATACCCAAAGGATCAGAAAACTGAAGTTTCAAGAGATTATAACAGCATAGCCAACTGCCTCCCTGCCTCACACAGGCTGGTATTTGACCCATCTCCCCCTGCAGCCCAGATGTGTTTTCCCAAGCATGCCTGGTGCACTCCATGCCTGAGATAAGGAAACATATTCCACATTTGTTCAGAACCACCACATACAGTTTTTACCCTAATCTGCCCTCCAGTTATTTGTTCTGTGTTCTTTTCTCAGCTCTTGATAAAATAACCCACGCTTATACAACAATTGCTAATGGATTCGTCTGTCACTGCTTTTAGATAGCACTTTCAGTGGTGACTACAGCTTTCTAGTGTGAAAACATTAAAGTGAGAAAGTCAACCCCATGATACCTGAGTGTGGAAGATGTGCGGGGGCAAGCATTTTCCATGCCAAGTCAGAACTCCGCAAGAGGGACTTGGACTTTTGAAGTTGTGCAGTGTACTTAGGAGGAAGAGGAAAGGAGAAATGGAGAGCGCAAGTTGCAGTTTTCCTTGTACTGTAAAAGCTTGAAGCTGGGTTTGAGCTGTGGGACCTTGGGTAAGTTGCCACATGACCTGAGCTCCAGTGTTTCTCATATCCATCGTGAAGATCATAGCTTTTGTCTCTCACTCCAAGGCAATGCACAGAACATACCGGCAAATAAGTACATGTTGTTAGCTGCCATTGTTTATTCTGTATGTTTTTCAGATACTTAATTCAAAGTCTCACATCCAGATGTGTGTGTGTGAAATGAATTCAGGAAGACGGCTGACAGATGTAGCTGAGGCTGTGACAGGCAACATAGCAACCTTGGATTCTACGAGCCCTCCCTCCTGACAATGCAGGAACTCAACCTTTCTCTCTGATGCTTTACTCTTCTCCCTGGAAGTGAAGAAATTGCCCTTCCACTCTTACCTCTCCCCACAGCCCAAACCTGGGCTAAAAGATCTCCTTTCTAAGTTGAGCAACTGCGTGGAGAATAGTGCCATTTGCCGATACAAGTTTATATACATTTACCCAAGTTAACTGGAGACTTACATGTACTGTCTCAATGCAAACTCAATTATTCCAAGTTCCAAAAAGCAGATCTAACAACAAACTTGAAACAATATAAAAATTGCAAATAGCCTGTACTTCTTTTATTATTTCATATCAGACATTTTCAAACAAAACATGCCCGTTATAACCCAGTCTGGGGTTATACACTTGAGAAGCAAAACAAACCATAGCTGCCACACACACGCACACACACACACACACAAAATCCTTGCTCACAGTAGTGTTTTGTTTAGCTTTGTTCCTATTTCTTGCTGACTAGACCTAAATGCTGCCATATGTTCAGAAAACGTCCAACAGTTGCATGTTCTTTTTTTTATTTAGTTTTATCTCATTGAGTCATGGTGCCCAGCTAAGTAAGTAACCCTGTAATCTGCACTTCATGAATAACCATATAATTGAGCAATTGCAGTAATCGCTGAGGGATGCTCTGTGGACAATCACTTTTTTGTTTGTTTGTTTTCAATTTTTTTTTTCTGGCATGCCAGGAAAGGAAGCACGTGAATTGAGTGTCAGGGCCAGTGTCCTTTGGCATCTGCAGCTTCCTCCAGAAGTCACTGAGGTAAGGAAGCAAGGCCTTGGTAAGCAAAGTGAATCCCAACACGCAGGCCTGGGAGCATTTCCCAAAAGAATCTCCTTGTTTGTGGTTTTTTTGTTGTTGTCTTTTTTAGTTGAGGAACTTGGGAATAGATAAATCCACACAGAGTCTACTTGAGTCCTCAGAGTGGTCATTTTAGAACTTGGCGCCATGCTGGTTGCTATTTACTGAGTGCTCCCCCTTTCCTTGCATTATCACAAGAACCCTACAGATTGATACTAATATCCCCCATTTTTCAGAGGTGGAGGTAGGCTGACAGCAATTGTTTAACCTGTAAAAGGTCAGGCTATTAGTAAATGACAGTGAAAGCATTTGAACCCAAGCCTGTCTAATGCTGATGCTCAATAAGATAAAGCTTTCCATTTACCCACAAGTTGTCCATCTATCTGTGAGCTGAGGGCAAATGAATGGGAGACGCAGAGCAAAGTACAGAGTAGTTCTATGGCCCTGAAACAGCATGATTTGCATCTTTATCCCTTTCTCCTTGAGTTCTAGGCTTGCCTGAGTGTATCTAAGGTGCATGTGTCCCAAACCCATAACATCAGATTCCCTCCAAAGACTTGATTTCCTCCATTTCCCCCTAAAGCTGCCATATACCAAGCTCTTAGAAATCATGGGGTCAACCTTAATCTCTCTCTCTCTTTCTTCCACACACACACCCACTGTCCCTACCTGGTAAGCATCTTTCCAATCAGTTATGTCCCTCCTCTCCATGCCTCGTCATTTCTTCTGAACTTACAGTAGTCACGTAACCATTCTGTTAGAGTGATCTTTCCGAAACACAAATGTGATCATGCTTCCTCCTCATCCTTAAATAGCTCCCCAAAGCCTGTACGGGACAAAATCCTTAGCATGCCACAAAAAGCCCTTCTTCTGTTCCCAGCCTTATCTCCTTCTGTCCCTGCTCTCCTCCTTCCCATTCTACCCCTTCACATCCATGCTCCCACTCACAGCAAAGTTCTCTCCCCCACTGAATATCCTACATTCTTTTGCTCCTCTGGACTTTTGCACATACTATCCCCTCTGCCAGGAATGCCCTTTCCCCCCTAATTATTTTCAGGAACCCCTCAATCTTGAAGGGCTTAGTTGGAAAGTCCCCATCTCTGGGAAGCCTCCTCCAACTCACAGACAGAATTAGTTCTTCTCTATTTTGCTCCACTATTATAATGTTTATCACAATCAGTTGTGGTAGTCTGTTGTCTGCCTTGAGGGCACTGATTTCCTAAAGAGCAGTAATGACATATTATTACCTCTGTATTCTTCTATGCCCAGTCCAATGCCTGGTACTCAGTGGTTACTCATTAAATGTTTGGCAAAGACATAGATGAAAGGAAAAAAATACATGACCTCCAGTCTTTGGAAAATCAGGTGTGCTTTTGCAGTTTTGTGGAAGGGACTGAAGATGATGCTAGCTAGTGAGAGCACAAGGTGACTCAGGGGTGAAAATACATGTGAGAGAGGGCAAACGGGATGTTTGAAAACCCAAAGGAGCAAAACCGAATGTCAGCAGACTCCCCTGCAACCAGCAGGCATTTCCCTTAGGCAGCACAAAGGGTTTTGTGATTTACAAGATTTAGGCAATCGTGTAAATCACAGTCTGAAAACAGCCACATAGAAGCATTCTTGCCAGAAAATATGAGGAGGATTTTGTTTGGAGGACTTCCCCAGACAGGATGGGCAAATAATTCCCAGGTCCCAATTTATTTTAACATGAATATATTGTACTTGTATTTGGTGCCTGGCCTTTTGCTCTACACTCTGATGACTTTTTTTTAAGCATTGAGTGTTCTTCCTCCACTCAGGAGATTACTGTCTAATTCAGAAAGCTAATATAAGTAGTCATAAGACCATATAATGTCAAAGTTTACATTGTATAAAACTGGGAGTAAGTGAAGAGGTTCATAGAAAATGGATGGATGGATGGATGGATGAATGGATGGGACAGGATAGATGGATGGATGGTTGATGGATGAATGGTCAGCTGAGATACTTCGAGAAGAGTTTGTGCTATCCAGTACTTGGCATAGATAGGTCATAGGTCAAGTTTTAAAAATGTTTGTTGAATGCTGAGTAAAGAACATAGAAGAGAAGATGTGTAGGAAATGCAGAGAGAGAAAGGAGAAAAGACATTGCAAAACAGGAGTGGGAGTGAGTGGGGGACTTCAACAAAAGTGGAAATGAGCACAAAGTGGAACAGAGAGTACAGCTTGGGGAGGAGAAGAAGGCAAATAAGATCGCCACCACCATAAGAACAACCATTTACAAAGCTCTGACCCATACTCTAAGCACTTTTCATGTGCTAGTTCTGTACATTCTCTCTCTGTCTCTCTGTCTCTTTCTCTTTCACACATGCACACACACACACACACACACACACACATTCTATCAGGTGAGTACTACTAACATCTCGATATGGTATATTAGGAAAGTGAGGCACAGAGAAGTTAAATGACTTCCTCAAAATCACACAGCTAGAAGAACCAGCAAGATGGCAGTGGAGTAAGGAGCTCCTAGAGTGAGCTCCTGCTACAGGGCAGTTAGTAAACACCCAGAGATCTCTGGTGCCACCTGAAGCACCTGTTTGGGGGCTCCAGGAGGCCAGAAGAGCATCCTTCAACGTCCTTGGGGGAGTGGAAGGAGGAGGCTGCCCGTCTGCAGAGAAGACTTGTAAGTAGAGCGCTCCATGCCCAGGAGACCGGTGCCCATCCTCCACTGGAGGCACAAGCCTTCTCAGGAGCTGTTTCATGGCTGGAATTAAAAGCTCCGCTTCCCCAAAATGGGGGAGGAAGAGATGGTTGGGCACTAATTTCAGCTACTGATGAGGAAATTCAGCGGGCTACAGTATAATCCTGAGAACAGCTAATGTTTGAGCCTGTCCAAGTCAGAAAGAGGCTGGGAGCCGCCATCTTAACTCTGCGCCTGGCAGGAAGGGAAGCGGGGCAGACTGAAAATCCCAGTGCTGGTGGGGACCAGCTTCCTTCCAACCAGGTCATATTGCAGCTCTAGCCTAGGCCCCAGCTCCACCTCCAGCAGGGAGGAAGCTGTGGGGACCTGCGCCAGCCACTCCGGGAAATTAGCGGCCAAGCCCCGGAGGCCTGTGATTATCCTACTCAGGTGGCATAAAACTGCCCCAGGAGCTATTCTGTGGCTGGAATTGGAAGCTCCATTTCCCAGAAATAGGGAAGGAGGAGATGGGTGGCTGCTGATTTCGACTACTGATTGGTAAATTCAGCTGGCTAAGATATAACCCTGGGAACAGCTGGGGTGCGAATCAGCCCAAGTCGGAAAGAGGCCAGCAGCTGCCATTTTGACTCCACCCGCAGACTGAGGGGAAGCCCAGCTGACTGAAACTCTCAGTGTTAGTAGGAACCAGTTTCTTTCACCCAGATCAGCCAGCACCCTAGCCTAGTCTTTTGTTCCTCCTCTGGCAGGGAGGAGGCTGGTGGGTCCTGCATCAGCTTATCCAGGTAACTGCAAGTAACTTTGACTGGCACAGACTGAAAATTGGAAGTCTACGGAGGCAACTGCAGTCATCTTGGACCGCCCCGCATAGATTGCTGCCCACACCTGCAGCTCCACTCCCACCCCAGGCAGGGGCGGAAGGGACATAAAACTTCATTAGTCTCTCAGCAACTACAGTCTAAGCCTGCACTACTTGGATTATTACACACAGCTGTGGCTCTGTCTCAGCCCCTGTCAAAGAAGAAAGTTGGGAGAAGCTTCATCGGTCCCTGGGACAATGAGGGCAACTTGAGCCTCCACAGATTACAGCACCAACTACATCCTTGTCTGCTATTATACAAACAGCAGAGAAGAGAGGGCAAGAAAGCCCTAAACTAAAGAAGGAAGCTGCACCCAGAATAAATACTCTAGAAAGGCAGATGCCAAGACATCAACAAAAAATTACAATCCACATCAAGAAACAGGAAGCTATGGCCCAGTTAAAAGAACAAGATAAGCCTCCAGATGACATAAAAGAGTTGAGACAAATAATCATACATGTTCAAACAAATCTCCTTAATAAATTCAAGGAGATGGCTAAAGAGATTGAGGATACTAAGAAGACACTGGATGAGCACAAAGAAGAATTTGAAAGTATACGTAGAAAAATAGTAGATCTTATGGAAATGAAAGGTGCAATAAATGAAATTTAAGAAACATTGGAATCATATAATAGCAGATTTGAGGAGGCTGAAGAAAGGACTGGTGAAGTTGGAAAAAAATGGCCTCAAAGTGAACATACAAAAGAATAGATGAAGAAAAGAATGGGAAAAATCGAACAAGGTGTCAGGGAAATAAATGACAGCAAAAGGCATGCAAACATTCATATCATGGGTGTCCCAGAAGAAGAAGAGAAGAGAAAAGAGGCAGAAGGAATATTTAAAGAAGTAATGGTAGAGAATTTCCCAACCCTGTTGAAGGACATAGATATCCATGTCCAAGAAGCACAACGTACTCCCATCTGAAAAAATCCAAATAGACTAACTCTGAGACACATACTTATCAGAATGTCAAATGCCAAAGACAAAGAGAGAATTCTGAGAATAGCAAGAGAAAAGCAACTGATAACATATATAAGGGATATCCAATAGGATTAAGTGCTGATTTCTCACCAGAAACCATGGAGGCAAGAAGACAGTGGTCTGATATATTTAAGACACAACAAGAGAAAAACTTCCAGCCAAGAATCTTATATCCAGCAAATCTGTCTTTGAAAAATGAAGGCGAGATTAGAATATTCACAGATAAACAGAAACTGAGAGAATATCTAAGCAAGAGACCAGATTTTCAGGAAATACTAAAGGGTGTGCTAGAGCCTGGAAAAAAAAAAAGATAGGAGAGAGAGGCCTGGAAGAGAGCCTAGAAATGAAGATTATATCAATAAAAATAACAAAATGTCAAAAAAGTGGTGAAAATAAAATATGACAGTTAAAACTCAAATAGTCAGGAATAAACTTAATCAATGATATAAAGCACTTGTATTCAGAAAACTGCAACTCAATGTTAAAAGAAATTTTTAAAAAAGGCCTAACTAACAGGAAGAACATTCCGTGGTCATGGATTGGAAAACTAAATATCATTAAGATGTTAATTCTACTCAAATTGATAAATAGATTCAATGTGATCCTGATAAAAATTCCACCAGCAGTTTAAAAAAAAATTGAAAACATATCATCAAATTTATTTGGAAGGGTAAGGTGTCCTGAATAGCCAGAAACATCATAAAAAGGAAAAGCAAACCCTCATCTCCAGACTTTAAATCATATTACCAGGAGGCGGACTTGGCCCAATGAATGGGGCGTCCACCTACCACATGGGAGGTCCACGGTTCAGGCCCCTGGCCTCCTTGACCCATGTGGAGCTGGCCCATGCGCAGTGCTGATGCACACAGGGAGTGCCGTGCCACACAAGGGTGTCCCCGGCGTGGGGGAGTCCCACACATGGTGAGTGCGCCCAGTGGAGAAAGCCACCCAGCGCAAAGGAGAGTGCAGCCTGCCCAACGATGGCACTGTGTGTGCAGAGAGCTGACAATGATGCAACAAAAGGGTGGTCACAGAGGAGCATGCAGCAAATGGATGTGGGGGCAGACAACTGGCGGGGAGAGGAGAGGAGAGAAGAAAAGAAAGAAGAAAGAAAGAAAGAGAGAGAGAGAAAGAAAGAAAGCTAATTTTTTAAAAATCATATTACCTACCTATAGTGATAAAAATAGCATGGTACTGGCATAACAACAGACACATAGAACAATGGAACCAAACTGATGGTTCAGAAACACACCCTCACATGTATGGTCAAGTGATTTTTTACTAGCCTTCCAAATCCACACAGCTCAGAGAGAATGATCCATTCAACAAATGGTGCTGAAAGAATTGGACATCCATAGCTGAAAGAAGGAAAGAGGACCCCTATCTCATACTTTATACAAAAATTAACTCAAAATGGATCAAAAAACTAAGAATAAAAGCAAGAACCATAAAGCTTCTAGAAGAAATTGTAGGAAAATATCTTCAAGATCTGATGGTAGATGGTGGATTCTTAAAGGAGATAAGAGGAGGTCTGAGATGGACTACTGATTTTTAATGTATGTAGAAGTTTTAATTAGCTTTACTGTAAAAGTGTGTAAATGTATAGAGTAGATGGTAACAGATAGTGAATAACAGCTAGTTTATAAGTGGGGATGTGACTGAAAATGATAGTCTAGGTATATAAATGCCAATTGACAGAATGCTAGAGAATAATCTAGGAACTGAAGAGCACAGTAAACCAAGAGGTGGTTGAGAATTGTAGTTGATGGTACAGAGGCAAGAGTGTCCTTTGTGAGCTAGAGCAAATGTACATCACTACTGCAGGGTGTTGGGAATGTGGAGAAGCATGGGAAAAATACAGCTGGAGTGACCTATGGACTGTGGTTAGTAGTAATAATATATTGCATCTATGCAAAAGATATACTGTGTTGATAATGAGGCAATGTGGAAAATGTGAGCCAAATGTACACTATGGACATGGTAACAATCAGATGATATTATGTTATCTTTAGCGAATGTTCCATCACAGTGAGGTGTGTTGATGGAGGGGTGTTGTTTGGGAATTCTGCTCATGTGCATGATTTTATAAGTTTACAGCTTCTGTCATAAAAAATATATTTAAAAAATAATAATAGGGTGGGTTGGGGGAGAAATGCACCAAATATAGGATGGGGACTATGATTGGTGGTGGGATTTTGACAATGCTCTTCCGTAGTTTGTGGTAGGCATCTCATGACAACGCAAGGTATTGGTGGAGGGTTGATGTATGGGACCCCTGTGTGATGTTATGCATGTTTGCTTTGTGGATTCACAACTTTTACTGTGCACTTAATCATTTATGTGTGTTCATATATAAATGATATAAAGATAATAATAATAGGGTTGGTTGGGGGAAAAATACTTTGGTTATTAGTAATATTTTGACAATGCTCTTTAATCATTAGTGAAAAAGGTTTAACAACAATGCAAGGTTTTGGTGGTACGGTGAGTTACAAGAGCCCTGTGTGATGTTATATATGTTTGTTTTGTAAGTTCACAACTATTATCATACACTTATTGTTTATGTATATTTATGTATGAGTGATATACTTCAATAAATTAATTTTTTTTTAAATCACACAGCTAGTAGGTGAAGAGGACAGAACGTGAACCCAGGTTCCAAATATGTTCTTATCACTCCGCTGAACTAACTGGATAAACTGAGAATACATTACAGAGTATCTTGACTTCAATAATCTTACAATTTCCCAGGATTCTGGTCATGAAAGTTTCTATGGACCATAGATATCTTATCCTTTTCCTAGTTCCTGAAATTGTAAGGTACTCCATAGAATACATGTACTACACCATGATTCATTCATCTGGACAGCCTGGACAGTCACCATATGCAAAACCTTGATTTCTGGTATGGGGGCCATTGCAAGTCTCAGGAAACACTCTCTATAAATCTCCCATCCTCCACATCCACCAGCCCCAATCTTTGGTGATGATGACTAAACATCTCTGTTGCTGGCTCCTCCTCTTACTAGCCTCTAAATGTTGGAGCTCCTAGCATCTCTTCTCTACCCACACTCTCTTCCTAGGTGATCTCTTTTAGACTCACAACATTAAGCATTTTCTAAATGCTGATGACTTCCAAATGTCTATGTCCTGCCTGGCCTCTCTCCTGAGCTCTAATCTTGTACATCCACCCACCTACTTGATGAATTCTCTCCAGTGATTCATAGGCACTGCCAATTTAAGTACAGAAACCAGAACTATCTATTGCCCTCCATTCACCCAAGCCTGCCCATCCCTCAGTGTTTCCTCTCCTATTAATATCAACACCTGACCAGTTGCCCAGGCCACACATAGAGAAGCCACTTTTGGTTACTCTCTTTCCCTCTCTGTGTCTGTTCCACCACAAAATCCCATCAGCTCTATATCCTGAACCTGTCCCCAGCTTTCCATCAGCACTGCCACCCCTCTCTTGGACTCTCAGGCCCTTAGCTTCTATTCTTGCCTTCCAAAAGCCCAATCCCAACTCAGCAGCTAGAGTAATTTTTCTGGCACATAAATTTAATCATGACACCCTTTGAATTAAGGCCCCCAATGGCTCCCCACTGCACTGAGTTTTAAATAATCAAAAGTCTTCACCCATGGTCTATACGACTTCCCATGACCTGGTGTCCATAGTCTCTGTCCCCACTCTGCTCTGACCCCTCTCCCCCCATACCTCTTCTCTCCCCATCTTCACTAGGTCCCAGCCACTGTGCTCAATTTCTTCTTCCTTAGGAACACCAAGCTTGTTATTCTTCAGAGCCTCAGCATCTTGTGTTCTCTCAACACAGAATTCTCACCCAACTCTTTGAATGAATAGATAGACAACTGAAAATTCTCTAGACTTGGAGTTACTTCTAGCTAATCAGATAAATGAGGAAATCATAATGCTTGAAGCACCAATCTGTCCATGCTCCAAGTAATATATGATAATTTAACCCAAATTAAAATGCTCAAAACATATTTTTTAGAAATGATACTGATGAATGAGAGGTGAGAATTTTGGGTAGGTTGCAGGTGTTGATAACTTTTGATCCCCAAATCACATTTTTTTGGCCTGCTTAAAATGCTAGTCCCGGCAGGAAGTACCAGCGATTTAGGAATGAAAATATGAATCAAACTGGAAACCATGTTTATTTTTTACCACAATTCAGTCAGACTCCCACACCTGTGCTTTGCATTTCCTCTGTTGGTAAGAAAATGGCTATTCCCCTCTCCCTTTCCTCTGTTGGTAAGAAAATGGCTATTCCCCTCTCCCTTTCTCCCAGGAAGCCATATTACAGGTGCCCTGCTGGGTACAGTGTGTGGAAGATCTCGGTGGAGCCCAGGAGAGCTAGGGAGAGACGTAGAAAAAAACATTCCTCCCTCCAATCAGCATTCCTTAAGAGAATTGTTTGAAACTCTACCTAACAGGAAACCATATAGCTACTTAGCAATGGCTATGCCAGTGGGAACAAGATGACATTTGATGAAAAGCCCTCACATAATATTACTGAGCCACAATACAGACCAAGTTGCTGCTGAAAATTGGTCTGTGCTGAAATGATGTGGAAGAAAACAATAGAACCCCTAAAGCCATGGAATGCACTGCATGTTTCTGAACCTTGCTCACCAGGCTGGTAAGACTCGCCTTCAAAAGATTATTTAGGGGAAGAGGCTGTGGGTCAGTCAGCTGGGCTCCCGTTTACCACGTGGGAGGCCTTGGGTTCACGTCCGGGGCCTCCTTGTGAAGGCAGGCTCACCCACTGCAGCACACGCAGAGAGCCGCCAGCCCACAAGCACCACCTAATGCAACAAAAAGGGAGACAACTAAAAACACAGAAGAGAGCACAGCTAATGGACACAGAGTAGACAACAAGCAAGCCGCAAGGAGGGGAGGGAAATAAAGAAAAATAAATGCAGACACACAGAAGAATGCACAGCGAAAGGACACAGAGAGCAGACAGCAAGCAAGCTGCAGGGCGGGGGAAGGGGGGGAAGTGGATTTCTTTAAAAAAAGATTATTTAGCTCCCTGATTCCTTTTTCTTCGCCTAATAGAGGCGCATCTCGAGAGACATTGAAACATGAATACCTGTTCTAATTCAGACTGCTCTTTTAACTTTCACCTGAATTACTATCATCATCCCCAGTTTTCCATAATGACGTACCTTGGCTGGCCGAAATGTCTTGGAGGTGCCTTTAATGAGATCTTAGCCCAAGAGATATAATTTAACCAGTCGGCCATGAAGCATTTCCCAGCTCAGCTGGGCCTTGTCTCCACTTGCACTGAACTTCCCTTCCTCCCTTTGGAAACACCCTGCTCAGTTCCTTTTCATTTTCTCATGACAGAGACAACTGAATGTGTCTTTTTGTTGGCTCTGCCTGCTCATTCTTTCCTACAACAGCACCCAAGTCGAACACTAACAGGCAGATTGGAGAAACATTCTTATTCATATCTACATGAGAAAAAAAAAAAAATCATCAGAAGTTTTTCAGGTCAAAAAGTAAATTGCTTTAAAATGTAGTTGCCCTGGGTTTTTGCTAGTATCGAAGAACTTGGATCTTTTCTCTCACTTTTTTCTACAAAGACTGAAATCTCTTTGCAACATCTCAGACAAGAAAAGTACCATTGTTCTCAAGGTAGCAATGATCTTGACTTGCTAAAATAGATGAAAATATCCCGCCTGAGTCCTAAAGAGAAGAAGGCTACAAGGAAAATGATGGAAATCATACAAGATATGGGATCCCAGGCAGCATTGTTCTAGAACCAAGGTGTGGTAACTCGAAGTGAGAAGAGATAGGGGATCTCCTATTTGGGAGAAAACATGGGCAATTTTGGTACCTCAGAGACAACAGGAAATTAGCAGTGCCCAAAGCTCCACCACTGACAGACCAAACCCTTAGAACCCATAGCTAAGGGGAGCAGTAAGCAGCACAGCAACTCCAGGCCAATCATAAACAGTGTCCTTTGTGGAGATACTAGCGTCTTCCATGGTGGGCACCTCCCATGGCAGTGGAACGGCAAAGTCCTCGTGTACAGCTCAGCAGACCAAAAATAACATCAGAAGGCCCAGGCTGGAAGGAAAAGAACATGGAAGAGGCCAGGTGAAGCACAAAGATTTATTTATAAGCACATCCCAGGGACACCAGGAATAAGATGGGGGCCCTAGAAGTAGAGCGCTTCACCCTTCCATAGTGAGTGGGATAGATCCAAAGTCAAGAGAGTTGTTTGCTATTATTAATATGGACTCATTTTGATCCCCAGGCCAGTTGGGATGCAATACCATAAGTTGCATTAAAGTTATCAAACGTGGGAAACGGACTTTGGCCCAGCGGTTAGGGCGTCCGTCTACCATATGGGAGGTCCGCGGTTCAAACCCCGGGCCTCCTTGACCCGTGTGGAGCTGGCCATGCGCAGTGCTGATGCGCGCAAGGAGTGCCGTGCCACGCAAGGGTGTCCCCCGCGTGGGGAAGCCCCCACGCGCAAGGAGTGCACCCGTGAGGAAAGCCGCCCAGCGTGAAAAGAAAGTGCAGCCTGCCCAGGAATGGCGCCGCCCACACTTCCCGTGCCGCTGAGGACAACAGAAGCGGACAAAGAAACAAGACGCAACAAATAGACACCAAGAACAGACAACCAGGGGAGGGGGGGGAATTAAATAAATAAATAAATCTTTAAAAAAAAAAAAAGTTCTCAAACGCATTTGTGATATGAATGATTCTCACCATATTACCTGTGTGTAGAGCATATGGACATAAAAAGTATCAACTATTGTCTCAGGACGGAATCTCTAGGAAACATTCTCTGAGATGGAGACTTGAGTGCAAAAGATTAACTGGGGAGTTCTCTTAGGAGCAACACTTGTAAAGGAGTGAAGAAGTCAGAACAGAGGAGAGGGAGAGGTTAAGTGGTGATGCAATTGCCACCAAGGCCCCATCCCATCCCATGAGGAGTTCTGAAACTGAGATGGCCCTTCAAAATTGTCCTAAGTTCAGCTGAGAAGGCTGAGATTTTGTTCTCTTGCATTAGCCAATCATTGTGTGGGCTCACCCTGGGGAGGAGGTGTGTTCTTGCATGAGACAGTCCTTTTCAACTGAGGAAAGGGGTTCAGCTGTGAGCCTCACGCAACTCGAGGCATTGGAAGGAGTGTACGCCTCCTACTAAAAAAGGGGCCTTGGTGGCACACTACAGCATCCACTGCACCCTCTTTCACGTACCTTCTTTTAATGCAAGACACACCTAACCCTGGACTTTCCTGGGAAGTAGAACAAAAAGATCCACTTCACTGTGATTGGGCCCTTCTACCCTCCTCCCTGCAACTTGCTTGTGCCTTGGAAGGGAGAGCATGGGGGGGTACGGGGTGTGCAAGCAAAGAGCCAATTTGTTGGGATTAGATCTGTAAAGAGGAAAGTAGATGGCACCAAGAAACCCTACATAAAATTATAGTGTATGCCTTTGGTACCATATAACTTTCCTTTCTTTTCTCTGCCACGCTTCATGGAGGGAAATGACCCATTCCTTCATTCAACATTATTGACTGAAGTAGAACAAATCTGCCCCAGGTATTGTGCTAAGTGTTAGGGACACAGAGTGAGCAGATGCACAAGCCCATGGCTGCATGGAGCTTCCTGTCTAGCTGGGCACACAGATAATAATTACAGTACAGTCATGAAGTTTATGACACTCACAGCACATGTGAGGATGCAAAGGAGAGAAATCTAATACAGACAAGGGTCATCAGGAAAGAGTCCCTGGAAGGTGTGACTTCTAAACTAACACAAGAAGGAGGTAGGCAGGCAATGAGAAAGCGAGTGGGAAAAAGGAGAAAGAGAAAGTTTCCAACCAGAGGCAAAAGAGCTGCATAGATGTTAGCTCATATCACTTATCAGTTCTCTGCATGAAAATAAGGTAGATGCTGTGGGCTGTGATAAGATAAAACAATACGGTCACTTATGGCAGTTGTCATGGTTTTTGTTGTTGTTTATTACATCATTCAAACTTCCCTCTAACACCCCAGGCCTGCCTTCCAACTTCACATTTTCTCTTTTCTCAGTCAAAACTTCCACTCCAGGAGTGTTGTTGCTGTACCTAGGTATGGCATCAATTGTCAGATTACAGTAACTGATGATAAGGTGTAATAAGGGACAAATCTATTTTCCATATTAGTACTTCAAACTGGATTAATTAAGTCATTAATCCAAATGGCCTTCTAATTTGTTGAATTGAGAGTGAGAGATCTTTAGACCATACTATACCTTTGGTTCCCCCAACTCAGCTCCATTTCTTTTAGAACATCTCCCCTTTTAGCTAGTTTGCACAGGATAATCAACAATAGTACTTGCTGGGGACTGCCTCACGTTTACAGGAAAGACCCCTGATGCCCTTGAGTAGAAAGTGTGAACTAGCACATTCAACAAGTCCCACTCTGACAACAGAGGGCTGACAGCATTTGACCCAGAAACAAGGCAGGTGGTGGTAGATTTGGGAAGGGGAAATAAGGAAACCTGAGTTCGTAGCCCCAGCTTTGCCACCAACAAGGGTCACCTGCAGCAAGTCACTTCCTCTCTCTGGGGACTCTGGTTTCTCATGCAAAATGAGAGGGTGCCTCACAATGCATGTCCTCTGGGTCTTCACTGGGTCTGGAATTCATTCTTTTAAATATAGCACAGTAGTCTGGGAACTGTAGAGTTGGGAAATACCTTCATGGCCTGAGAACATCTTCACAGGAAAATACAATCCATCACAAAATTTGAGTGGGAGATGTGCCAACACATACATCATTGTATATTTCCACATTTTCCAACTAGTTCAACTCCAAGCTGACTCCATTCTCATTTCCTTTTTCTCTGGATTTCTCTTTAAGGTGCACAGTTTAGCAGTACCATGAGAAGCTATAGCCTTCAGGAACGCTTTCCAACTGTTTCTTTTCAGTTAAAGTCTACAATCCCTAGCTCCTCCCTTTCGAGGCTGGACAGTCTTTCTTACCTTTTTCCTCTGAAATTGCAAACAGCACATGTTCAGAAGGTAAGTAACAAGTCAGTCAGCACGTTGTGATATAAGTAAGAATACAAATAAGAAATAAAGTAGTTCAGCTTGGAGTGAAGAGAAGTAATATGGGATTATTTCAGTAACATTTAAAAACAAAAGTAGGGAAGGATGAGTAGCTTTCTCCACATAATATTCATTTAGTTTAACCACCTCCCATTCTTACCACTATCCTGTCCAGAGATTAAAAAACACAGTTAAATATTTGGTTAGTCAAAAAGATGTTTGCCTAAAAACATAATCTCCTCTGTGTGTCATTTACTGCTTGGTTTTGGGTCCCCTAGATGCTGACCTCGTGTCTCAAACCAAAAGAAAAATGTGGAAGGGAAAAACAATCACAAGGCAGGGCTTGAGCCTTAAGTGCTGTTTCCTCAGGCCAGATGGCTCTGCCCTAAATTCCATGGCTCTATTGGTAGGCCACTGCTATTATGTACTTGCTACCATTTTGGTGTGGTCTGGTCTTGATTTAAGAGAAGGAAATATATCACGAATCCTTGTGGGCAAAGGGAATTGCACTGGGACATGTTTTTCCTAACAAAAGCCTTGTCCTCATTGCCACTTTATTCCATCCCACCAGACTCTGCTACAGTTGTCTCCCCAGAGGGGCATACAGACCCCCCTCTTGGCCTTTAATGTGGCCATCAGTTAATCTTGGAATTCCTCCTCTTCCACCTCCCATTGGATATTTCTTGAGACTTAGGAAACATTTTCCTTTAGAGCAACGGGTGTAGATTTTGTCTAGAATTGCCTACATAAAGGCTTTTGTACTGTCCATTTGGAGTCTGATTTTCCAATTCATAGGTTGATAAATAAAATGGTCTAGTATTTCTATATAGAGATGCATATTGTAAACAGACTAAGAATTAGACACAACTAGTTTTTGTTTTGTTTTTGCAGATCATGGTAACTCCTGAAAAAGTTCAGAGTAGGGATAATTTATCCCCTCACAACCTTCCTGCCAGGTTATAAGGAGAGCAAGCTTCAGACCAGGTTTTACTTTTCACACAGACATTTATTCTGTATTTATTGCCAAACAGGCACAAGACAGTTTCTTACCTTTGCCAATCTGTTCTTTAGACATAAATGAAGTTCCAGCTCTCTGACTTTGGGAAGCTATGCACACTACTTTTATATGAAAGGGTTCCAGAAGCAGGATTCACTTGCTCTTAGGTGGCTTCAGGCCACCAGACATGCTCCAAAGTCAGAGGCTGGATCCAAGACCATTCAGCAACCCAGGCTCGTACATCCGCTGGAGGGGTATGGGTACGACGTTGCAAGATTTAAAATACTCTGGTCATGGAAGGTAAGGAGTGTCTCTAAAACATTTTAGCCAGCCCACAAAACCTGTATACTTTGGTTTATCCAATGAGAGCTCATTTCTAACAACCATCATGGTAATGAACAAGCAATTAATCTTAACAATAAAAGCATTTATGATATTCATTATGTTATCTAAAAAGCTTCAGATGTTCAATATCTGGGTAGCAGAAGCATTTGTACTAGCTTTCTTGGATGTGACACCACTGATACCGCTAACTAGATTTCCAAACTCCCTCCCCTGCCTGCACCAAGGTGAATTCTCATTTTGGGTGACTGAATGTTTCTGAGGTTAAAGTTTAAAATATCTGCCACATGTATAATTTCACCTTGTCTGTGCTAAATACTTTAAAGTAGAAACACTGCAATAAATTTCATGACTCAAATTCTAAATCACAGAAAAAAATAGGATGTGGAATTTTTTCAAGTCAACATTCTTTATCTAAGTTCTTTATCTAACTTTATCCAAGTTCTTTATCTATCCTTTAAACTCATCGCTATATGCCATTCCCTAGTAAGGGACCATGACATTATATTGGGCTTCAAATTTCGGGGAGTTCTGGATCACAGAGTGTTTCAACAATGGCAATGGAGGGATACTGGTATGGGATACCAATGACAGATGATATATGACTGACAGGGAGCTGTACAGAACATATGTCCAGGGTGCATGGTAATGTTTGGATATACTCATAGTGGCAACAATTAAAAACCACAGTAGGGGGGGTACTGGGTTCCCGGCCAGTGGTGCTCTGTCGTGGTCCCTAGGGGAGCAGCGACAGTCTCCCAGGTACAGAGGTGGGGACCGGGAGGGAGTGAGGGTTCAACAGTGAGCCCCTGATACTAATGACTATGCTTGTGAGCTGATAAACCCAAAATAATAACAAGGCCTAGAGCAACTTTGTGCCTGGGAATTTCCTTCTGTCAGCCTTCATGTTACTCAAATGTGGCCAGTCTCGAAGCCAAACTCAGCATGTAAATGCAATGCCTTCCCCCCAGCGTGGGACATGACACCCGGGGATGAGCCTCCCTGGCAACGAGGGACCACTATCAACTACCAACTGATGATGCAACTGGAAAATGACCTTATACGGAAGGTTCAATGCGGATCAGCAGAATATCCATGTCTACATAAAATACCATGACTTTAAAATGCTGTTTGACCTAAAGTAAGGGGGAAATGGAAAGGAGAAATGAGTTTATATGGCTACGAGTTTCTAAAAAAGAGTCTGGAGGCTGGCAGAAGGTTTGCCCTCATGCACAACTGAGCAGAGTCAGAGAGACAGATAAAGCAGATACAACCCCCAGATATTGGTTCCTTTGAGGGCTAAAGAGACCCATGGGAGTTATGGTCATGGCCGATGGGGTTAACTACCAGGGCAGATGGCCCCTCTTTGGAAATGGTGTTTATGTGTGATGAATCTGGACTCAGATGGGATCTCCCTTCATAAGACTTTCATGCTAATGTGCTGGAGGTGCAGTTAATGTTGGGGTTTAAGATATATTTAGGGGATTTGAATCTCTGGACTGACAATGTGATAGCCAGATCCTGAGCCTCAACAGACTCCAGCACCTACAATCTGATTTATTGGACTTACCACACTCAGCTAAGATGGAGGTGAAGAAGGACAACCACCACACCATGGAGCCTAGAGTGATTACAACTGAAAATGGGAGGATTGCATCCAGCATCCAGGTGGAATCTGAGCCTCCTCTTGACATAAAGGTGCAATGGACACAACCAATCCAGTGTCCACATAGAAGAGGTGGCATTGGATTGGGAAAAGTGGACATAATGGACAAAGGGTATGGGGAAAGGCAGGAAGAGATGAGAGGTGGAGGCGTCTTCGGGACATGGAGCTGCCCTGGATGGTGCTTCAGAGGTAATCACCGGACATTGTAAATCCTCACAGGGCCTACATGATGGAATAGAGGAGAGTATGGGCCATGATGTGAACCAATGTATATGAGGTGCAGAGGTGCCCAAAGATGTACTTACCAAATCCAATGGATGTGTCATGATGATGGGAACGAGTGTTGTTGGGGGGGGGGGAGAGGGGGGGTGGGGGGGTGGGGTTGAATGGGACCTCACATATATATTTTTAATGTAATATTATTACAAAGTCAATAAAAAATAAAAAAATTAAAAAAATAAATAAATAAATCTAGCAATTACCAAAAAAAAAAAAAAATTCTAAATCACAGCCCTAATCATGCCCATCTTAACTCTTCTGCTTATTCCAGCTTATTTATTGGGTCAAGTGCAATGCTGGATGCTTCTTATATTGTGCACGTGAAGATAAGGATAATACACATGCTAAATTTATAATGTTGTGGAGGTAATAAACACGTAAACACATTGAGGAAGAAGAAAACATGGAGATGAAAATAGGCTGTATGTAGACTGGGTGAAGAAACAGCTGGTCTCAAGATCCCAAATTGGAATGCTGTATTCGGCTCTGAGCATTTTTAAGAGCCTTCAAATGATAGGCTTGATATTAGACTGTTATGCCTGGATGTGGGGACTGGTTAAAGTATTATAAACAAATACTATAAACAAGTATGAATGTAAATGATACTTCAACTGAAAAAGTAAAATAACACAGGAGAAAGAACATATATGAGGGGAAAGATGACACATTCTCTTTTACACATGTTGTGTCTAGTTCCCTATGGAGTACACAAGTGGTTAAGGTCCAATGGGCAGTTGGATATATGGAAGGAGAATTGTTTTCTGATTAGGTAAATATGTGTGTTTTAGTGTCAAAGTAAAGCAGTCTGCAAAAGAGGTTGAGGGTGTAGGGGAATTTGGAGGTCATGGATGAAGATTCCAGAGGCACAAGGATAAGTGAGTGGGAGGGAAAAGGAGGAAGGACCAAGTAGGAGGATGCATGGCAGTGTGGGGAAGAGGGTGCAGCAGAGGACATGCGGCCAGATGGCAGAGACTCGGGCTGAGGGGGCTGGGAGGTGTGGCAGAATTATCTGGTCTGAACACCTCAAAAAGCACGAGGAAGTGCTTTACACTAATGAAGGTGAAGTTGGAAACTCAAAGGTAGTCTAGTCTGTAGGTGGGGCAGTCCATCCTTAAGTCCTGTGGACAAAGACCCAGTCCCTGCTGTAAGACCAAGAAGCCCCACTGGGACAAGATGTGGTCTTCCCTTTCGTAGCCATGATCTTCCTGCCACCATGACCTCCAATCTCTGCTGCTCCCTCCCACTTGACCCAAATGGAAATGCTGCTCCCTTGCAACATGAGGCTTGCTGATGCTGAACTACACCTGTCGGTGCCCACCCAGTGTCATCATCAATATGCACCACACCTTGGAAGTGTCCCATCTATTCCAATAGATGACTTCATCCAAGGAAGAATTCCAAAGTTGAAGAGCACCTGAGAATGCAAATGTACACACAGGTGTGCTTTCTTTTTTAATGACATCTGCTCATTTTTTCATATGCTACGAAGTTACTGTAGTCATTTGTGAAAATTTTGGGAAATATAAAATAGCACAAAGAATAGAATTAAAACAACCATAATCTGCTCTCCCCTGCCGGAAGTAACTACATTCCCATTTTAAAACTTAGTTCCAGATGTTTTCTTCACATAGATGACTTACATTTATTAAAATGGATCCATTCACATAATAATATACCCTGAATATTTCTCTATGTCAGGAAATATTCTTCTACTATAATGGCTATCCATTGTACAATTTTCATTTCTATTTTTTAAATGTGGTTAATAGGTTTATAAATAAATTTTGCAGAAATTTATTATTTCCTTAAGATAATTTCTTAAACATGGAACTGATGAATCAAAGGATATGCACATTTGTAAAACTTGCAACATGTTGCCAAATTGTCCTGCAGAAACTTTGTATTAATTTACTCTCCCATCAAAAGTGTGTGTTTTGCCCTATTCCAAAAACACCCAGTATTAGTACGACCACAACCACATAAGTTAAGGTTGACTATTTGACTATTTGCATTATGGAGGAAGCATACTACTTTACAGAGTAGTCAAGAGCATGGGTTTTAGAATTAAATATTCCTGGGCTCAAGTTTGTGGTTCTGCCACTTAGTGTTTGTGAGACCTTTGATTAAAAACAACAACAGCAGCTTTATTGATGCATAATTGCCTTCTAATCCATTGTACTTACTTAAGTGCACAATTTCAACATAAGACAGCTGGAGTGCCTATATTCATATCAGACAAAATAGACTTCAAGAGAAAGTGTGCAATTTGATACATTTTTACATATTTACAACATCTACACAATCCCCACAATCAAGACTGTGAACCTATCTATTACATCCCAAAGCTTTCTAGGGCCCCTTGATAATCCCTCCCTATCAGCCTTCCCTACCCCACATTCCCAGGCAACCACTGGTATTTCTGTCACTGTAGATGAATGTGCATTTCTAGCATTTTAGGTAAATGGAGTAACACAACCTGTACCTTTTTGTCTCTCAGCATAATTATTTTGAGATGCATTCATGTTGTCACATATATCAATAGTTCATTCCTTTTCATTGCCTAGTAGCACATATGGATATACCATAATTTGTTTATTCAGTCATCTTCTGATGGATATTTGGGTTGTTTCAGGTTTTTACTTTTACAAATAAAGCTGCAATGAACATTTGTGTACAACTCTTCATATAGCCATAGAGTTCCTTTCCTCTTGGGTAAATAATAGCTGAATCATATGGTAAGTATATGTTTTACTTTTTAAGAACTGCCAAAGGGGTTGTACAATTTTAAACTCCCATAGTGGTGTGTGAGATTTCCAGTTCCTCCATATTCTCATCAACATTTGGTATGGGCAGTCTTTTTAATTTCAGCCATCTAGTAGGGTGTACTGTTCTCTTTTTGTGGTTTAAATTTGCATTTCCCAAATAACTATCTTTTCTCATGCTTATTTGTCATGTCTTTAGTTTCTTTGTTGTGATGCCTATAAGTCAATGAACCCAATGTAGAGGTGTGGCAGAATAGATACAGCATGAAGTAGTGGCTACAGGCTCATACTCCGAGCGGCCTGCATATATTAAAATTCTCGCTCTCCCACTTACTAGTGAATTGGGCCAACTTCTTTACCCTCTCTATGCTTCAGTTCCCTGTGAAATGGGGCCACCAATAGTTCTTTCCGCGTAGCTCTATTATAAGGATTAAATGTATTAATACATGTAAAGCACTGAGAACATTGCTTAGCACAGAACAAATGCACATGTGTTAACTTGAGCAAAATATTTCTGCCTAAATGTCACCATAGCAGGCCTCCCTGACCACCTGATCAAAAGCAACACCGCCATCACTCTCTATCCTTTCAACCTGATTTACTTTTCTTCCTTGAAACTATTACCACCTGTCAGTGTGTATTTTTCTGTTAAATTGAATGTCTGTCTTTCCTCCCCCCCCATTACACACCTTGTTTTGTTCCCTGTGGTATCCCTAGCCCTTATCACAATGCGGGGTACAGAAAAGCTTTAATAAATAGTTACCGAATGACAGAATATCCTATAAAGCAAAATACATCCATATTTCCAAGATCTCCACTTCTGGATTGAGATCTGTAAGTCCCTTCTACATCCAGAGAGCAGACGGACAGTAATGTATCACTGAGGGAGAACCCACGCCCCGTGCTCAGAGCCCAAGATCCTCATCTTTCAAGCCAAAGGGGAGGGGACCCTGACCTCCTACTGTGGCCACAGTAACTCCAAAGGAGGGTTTCTATGGTTGGAGGAATTGACCGAAGTGAAGATGCATCACCAAAGACAAACACGATTCTGCCACTCTAGCACACTGGCATTTCATTTGTCCCCCATAAAGGTGGGAAAGATGACTTGGGAAATAGTTGAAAACCTTAAGGGCTTTTTTTTGTCTAAAGTGGAACAAAATATAATTCTTCCTTGGACTGGTGATAATCTCTTAGGGCCCTCTTCGTCAAACATAGAAATTCAACACCATTTTGAATAGCAATTCTGTGGAACACTTCAAAGCACTTTGCAGTGCAGCACAAGGCAGCAGAAACAGTAACCACTCCCAAGAACACACAGGGCTCCCACACTTAGGGCTCTGGCCCCCTCAATGGGAAATGTGATCTGAGGGGTAGAGTGAGGGGAAGTTCTATCATTGAAAGAAAGCGATGGCAGTGAGTGATGGAGAGAGGTGAAGAGGTGAGAAAAGTTGGACAGGGCCTCGGCTTCTTCATCTATAAAGTGAAGAATGGGATGAGATGGTCTCTAATGCTCGCTTTAGCTAAAAGAATAAACACAATAGGGCTTGCCTATGAGTTTTGTGTTTCTGGAATTTCTGGCCTTGAAGCAGGCTTCTGCATGAGATGGCCTCTCAAAGGTGTCTGTCTCAGTTCAGTTTCCTCCAAAGCAGACTCTGAGACAAGGATTTGGGTGCATGTTTTTATTTGAGGAGTGAAACCTGGTGAGGGAATGAGGAGAGTGAGATGGGCAAAGTTAGGAAGCCAACAAAGGTACCTAATAAACATGACCAAAAGAGACTCAACCCCACTGGGGAACTCTGAGAATTGTCCCCCTGAGCAGCAGAGAATCTACAAGTTGTTCCTGGAGATTTCTCTCCCTGGAACTTTGGGTCTGCTCTGCACTCAGACACCCAGGAACCTGGAGGTGTGGGGGGAATCCACCATGTAGCTTTCAGCATAGGCACGGGGGTCATGGGAGACATTGAGCACATCTGCTACAGACCATCGGTCCAGGAAGCCCACTGTCTTGTTTTTAATCAACACTCAGTTGTTCCAAAAGTAGTTATTGAAGGGTATAAATGCCAATCACTCGGCTAGACATTGAAGAGTCAACCAAAAATGAGGCTTACCTTCCTGGGAGGTTGTAGGCTAGTATGGAAGGGAGACCAGTTAGAATTTAAAACAAAGGGTAGGAGTGGCTTCTAACAGGGTGCTATGGGAGCACACAGCAGGGGCATCTATCCTAGTTCAGGAGGATCAGAGAGGCTTTTGGGAGGAAGAGAGGTTCCAGCTGGGCACTGAAGATGAACAGAAATAAGCTACAAGTTGTAAAACAGAGGGAAGAGTGTCCTAGATAGAGGACCATATACTGACGGAGAGTACAGCATGCACAATGGTCCAAAAGCAAGAAAGAGCAGGATGCATTAGAAAAAATAAAGGAAGGTAAATTCTCTTCAGAAACATGGAGGTAAGAAGTATTGAGCGATATGCATTAAAGAACCTCGACTTTACCTTAAAGGCAGGGGGCAGTTATTGAAGGGTTTTAAGTAGAGGAATGAGATGATTTGAGTAGCATTTTTAAAAGACCATTCTAGTTACAGGGTGGAGAAAAGGTGGGTGGGAGCAAGGCCGGAGTCAAGAAGGCAGGTCAGTTGTGTGGCTGATGCAAGAATTTGGGAGCAAGATAATGGTGGCCTTGACAAGGACAGGGCCTTGAGAACGGAGACAGACGACTTTGAAAGATTCTTAGGAAGTCAAATTCATAGAACTTGTCATGGTTTGGATATGGAAAGCAAGGAAACAAGAAGAGTCAAGGAAGCCTCCCAAATTTAAGGTTGGACCATGTGGGAGGATGGCATGCCATTCAGTGATGCCAAAGAACAGGCTTGGGAGGCAGAGAAGGTGAACACACTTTGGGGCATTTAAGTTTGAAAACTGGGAAGACATCCAACAGGAGGCAGTCAGTTGTTGTTTGGCTGTAGTGATCTGGAGCTCAGGAGACAGGTCTGCAAGTGAACAACAACAAATAGACGGTGACTAAAGTTGTGGATGAGGATGAGGTTTCCTGGAAAAGGATGTGTAGAGTGAGAAAAGACAGTGTAGGACAGAACTATAAGGAAGACCAGTCAGTATTCCTGGTCAGAGGAAGAGCCCCCTGCAAAAGACAAGGAGTTTGGAAAAGGAAGGGGAGAGGAAGGAACAGCCATATCCTTGTTCAACTAGAGTCCGGAGCCCACTTTTGGAAATAGGCAAGGTGGAGGTGAGAGAGTTGGGGAGAATGAATTTAGGAAACTGGTACAATCAGGGCAGCATTGAGAATGGGAAACTGAAGAGAATGGATAAACAGAGCAAGTTCAGGGCCTGGATATGACATGGAGAGAACTGTAGAAACAAGTGAGAGTTCAGGGTGCAGTGGTGTAGGGTGGTGAGAATGGGGGCCATGACCCATTGGGAAGTAGCAGGCAGGGCTGACAAACTTCACAGCAGTAGCTTCCCTGGATGGCTAGAATCTCAGCAAGCCTACACCATCATGGTACATAGAGTGACCCTGGGTTGTGCCTAATAGTCATCCTGCACCAATGTAAAACTTAAACTCAAGGCATTGAGGAACCCTCTAGAATTAAAACTATTTATGGACTTGCTAGGAAAGGTTCCCAACACTCTGATATGCCCTTGCTTCTTTTCAAGGTGGAATTCATTCGAATTCACTGAATTTAATTCACTGCAGTCATTTGTATTAAGACCACACAGACTGGGGAGTTTTGCTTTATTCTATTATAGCCTATAAGATGTTAACAAACCCAGCTCTTCTTACAGTCTCCCAGCTACTTTAGAAGAATTATAAATGAAAAAGTAAACCACCCTCATTGAATTTTAATGATGATCTTAAAACTTTCCTTCTGGTACCCCAAAGGAATTATACTCAGCTGGGGCAAAGAAATTATTGTTACTTCTAACTATAGATCAGGGTGGCGGACTTGGTCCAGTGGTTAGGGCGTCCATCTACCACATGGGAGGCCCGCAGTTCAAACCCTGGGCCTCCTTGACCCGTGTGCAGCTGGCCCACGCGCAGTGCTGATGCGCGCAAGGAGTTCCGTGCCACGCAGGGGTGTCCCCCCGCATAGGGGAGCCCCACATGCAAGGAGCGTGCCCTGTAAGGAGAGCCGCCCAGCGCGAAATAAAGTGCACCCTGCCCAGGAATGGTGCCGCACACACGGAGAACTGACACAACAAGATGACGCAACAAAAAGAAACACAGATTCCCGTGCCACTGACAACAACAGAAGCAGACAAAGAACATGAAGCAAATAGACAGAGAAGAGACAACTGGGGTGGGGAGGGAAGGGGAGAGAAATAAATAAATAGATCTTTTTTTAAAAAATTATAGATCAGATGTTTTTACAGAAGCAATTACCACTATGCCACCAGTAAAAAGAATCTAACCAGTTGATCTTTGATTTAGGGAACAGCTGTTTGATTTTGCCAGCAACAAATCTTTATTACAATGAGTCCTCATTTATATGGATCAAATGCATTTCAGAGCAGTTTTCCTTCTAAGATTTTGGGAATCAAGATCAAGTGCCCTTCATGGCTGATTCTTGGCAGAAGAGGAATTTTATCAGTGCACCTCTTTTCAAACTCAAGACCCAGGATCAGCTCACCTGATGTCTACCTTGCAAAGGTAACTGGTAACTTTCTACAGAATAGTTTTCATCAGTCATTCATTTCATCCTCAATTTGGTTGAATACCTACCTTCTCAGACATCATATCACTGCCCTGCTCAGAAACTGTCAGCAGTTCCTCAGTCACCTACCAAATTAAATTCCCACCTTGGAGTTGGAGACCCTCTGCACATGCTCCTAGCAGACTTTTCCAGCCCCAGCTCTCCCTCCTCTGACCTTCACCATTTCACTATTGCTCTCAGCATTCTCACTTCTATTCCTTTCCACCTCAGGGTGATCTTCCCAGCTAAAGGTAGTCACATTTTGTGCAAGGAATGTATTAATTCTTCAATTCATATATCTTAGGACCAATTTTCCTACATGAATATATATTAAGTTTGGAGTATAAATTCCCTGAGCACATAAATCTACAACCAAAATTGTTCTAAGAGATGTGTAACCATCTGTTGCCCCATTTTCCCCATTATATTGTCCAACTACAGAATAGTTGTGAACCTAAAGGGTACCCAATGTAAAGTGCTTCGTTTCATTTATTTCACATTATCTCTAATCTCCTGCAGAGTGCATTCTTCTAAATTACCATTCCTACTCAGAGCATTTTAGCACGTCTAACTTCATTCTAAAGTTATTGATTTTTTAAGGCTATCAGGCTTAGGACCAGGATTTAATAAAAGTTTAATGTTACAAAACATATAAAAAGATTTTAAATTTTAGTAATTGCCAATGTTAAAATAAAAGCATAATAATTGTTCCCCCCCCCCTCCATCAAATATAGACATGCCAATACCTATAAACAATAGATTGGCTCATGGACTAATAATAACTACATGAAATAGTATTTTGTTTTCCAGCATAAAAGGCATTGACATTTAGCAATAATATAAACACAGTTTACTATTCACAGAACCCACCAGCCTGGAAATGCAATGAATCCTGCTTTTAATTTGGAGACTATGAATAATTCCACATTTTGTGCAGTATAGAGTTTATTAATATACATCATATTTCCAAATTCCTATAATTCACATTCCAATAACATAAAACAACTTTGAAAATTTCTCCCACTAATTTCCTCTTTCTTTCTCCCAACAATTTCTACCTGTCAAAATCTTACCAATGTTTAAGGTCTAGATCAAATGCTACCTTTCCTAAAAACAATCTTTTCCTGATCTTGCCAACATAATTCAATCTGCTTTTTGCAGAAATCCAGTAGCATTGGGACCTATTTTACATCACTGTTTTATATATTTATGTGCTGCTTATCTTATCTTTTCCTATCCCTCCTTAGAATAATCATTCCTTATGATCAGGGGCTGTGCCTTGCCTTTACAGCCCTTTGAACATCCCGCACAGCACTTGACAGAGGACATGTTAAATTAAAGTTTGCTTTTAATTGAATCAAATTATATTTCAATGTTATTCACTTCTTGTCTCCAAATGACCTGGCCTCCATGCTAATTCCTCCGGTTGAATCAGCCATACATGAAATACCAAATATTTTCCAAGAAGTAAGATTTGACACCTATCTATAAAAGAGCCAAGGGAAAAAAAACTAGAAGCACTTTCTAGGACAGAGGAATGATTTGTGAGTTGGCTTTGAAAATGACTTGGATGCCAGTGAAGGGTCAAGTTGGGGTTCCCCATGACTAGCCCCTAATCCTCATGGAAGTTCTTTCCACATCTGTCTCTGGGTATACTAACCAACCTGCCCTATTGTCTCTAAACAGCTGTTTAGAGAAACATATGGATCTCACAATGTGAGATGATCAGGAAAAAATTAAAGCACTCCTTGAAGAGAGAAGATAGCTCAGAAAGCTGTGCTCTCCCGTGCTCAACTCCCAACAAGGACATTCACTTAATTTGTTAGTTGAATAAATGAATGAATAAATAAACAACCAAGAAATGTGCTGGAAGTTATTTTTCCAGATGGGACTAGTCCAAATAGGTCATAGACTATATCCAGAAAGTTGATTATGTACATAATCATTACATTCCCTTGGTAGACCATTTGGAGGAGTCAGAGAAAGGGAAAGTATGACCTGTACCCTACCAAACCAGCCCTCAGGTAGTAAACACAGCAACACAGGGAAAAATTCATGTTAATCAATCCATCTGTCTGGGTTTTTTGTGTTTTTTTTAATATACTAGAATCTTAAGTTTCATAAATTTTTCAATGACCTAACCAGAAGATATTACCATTTTCCATACTTTAAACTACTTTAGGAGTTTTGTTAGTCACAAATATCTTTTATAAAGCATCTCTTTGAAAATGAAATGTATTTTCTAGTGTTAGCCTTTTCTTCTAAACACTTGGGGATATAGATATATGCATGTAATATAGTGTGTGTGCATATATATATATACATAGACACATATCATATTGTGAATATAACGTTCTATTTTTTGTTCAGTAGCCTCCATGCTTGGAATTATGTTCTTATCCACCATATTTTTAACAATTGTATAACATTTCAGTAAATGAATATACCATAATTTATTTAAAAGATTCCCTAACATTGGAAGTACAGGTTAATTCCCAACTGTTTTTTATTTCCAGCAATGCCATAATCAACAAACTTGCAGTCTTATCAAACCATTTTAGATGTACCCAGGAAGTTTAGTTATATAGAATCTGGACTAAATTTTATTGCCAGATTCTGATTCATTCATTCTTTTAACAAATTTACTGGGCATGTACTACAGATCACACATTGTTCTAAGTGATAAATATACAGTACAGTAGTGAACATGGCAGACACTGACTCTGCCTTCTTGGAGCTTACATTTAAGTAGGGGAAAATAAAAACAAGTAAATACATAAATAAATAAGATAATATTAAATAGAAATAAGTTTTTTTTATGGATAATAAACAGGGCCATGTAATAAAGAACAACAGGTAGGTGGAAAGTGCCTATACTAGTCAGGGTTCTACAGAGAAGCAGAACAAGTATCCTACAAGATAGTCAATTCTCATTATTTACAGTAGTTAGGTTTCATATGGTCACTGCAAACCTGCACTAGCATATATTGAACCATTGCTGCTAGAGGAAATAAAGGATTAGTTTCCTGTGAGCCTCTGGTCACAACATTTGCATCAACTGATCAACATAGGACCTTGTTTTATGTCTGCTTCTTTTACAAGGCACCTTATTTAATATATATGGTTGATTCATTAACCTTGAATTCATGGCCAGCAGCACTATAGTCCATGCTTGAACAAAGCTTATCTAATACACATATTTTCAATGTAAGGCACAACACAGGCTTCTTGTGCTTAGGAAAACTAGACCGCACTTCAGTACTACACTTGGGGGCCATTTTAAGCAGTGAAATCATGCACAAAACAAAAAGAAAACAGAAAACAAACAAACATGGCACTAAATATGAAAAGAGTCCGTGAAAAGGACACTTGTTTATCATATGAGAGCTGAAACAAGAAGGCAGTGTCACCTTATTCAACCTCAGCTGGGAGCTCATCCGATGACTTAGATTTTTTACTGCTCTCTTCACATCTGTGAATGACTGGGAAAACACCACAAGTACTGATTTAGGGGTCACAAGTAAATGTTACCAAGTAGACAAATTTACAAATACAGAACTTGCAAATAGTGAGGATTGACTGTAGGTATTAAGAGATTTATTACAAAGAATTGACTTATGCAACTGTGTGGGACTGACTAGGCAAGTCCAGGAAGGAAAGACTAACACTTTGGGCATGGGCTGAAGCTGCTGTTCACAGGGGGAGTTTCTTCTTCTCCAAATCTGCTTTAAAGATCTTTCAACTGATTGAATCAAGTCCACCCAAATTATCTAGGATAATGTTCATTTCTTAAGAGTCAATTCTCTCTGGACTGACAATGTGATAGCCAGGTCCTGAGCCTCAACAGACTCCAGCACCTACATTATGATTTATTGGACTTATCACACTCAGCTAAGATGGAGTTGAAGAAGGACAACCACCACACCATGGAGCCTAGAGTGATTACAACTGAAAGTGGGAGGATTGCATCCAACATCCATGTGGAATCTGAGCCTCCTCTTGACATAGAGGTGCAATGGACACAACCAATCCAATGTCCACATAGAAGAGGTGGCATTGGATTGGGAAAAGTGGACATGGTGGCTGATGGGTATGGGGAAAGGCAGGAAGAGATGAGAGGTGGAGGCGTCTTTGGACATGGAGCTACCCTGGATGGTGCTTCAGAGGCAATCACCAGACATTGTAAATCCTCACAGGGCCCACTGGATGGAATGGAGGAGAGTATGGGCCATGATGTGGACCATTGACTATGAGGTGCAGAGGTGACCAAAGATGTACTTACCAAATCCAATGGATGTGTCATGATGATGGGAACGAGTGTTGCTGGGGGGGGGTGGGGGAGAGGTGGGGTGGGGGGGTGGGGTTGAATGGGACCTCACATATATATTTTTAATGTAATATTATTACAAAATCAATAAAAAAAAAATAGAGGAAAAAAAAAAAAACAAAAAACTAAAGCCATAGTAAAAAAGAAGTGTAACACCAGTACAGTGAGTGATAGGCAGTTAAAGAGTTCAGAAATGGATTCAAATATAATTTGGGGGGAATGGATGTAGCTCAGTGGTTGAGTCCTGCTTCTTATATACAAGATCCTGGCTTTAATTTCCAGTATCTCCTTAAATAAAAATAAAAAATTAAAACAAAAAACGAGTATAATTAGACACTGATTTGTAATAAATGTCATGCAGACAAGAGGCATGAGAAGGTTTTTTGTATGTTTGTTTGTTGTTTTTATTTTAAATTGAAGGTGCTTTTGAAAATCCATATTGGAAACAAATGAAACTTGTCTCTTACCATAAATCTGAAACAAGTTTTAGGTACATTGAAAATCTAAATCCAAAAGTAAAAACAATTTATTGTCTACTATATAATATAGAAAAATATCTTCCTGATCTTAAAGTAGGAAAAGACTTATAAAATTGGACTCAGAAGTCACTACCCAAAAAGAAAGAAAGTACTACATTGGGCAACCCTAAAATTAAGAACTTATAAGCAAGCCATAGAGTAGAAAAGATGTTTAGAACACATATTCTGACAAAGGTCTTGCATCAGAATAGATAAAGAACTATAGAATATCAGAAGAAAGAGAGATAACCCAATATAAAAATGTCTAAGAAACTTGTATAAGCCCTTAACAAAAAAGGATGTCCGGATAGCTGAAAAACTAATGAAAAGATACTCAACCTCACTAGTCATTAAGGTTATGCAAACCAAAAACACTAAATGGAATGGATAAATTAAGAAGACTGACAATAGAAATTACAGTTGCAAATATGAAAAACAGAAATTGTCATAGCTGCTAATGAAGATGTAAATTGGTTTAACAATTTTGAAAAAGTTTAGAATTATCTACTAAAGTTGAGTATGGGCATAACCTAAGGCCTAGGAATTTCGCTTTTGTGTAGATAACCTGAAAGTTACAGCTGCACATGTAAAACTGAAGGCATGAGCAAGAAGGTTCATAATGTTGCACATTGGCAGTATTACAATACCCCAAACGGTTAGCAACCCAAATGTCCACCTATTCAATAAAGAAATTGTAGTAAAGCCATACAATAGAATATTAATCAGTAATAAAAACAATGAACTACAGCTACATTAATAAAAAAGAAGAATTTTGCAATGATTAGTTGAGCAATGAAGCCAGGCATAAAACAGTACATACTGAATGATTCTATTTATATTTATGAAGTTAGAAGTCAGGTTAGTGGTTAGGGTAGGAGAAAGTAGTTATTGATTGGAAGGGAGCATGAGAGGAACTTCTGAAGTGCTAGAAATGTTCTGGGTTTTTTGACCAGAAATACTGATACATTCATTTGGGGTTAATTGAGGTTTACAATTATGATTTTGGTCTTTTGTATATGTGTGTTTTATTTCAACATAAAAATTTAAAAACAGGATAACAAAAAAACCTATCTCACAAAGATTTTTCCATAACCTTTGATTATTAGAGGTTTAATACGTAAGCTAGAGTGCCAAATTGAATTCACTCTCAGCAATTTTCTTCTGGAATTGTGTTACACTGAGTGGCAAAACTTAAGACTTTTTCTTTTATCAAGATTCTGTTTCAATGTTTTAATAATACTATGTCTGTGTTAGGGATTATAAGGCTTTCCTGTCCATGTTGAGAAAAGGTTCATGGAAAATGCTGGCAACATGATGTAAGAACCAGAATCAAGGTTTCTATGAAGAAATCAGAAACTATCTTGAAGATTAAGAAGATATTTTGAGGAGATGAGAAATTGAAACATTCTTGATTCTGAATAATATCCATGTCATTCTCTCAACCGGGAATTCCTTTAAAAGCTTTTTCTCCCTTTTTCTTCACAGTGTTTCTGCATATAAGGGGACTCAGAACACATTTGTTGTTGATGAATTTTAAAATGTCTCCTGGTCTGAAGTAGAATTTGTAAGTTAAGTGCTTTATGTTTTTTGTTTTGTTTTCATTCTCACATGTAGCAAAGTGCTATGTGCAAATTAAATGGTAAATGTTTCTTTAAAAACCAAAAAAAAAAAAAAAAAAGAGTCAATTCTATTCTGTTGGGCATTAAAATGATATTCATGACCTTGAAATCCCAAAACTTATAATCATATTGACCAGAAAAAAGAAACAAGTAGAGAAAAACCGGTTTTTGTAATAAGCAATAATCAGACATTTGTGTGAAGAAATGATATGGACTGGCTTAGTGCCAATGAGATTGGCACTTATTATAAAATCCCAATGAAGATTCTGCCCTGGGGACATTAGGTTGAAGCAGATTGACCTCCGGTCTGACTCCTGGCCACAAGACCTGTGTTGTGAGATTTCTGCCAGGCTCTCTGACACCCTACAATCTGACCATTGCCCCCCACCACTGATGGATCTGCTTCCTGAGGTCCCTCCTTAAAAGATATTTGCCTGCAATCCAACAACAATCTGGCGATGGATCTTGAAGACTTTGATATCCTCCACCTTTAAATGTATCGTGCCCCTGACCTCATTATCGTGCATTAGATGTTTTTGGAAGCTGTAATTAATGAGCAAAGAAAATGCACTGAGCATTCAAACTGCAGTCATATAGAACCTGCTTTCAAATACTGTTACTTTTGATTTTGCTCGGCTTTCCATTTGCTACAACATGTACACAACATGGTCACATTTACAAAATCCCTTCACAGGAGAGCCTGGTTTCATGTTCGACTGAATAACCGATTAAAATAAGTGACATTTGAGCCAAAAGTTGAAGGTAGAGAGGAACCAGGCAGAGGGAGAAACGAGCACCTATGCCCTAATACTTGAGAGAGCACAGCACATTCAAGGTACTTCAGGGAGGCCCTTGTGCCTGGGCTGTACAAGCTAGGAGGAAAGAGGCACAAAAGGAAATGGGGGTGAAAATTACATGGGCCTTGAACGTCATTGCAAAATAAGTGAATTTTATTCTAATTGAAATAGGAATCCTTTAGAAATTGTAACCAGCAAAGCAACATAAACTGATGTCATTTTATGAAGATAACTAGTAACCGCGCAGGGAGATCAGTTAGAAGATTGAAGCAATATCCAGTTGAGAGTGACTATGGTTTGATGGGATGCTGGTGGTGGAGGTGGAGAAGAGTGGGAGGTTGGAGAAATACTTTGGAGGTACGCCAAGGCAGATGCTGCTGCTTACCTATCAGTCTTCCTTCTCCACTTTTACTTCCCAACAGAGTCCTAGTCTTGTTCAAGGCAGGAATATGCCCCAGTGTTACTCATTATCCCCAAATATCTTTGTGGCTGCATTTGACTATTTAACCCAGTCCTAGTCAATGAGGTGTAAGAAGATGCTGGATGGGTCTTTTTAAGGAGATTGACTTGGCTGGCTTCACATTTTGCCCTTTTATCCCTCCAACTTCTTCATGCCTAAAATATGAATGCAATGCCTACAGGTAGAACAGCCAACATGCAGTCATGTAGACAAAGGCCACACCATGTACTTCTGTACATCTATGTGTACATCTGCACTGAGTCAAGTGTCCTTACCTGTGTGTACACTGGCACCAAGAAAAGGAATCCTTTATAAATGAACTAATCTTCTGGAAGTAAATTATTGGAAGCAAAAGTTCTAGAAGTTCCTTCTCTCTTGACAATCACAGCACCCATTTGCCTTTTTTTTTTAATTTTTAAAAAATTTTTAGCAATATCCAATCAAGCCTTGTGTTAGAGATGGCAGGTTAAAATATTATGATTCCCTCCATCGTGTTCATTATTCCTCTTATGCATTTGCATCTCTAAGAAACCAGATCAGAAATAAACTAACTCCTGGCGTTTTCTCAAATTTTGTTATCTGGCAGCTATCTTTTAATAATTTCCAGAAGAGATGGTGGAAAAAGAAGTGACAGTTCATTCTGGGTCAGCTTCCAAGGCAACTGATTGATGTTAATTCTGTTATCTTTCTGCTGATGTCTTTGAAGAGAGAGAACTGTGTGGGAGGAATGGCATAATCCTCATTCATTGTAAAAGGATGCAGGACACTCAACAGAGATGTTTGCAATCTGATGCTTTTGGATTTTCTTTTTTTTCTTCTTCTTCTTCCTTTCTTTTCCTTTTATTTTTTATTTTTTTTCTTTCCTCATTAGTTTGGTTAGAAAGATATGTCCAGCTTATTTCAGCAAAGTGAATGTCAAAATGGCTTTAGAAATAATAGGACTCATGAGTTTCTGAGTAGCATTTCTTGCTATGAAACAATAGAGAATGACCCAGGAGAACCATTTGCAGCACCAGATGTTTTGTTCTCATAGCTCGGGGTGCCCAATTATTGTCTTATTACAAATGAGAGACCAGGCTGCAGGAAGAGCAAAGGCCTAGATTTTTTAAAGTTCAGATTCAAGGGCCAAACTTCAAGTCAATAAATCAGAAACTTCAGGGATGGTACCTCCAAATCTGTATGTGATTCTGATGGCCTTTGACTCCTTCTCACCCTATACTGTAATTTTTCCTGGAAGTAAACAAGAACAAGGCCTAAAAACAATCCAAAGATAAAGTCTGTTGAAATTGGCTAAGTTCAGAGCTCCATATAAAACATAGAGTTGGGAAATTCAAAGAGAAAAAGCTACCTACCAGGCCTGTCACCATTTACTTGGGAAATCAAGTCTAATACCGTGAACTAATAAAAGTTCTCTGATCAAGTAGTGAGCAAGGTGTAAGGATTTGGCACCACTAGATGAATATCTTCCACTGTTTGATTAATGGCCCTAAATCTTGTACAAAGCAGCACTCGTTAGAACCTGGTTTCTGAACTGGCAAGATAGGTGTATTATATGGGGATTGGCAAGACCAAATCAACTGATATGAGAGAAAGGCATCTCTTAGGGATTCAATGCCTTCTCTGGCTTGACTTTTTAGAGGATATTGTTTTAAATTAGAAATTGTTGCAAAGGATCAGAATTTTGCTTGAATTGAATGGGCATTCTGGCTCTTCCTGGCATCTATTAGCCTATACTTCCAGCTTAACCTTCTGCAAGATCTCAACCAGGATACTTGATGGTGCCTCTCCACACGGTTTTAGCAGGACAGCCGAGAGGGAGGGTGCAAGCCTGTTCCAGAGGAACTTCAGTGCTTAATTTTTCCTGCTGAAAAATTCATTTATGTTCAAATTCACTTAGTTTGGTCAGTATATCCTATCCCATCAATAGTATGGGTTATTCAGGCTTACAGAGGAAGCTGTGTTTTAAACTAATTTTTCTCAGTTGGCACTTAAAAGGTTGTAGGAAGGCTACCTAGGTCATTTTCTCTAATATTCCAGTGATAGCCATTGTTCTTGGGGAAAGAGGACCCTGTTTTTCATTTACAACAAATAGATTGTTCCAGTGTCTTCTAAAAAGTCAATGAGCTTCTCCCCCACTGTCAGAGCTGCCCCGGGGATCCTCAGGGCAGACGCTGATGGGGTGGGTTGAGAGGGGTCCCCAGGCCCCATCATTCCTGGTCACTCTCTGCAAGCGGAAGCATTAGGCAATGCATTTAGAGAAGGGTTTCGATTCTCTCTTTGGGATGATCGGGGCACTTTCACTTCCCACATCCCTCCTGTTTGCAATAGGCACATTGCCATGGCCTTATTTGAGAGTGGTTTCTTTGATTGGGTACAGGGGACCCCAGGGGTCTTACCCGTGCCCACATGTCCACATCACATGATGTCCTCCTTGTTTCTGGCAAATCGTGGCCTAAAGCAGTAGCCAGTAGAGCAGTCTGGTGCCTCATATTCACTACTTTTCTTTTTCCTGAGCCTGATCTTGGTTGCTGTAGACCTTATCAGCAGTCTCTCTACCAGGTGAGACAAAGGCATAGCCAAACTCCCCACCAGCTTTTGTAACTTTTTTCTAATGTCAGGAGCACTTTGAGTAATGAAAGGCATACTGACTGGTCTCACAATTGCTCCAGGACTAAATCAGTGTACTGCTTGTATGCCTTAAACACGCTCTCAAGAAAAGTGGATGAGTTTGCTTTGGGCCCCTGTTATCCTTCCCGAACCTTCTTCAAACTCTTTGGCCTTGGAACTCCCTTCAACTCCCGTTGTGATGCATTCTCTATGATTGTCTAACTTGGCCCGGTCCCCAGGATCATCCCAGCCTGGTTCTGCCCATGGGACTACTCATGCCACTGGCATTAGGATTGCATTGCTGGGTTGTGATTCATTCAGCCTGTCGGCTTCCTGATGAGCCTTCTCTAAAACCATTCTCTGATCCTCGGGTGTGAGGAGAAGATACATGAGGTCCTACATATCCACCCAAGTGGGGTCACGTGTAGCAAAGATGGCAGTAAAGAGCTTCTCTATCCTTGTAGGGTCATATAGATAAGAGGGCATGTTATTCTTCTAATTGTACAAATCAGAAGTGGAGAAGGAAGAATGCACATATGTGAACCCTCTGGAATTGCCCTGATTGTCTAGTCCTGCAAGAACTTGCCTGAGTAGAAATTGCCTTGTCCAGGTCCAAGTATTCCACAGGCCTGCTGGGCATGGGAGGAGAGGCCATTCCTTCCTATTCAGCAGGTAAAGCAGGGTACGAGTTGGAATTGGCAGTCTCAGGAAGATTAAGAGGGGTTTCCACATCTCGGATGGATGGTGGTTGTGCCGAGGGAGACATCAAGTGGGGTAAGTTTGAATCATGGTCTGATTTCGAGTCCAGGAACATTGGTTTAGCCAAACCTTCAGCTGAGTCTGACAACATCAGGTTTGCCTGCATTTCCTGAGTCCCTTCAATCACAATATTACATTTTTTTTCTGCAAGCTCTTATTTTTATATAAAAGCATAAAAGACTGAACATATGGGATCTTGTCCCATTTCTCTTACCTTTTGCAAAACAAATTTAATTGCCAGGTGCTGTCATAATTCAAGGATCCATTCTCTGGCTAGTGTTCCCCTGACTCTAATTTATATTGGGGCCAGGCTATATACAAAGGAAGACCATTCTTTTCCTTCTCATGGGCTCACAGCTGAACATAGACCAATTTTGTAAAGTACATCCCAAAGGACTGCTGTCAGGTATGCTATTAGCATTACCCATGGTGATAATTCTGTCTGTGAACAGTGATTTAAAAAAACAAAAAACCTTGTACCTTAAGGGAATGTTTCAGGGTTTTGGCCAGTGTGTTGTCCTACAGTGTGCCTTGCACAGGATACTTGTTTTACCCGGTGGACAGCCTATGCTCTGGTTGTCTGACCTGTGACCAGGTCCCTAGTTGCATGGAAATTGTCTTGAGGGTGGTAGGCAATCTATTGTCAATTTTGCCTGTCTGTGACCACCTTTTCCTTGCATGGAAGACTTGCTCTTTGGAAACCAAGGCATCACATTAAAAGGTGGTGGGTACTATAGTAGCATTTTAATTGCTTGACCCATGCCTACCAATAGCAATTCTCTTTTGCTCACAGTCAGAATAGAACCTTTATTTTAAACTAAACTACCAAGGAAAATTCTAATTTAGAGATTAATCTGGTAAACCAGTATTCCAGATCCCTCTGAATACCTCTGTGGCTAAATTCTCCTATTTTGTCCTTTAAAAAAAAGAACTATTTTATTATTTATTTCTCCCCACCCTCCTATTGTTTTTCACTTGCTGTGTGTTTATCTTCCTTGTTTCTTTAGGAGGCCCCAGGAGCTGAACCCGGGACCTCTGATGTAGGAGGAAGGTACCTAATTGCTTGCACCACCTCTGCTCCCTGCTTTTGTTGTATCTTTTATTATGTTTTCCCTCCCCACATTTCTTATTGCATCTTCCCGTTCTGTCAGCTCACTGTCTTTTTTAGGAGGCACTGGGAACCTCGACTCCCTGCTTTGTTGGTCTCTCATTATGTTTTTCTTCTTGTGTCTCTTGTTGTGTCAGCTTGCCACACCTGCCCATCATGCCAGCTTGCTGTCTTCTTTAGGAGGCACTGGAATCTGAACCAATGACTTTCCATGTGGTCGGCTGAAGCCCAGTTGCCTGAGCCATATCCACTTCCCCTATATTGTCTTTTACTCAGACCCAATCTGAGGTTTACTTCTTAATAGGGGGACTTGAACCTCCAAAGGCAGACTTTACCCTAAAAGGGTGGGACTCAAACCCACAATATTACTGGGCAAATACTAGACAAAAAAGAACAAGCACATGTATGATGTTACTCACACAGAAGGTGTCTGTTGCCAGAGCCATTTCTTTCTTCAGAATTAAATGTAGTACCAAAGGGTCTACATGTTGGGGTAGGACAGATAGAGCCCTGACAATTTGCCTCTAGGCAAACTGGTCTAGGTGTCCCCTCAGGGTCGACAAGAGGGCCCACACTGCACTGGGGCTGCAGTGTCTCAGGCAGACATCCCTGGACCTTGAGACCCATCTAGGCTGCCAAGATTTGTTGCCAAGCAAGGGCTCACTGCCTGATACACACAGAAGTAAATTCTATGATGCCGGGATTTTGAGAAAAGAAAGCACTTTATTATGAAGTCAACTAGCAAGAAGATAGGAGGTAATGTTAAAATCTGTCTCCCCAACTTGAAGACAAGGAGATTTTATTGGGGTAGGAGGTGGGTGTTGCTATGGGGAAGGTTAGCTTAATGTGGTTTGATTGATTAGTCACAGATTAGTCCAAATATGGTAAGGCAGGCTCCAGACCAGAATTCCCTTGTCAAAGGACCTCTCCTATTGAATTTATTTACAATACCTCTCGATTCACACAACTTTTGTTTCCAGGGGATAATTTTTCGTTTCTGGTGTCTCAGAGATCACTTAAGTCTCCATACTTCTGCACATAGTCAGGTTACATAGTTTTTGATGGACCATCTGAAAAATAAGCTCAAAAAGAAAAGTTACATATAGAAAAAATTACAGAGAAGCAAAGATTCTATTAACTGATGCTCCTTGGAAGTTTCAATTTCTCATCATTACATAACATTCCATCATATGACTGTGCCATAGTTTATTTAACCATCCCTCCTTTGTTGAACACATATATGGCTTACTGTTATATACATAGTTTTGTTGAGATTTTTCATCCAACAATTTCTGACTACTTCTGATTATTTTCTCTCCCTAGAAATAGAATTACTGATTAAAGAGTATGAACCTTTTTAGTACCTTTCCTTCTGTTCTATTTCAAAATATTCTATGTAGGACCTCAGCTATTTATAAGTGTGTGTAACTCCTAAAAGGATCCTGCCTGGTACGATGAAAACAACATTAAGCTAGGAATGAGATGACAAGTTAAATTACACCCATAAGTTACATCACCTTGAACAAGTCATTTAACCTCTCTGAGCTCCAATTAATACATTTTCAAAATGGGGAAAATAACTTGTGCCCTTCTATAGGACTTCTGTGAGGATTAATGAAATAACCTGTGAGATCCAGCTTTATCAACTGCAAAGCTCTAAGCAGACGTGTGGTATTACCAAGACAGAGGTATTGCTTGTAATAAAATAAAAGACGGAGGATATTTGTGAGGGTTAATTGTTTCCTACAGGAAACAGTTTCTTCAGATTCTTAGAAACACTTAGCATTTACTGTATTCCTGGCACATACCTAGTGGAGCCAAGAGCACCAGGAACAGATAACTCATTCTGAGCTCCCAGGAAACAGAATTCTGCTTCAGGAAAGAAAACAAACACATTGTTTTTGCTTCCATCTAGAACATGGTGCTGGGCTTTTAACACACATTGGCACATCTAATCTTCACATCGCCTCCTGTCATCGTGGACTGAATACTCTTCAGAGTGTAGGTCCAGTGTGCAACAACCCCCTCATCGCACTCCTCCTCCAGAATCCAAACCCCTGGAAGCCATTTTGTTCAAGATGACCTGACCCCTGTAGTCACAGATGATTGGTGAAGGCAGGGGCAGCTGACCCAAGGTGGTCCAATCAGAATAGCTCTTCTATGAGCTTGCAGTTAGGGAAAAACCAGCCTCTCTATTGGCTAGAGCTGTATCTTTAGCCCTGCAAATGTTTAAGAATATCCCTCCTCTTCTAAGTCACTAAAAGTGGGATTTGTTGCATTCCGTTGACCCCTCTCCTAACTTAGATGATAAAATTTAGCGTTGGTTGGTAAGTCATTCCCTGTTAGGTATTTCTGGCTCTGGTCTCTATCATTCTCTCACCATGGCTTGCTTGCTCTCAGGCAAAGTCACAAAACAGTTGTACTTGTCATAATTTCTCCCCATTGCTGTGTAAATTTAGAAAACAGTTGTAAGCTTTCTCTTCCACACCCCTCACTCTCCACCAGCTGTTGAAATTTTATAAACCAAGAAAACAAGCTAGTGGCTGGACAGAATAGCCTGCAGAAGTAGTAGGCAAACCATCACGTCCGAGGCCGACAGCTCACTTGAAAGCTCACACACATGGTGTGGCTTTTTCTGTGCATTTGAAGCAGAGGCAGGCTTTTCGGTCAGTAACACTTGGAGTTGAAGCTGCCTGATGTGTGGCACTTCGGCCAACCAATATAAGAAAGAAATCTGAAGAAGCTGTATGTCACCAACATGGAAAGTCCCCAAACAAGTCTTTTTTAAACAATGACTTTCATAGCCAAGTTTATACCGGTTTATACCCAACCCCCGCTTCCCCAATAAGTTACAGAGAAACCAGTCTTGGGAGTGGAGTGGGAGAAGAATGAAGAAACTGGGAAGAGAGTAGAAAACAATGCCTGAGGGAAAAGGACTTGGCCCAGTGGTTAGGGCGTCCGTCTATCACATGGAAGGCCCACGGTTCAAACCCCGGGCCTCCTTGACCCATGTGCAGCTGGCCCATGGGCAGTGCTGATGTGCGCAAGGAGTGCTGTGCCACGCAAGGGAGCCCCACCCGCAAGGAGTGCGCCCCGTAAGGAGAGCCGCCCAGCACCGAAGGAAAGTGCAGCCTGCCCAGGAATGGCGCCGCCTACACTTCCTGTGCCACTGACGACAACAGAAGCGGACAAAGAAACAAGACGCAGCAAATAGACACAGAGAACAGACAACCGGGGGAGGAGGGGAATTAAATAAATAAATAAATCTTAAAAAAAAAAAAAAAGAAAACAATGGCTGAGAAATCAGTATTCCTAGGCCTCTGATAGCTTTCCTGTTCTTAAGTTACCTGAGACAATCCAGCAGCCTTATGATAAATCTCCACCTTGTTTTGCTAAGATTGACTTGAGTGAGGTCCAGACACCTGTAACCAAAGAAGCCCAGGAGAGTGGATGTAGTTCATGTTGTTGAGAGCCTGCTTCCTTTGCATGAGGTACTGGGTCCAATCCCTGGTACATCCTAAAAAAAAAGTCTGAATAGTACTGTTATATATGTTAGATAGAACTATCTATCCTTTTTTGATGAGGAAACTGAGGGCCAATGAAGTTAGGTAACTTGCCCAAGGTCAAATAATCTCCCAGGTTTAGTGAACTCCAAAGCCCAGGTTTTGAGCTAATGAGGATAGGTTGTGCCTGAGCCGCTGGCAGGCTGAATTATCAAGGTACACTGCCTCATTGATCTTGCCCTTCATACCTCTACAAGAAGTCATCTAATGAGAGATTCTTCTCATCCATTCGCCATTGCTATTTCTTCACAATTCATTTGTCTTCCTGTTTTTTTCTTTGCTCGGGACTAGCCTAGATGTTGCTGTGATGTGAGACATGGAAAGAACCATGCTCCACCCACAGCCCTGACATCTCTGAGTCTTGACAGGATGGTGAGAGAAGAATTTGGTAACAAGAGCTTTTTAATACATTTCCTCTCCTTCTGAGGTTGTTCAGCATGTCTGTTGCTTACTCCTGTATTATTTGGTTGTATACTTAAGAGATTTAAAAGCAAGTGGTTACTTGAACTCACTCCAGTCTTCCAAAGACCAACACACTGCACCTTCCTTCCCACCTTGTCTCATATGCAGGCCATTCTGAAATGGGGGAAATGGTCCCTGCTACTGAACAGAGTTTAGGCAATTAAATTGCCTTTATTTTTGTAAAAAATAGAGGCGAAAAAGGATATATTCTCCCATAATCCATAATTTGGTACATTTTTTTCTTATGCATCTGTTTGGTACAAAGTTGTCACTAAAATGCTTATCTAATTTTGTTACCTGTTTTTCCTTAATATTCATAGTGCAGACAGTTACCATTAGACATAATTTCTATGGCGAAAGGAGGGATGACAAATTCACATCAGAGGCTTTGCCTCCTTTCAAGGTCTTAAACTCAGTTTTTTGAAAAAGAGGTCTTTGTCCATCTTGGTTTTTTCCCATGTCCACAAATGAGGATGAAACAAAGGACCTCCTTAAAGATACTAAATAAAATAAAATTTTCAGGAAACCAACCCTATTTGTATGAGTACCATTATAAGATAACATTTATTCAGGCATTCATTGTACTGAGCTCTTAATGTACATTATAGTATCTCATTTAAACATGACTAAGGTCCTACCATATTCATACCCCTACTGGCCCCATTTCTAAGACAAAGAAACTGAGACATAGTAAGGAGGAAAAACTTGCTCAAGGTTAACTACATAGGAAGTGCCAGAGCCAGGAATCAAACACAGGCTTTCTCATGCCAAAGCTGATGCCCTTAACCCCACTCTATATCAGACACTAAATGAGTTTGCTGTCAGTATTAATACCTGTATAATTGAATTAATTACCGTTAGTTTATCTCACCTCCCTACAAATGTACGTAGAATGGGCAATCATTATACACCACATTTTCAAAACCATGACCCAGCCAAGTTCTCAGGTATGCTCTGGTAGCCTCCCTTCTTCCCTGGCTCTGGGCAACCCCTCTCCTTAGCCCCGGTTCCTTTCGCAGTGATTGGGTGAGCCTGAATAGAGAAACACAAATATAAGGAACTGCTTTTAAGAGAACGGTGGTACGACCAAAATGCAAAAAGCATGGAAAAAAGAATCAAAACCCACGCAGGTCTTTGCAAATTAAATGACGATTCATCTGGGCCTTTGATTTTGTAGCAAGGTAAATAGATCTACTTGAAATCTTCAGAGTCTCTCCTTTTTGGCCCTTCCTCCATTTTTAAAAACAAAGGTATTCTATGCCAATGGGTTTAGGGGGTGACATGAAGAAGGAAGCAGAGAAAAAAAGTCTCTTCCTGGCTGCAACCTTTTAAAAGACTAGTAGTATGTTGTGGGACTGAAAGAACTAGCAGCTTGGACGAAATATTTCCAGGAAAATATTTCTAGAAAAACATCTCGAGTAAGTGTAAGGCCATGTAGGAATAACACAAACAGGAACAAGGAAGTTTCTATGGTGACATGCTTGGACCAATGAGGGAGAACCAAACTGGGCAGCAGATGCCTCGTCCAATGACAGATGACCAGATCACACCGAAGACAGTCCTCGTTCAGGAAGAAAACCCCAAATTAACTGAGATGAAGTTTTTCCCCCACCCTGGTAAAATGAGGGCTTGAAATAGAAACTGGGTTGTGTTTCAAAAATATATTAGACGTTGTTTTCCCTGTACATTCAAGCGTCTAGACTGATTCACACCTGTCACAATTTATCTAATCAACTTCAGATCAGGAGAGCCGTAATAGCAGATGTCTGTTCAAAGGGAGGTTGGGAAAGCATGGAGAAGAAGGGGTTACAGGCACTGGCCACAAATTTGGGAGATTTCTGGACACCAAGAGGGACAGGCAGGGCTTCACTGCCAAGACAGCTCAGATGAAAGGACAGTTTGTCTCTTTATAGACATCCCAGAACAGGAACGTCAAAAAATTTTGAAACACATCTTGGAGAAAGGGCCAAAAAGTTACTAAAGTTAAAACCCAGTTTTCAGCGCAAAGCCCAAGACCAGTGCTGAAGCCCCTCCAAATGTATTAGGAACCTTGTTTCTCTGCAACGGCAGGACTGAGCCTTTGACGGTGTCATCACAAGGCCATTGCTCCCTTTTCAACCAACAAACGAAAGGGGGAAATCCAGAGGCACGTCTGTGCTGAATCTGGCTTCCCTCTGTTGTCAAATGTCTCGTGTCACCACCGTGAGTTTGTATCCAACGTCATGGGACACCTAGGCCAACCCTTGTCACTACTGGGACCCCACAGATGCCTTGGAGAACAGGCAGGTAAAGAAAGGGCAAAAGAAGCTCAACCTACGGTAACAAAAGTTTCTCTGCCTTTCAAAATGTGGTTCAACCATCAACAGCTCTAGCACCACGTGGGAGTTTGTTAGAAATGCTGGATCTCGGGCCCCACCCCAGACCTACTTAGCCTGAATCTGCATTTTCACAACATCCCAAGATGATTTGGAAAGCACATTAAAGTGTGAGGAGCACTGGTCTAAGGAGTCAGCCTCAAAGTTTTCAAAAACAATGAGACCCCAACTGTTCCAGTGGGAGGGATCCCTGGTGCTGCCAACTCTGTGCAATCACAGGACTGGCATGGTGGAGAGTGCAGGCTCTCAGTTAGTCTGTTGTGCTCGAATCCCAACCTCTTACTACCTCTGTAGCCTTGAGCACTGTGCTCTCTGGACCCTGATTTCATAATCTATAGGATGGAGGTGATGATGATAATGCTATTTAGTTCCCAGGGTTTGTGGAAATAAATAAGAAACACCCAAATGAGAACAAGCAAAGGCTACTTACTTGGAGCTTGCAGGGATTGGTCATCATCACTTGCATTTTGCAGAAATTCAAAGGCAGGCAGAAGAGTGGGAAACCTTTATAGTAGAGAGAAGGGAAGAATTCAGGTGCCCTGAATGGAGGCTGGGGAAGGTGGAGGCAGAGCGCCTCCTAAGTGATTGGGTAGGGGTACATCCTATGTGATTGGGTAGGGGTGCATATTCCACTCTCTCTGGTTGGTCCTAAGTTGGAAGCAGGGGCAAAAAGTAGGGAAGTTGTCAGTTACTGATCAAGTCCTGGCTATTTCTGGTTAATTGTTACAGGGATTGTGCTTTGGTTTCCTGGAGCTATTGCTGCAGACAGTGGCTTAGCTTCCTGATCTGATGGTTGCAGATAATGGGTCAGAGTGATAATTTTATACACGGTCTGGCCATTGTCCGTTTGTATATTTAGTCTCTTGGGTTGTTGTGAGGATTAAAGGTAGCATCGTGCATAAAACATTTAGAATAGACCCCAGTCCCCACCCTTCCCCAAACTAGAAATCCAAACCCCTCTGCCCCCTCCCCTTTTACACATGCCTCAACCCCATCCTTGCCACACCCCATCCCATCCCCAATCCCAGAACTGCCCCCCCACACACATACTCTGCCCCAGTCCCACCCCCCAGACACTCTTCCTGTCCCCAAGAGGACCAAGACATGGAGGCACTCCGGTCATTCTGCCTCATCCTGCTGGGGTCTCTTGGTTACCCAAACTCCAGCACTGTGTGTTCTCTTGGAAAGGTTCCAAAGGATTTCACCAGGTTAATGTGGATGAAAGAGGATCCCTCTTTTCCCAGGACCACCCTTCACATACCACCTGAGGGGAAGGCCTCTAACACAAAGGCTGAGATACGAGCCCACCCCTCCACCTTGGGGGCCTCGGGGGCTCAACCCCAACTTCTCCCTTCTCCATTTAGATGAGTATATATATTTTTGGGAGTTACAAAGGATTTAGTTCAAGTAATTCATGAATGTACAAAAGAACACCCATGCTTCCCATTCAATCTTGTTGATATTCTGCCTGATCATTTTAATCCTGAGCCTTATTTTTATGGATTTCTTTGGAAGTCTATCACCATTGCTGCTTACTTGGGAATTGCTTTATTAGCCATCATTTATCTGGAGCACTGTCCTTAATGAAGAGCCTCAAACATATCAAGTCAATTTACAGCAAATTTTGTTGATAATAAAGAATTGCAAAAAGGAAAATACCAACTCTATATATTTTTTAAAATCCAGTTGTCAACAGGAAGAAGAATGAAATGTTGAGTGACAATGCCAAGTACATGAGCCACCTGGCCTAATGGTAGATATCAGGATGTAGACAGTAAGGACTGGATCTGGGACGAAGAACACAGACAAAGTTTTGAAATAACTTCAATGACTTCAGTGACTGCCTCGGATTTATCAAAGCTCAAAATTGCCCTTCCTGCAGCCCATGTCATTGAGGCCAACGTAGAGATGGAAGATGCGCGGGTATGGAAGGAAAATGCTCAGCTAAAGACTGAGAAGGATCTGTTGCAGCAGGAAATCGAAGGCTAGAAAAAAGAGCACTCGGAGCTCCATGAAAACAGCAAATCCTTAGAGAAGGGATAGAAAGATCTGGAAGGCGCTCTAACTCTAAAGGGTGACAAAAGGGAGGTTTTGACTATTCACATCTCCCAGTTGAACGGGAGTCAGAGGGCAAAAATACAGGCACGAATAGCAAATCCACAGGTGGGACCTGAACAGGATGATGAAAATTCAGAGGACACAGAAAATGGAGGTCTCCAAGGCAAAAAACAAAACATCAAAAACCGAAATCCCGTGACAACCGGTCAGAGCTCAGGCCTTGGGGTGGGGCAGGGGGAGGCGATGGTGGAGGGAAACAGAGAAACACAGAAGGGAAGGAACCCGAAACAAGAAGGGGAAGAGGGAGGAGGCCTGAAGCCCCCCAAACCGGGAAGAGCTGACCAGGCGACGGCTCCGCAGAGGGACCCAGGACCTGGGCAGCTCCGGCGAGGGCCGGCAGCTCGGGAGGCCCATTCCCGGGCAAGGTTAATATGACTGCAAGAGGGCCCCTCCTCGCCCAGGACCGCCCCGCATGCACCACCCTCCCACACCAGCGCTAAGCTCCAGCCGCCTCCTCCACCCTGGGGGCCTCTGGGGCCTCCTTTCTCCTCCACCTCCACCATTTGGGCAATCGTTTTGACATTTGAAGAGGCCACTCCATGGTGACCAGCAGGCTGCGGTATTACAATTCCAAAACGGTGTCAGATCTGCAGTAAGGCCTGAAGATTTCCCTGTCCAACCCTGCTTCCTCCCCTTTTATTGCTCGTAGTTTTTAATCCCTAATAAACCTTGCCATCCTTAAAAGAAAAAATAAGCCATTTAGAACAGTACCTGGCACAGGCAGTCTTACATAAATGTTAGCTATTAGTATTTTTAAGAGCAAGTGTTTGTGTTCCAGACACCTAACAAAGGTGCTGAAGCAATCTTAGAGATGCCTTGCATGTTCTTCTGTCTTGGCAGCAGAAGATACAATGAATGATTTTAACTCCTTCTGACAGGTCCATGCTAAGTGGTGGGTAGTGGAACCAATTATTGGAAGGACTGGGAAGGAAGAACATAAATCACGGGTTCCCAAGCTCTATTCATTCCAGAAACATCTTTACTCTTCTGTTTTCGTATTGTATCCATACACAACCCTGTGTATTATTTTTACTTCAATCAACTCACAAATCAATTTGCTTTTTAAAAGCCCTCATCATAAGCACAACGTACTATCTATGAAATCAGTAGTTTGTTGGGTTGGTTGTATTTTTTTTTACTCCACACTAAAAATGAAGCCATCACCATGGAAATAAAAATGTCTACACACACATAAAAATATTACTTAGAACTCCAAGAAGCTTCTCCATTCCTACATTAGCATCTGACTATGGCAGCTCTAAATGTTTTGGCATCAAATCTCTCTGCCCTTGGGCTTCCAGCTCATCCAGCTCAGCTGAAGAACAGTCACCAAGCAATTCGTCCAAGGTGACAGCCAGTGCAGGGAGAAAGATGAGCGCAGAGCTTGTCGCCTCAAGGAGCTGGCTTTCCCCCCAGCAGGATCACAGAAGGCAGAAGCATCCGTACATTCCAATAGCACCGAGACAACAGCTGTCCCTACAGACCCTATCACAAGCCCCGTTGGGTAACTTTTGTCTTCTTCCTGTGATTGTTAAGAATCCCCTTCCTTTCACATTGAAAATGATTGCTGCTTCCCTACGACAGAGCTGGAAGTAATGATCTCTATATGTCAAGGCTTTCATTCCAAGGTGTGCCCACCTCAGGGGGCAGGGCCTCTTCCAGAGCCATCAGGCTTTCTCTCAGGCAACCAAAGCCACAGCCAGGTTTTCTTGCCACCTTACCTGTCACAGAATATATTTCAAAGGATGTGCCTCATGCACCAGATTCCTTTCTCCTTTAGAAAATATAAAGCTGCCTCCTACAAAAGGAATGCATGACTGGCAGCCTCCAGCCCAGTTCTTTCTTTGCCATCCTTTTTCACTGGCATTTTTCACTAAATTACCCAGGGAGAGTCTGGGGATACGTGACAACATTAATAAATGTATGAGGAAGGAGAACAAATTAGCACTGTCTATCTGCTCTGCTTTATGGCCAGCATGATAATATTCTTGGACATTGTGTTACCAACATTCAGTTCAACTCCGTAAATATTTTTGAGGGTTCCAGGCAAACCACTCGTGCTAGATACTGCAGGGGTGACCAGCATTTGGGTGTGGCATCTCATAGCCCTTACAGAAGAGGGGTGGGTCTATTCCATAGGGGCCATGGAATGAAAAGGCGTTCAGCGAGTGTTTATCTAAATTACACATTCTCAATGGGGACAATATTGACTCCAAGGGGGTGAGAAATGATTTTTGGGAGTGAAGATATCTTAGATTTAACAATGGTTTGTGGCCTCCATAGTGCATCCCCACCCAACAAAATCTTATTCCTTAGTATGTAATTTCTCTCATTAGAGATTTTAATTTAATTTAATTTAAAGGTAAATTACTTTACCTTAATAAATTAAATTTATTAAATTAATAAATTAAATTAAATTTACCTATTAATAATTTAATAGTTCAATTTTACTTTTCTGGGAGATGGGGCCCAGTAATGAAATAAAGATTGAGAAATATCAGTAAATGAAACCATACTTTGAATGTGCTTTGCCTTTGACCCAGCCATTCTGTTTCTGTCTCTCCTAGAGAAATAGGCAAATATACAAAGTTGGTGACAGCGACATTGTTTTTACTGGTGAAACAACCTGAAAGTCCATCAACTGGAAGTGGTTGAATAAACTACTCTACATCTTTGCTATGGAATACTATATGACAATTAAAAGGAATGAAGTAAATCTATATCAAAAGAGAAACTGACATAGAGAAGCCTTCAGCTCAGTATTGAGTGAAAAAGCAAGCTTCAAAATACAAATGTATGCTCACATTTGTATTAAGACAAATACACGACAGATCTATGTGTTTCTATACGTATGTGTTATACATATAAGTAAGGCAGAAAAAGAATAGAAAGATACACACCAAAGTGAATAATACAAGTTACTTCTGGGAAGAGGAATGGATTTCAGGGAAGAATAGGTACATGGGCTTTTTATTATATAATTCTGTTTTATTATCTTTCATTTTACACAAGAATGATTCATAACTTGTTTAATCAAAGAATAATACATAAATAGTTATAAGAATATACTTTACCACATCAGACTATGACCCTGAAGAAAAGATTTGTTACCTGATTTCTAATCAAACCTGGAAAGCAAAAACATTTGTGCTCCAGTAAGGCTACAGTTTTATATTTTTTAATCAATTGACATTTTTTAAATGACATAAAGTTATGCCAGATCTTTGAAAAAATATTTTAGTAGAATTTGAAGTAATAGACAAAATCAAGAAGTAAAGAGAAAATGATTTTACTACATTTAGATGAAGAACCAGCAGGTAACATCTAGAGGACAGTTTGGCAACACGTGTCAAATGGAAATGAGCACACCTTTTAACCCAGCAGTTACAGGGCTAGAAATTATATGACAATGTTTATTTCTGTGTGCTTGAAAGTCCATTACTAGAGGATCGGTAAGCAAAATACGGCAGATAAATGCAAAGGAACACTTTTCATTCATTCCAAGTGATGATCTATATTTATTGACATGGAAAAAGATCCAGAAGATATTATTGTATATTAGAAAGTAGGTTATAGAAATGTACATGGAGAATGACCTAATTTATGCAAAATTGTACATATCTATATGTGTGCGTATGCATATAGGAGTTTCTGAAAAGATGGTCACCAAAATATTAACAGTAGTTATCACTGATTGGTGGCGGGGCGGAGGGGGCAGGCCCTCTGGTTCTTTTTACTGTCTTTTTTTGTACTGTTCTGCATGGCTTGAATCTTAATGCGTTAGCCAAAAATCATTTTATTTTAGATTAAAAGAACTGGCAATAAGATGCATGTGTAATGAAATATAATATATAAAGTAATAGAGAAAATTAGAGAACGGGGGACTACTTGCATGCAAGATGAAAGCATGGAGCAACATGGACTTAGATCTGCACCTTGGCTCCATCGCTAAGGGCTGTGACTTGGGCCCTCCCTAAGCTTCTGGTTCCTGAGCTGTAAAATGGTGACAATAATTCCAAAGGCCTATAGGAAGGATTAGATGAGATAATAGCAATAACAGCTAAGGTATCTGGTGAAACAAGGCAGATGGCAAAGGTATTTAATTCCAATCTCCCCTAAAACCACACTAAATAAGCAGTCCAGAAATAAAAAATATGACCCACCAGTTGAAACAGAACGGGAGGGGACATCGCAGCAAAGGAAAGATGCCAGCAGCAGAGGGAAACTGGCAGTGGACAGATAAGAGGTGACTGATTTAGCAGAGGGTGAGAAATGCTGAACCAAAGCTTGTCCATGTGAAAAAAAAATTGGCAGGTCTGCTTCTGCTGGGGCAGGAGGGGGACAAAAAAAAATTGTTTATTCAGGGTCTGAACTCACTCTTGGCGGTCCTGGCTCTACCTTCACTTGGATTTCAAGAATTCTAGCAGCCAGACATACCACCACCCGCTCACCCAGGCAGGATATCAGAGGATTTCTTTATAGGGAAACTGATTGGTCCAAGAGAAAAATCTTACAGACAATGGCATTTGGAAGTCTGCCAGTAAAATGCCTGCTTCCTCCGTGATCAATCTACAGTGAAGCTCCCGAGTGATAAGACCCTCCCTCACCCACCTAAAAAGAGTTTGCATTTTAGTGCCTCGCTAATAAATGTAAATGGACAGTCAAGGATAGATAGACAATTATCATAAGCTTTCAACATAAAAAAAGAGAGAGAGAGATAACAATGAGCCAAGAGAAAAAATGCAATGGAAATAAAGGCAATGCAGGCAGCAGAAGAATTTTAAAACAATAATCAGTATCCTCAAAGAAACAGTTACATTATTCTAAAGTGGTAGGCTAAAAAAGAATAATAAGAGAATAAGAGCAAAATACTGGGAATTAAAAGTACAACAGTAGACATTTCAAATTTGACAGAATGTTTGAGATCTGATAAAGGTGAAAAAATCTTCCAACAGTTAGATCCAAAATATAAAATATCTCGAAAGACAGGAAAACTAATAGATCGTCAATAGGTTCTACATCTAAATAATATTTCCAGGAAAACACTATATAGAAAAAGAGAAAGGAGGAAATTACTGAAGAACATGAAGGCCATGATTTTCCATATTGAAAGTTTTCATCACCTCTGGCATAATAAATGTTTGTGGGGTAGTGGGGGAGGAGCATAACAAGGCACATGACCCTGAAATTTCAAAAACTAAAAAAGTTCATAACATAGGGAAGTTTTCTAGGAACAAAAGAACAGCTCACATGAAAAGGAACAGGCAATGGCATCAGACTACCCAACTGCAACTTGGAAACTTGAAGACAATGAGCAGAGCCTTCAAAACTCTGGGAGGAAATGAGGCCAACATAGAATTCTACATTTAGCCAAAATACACTGAGGTAAGAAGGTAAAGCAAAGACATTTTCAGACATGCAAGGATATAGCCCCTGAACTCATACTTTTTTTTTTTTTTTAAGATTTATTTTTTATTTATTTCTCTCCCTTTCCCCAGCAACCCTCCCCCCGCCCCAGTTGTCTGCCTTCTGTGTCCATTCACTGTGTGTTCTTCTGTGCCCTCCTGTATTCTTGTCAGCAGCACCCGGAATCCGTGTCTCATTTTGTTGCATCATCTTGTTGTGTCAGCTCTCCGTGTGTGCGGCGCCATTCCTGGGCAGGCTGCACTTTTTTTGCACTGGGCGGCTCTCCTTACGGGGTGCACTCCTTGCATGTGGGGCTCCCCTATGTGGGGGACACCCCCGCATGGCACAGCACTCCTTGCACACATCATCACTGTGCATGGGCCAGGTCCACACAGGTCAAGGAGGCCCGGGGTTTGAACCTTGAACCTCCCATGTGGTAGGCGGACACCCTATCCACTGGGCCAAACCCACTTCCTTCTGAACTCTTTCTTGCGAAGTTCCTAGAGAATGTGCTCCATCAAAACAAGAAGTAAACTAAGAAATAGAGGGTATGAGATCAGGGAAACAGGGCTCCAGTGCAGGCAAGAGGTTAAGGGAATTCCCAGGAACAGTGGCGAGGAGACATGTTAAGATGGGCTGGTCTAGAAGGCTACCCATCCATGGCAGAAACGGAGGATGGCAACTCCAGGAGGGATGGTGCCAAGAAAAGAAAATGAAACTGAGAGACTACTGGAGAGGTTGGAATCTATTTCCAGGAGACTATCAATTTCCTGGGAAAGCATAAGGATGAATTAGTAATTAATGCATGGAAATCTAAACAAATGTTATAGGAGGAATAATTAATTCCAAGGAATATAAAGAGTTGGATGAGAAATGTAATCATAGCTCAGTGGAGAATCATAGTTGTATCATCATCATAGTGTAAATATCCAATATTAACTTAAACAATAACTGGAGAGGCAGAAGGAAGGGGACATGGTATGGGTACTGTATAAGGTACAACCCAGGTATGGAAAGGAACACGTCCCCAGGGGCAAACTTTAACCCATGGAAGGCTGGAGTCAGTGGACCAAAGCCTCTTACTCCCTGTCCTCTAGTGGAACAATTCTGAGGGTTGTTCCACAGACCCTCAAAGGGCTCCCAGCAGAACTGAGTCCAAAGTTTCCACAGTGAAAATTCACACATTAAGTGCACATTTGCCTGTTCTTCCTTCAAGGTCTCCCTCTCTCTCCTCCCTCGCTTGTGTTTCCTAGGAATGCCTCTTGAATAAACTGTCTGCTCCCACATCCTTATCTCAAGGCCTGCTTTTCTCAGGGCTGCCAGCCTTAGCCAATAAAATATAGGACGTCCAAAAAAATTTGAAGTTCAGATAAACAACAAATAATTTTTAGTATAACTAGGCCTCATACAATATTTGAGACATACTGCGAATGGATTCACTGTTTATCTGAAATTTAAATTTAGTTGGGTATCCTGTATTTTATCTGGCAATCCTAGCTTTGAAGAGGGGGCAGGACAAAAACTAAGACAGAGCTAGAGCCTCTTCTTCCATAATAAGAAGACAATAGATAAGATATGAAAACTAAAATCAAGAAACAGCATGATAAGCATATTATTTTTAAATATGGAAGCAAGTAACAAACAAAAACAGCTAAAAGAGTTGACAGCAGTTGGTTTAGGGGAGCAGGATTTGCTGTGATGAGAGGAAGGGGCAGGGAGCTGTAGTCTTCCATTTTATTCCTCATGCCACTATTGGACTTTTTAAACCATGTACATGTATTACTTTGATTTAAAATTTCTATTTTTAAAAAATCAAACCATTTACTTACACTCCCATCCACAATTTAGGAGGGTGTCTCTCTCTCCCACACTTTGACCAATATAGGACACATTTTTTTTCTTTCATCTTTGCTAATTTGATGAATGTAAAATACGCTATAATTTATTTCTTCCTAAAAAAAATAACTTTTAACATTCTTTTCTTTTTTTTTTTTTTAAGATTTATTTTTTATTTATTTAATTCCCCTCCCCTCCCCCGGTTGTCTGTTTTCTGTGTCTTTTTGCTGCATCTTGTTTCTTTGTCGTCAGCGGCAGGGAAGTGTGGGTGGCGCCATTCCTCGGCAGGCTGCTCCCTCCTTTGCGCTGGGCGGCTCTCCTTATGGGTGCACTCCTTGCGCGTGGGGCTTCCCTACGCGGGGGACACTCCTGTGTAGCACAGCACTCCTTGCTCGCACCAGTACTGCGCTTGGGCCAGCTCCACACCAGCTCCACACGGGTCAAGGAGGCCCGGGGCTTGAACCGCGGACCTCCCATATGGTAGACAGATGCCCTAACCACTGGGCCAAAGTCTGTTTCCCAACATTCTTTTCTTGAATGTTAGTACTTCTCTTTTTACAAATTACCTATACTATCTTTAGCCAGATTTTCTATTGTGGTGTTCATTTCTTTATATTTGTTTCTTTGTATTTGGGATTTTACATGATATACATGGTTCACGTGACTTTTAACTCCAAGTCAAGTTTATGCTACCAAGAGGGTAAGTTTGCATCTAGGGAACCACTCCATAGATGCCAAGGCTTCCAACAAAATGGTGAACTAGAACCTTAGTATGTATACAGGACCTCACAGCATACCTTTTGGGTACTTCCCAGAATCCTGGATTCAATTTATTTTTCTTAACCTTATTTAGCTTTCTCCCTAATATTTTTTCAGTCTTCTTGTTGTATTAGTTATCCATTGCTGCATATCTCAAAACTTAGTGGCTTAAAAAAGCATTATCTCACAGTTCCCACGGGTCAGGAATTCCGGAACCGTTGATCTGAGTGATTCAGTCTCAGAATCTCCCACAAAGCTGCAACCAAGATGTTGGTGGGTGCAGGCATCCAAGGGCTTGATGGGCCCTGCAGGATCTGCTGCCAAAATGGTTCCTGCCTATAGATTTTTGTAGAAAGTCTCAAGTCCTTGCTGGCTATTAGCAACAGGATGAGCTCTTTGCTGTGTGGACATCCTATTTAGGGCTCTTTGAGCATCCTCCTGATATAGTGGCTGGTTCCCCCAGAGTGAGTGAGCTAAGAGAGTAAGATGGATTCAGCAGTGTCCTTATAACTTAGCTTCAAAAGTCAGACCCTCTCAGCCTACATGTTCAATCAAGTGTTAAAAACTGCTCTTTGACTTTGAATAAAAGGGGGAAATGGCAAAGACAAATGAGTTGATATGGCTGAGAGTCTTCCAAAAAGAGTCAGGAGGTCATCAGAGGGGTCGTGCTTATGCACACCTCAGCAGGACCCCAGAGAGAGCCAAAGTAGATACAACCCTAGGTACTGGTTCTCCTGAAGGCTCTGGAGATCCACAGGGTATATAGTCATGGCAGATGGATTTGGAGCTCTGTGCCATGTCAGAGAACCCTACTTTGGAATTTGTGCTCCTAAGTGTGACAAAGCTGGACTCAGATGTGACTTTTCTACACATGCCTCTTCTGTCACTTTTACTGAATCTGTGGTTGGTGCTGGGGATGGTCCATACTTAGGAGACTTGAATCTCTGGATGTGCCAGCTGGGCCCTGAGCCTCAGCAGAGAGGCAACTCCTACTCTCTGGTTCATTGGTCTTACCCAGGTCAGCTAAAAGGGAGGTGAAGATGGTCAACCACCACACCAGGGAATCAAGAGTGCCTACAACTGTATGCAGAGGAATTGTAATTCATCACCCATGTGGAATCTAAGCCCCCTAGAGGTGGAGGGGACATCGCCATCCCAGGGTCCACAGAATGGAGAAATAAAATATGGACTAAAGTGGACTTACTGATATTCTACTACAAAACTATTGTGATGAGTAATAGAAGAAATTTTAGCATTGAGGTGAAGAAAGTGGCCACAGTAGTTGCTGAGGGCAGGGAGAGGGTAGAAGAGATGTGATGTGGGGGAATTTGGAGGATTTTGAGTTGTCTTTAATGATATTGCAGGGTCAGATGCTGGACCTTATATGTCCTGCCACAACCCTGAATGTACCGGGGGAGAGTGTGAACTACAGGGTAAACTATTATCTGTGTAGAACAGCAGTGCCCCAAAATGTGTTCACCAAGTGCACTAAGTGTACCGCAATGATGTGGGAGGTTGTTGGTGTAGGAGGAGTGGGGCGGGGGGTAGGGGGTATACAGGAACCTCTTATATTTTTTAGTGTAACATTTTTTGTGTGTGATGTATATATCTTCAAAAAAATACAATTTACAAAAATGATGTGTTCGGGGGTTGGGAGTGCTTATATGGGAACCTCTTATGTTTCTTGTTTTTTATGTTTTTTAATGTAACATTCCTTGCGATCTATTAACTTTAATTGAAAAAAAAATTTTTTTTTAAGATAAACAACCCCCCCCCCAAAAAAAAGTCAGACCCCATCATTCTGCAATATTCTATTGGCTGCTTAAGTCAGCCCTTTTCAATGTGGCCAATGACCTAAGGGCATAAAGACTAGGAACCAGAGATCATCGAGGACCATCTTGAAGGCGGGCTACCACTGCTATATTTTTTTGTAACCTTATTGAGGCAAGATGGGACCTAATAAATAAACAAATAAATTCTGGGACCATGCAAAGTATTCTAAATTTATTATTGTTTTTCATCAAATCTAAAGTGCCACCAACTGAAGGATATACCCTTATTTTCTGTACTTCTTTTTAAAAAAAAAAAAGAAATAAAACACTGCCTTCAATAGCAGAGCTTGGCATGAGATAAGAAATCCTCTTGTGTGTATTTCAGGAAAAAATTAATAACACAGTTTCATCTACTTATAAACATCTCTCTTTCTTAGTTTCCATTAAACAGTTATTGTTTTTCAAGAAAAAAACATTGTGGTCATTCCTCCAATGACAAATATCTGTCTCGCAAATACCAAATTTATGCTCTATCTGCCTGACAGTAATGGCAAAGATGACTCCCAATTTCAGAGATGCTAAAAAATGAAAAATATGAATCTTAGAATTAATTATCTATAGTATCCCATCTCAAGAGCCATGTGAAATAGTTACTGTTTTTACAGATTAAATAAAATAATTACACAACCAGTAAGACAGAACATATACTGAATTTCAGGCTCTTCTGATTCTACAGTCAGAGCATTTAACCTCTACACTCTGCTGCTTCTCAAGTCAGTATTATAATCACCATCATCATCATCATCCTTACCCTGACCATCAGCATTGTCTTCATCACTGTCATCATCATCATTGAATAGTCATCTTTATAATTGTCAAAAGAAAGGAAAGAAGAAAGAGGGAGGGAAGGAAGGGAGGGAGGAACAGAGGGAGGGATGGAGGGAAGAAACAGAGATAATGCAGGAATTTTAAAATCAAAAAAGCCACATAAAATACTTGGAGAGATATGATAAGATAATGTAACCATAAAACAAAAATGTATTAATCAGGGGGCAAAGAAGAAACAGAGATAATGCAGGAATTTAAAAAATCAAAAAATGCCACATAAAATACTTGGAGAGATATGATAATGTATCCATAAAATAAAAATGTATTAATCAGAAGGCAAGAATAGTTCTTAAAAACTAACAATAGAGGACCCAAAATAAAAATTTCCTTGGATGAACTTAAAGACAAAGTCTAGGAAATTTACTAGAACAAAAACATACGCTGGAAAATATCAGAGTGGGGGGGAAATGAGAGAAAGAATCGATCCAGAATATGAGTTCCAGTCCCAGACAAAGAGTAAACAGAGGGCAATAAATATTTATACAAGACTGTACAATAGGAGCCTCTAGGTTGAAAAAGCATACTAGGAGCCCAGCATCAGGCATAAAAATAAACCTACGTCAAGGCACATCATCACAGAATTTTACAAATTAGGGATAAAGAGAAGATCCTAAAAGCTTTTAAAGGAAAAGAAGGGTAGAAGGATTCATGCTGGTTGTAGGTTTCTCTACCTCAACACTTAGCACTAAAAAATAATGCAACAATGATGAAGGAGGTTGTTGGTGTGGGAGGAGTGGGGTGGGGGATGGGGGGTATACAGAAACCTCTTATTTTTTAGTGTAACTTTTTTGTGTGATGTATATATCTTCAAAAAAATACAATTTACAAAAATGATGTGGTGGGGAGTGGGTTATATGGGAACCTCTTATGTTTTTTGTTTTTTTATGTTTTTTAATGTAACATTCCTTGTGATCTATTAATTTAAAAAATTAAAAATTTAAAAAATTTAAAAAATTTTTTTAAAATAATGGAACAAGACTTTCACAATTCTTGTGCAGCCGTTACAGTGATTAAAGATCTTTGTATATGATTACGAAGCTATTTCCAAGATATATTAAGTAAAAAGAGCAAGTTGCAGAACAATGTGTATAGAGTGCTACCAATTGTGTTGAGGAGAAGAGAGGAGAGGGGAGGGGAATAAAGGAGATGAGAAGTACTATAGTTCTATATACATGTACTATTTGAAATGTTTTGTCATGTGTATGCATTGCCTATTCAAATATAAATGGATGGGGAAAATATCACATACAACTTGGGATTATGGTCATAATAAAACATCCAGGAAAAGAAAAGATATGAAATAAAATGTATGTGTTGATGATTACTACTACTAAACTTTCACTCATTCTAAGATGCACACTTTCTTACAACAAATACCTCTGAATTTAGACTGTGTCTTATAATCAACAGTATGTCATTGATTCTGTGATAGATCATATTGGCAGTGGTGTTTCTTAATTAGGGAACACAAAATAATGGGTGTCTTAGAACTGATGGCATCTAAGACTTGATGAATTATGAGTATTAGTTATCTATTGCTGCACAACAAATTTCCCCAAAAGTTAGTGGCTTAAAATACCACTAGTTAGGGTAGCGGATATGGCTCAACTGATAGAGCTTCCACCTACCACATGGGAGGATCTGGGTTCAATCCCTGGGGCCTCCTGGTGAACCAGTACCCCACGCAATTGAGTCACACAGCAAGATGATGACACATCAAAAAGAGAAACAAGGGGAGAGTCAAGATGAAGCACAGCAGAAACCAGGAACTGCAGAGGCACAACTGACAGGGAACCTCTCTTCCCATCAGAGGTCTACAGGGTCAAATCCCGGTGAATCCTAGAGGAAAAAAAAAGGAGAAGAGGAGACAATGCAGACAGCAAAAACAGCAGGGTGGGAGGAGGGGAAGGGGGGAAAATAAATTAATTAATTTTTTAAAAAATACCACTAGTTATTTCACAGGTATTGTGCATCTGTAGTCCCGTAATGGCTTAGACGCTGCTTCAGAGCCTCGCACATGCTGCAGCTGAGGTGTTACCTGGAGCTGAAGTCATGGTCATCTGAAGACCTGATTGGGGAAGAATCCCTTTGCAAGCTCACGGGCTGTTGGCAGGATTCCGTCCTTTTCGTGTTATTGGCCTGAGGGCCCCAGTTCCTCGCTGGCAGTTGGCTGGAGGTGGCCCTTGTTTTCCTTTCCTCACAGATGTCTCCATAGAGTGCATCACAACTTGGTAACCTGCTTCGTCAAAGTGAGAAAGTAAGCATACAAGAAAGTGCAAATAAAACGGAAGTCACAATTTTTTATAACCTCATCTCAGAAATGACATACCATCACTTTTGCCATTTTTCTAGTCATCGGACATGTCTCTAGTTGAGCTTACATTTGGCAGGGGAGGCGAGGTATGCAGGGATGTGAATTCCAGGTGGCACGGACCACAGGGACTCTTTTTAGAAGCTGCCTACCCCAATGTGAAATACATATACATATGAACAAAATTAAAATATAGCAAAGTAAAAGGTTTTGTGATGTCATTGTTTCTTTAAACAGAAATTGGCAGAAAATGGGCAAATCTACCAGTATGATCCTTTGAGTGAGTACAATAAATCCCAGGGACCTGGAAGTTGCCCCCTGAGTTAGGCCACACGTTCTAAAATGATTTAAAGTTACAGAAGGAGCAGGTTCATACTCAGATCTATGGACATGGCCTCAGCCAGTCATGGGAAGAATAGGCAACTGAATTCAAAGCATCATGCTGGAGCCTAGCAGACTTTCTGCCAATAATACCTTGCCCAGACCATTGTCTAAATCAGGCTTTGGGGTTAAGACGGTGAAAGCTCTGAATCTTCACAACTCTTGATTTTCTGCCACATCTATTCTGCAAATTCTTGACCTGGAATAAATATAACCATCCAGTTTCTCGGTTCCTGCTCCCAGGCTGCCAAATATTGCTGGAGGAAATTCTAAACCCACGCCAATGGGCTCTGGTACAAATCCAGCTGTGCCCTCTCTATGATTCATGGCCAGGGAACTCCCTTTCTCAATGTCCCCTGCCCTATGCCAGCAAACAAAATACCTCTTCCATCTCCATTTCACAAACAGAAGGATATTCCCATTTTATAGTTTTCATTCATATCTGTTTATTTAGGTCAACCATTTAAAATCTACTCATTGAGTGCCTACCAGGGGTGATGCATTGGGAGTACAGTGGTGGACAAGATAAGATGGCTGCCCTCCCTTTAGTAGTGGAGACTGACATTAAACAAGTAAACAAATCCATGGATAATCACAGTGATAGGCACTCCAAAAATACCAGCAAATAAGCTGGTCAAACTCATCATATTCCTTCACCAACCAGACTTCCTACAAATGCATGTCCCCTGTGTGGAAGATCTTACAGGCACCCCTTGGTCTGGTCTTCTCATCATGGATGTCTTTCTCACACACGCGCGCGCGCACACACGTACCAGCCTTTCTTTGCCCTCTAGACACACTTGCCGAAGTATCCCAGGGCTCCATAGTGAACTCAGAGGGCACTGCAGGATATTGTCGACTTTCCAGGGAAACTGAAACTGTTGACATCTATTGGACACTGAGAATTCCTAGCTTGAAATAATTTGCAATTTCAGCATTACATCACTCCATTCCTTTTGAAGACATCATATTCTGGCAATGCTAAGTGTTGGGTGTGATAAAAAGCAAGGACCACAAGAAAATTCGTGCAGTAAAGGCTGGGTAGGGGGTGCAGCCCAATCTGATCCCAAGATTTCAGAAGCTATGCAGTGCCCAGCAAGCCCCCACTCATCATTAGCAAGTAACTGTGATCAAGAATTTTTTAAAATGTTGTCTTTCTATGTATGTGCATTCTTTTTAAGCAGCTACTGAGTTTTAGGACATGAATGTTTATTAGGTCATTTGCATCTAACGTCTGAGTAAACAGAACAGTTAGATATTTCTTGTGGCCCTGGGGTGTTGTGAAAGAATGAGATGCTGAAGGCTCTGTGAATCCAGAACATTTGGGAATCTCTGCCCTAGACTGTCCCATCCCTTGTTATCTGCTTTTGCAGTGCTCTGTACCTCCCCTCACATAACAATCATTACACTTGGTTGCAATCACTCAAGTAACAAAGTATAATATTTGGGGCTACCTGATATTGGTGTAGACAACACACACACACACATATACCACTATTTGCCTCCTTCCATACACATGGGACACTCCTCTACTAGGACCTGGTATTTGAAGGAGAAAATTTTGGGAATGGACTAAAAGAAGTGAGGACGGAAGACAAAGGAATGGAAACAATGTTTGTGCGCCCCCTCTCTACCCCACTGGGACCCTTGGCACCCCATGTAGAGTGAACACACTAGATACAGAAGCCACAAGAAACCACGAGAATTGCTATGGAATTTTGGGCACAGGGAGGAACACTTCATGAGTGCAGGAGACAACAAATAGCCCAAAGGACAAACAATGCCCTGCCTAAAATCGATGCTCTCAAGAGCACAGGTTTTTCAGGCAGTGGGACTAGAACAGAAAAGTGGACATGGAGTAAGAATGAGCAGGTCAGATGCACTGTGGCAACTGCAGGGGAAAGACTGGTTTCTGAGCCCATCCATTGGGAGGTGCCCCTAAATAGATGGAAAATAATTTGATTGAGGGCTGAGGCCCTGCCACTCACAGACAGGACCAGTTGGGCTCAACTATAAGTTGTCTGAGGACAAGGATCAGGTATGACTATGACTGTGTTTCCAGTAGCTACAGCAGAGCTCATCACATAGTAAATGCTCATTTATGTGCTTTTGTCATTGTGAGTTTATTTCTAACACCCTGCTAGAAAAACGTAGGTCTTTCCAAACCCTAAAACTCAATCCATCTGAAAACGAACTCATTGTCTCCTCCCCACTGACTTCTCATTTGTCTTAGAGTATCCTTCAACGTCCCCCTGTCCTTTAACACCCCCTATCAAATCCTAAACTGAGGTGGTGATCGCCTTCATTTCTCTTGTACACTGCATTATTCAGGTCTTGAGCCTCTTCTCCATTCTAACACATCCTGCACATTTCTTTCTACAACCCAGTTGTTCAACCCTCCTACTCAGAAACTTTCCAGGTCTTCCCATTTCCTATCTAATAAAGACCAAATTCCTTAGTACAGCTTGTGAAGCCCTCCAGCTTCTAGCCCGTACAATTCCAATTTCTTCCATTTTTCCTCCAACTACGATGACTACCTCATACCCTAAGCTTCTGCATCTTTGTGTTTCTGTTCATGCATCATAGTATTTCTTCTCTCTCATACTTTACTGTAAGTTCCTTAAATCCCAGGACATGTTTTATTTATCTCTTCTTCATGTTTATATCTCCCTATGCCTTATATAGTGTCTTGTTTTGGGAGGAGAACTTACCACCCACTCCATGGGAGGGACATCAATTAGAGATATATTCCAGACTCTTTTCTCCTCTGCTCTCTTCTCTCTTTCCCTCCACCTATTTCTCCCTTCTCCCCACTCAGTGACCCCACTCTCTGCACCAGGGGAGGTAGAGATGACTTACCTGATTCATGAGTTGGGCAAAATAATCCAAAATTTCTCACCTCAGCCCTCCCTATCAACTCTCTTTGAGGAGCCAGCCACCTACAGGAAACCTGTATTCTCACTGTATTCTCGTTTGTTCTCAGCCATCTGGCAAGTTGATTGGGGCAGGGGACATTCCTTCATGGGAGACCTTGCCTGTGGGTAAGTTTGATCCAGGGAGTATGAGCAAGCCTATTGGCCAAAACTAAGCTAGATTGTCCAGTATAGAGCTTCATCTATAATAGAGATGATATTCTGGTCTCCATCTGTCTGATTCTTAAGTATAATTTTCATTCTTTTCCAATTAAGGTAAGTTACAGGAGTATTATTTCTTGGGTCATCTAAAACCTAAGATTTTATACATCCTATGTGTACTCTATCTGTATGTCTGATTTAATTCACTTGAATTTTGTCCCTGAGATTTATTTTCAGTTTGCTCATCCTGAGTAAGATTGAGCAAACAAAGCCTTACTTTATAAATAGTATAACAGTAACATGGCAACTTTGACTGAGGAAATTGAAACATTTGGGGTTTGGGAAACATCTTTTGTTATTTCACAAACAGTAGGGGGTTGAGAAAAACCAAAAATGGATTTTTCCATGTCAAATTTCTCTTCATCTCTAAATCTTTCACTTCTCAGGGAAATTTTAGGACTCTGGCTTTCTTTCCCTTTGATCATCAAATTCAATTTCCCAAGGAGAGTTTTTTATTTTGTTTTGCTTTTTTTGGTCTCTATTCTAAACTTGTACAATTTTCCCTATACTTGACATTCCAGATTCTGGATTAACACGGAGTCACCACGCCAGCCTTGGACTGAGTGCCTAGAGACCTGTTTTACAACTAAGCTACTGTTATTTGGATTTTATGCTGTATGCCCCTGAACATAATCCTAACTGATTCATCAAATCATTATTAATTTGTTGGTAATCCTTGGCATAGAAGATAATAAGAGGCTATATTGTGGCATAAATCATAATTACACAACAAAACTCCATAGGGTAAGAGTTCTCTATAATAAGATTAATTTATAAAGCAGGTATTAAAACTGTTCCCAGAACAAAACGGCCAGATGTATCACCAAAGAATTCACTGAAAAGACTTTTGTTTCTGAGAATACAACCATTTATTTCACAAAGACAAAGGCTCATTTTCTCATTCTCCCTCTTACATCAGTCATCACTTAGCTCAAACTAATCTTCCAAGAAAAGCACATATACCTGCAAATAAGTTGGCATTTCCTTCTAACAAGGAAAGCAAGCAGATAAAAATCTTTCCCCAAGTCCAGAGAGCCACTACCAGTAGACTACTGCAACTCTGTGATATTCTCTTTCAGGGGTCAGCCCCCTATCACCCACAGGCTAAATCTGTACTGCCTCCCAGTTTTGGAAATGAAGTTTTAGTGGACCACAACCACGTCCATGAGTTTATCGTACTGTCCATGGCTGCTTTCACACTAATGACAGAGCCATTGCAGCAGAGATCATCTGGCCTGCAAAGTCTAAAACATTTACTATCTAATCCTTTAAAGAAAAAGTTGGCCAGCCCCTGTTCTAACTGAAAAATCCTGACCTGTTCTTACATTTCAAATATTTGATTCATTTCAGTGGCATCTTAATGTGTTAACCTCACTGTCAAAAATTGTCCATCTGATGGGGGAGAGTATGGGCCATGATGTGGACCATTGACCATGAGGTGCAGAGGTGCCCAGAGATGTACTTACCAAATGCAATGGATGTGTCATGATGATGGGAATGAGTGTTGCTGGGGGGGGAGTGGTGGGGTGGGGGTGGTGGGGTTGAATGGGCCCTGATATATTTTTTTTTAATGTAATATTTTTACAAAATCAATAAAAAAAAGAAAGAAAAAAAAAGAATTGTCCATCTGAAATCAGACAATTCATTTACGATCATAATGCATGTCCTTCTTTTCCTTTGGTTAATAAGCAGTTATTATTTTTTAATTAACCTAATTTTTTTTAAAAATTACCTTCTACTCAGAAGACAGAATTTTGAGTGTATCTCTTGATATTTGGTCAGGTACTAGGCTAGCAATGTAAACTTCAAGCTTTAGGACAAAAAAAGATTAGTCCTCAAAAGAGATTGGAAATAAGATAAAAACAGCTTTAAGAGAAATAAAAAGGGAATTATGCCCAAACTACCGTGTTCTCCTTTTGATCCTTTCGGAAAGGTTGTGTATCTGAATAAGAGAAGATGACCGCCCTTATGATGGCTTTCGTCTGCAGATCCCTTTAAGTCACCGGCCTTCCCATTTTCATAGTGCAACATCTTAGGAATTCACCAGTGAATCATGGCATGAGGAGGAGGAGCAGGCAGGGGTAGGGGTGGGGAGGGAGGTCTGCACTGAGAGAAAACAAAGTCGGGAGATTGTCAACTTGATCTGCGGCGCCGGGTGGTGAGTGGTAGACCACAGGTTTGCTCAACTGCAAGAGCCCATTAGACTGAGTGAGGATTTCTGGTTGCCAGTTTTCCTGTGCCCAGCTTTCCGCTGTGACCTCTTTAGGTTTGCTTTGGAGCATAAATGAACATAGTTCTCTAGGGGATGATTTTGCCCCTCTTCCTGAGCTTTTTTGGTTTTTCCTCCTGTTTCCTTTTCTACATGGGCACAATTACTTGGATTTTTGGGAAGTAAGTGTTCAGTTACTTTTTCCAGGTGATGAGTTCACACATCTCAATGTAGTCCCTCATTTTTCTTATGTCAAGTACTTTTTATTTTTCCTTTTGTTGTCAAAAAAAGTTTTTGCATAAAAATTAGAAAAATACTGGTAAGCAACCAAAAAGGAAAAAAATAGAAAATTATCCATAAGTTCTACCACAAAGAAATCACTATTAAATGTTGATATATATATTTATTCATAACAGTGGTTCAAGAACCACTATTATTCAGACGTTATACCAATGAACTGATGAATAAGTCACCAAACCTTTCAAAAAAAATTTTAATGCATACATAGAAACATATGTATAAATATCTTTTTAATGGGTCATAATATAAAAGTTATTATTTAATGGTTTTTTTTTTCATTTGTTCTTGGCCATCTAAAAATCTAGGCACATTTTCATGTTAATAAATAAATACGGCTCCATCTTCTAGGTGACTCACTATTCTGTTTAAGCAGCTCTCAAATTTTAAACATTGAACTTGTTTCAATATTTTTCCTATACTGCAATAACCATTTTCTATCTAAATATATTTGCACACGTTTATTTTCTTAAATTTTAAAAAATGAAACTTGGGCATCAACGCTGTGTCAGTTACCAGTTTATTGTCTCTCAGCTCCCAGATCTACCCTTCTTTCCCCTGTTTTGTGATTCTGGAGCTGGAACCTGCGAACATGATTCCTCTTATGATTCCTCTTCGGCAGACAAACTTCCTGGCTTTGTCAGTAGAGGGCCCTGGAGGAACAAAGCTGGGCGGCGTGGCAGGAGGACGCTTCTCCTCTGGGTTCTGGTCCTGCGTTTCCTTTATTCATCATGGGAGCATGGGAGCAGGACTAGCTCCTACCAGACTCTCAGGCCACATTCCCCCCACCCTGTGGGCCATGCCTGCAGCCCAATGTGGCCTGCTATCTGGTGAGTTTCTTCACCACCAGTGGCTGGACTTGCCCATGGTAGACACACCCTCTTCAAAGAGGTCTAAACCTCAGTCTTGGTGGGGTTGGGGGGAGCCTTTCTATCCTTAGGAGCTACATTTTTGCACCCATTACTTCTAGATCACTTAGAAGGGTCTTACCACCTTGACTAGTTAACAAGTCTTTTTACTAAATTTTTCCTGTTCAAATAATTGGTGTGATTTCTGCCTCTTGACTAGACTGTGACTGATACATTGTCTACAGGCATTTATCAAATTAGCTTCCAGAACTGCTACTCCAATTCACAACCCCTGCATCAAGTCTTAACCAATTATGGATATTTTCATCTATTTTAGCAAGGAGAATATGTTAAGAAAGAAATGATCCCTTGTCAAATGTTTCAATTTGCATTTCTTTGATTACTAGTAAGGTAAAGGAAAAGCTATATAAGTATATGTTGTACTGGAAGAAGTCATATCAAACTAAAAAATGGAATAGAGAAGCAGGAGAAGGAAGGGGGATTTCCACTTATTACTCTAAAAGTTGAATCTCATTTGAATATTTACAAAGAGAGAATATTCATTTATTATTTGTATAATTAAAAGTAAATCCTGAAGACAAGGTGCTGCTGAGCCTCTCTCTAACTACATTCTACTGCTGCTGGATAGAGTTGTTGCCTTCTTTAGCAGAGCTAAGCAATCAGCTTTGGAAATGGCTTCTCTAGACCTGCAGCCACAGGCCCCTCTCCTGACCACTGACTCATTCTTCAAAGGCTGCATCGAAAACACTGGAAGGAAGAGAGGACTCTACACACATGCCCGGTAATGGAGGTTAGTTGTTCCTGTATTGCCTATAATATGAGAGTGCTGATTTTAAGAGCAGGGTAAAACCACATGGTAGACCTCAAGTTCAGAATTTCGGTTCATAAAATACAGTCACCATACATCTGGGGCGGAGGAAGAAAGCGTGCAGAGGCTAACGGGTTCGTTTGCCTTTTCCTAACCACCAGGTGAACACAGTTGAAGTTTGTGAAATGTGGGAATTCAGTTCAATCCAGAGAGTAGAGGGGATGACGGGTTCAGCACAAGGATGACCCATGGTCATCTATCTGTTTCAAAACGATTAATCATCTTTTACACCTTTCATCCTTACTTCAAAATTGAAAAAACAAAAACTGCATGCAGAGAGTCAAGGTGATGTAATTAAACATATCACACGTACAGTTCATTATTTTAAGATTCTTTGTTTGGCAGGGCTAGAATATGATAAGATTGTGTTATAAATCTTTGAATTCACCTTCCAGCAAGAAAGGGTGTTTTAATCACCCAGGCAGCTGACAGGCCTCTCTTGGGTTGAACTGTGTATAAAATGGAAGCAGAAATGGCAGCCCATGGAAGCCAATAGATAACCCTCTGAACAAAGGAGTGGGGTGAGGTAGAATAAAGAGAAGAGAACCAGCATGGCGGAGTTTGTGGGAGTGGTAGGTGAGTGAGAAAGAAAGGGAGACCATAAAGCATAGACTTTGTGAAGAGAGAAACATGCATTAAAAATGTTTAGAAGGGAAGCGGACTTTGGCCCAGTGGTTGGGGCGTCTGTCTACCATATGGGAGGTCCGCGGTTCAAGCCCCGGGCCTCCTTGACCCGTGTGGAGCTGGCCCATGCGCAGTGCTGATGCGCGCAAGGAGTGCCGTGCCACACGGGTGTCCCCCGTGCTTGGGGCTCCCCCACGCAAGGAGTGCACCCATGGGGAGAGCTGCCCAGCGGGAAGGAGGGAGCGGCCTGCCGAGGAATGGCGCTGCCCACACTTCCCGTGCCGCTGACGACAACGGAAGCGGACAAAGAAACAAGACGCAGCGAAAGGACACAGAAGACAGACAACCAGGGGAGGGGAGGGGAATTAAATAAAATAAAAATAAATCTTAAAAAAAAAAAAAAGTTTAGAAAAGTATACCAAATATGGTATACCGAGGTAATGTAATTCTCACTTCTCTGGCCCCTCATAAGTTATTCGTGAAGACCTATGTTAATTTCCAAAGCTTTTTGGAGTCATTTGTATTTATTTTAGCTGTATTGATGTTCTGAGACTGAACTTTGAGCCAGGATCAGATATTTATTTGCATCCCACTTGTTTAATGTTTGTCTTGCCCAACGGTACAAATAATTTAAGGCACAACTTCCAAAAGACCCAAAAAATCCCAACTTCCCACCTTCTGAGAATAGCCGTCCTGTCAAAGTAGTAAAAACTGAGACCAAGGAAACACACTGTTGTGCAGTGGGGCATCTAAAGCTTGCACAACATGCACAAGGCCACTGCTCAGAGCGAGAATTACATAATCATAAGTGTGGCTTATTTCCCATTCTAACATATAAATAAAAGGTCACCTAAGTCAGGACTGTTCTAACACATGTTTTGTCCTCTATCCTATATCTCCTTTAAAAAAGAAATGGTGCAAATGCCTTGATTACTACCTTACTAATAAACAAACAACCTTAACCTCAAAGTCTTACACTTTAATCCAACTCTTTTTAAGAAAATAGAATAACCTGGGATATGAGTCCATAAGGTAAATCACGTTTTTATGAAATATTTGAAGTATACAGAAAGTGCCAGAAATATAAAATGACCAACATCTTTATACTCATGGCCTTTTGCCAAATTTTAACATTTTGTAATGTAGCCTACCAACCATTTTTCTAAGAAATAAATCCTGTCAGATACTGCTGAAGCACCATGTATAATCAATCCCATTTCTCTCTCTTCAACCCTATATGTAACCACTACACTGAATTTGGTGTTTGTCGTTCTCATGTATGTTTTTATAGTGTTACTATGTGTATATTTATATGTAAACAATATCAAGAATTATTTGCCAGTTTTGAAGCTTAACTAAATGGTGTCATACTGCTACACACACATGTACATACATATACATAAGCATATATAGCTATATCATATAGAAGTATACACATCCTTTTACAACTTGAAGAGGTATCCATGTTGAGAAAATGTAGTTCTAGTTCCTTTACTTCAATTGCCATTTCTCACTGTATGTCCATATTTACTTAATCTCCTGTAGGTAGGCATTTATGGTTTTTTGCAATTATTTGTCATTATAAGCCAGGCTGCAATAAAAATTCTTATGGTTAAGTGTATGTATCCTTTGTTTTTTTATTTTTAACATACAGTTATGATCAAAATAACCAAAAAAGTTGACCTCTTTTTAAGTGGACAGGTTTGTAAGCTTTAAAACATGTATAGATTCATGAGTCAATCACCACAAAAGGGTACAGAGTAGTTCCACTGCCCAAAAATACTCCCTCACGCTGCTTCTTTACCACTTTTGCCACTGACCCAAACGTCTGGCAACCAATGACCTATTCTCTTCCACCACAGTTTTTCCACTTCCAGGATATCATATAAATGGAATTATGGAGAATGTAACCTTCTGAGACCATCTTCTGTCACTCAGCATAAGGCCTTGAGATTCATCCCTGTTGTGTATGTGAATACTTTGTTCGTTTTGATTGCTCAGTAGTATTACATTGTATGGGTGCACAGTTTATCTATTTGCCCATGGAAGGGCATTCAAGTTTTCCCAACTGTGGCAATTACTAATGGAGCCGCTATAAGCCTTTGCATACAGGCTTTTGCGCAATCATAAGATTTCAATTCACTTAGGTAAATACCTAGGGGTGGAATTGCTGGGTCATTTGGTAAGAGTATGTTTAACTTTCCAAGTGTTTGGATCTGCCCTTCAGAATGGCTGTAACTGCGGCTCCTCTCCCACTGACTGCCGAAACAGCTGGCAGGTAAAGGTAGCATTTATCTCACACGTATCTATACCTTAATAAAAACTGAGGGACATAGAGGTCTACTGTTAGCATAGTTATCCCATTCTATGTCTCTTACCGTACCCCTCACTTGTTCAACAGGTCCATTAAGCTTCCTGAGATTTACATGTTCTAACTAAATATAATAGTTGACCCTCATCTGGGGCCAGAGTTTATGAGCCCAGGTTTTTATTGGAAAAATCCTTTTCCAAGCCATACATGAGCACACGTAGACGGACTCACCCACACAAACGCCATTTATTCTATAGGAATTCGTTCATTCTCAGCCGTGTACCGCCCTGTTGTGTGCCAGATCCTATGAAGGCAGCAAAAAGAAAAAGAAAACGTGTTGGCCTTGTACTCGTGGAATTATAGACTAGTCGAGAAAACCAATCACACCAACAAAAAATAGCTACCCACGCTTTAGCAACACGTGAACAACATGCAAGAAAAAACAGAGTATAACATTCCCAGGTCAAGGGCTTCTGGCGTTTACACTTGGACTCTCCTAGAGTAGAGAGCCTGATAGTTAGCTAGACCGACAGGAAACATGAGAGCTCTTTGCATTTGTGCCTCTTAATGCATGTGGTGGCATAGATTCCCTAAGCTGCCCAGCAGCCTCCCTCCTGTTCTTTCTTAATTGTCTCTGAAGGACAGGCAGAGCTTGTCTCTCTAATGACGACAAAAGATGCTGGAAGGCAGGAACCATGTCTCTTACTTCTTCTGTGTCTCCAACAGAGTCCCAAACTACTCATTTTTATGTAACCAACAGATAAACCCCTACTGTGTCCAATGCCCTATGCGAGATGCTACAGTTACAGAGATGGATGAGATCCCTGACTTTCCTTCATGCACTCAACATTTCCTGAACATTGCCCCAAGTGACAGGCCCTGCTCTCAGAGCTTCGTGCACATAGGGAAGGAAAACTCTCCCTCTGCACTCCAGGGGTCCAAGGGCCAGGAAAGCAACTAAACACAACATGGTCAGCACTTTAATAGGGGCGTGTAACAGGAGCCCCCTAGTAAATGAGCACACATGGCACTTGGCAGGATGGCATCAGAGCAAATGGGACCAGTGGCCAATGGCCTGCTCCAGGAGGGAAGAGGGGAAAGAGCTTTTGATTAAAGGCACGTCCTCGAGAGCATGAAGCATTCAGTAAATGACAGAAAGTATTACGCGGTGAAGACTGGGGGCTGTAAAAGGAGAGGCAGGGGCTGGAAAGAGAGGCTGAAGTCAGAACATGAAAAGTCATGCCAGGAGGGCTGACCTAATACAGAAGCAATATACCTACGTGCTAGAAAGTTCTACTCTGGCAAGAATCTGGGTAGGCACTGACATGGGGCGCTATTGGAAGCCCAGAGACCAGCTAGGAGCCTGTTTGTGAGATGCTAAGAAATAATGAGGCCCTGGATACTTTCAAGAGCTGGAGAAATGGAAAGAAGGGGATGGATTTGTAATGGGAGGCTTGAAACAGAACGGCAGGTCCTAGGAAAGGACAGTTGAGCGTAATATTAAGAATTGAATTGTGTCCTCCAAAAGGATCTGTTCAAACTCTCAGCCCAGTCCTGTGAATGTGACCTTCTTTAGAAATAGGGTCTTTGAAGATATGATTAGCTAAAATGAGGCCAGCGTGGATTAGGGTGAACCCTAATCCAACAGGACTGATGTCCTTAAAGGAAGAGGGGAATTTGGACACAGAAACCAGCCAGCACAGAGAAGAAGGTCATGTGACAAAGGAGCCAGAGATTGAAGGGCTGCAGCCACGAGCTAAGTAGAGCCAAGGGTCGCCAACAAACCCTGGAAGCTAGACAGGCAAGGCAGGATTCCCCCGTACACGGCTTAGAGGGAGCGGGGCCCTGCAGATGCCTTGATTTAGGATGTCCAACTCCCAGAACCGTGAGACAGTAAATTTCTGTTGTTTTTAGTCACCAGTTTTTAGCAGTCCTAGGAAACCAAGACATATAACTTTGGTGTGAACTGAGAGGATGTAAAATGAGGCTGGTGGCAAAGAAGCCAGGGGCCAAGACATGGAAGGTCTGAGGAGGAGCAGAAGAGGAAGGCTTATTTTTGGGAAGGAGTAGGAGAGGTTTTAGGCAAACCTTGAGGATTGTGATTTCTGATTGGCCAATCCTGCCTCTAGGCTTTCCACTCTCCCACCCTCCGCTCACTCACACTTAAAACCTGACTTAATAGTTTTGTCCTTGACCTTTACAGGGCAGGGAAAATGTGTTTAGATAATCTCCAGGTGAGTTAGGAATCTTGTTCCCTGAATTGGTGCCAGATAAAAGATCTACCAAGGGAACAGGGCCCTCTGGGTGGAGGGAGAATTGGACTCCTGAGATTTGTGATGTGTCAACGTCCATTGCCCGCCCAGAAGAAATGCAAAACATCTTACCACACAGAGATTGCTGGTGGCACCGCCATTCAGTGGTGGTCATGTCACCTGGTTAGAGATCTCAGAAGGTGTGAAACTAGAGACCAGTTAAAATTTGATTCCAGTTCCAAAGAAAGAGATGGTTCTAGAAACTCTCAAAATGCTCCCCACACTCAGGTGAGTGAAGCAGCTGTGACCAGTACTCATCGGGGCTTCACTGCTGGGCATTCGGCCCATGTTACTGTGCTCCTGAAGAGGATCCCTTTCTGGGATCTTCCTTTTCCATAGTTTTCTATTTTCGTCCCACCCAGGCTGAAGCTTAACCTAATTCAGCGTATGACAGGAACCAAGAAGCAATCATAATTACAGCAAGCCCCTATTTAACACTTACTTAGCATGCTAGGTGCTTTTCTAGGCAATTGGGATACTTTAACCCATTGAAGACTGACAACAATCCTACGGAGCAGGCTCTACTATTACCTGCATTTACTGAGGAAGGGGTGGTAAAGGCCAAAAGAAACCTCCCACCGAACTACTGAGGAGGGGACACTGGTCTGAACCAGCAAGTCAGAGTGTGTCTGAAGGTTCTTGACTCCAGTAAGAGAAGGGAGGTGGATAAAGAGCAGGATTATCATAAATAGGAGGCTTTGCTGCCCGGGCAGGCAGCTCACTGGAGAAGAGGCATTTTCCTGTTCAGACGGGTGGGGCCCCTTCGCCCCTCCGACTTGCACATTACTATACCACCAGGGCATTCAACAGAGGAGCCAGGCGGCCGGGCGGGGCTGCCACCTCCCCTCCCTCTTCCACAAAAGGAAATTGGGGTAGGGGAGCTCAAATTACCTCCCAGGATATCAAGAGAAAGTCTAAACTGTGTCCACCAGTGATTCATTCGGGTGGATTATTTTCACACCAAGCTAAACTGAAAAGTTCGGAGTGGGGTCATTCGTAGGCCCCTCCCTCCCTCAGTGAAAGGAAAATGTTCTCTTTTTAAAGCACAGGCCCAGCTGGAGTGCAACGTCATCTAAACAGGAAATCACCAAGATTCTAGGTAAAAGCGGTGCTTTAACTTTAAAGGTCACGCTTTTTCCTCCACTAAAGTGGGTGCTTCCTGCGCACCTACTATGCTCCAGGCACTTGGCTTGGAGTTGTTGTGGATCCCGCGTGTGCCCAGCACTTTGTGGGAGAACAGAGTAAATAAAGACAGACACCCCCAAAAATATATATATATTTTTTTTGTATCTGGCAAAACTTACAGGAGAGAGGTTATTTCGGGGCTGTGTCTTTTTCCTAAAACGTATCAATGAAAATAAAAGTCCTGAGTCCTCCCCCCTCGTTTGAGTGTCTCCAAAGTATCGGGGCTGAAGCCCGGGCAGGGCAAGTGCAAGGCCCAGGGCGGGGATGGGCGCGATAGGCGGGGCGGGTGACCAGGTGGAGGGGGCCGGGGGTTGGCCGGCGAGCTGCGCCAGAGGCAGGTGCCAGCGGAGAGTGGGCGGAGGTGCCGGCGCCCCGCCGGGCGGGAGAGGCCGCGCGCTACCTCGGCCTCGAGGAGTCCCGGCGCGCAGACGAGCTCGCCCCGGGGAGCCCCGGCTTCGCCAGCTCCCCTCTCCCGCCGCCCTCGCCAGCGGGTGCACGGGCGTCCCCGCCGCCCGCGGGAGGAGCCGCGCGAACAGTCGCAGCAGCAGCCGAGGCGACAGCATCCTCGGGAGAGCCGCCCAGCGCTCCGCAGCCGCCGGGCTCCTCCCGGGGCCGAGCGCCGCCCGCGCGCTCCGCGGCCCTCCGCCGTCGCCCCCTGCCCCGCCTCCCGCCCGCCTGCGGTTGGCAGCAGGACCCGCGCCCCGAGGCTCTTCACCTGCCGCGGGCGCCCGGAGAGAAGGCGCGAGAACCGGGCGCCCGGGAGACACCCTCGTCTCCCCTCTGCGCGGAGCCCGGACGCCCGCCACCGCCGCGAGCCGCGGCGCCTGGCGCACCCGGTACCCAAGTTCCGAGACGACACCCCTCCAAGGGGGCCTCCCAGCGCGCGGTGCGTTCCGGGCCCCTCGCTCCCGGCAGGCCCGCGGGACTCCAGGCGCCGCTTTTGCCTGCGCCCCCGTCGCCCCTCCGCGCCCAGGCTCCTGCCCGTGACCCCGGACACGGCCCGCGAGCCCCGGCTGGGCCATGCCCGGGCTGCGCCGGGACCGCCTGCTGACCCTGCTGCTGCTGGGCACACTGCTCTCCGCCGACCTCTACTTCCACCTTTGGCCCCAAGTGCAGCGCCAGCTGTGGCCGCGGCAGGACCCGCGCGCCTGCCCCTGCGCCGGCCGCCCCCCGCCCCCGGTCCCCGCCGCAGCCTCCTCGGACCCGGGCCTGGCGGCGCGTAACTTTTCCCAGGCCGGGCCCCGGGCGCAAGCGGACGGCGGGGGCCGCAGCGGCCCCGGCTCCAAGCTGCAGGCCCTCTTCGCCCACCCGCTGTACCACGCCGTGGAGGAGTCGCCGCTCCCTGGGCGCGAAGACTCGCTCCTGGCCGGCCAGGAGGCGCTGCGCTATTACCGCAGGAAAGTGGCCCGCTGGAACAGGTGAGGACCCAGCCCGGGAGGCGGAGAGTCGGCGACGTCCCCCGCCGCCCCCCGCCCCCAGACCTGCCCGCGCCGCCCGCCGCACCCGGCCTTGCCTGGGGCGGCTTCTCCCACCCTTAAGCCCCGGCCCTTGGCTCGGGGTTAGTCCCCATCTGAACCCCACCAGCTGCTGCGGCCCCCAGAGGTTAGCCCCAGTAAGAGCTCAGAGCGAGAAAAAGTTTGTCTGCTGCAGCCCCGAGAAGAGACGCTCTCCAGGCCCTCCCCCTTGAGCTCCTGGCTGTCCTGTCCTTAGCTAGGTCCCTGATGCGTCCCCCCCCTCCCCCCTTTCTCCCGGTCCTGATGGGGAAAGCGGCTGCTGCGTTCGGTTTTCCAGAATGAGATTTCCAAGCAGTCCCAACTCTAGGGCTGCTTTGAATTCAGAACTTAACCTCTGCTCTTTGGGCAGACTTGGGAGCCGTCCAGAAAGCAGTGCTCTTCCCTAGAAGAGCTCTTTCCCGTTTCCTTGTTCATCTGCCCAGTGTCAGAGACCAAAAGAGGTCAGCTGGGGCAGCAAGTAAAAGCTCTTCCCTTTAAACGTGGCTTGTCGCTTTCTGGAGAGTGTTACTTGAAGGCAGTTTTATTATAGTGAAGATTTGGACTGAAGGATCTCAGACTTGATGCTTTACCAGAGGAGATGAAACAAAGCTGCTTGGGAATCTTTAAAACCCAAAGCTAAATGTGGGGGGCGGGGGGGGGGGGGGGGGGACATATTTCGGGTAAAGTTAAGAAGGTTGTTTTTGTAAAAGGGTGGGGGATGTTGGGAAAGGCAAGATAGTCATTGCCGAGACTCGCCCCCCACACCCCCTATAACCCCCCACACCCCCCGCCCATGGCAGAAAGTCTTCTCTAGGAGGTGAGGACTCTCCTATGAAGTAGGGAACTTGTCTAAAGATCACTCACAGGCAACGTTCACTTTTGCACAACCACACCCATCACTTTTCTTCAACGAGAGATTTCAAAATGAGATGTCATCGGTGGTTTTTCTAGTCCCTCTGGACTATGGCGAGACCATATATCTTTGTTGAAACTCAGCGCGGATCAGACACCTACTTGAACTGTTTGCTGATTACTCTAGTGCTGAGGCTGCCTGGAGGACTGGGGGAACCTTCCGAAAGTGAAAGGAGGTAGAAGTTCAGTTACTGGCTGAAATCACTGTAGGGAATTTCAATTGTAATTCTATAGCCCTCGACTTTATATTAGAAAGAAAGTGGTTCTCCATTCCGTGGCTAATTGAGTGCAATCAAAAGGCAATTTGAGATTGCTTCTCAGACACTGTCATTTTCAATATTACCTTTATGTCATCAATCACATGAGAGTCTAGTTCAGTGAACTAGGAAATTTTGCTCTCAGAGAAATTAGCTACATGTCTTTTGGGGATTGCAGGGTGAGGGATTGTTGGTAAAGTCACTGGCAGCCTCGCTTTTGCAAAGTAGATCTGCATTCCTTAAGTTACTTTTCTGTCACCTTAAACTTCCTTAGGTTACTTCAGTCCTGCAGGAAACTTCAGGGGAATGTTTGGGCAGAAAAACAAAAAATCCTTCTCACCCAGCAATCCTACAGTTGATTTTGAGCTTGATGTCTACACTGGTTTGCATTGCAAAAATACATTTCCTGACTGGGAAAGACCTTGGTCATTTAGCAGAGAATCAGTGGGTGCTGTGACCTTGCAGTCTTCAGAGGTAATAGCGTGCTTTGGTGTGGTCGGTTGGATGTGAGGGCTGCAGTAAATGCCCCTTCTGGTCCCTTGCAGTACTAGAGACCACAGCAGCTCCCCCAGCTCCTCGAAGCTCCACTAGGGGGGTCAGCTCCACCTACCAATGTTGCAACTGCATCTCAGAGGCAAAGGACACCCCAGCTTACTGGAAACATCAAGTATATGTATTGTTACTAATATCAGAGTTAAAAGGGGAGCACCCAAGATTAACCAGTGTGAATTTGAGTCACACTTAGAGTTAGACTCTCATTACTTTAAACGAGAGCATGCTCAGATGCAGCATGAGCACATGTGGGAGTGCTGGCAAAGCCCAGGTGGCTGAAGGCTCCAGACCTCAGCACAAACAAATGAGTAGGACGGGCAGCAGAGAAGAAATAAATAGCATTGCTACTTGTTTTTCTCTTGCAGTTAGTAGCCACAACCAGGGACTTATTTAAAATCTAGTGATCTATAGACATAGGCAGTCGCCACCGTGTCAAGAGTTACCTATCATTAACTGCTGTCCAAAGAATTATACCAGCAAACTGTCACTCATACCAGGAGCTGCACCAGTAGTAAAATACACCAAATCAGCATTCTTCACCCTGGCGGGGAAGAGACCATGAGTCTCTCCAAGTGGGCAGTTTTTTTTCTGACACCCTCATCAGCAATGCTATGAAATCGAAAAGAATCTTTCTCCGACTTGAGCTGGTTAGCACTGGGAGGGAGGGAATGGCCTGCCTTTGTCCCTGCGCACTCCCTTTTGATTTCACACCCTGCAAGGTGGAGCTTCTACACGTGTTTCAGTGTTTCAGGTGCTCCATCAATGTTGGCTCGTTTGATCTCAAATACTTAAGAAATGCAAAAGGCACAGCCTGCGTGGAATGGGCCATCGGTATGCTCTCTATCCCGTGAACCTCCTCAACCTGCTTTTCTTCCCTCCCTTCCTCCCATGTCCCCTCAAGATGTAACTGAGTGTGGCACAATCCAGCTTTGAAATGTAATCAGGGAAAGTGTTTCTGTCAGACAGGCAGCCGCGGATCACAGCGCGAGAGCCAGCGTCAGGCAGCGTCAGGTGCAGTGACATGAGACACCTGTCTCGAATAGTGAAGAGGGGCAGCCACAGGCAGCAAGGAAAGTGTGCTGCTCCCCAAATTCCTGCCCCCTGCTGCTTCCAGAACTGTGCTGCTCCTAGTTCTTTTCCTTGATAGGCCATGATGGACTTCATGTACCGGGACAGGGCTTACCTGGAGCACAAGTGCTAGCCCTGTATCCTCAGACGTTGAATTTTGGGCTTCTTCCTTGGCCCTCAAGCTGCCCGAGCAGACAACTTCCATCCTTTGACATGTCAAAACGGGGCAGCCCGGCCTGGCCTTTATCCCAGATAGCTTTGGTCAGTTCCTCTGTAACTCTCTAGTCTTGGCAGTCAAGGTCAAACAGGGTCACGCCTCCCTGGTCAAGAGGCTCCAGACGCTACAGCACAATTGCGGGTTCTCTATTCTCTGCTTTTCTTTTTTGACATCTTCCTTAGATATCAGGAAGGTTACATTTTCAGCGTGTGTGTGTGTGTGTGTGTGCATGTGTGTATGTGTGTTTCCCACCACCAGAAGCTCCTGTCTTCCCCTTTCCTCCTACCTACTTGCTGTCACTACATGAAAAGTCTTGCCCTGAGTCTCTCTGAAAATCACAGCAAACAGACTGGGCAGCTTTTCAAAAGTGACAGTTGCTAAAGGGAAGTAAATTGGCTGAAGTTGTTCTAGGGGAAGCTTTGAGAAGATGCGGAAGCCAAGGCAGATAGAGGAAATGGGGGAGAAAGAGCCTGGCGAGATGAAAAAGAATTCAGCTGGAAATGAGAATTATCTAGTCCAAGAGTCTTTTAAAGAAAAGCTCCTTCCCGCTTGGCATCTGAAGTGTTGATCTGTTTATGCTCACCCTCTTTCTCTCCTTATCCCACCTCTTTATCCCCTTCCTGCTCACCTCATGCGGGCCCCAGATTGTTTGGAACATGGATTTCTTGAAAGCAGGGCGTTCAACCCACAGTGCAGATAAAAGCCCAGCTCCTGACTCGTGGATGGGGACCATTTACCTTTTTCCCAGTGTCAACAGGGTCTTGGCCCTTTCGTCTGATTCTTCCACCAGTGGTGCCAGGCTAAGAAGGGAAATGGCCTTCTGCAGTTTGAAAATGGACCAACCACCTCCATCATGGGCTGTGTGTGGTTTTCAGAGGGAGTAGCGGTCCTGGCTTCCTTTTCCCATTTCCCCAATTAGAGCCTTGCTCGGTTGGTTTTGGAAAAGCTGTTATTTTGGTGGTTTCCAAATCCCTGGACTTGCAACTGGAGAAAATCCCTCCACTCTTCTCAGAATCGAAAGCTCTGAACACATGGTTTCTGAGAGGCTAATGCAGAAGGCATTCCTGCCCCTTCTCCCTGATTCCAGGGCCCAGTCCTCACTGCCACGACTGTAGTGGAGACCTGATCAGGGAGCATATCAAGGTTGCTCGTCCAAGGAGGACGGGCACTTCCTGTTTCCAAATAGACCAAAATGAAACTCAGCCAAGAACTGGAGGGCGTTCTCCAGCTGTTCCATTGCTCCTAACCCTTTACACACTTCTTTCACCCCAACCAACGTCTCATCTACCCTGACAGCCCAACTGGTTAATTCTTTACATGTGAATCCCACTTCCTGAAATGTGCTTGTTATGTGCCAGGCACTTTACACACATTTGTTCATTTAGGCCACACAACTTCCCTAGAAATGGTTACTGGTGGTTGGCAGAATTCTCTGCTGGTCATCCAAGATGTCCAGCCCTGCGGTTCGTACACCTTCACTTTCTCACAGTTCTTTAATCAAATGCTAATCTAGGTACTGCCATGAAAGGATATTTCAGATGTAATTAAGGTCCCAGATGATCAATTGACCTTGAGATAGGGAGAGCCTCCAGGTGGGCCTGAATTAATCTCATGAGTATCTTAGAAGCAGTGAATTTTCTCTGGCTGTTCGAAAAGGAGGAAGTCAGAGCTTCCAAGCACAAGAAGGATCCCACACACCGTTGCAGTCTTGAAGAGGGAAGGGGCCACAAGGCAAGGGATACGAGCAACTTTTAGGAGCTGACATCAGCCTCCATCTGCCAGCCAGCGAAGAGTCAGGGACCTCAGTCCTACAAGCAAGTCAATTCTGCCAACAACAAGAATGCACTTGGAGGCAGATCCCCCACTTCCCCCGACCCTCCACATGTGAACTCAGCCCAGCTGACACCTTCATTTCAGCCTTTTAAGATCAAGCACAGAGAACCCAGCCACACCAGGCTGGACTTCTGACCAACAGAACTGGGAGCTAATAAATGGGTGTTGTTTTCAGCTACTACCTTTGTGGTCTTGTGTTACACAGCAATAGAAAAAATTACCGTATGGCCATTTACTTCTTTGTAGAAAGGAAGCTGGGAATGAGAAGGGTATGGAACTTGCCCAAGGTCAGGTAGTCAGCAAACCAGAGGCAGAATTTGTACCCAGAGGGTCTGGCTCCAGGATCCACACTCTCGACCACCAGTTCCACCACCCTGCATCCTCTGATACCCACAGTCCCTAGCTTTTTTCTGCTGGGAAAGCTTTTCCAACTACCCCACCCACTGTGATCCACCTCAACCACACTCATCTCCATTTGCACCAAATTATTTTTATGGCTGTGCACTGTGTCATGCCAGCTGCTCAGAGTTTCCTGTGAGGAGCCAGTGGCCATGGTCACTCTGCTTCATGGTTTGCCATAGGGTCGATCTACAGTAAATATTCGTAGAACAAATAATAGAGAACAGACCACACCAGGATTTGGGGACTGTTAGCAGATGGCCTATTATCTTTTATGGGAAAAAAGCAAAAAAAAAAAACAAAACACCTTAATGGTAAGTTGAGAAGATATCATTTGCCAAGAAGAGGAAATGTCTTCAACTTGATGTGCTTTCTGGAGAGGAGAAACCAAGCAGTCTTGCATTAAAACAGGAAACAGGGAGACCCTGACGGAGCCAAAGTGATTCGTGCTCTGCCCCTTGGGCAGCTGCTGACCTGTGTTTTTCTGTCATTATTCATTAAGCTGGAAGCTGATTAGACCTTCGGATTCTGTTGAAGTAGGGCTTGAAAAGAGCTGAAAGTCGTGTATGGAGCAGAAGTTGCCAGGAATAAAAGCATCTTGTACCTGTTATACTAGGCAGGCACACATATATATACGCCTAATGAAAGCCATATTATGGGAAAAGACTTAGCTCTTTTTGTGCTCTGTCACTTGGCAGAACACCTTATGGTTGAAATGTGAAATCAGGACAGAATTGAACTTGAGCACTTTGGAGATGCCAGTGGCCAGGACTTTGAATCTCTGAAGAAGCATTTAGGGAAGATTTTGGCATGAGCACTGGCAAGTTTAGGTCCCTGGAAAGGGCTTATTTTATTGAATTCACCAGCAATAAACCAGATAATGAATTTGGGAAGCCCCAGGGAACAGGAAATAGCAGAGGGCTTTCGTTCCTAAGAAACCAAGTGCCTATAATAAAATTCAGCAAAGTAAGAATAAAAGAGAATTTGAGGAACACTGGGGGGAAAATCAGGCGGCCTGGTAAGAGATGGGATTTTAGAAAACGTGGGAGGTGGATGGACTAGAAAAGACCTCTGCTGGCCAAAGCAAAGCAGAGCCGTGGGGCCCTGGGAAGTCAAGCGCAGCCTTGGATGGCCAGCTTGCCTTCTACTGGCAGCACCTGGGCCAGGCTCCCTAACCCTTAGATAAATATTTTTGATGATGCTAACCCAAATGGTTACCGAGGGACAAGTCGTCCCTCCTGGCCAATTGCTGTGCCCCACTTGAAATGGGATTTTTATCCTTCGGGCTCATTTTGTCTGCAGTGGCTGACTAGCTACAAATCATACAGGGAAAGTGTACTTATCTGCTCTCACAGCTCAGCTCATGTTCTTTTTACCCTGAGTTAAGAATTACACACAAGCAGGAGCTGCTTAGGTGTGCATTTCGTGCTCCTCCGAGCACTGAGCGATACTAGAGAAAGTCAGATCGACAAATCACAACTCTGTCATCAAATCGAGCCCCTCATTAACCAACAACGTTCTGTGAGCAAGTTTTTTAAACTGGGGTCATTGGAACCGACTGAGTTCAAGTAATGAGGTACATTATTTCCCTGAAGTTTTATGCAAAATGTGCATCTGTGCATACATCTCTTTTCCTAGGAAACAGGTTGCTATTATATATTCTCAAAGTATTCCCTACATTCATCAGGATTCTTTGGTTTCAAGCAACAGAAACCCGACTCCTACTAGCTTAACCAGGAAAGGGAGCTGTAAAGACTGGACTAACCAGACCTCCAGAGGAGCAGGAGAAGCAGGAGAAGCTGGCCGGGCAACCAGAGACAGCTTCCAAAACGGCATCAGGACTTTCTCTTCTCCTCTGTAGTTCATCTCCCTATCTGCAGCCCCTCCCGTGGCAAGATAACCAGACCAGTACTTATATCTTAACAGGACCAGACCAGACCAGAGAGGAAAGAGGGCTCCACCCAGTTCCAGAAATAAAGATCCTGGGCAGAGACACTGATTGGCCAGATCCAGAAATCCAGCCAGGCTGTCTGGGGCCGTAATTGACCCATTGAGTCAGTGCCCATCCCCCAATCAATTACCAATGCATACCTCAAACATGGCAGCTCTCCATTCAGCCTACATGGCACAGTGTGGGGAACAGGAGTTCCCCAAAAGGGGGTTAGGAGTGCAGACCACAAAGACCCTGGAGGAAACGCTGTGGGAGAAATGACACGGCAAGTTTCTCAACTTATGTCTGCTGCAGTTTCTGACTCGTAGAGCCACTGTTCTGGAATTTTAATAAGATTTTTTGTAAAAAAGCAAATGCATTCATCAATTCCCAACATATGCAAACTTTTAATGTCAACCATTGAAATCCTCCCCAAGGAAATAGAAATCTTTATTTATTTGGAGATCACTTAATTTGACCTTATTCTCTTCATGGAAGCCTTAAAAAAAAGAGAGATTAATGTGGCTGCAGCTCATTCTTGGGCCCACTAAAGAGTCTCTGAGACAGGAGAAAGAGAACTCTGCTGGAAGCCAAGATACGTCTGTGTTAATCTGGAGAAAAGCACTTCTCCTCTTCAGGCCAAAGTCTTCCTTTTGAAACAAAGAGGGTGAGTCTCCAAGCTCTGGCTTCCAAGCTTTGCACATCCTCAAGCTGGACGTCCTCTTCAGAGTCTGTCTGGGTGAAAATATGGCACAGTCATTTTCAGGCTATGCTTCGTGAACTGCCAGGGATCTGGGAGGTGTTTCCCAGCTTCTGCAGCGGTTGCTTGCATTTCAGTATGTTTAAAGTGTACTTCAAGCTAAAGCTGATGTAATAGGAGAAAACCCACACCCACTTGCACATACCACAGAGCAGTGAGCCTGCCACAGGATATTTGTGCTGACAGATGGTCTCTCCTCCCACCTCTGTGGAATTGAGGAATGTCCTGGAATTGCCAGGTGAGCTGTTGAAAACCATTTCCAGTTGCAACTAGTTATGTGTGTTCTCAGTACTTTTTTTTTTAATACTCTGCCTCCAAAACTATAGGCAGAAATTAACTGGATGCTAAAATAAGGCTATCCCTGCCCTCCATTACCCCTGATTTTGAAGCCTTGTGTTAACAATCCTAATATCCCTACTGTTCTCATTAAAAATAGCTTTACATGTTTTTCCATACAAATTAGATTTGAAGCCATAATTTAGGAATTTTATCTATTTTACATATTGGGGATCCTGTGGAAGAATTCTCTTAAGAGGCTTCACTTCTAGAAAATGTTTAGGAACCACTCATTTGGAATATACGTAAATTGAGATATCTTTTTACTTTCCTTTCTCTAAAATTGATATGCCTAAAACTAAAACCACCTTCCACTGCCACCCGCCACTCCCAAGTATTGTTGCTGAGGAGAGCACAGCCTCTGCTCTCTCGTGAGCCTCCTCTGTGACTTGGCCCATGTTTCTGGCCACTTGAGCAGAAGAGAGCTGTACTTGTGGTCCCTGTGTACTGTTAGCTTTTGCCGCATAATGAACCACTCCAAAACTGATTTAAAACCAGAGCCATTTATTTAGCTCATGGTTCCGTGGGCCTGCAGTGTCGGCTGGGCTCGGCTGAGCAGCTCTTCGGCCCCGGTTGGCGCCCAGGCGTCTGTGGTCAGGTTGAGACGGTGCTCTCAGTGGCGCATGGCCTCCCAGCCAGGCTTGTTCGCACAGAGGCAGCGCGGCTCTGAGAAGAAAGGGAGTGGATGTGTGCAAAGTCTCTTGAGGTCCAGCCCGGAACCCTCAAAACATCATTTCTGCCACAGTCTATTGGCCAAAGTTGATCAAAGACCATCGGGAAGATTTGGGCATCCTGGCCCTTGAAAAGGAGGGGGCTCTGTTCTACTGAGAAAAGGCTCCAGGGAAGTCCCTTCTGCTGGTCATTTGTCGGGTAGTGGGCAGACAGCTGTTGATGGAAAGATGCTCTTCCCATGTATTATTGAGGAACAAGCTCATAGAACTCTTAAAAAATCCAACAAGGCTAACCCACCTGGAATAGTCATAGACAATCCACCAGCTTGGGCCTGGCTCCGCCACAGCTGCCTGGGATGGAAGCAGCCCAGCTCTGAACTGTCTCCCTCCTCTCCATGTGGTCCTTCCAGCTTCAAGGGGCCGCTTGGCCTCCCTCTTCAAACCTCTTCAGCCTCCCTGACTCCCAGACAAGGCAGCCGCTATCTGCTCCTTAGGTAGAATATCTAGCTCTTCATTTATTCTCTTTTTAATCCGTTTACAGATAGACTTTATACTCTCCTTCTGGAGTCCATTTTGAGGTCAAAAGCTGAAAGCTCCGCTGGTGGGAAGCACTAGTGCTGTCTGTAAGCAAAACAAACAGCCCAGGAGGAGCAAGGTATAAGCAGAGAGCACTGTACCCGGGAACAAGCCCATAAAACCCTGGCCCCACCGGCCCCACGCCCCTTAGGTCAGGCACAGGGCCTGCAGCCTCATCTAAGGTGAGAACTCAAGGTGCTGAGGCTCCAGGGCAATGCTTGTAGGGCACATCCCTGGGGCAGTCCTCCATGAATCTAGACATTTCTGCAGAGCCTCTGATCAGTACTGAGTGGTGACCCATTTCAGATGAAACTCCCTGGTCCCACTTGGAGTGCAGCTTTTCAGGGCTGTTGTTCAGCACAGAGAAAAGGACTTTGCAGTTAGCCGAACCTGGAGGCAGGAACAAAGGCTCTCTTTATGGAGGTCGTGGAGTCAGACGGGATACCTGAGTACATTCACAGCCACCCACCTCTGTCCAGAAGTGAGTATGATCCAAGGGCCCACCTCACTTTTCCCCCGAAAGAACTTTGTAATCTGCTATGACAGATGAGCAAATGGGCCATCAGCAGCTGAGAGCTGTATGCCATGGGATGGGACTGAAGTCATCGAGGCTGAGCAACAGTAAAAGAGATTAAAACCAAATGCCCACTGTAGGTATTACAAAACCATCAATAAAGCAACCTGAGCTGCATCATTTGAGCAGTATAACCTACCCAGGTACCTTCCAGGTTAAACTCATTGCAAAATGTAAACCCCAGGTAACTCAACGAGACGACTTTCTGTTCAGTTATTAGCTGTAAACCCATTAAAAGGTGGAGGAAGTCAGCCAAGAACGATGAGCTGGCTTTTAGAGCATTTGCTCTGCAGCCCTTCTTTTTGGCAGTCACAGAGCCAGCGGTCTCTTAAGGCTGCTTCTAGTCTGTGAAAGTAAAACCATTTTATTCGCATCATGAAAATGCTTCTTCCTCACTGTCCTCCCGGGAGATGCTGGGCCAACTCATCCAAAAGTATTATTTACTCATCCGGATATAAATTTAAATTGGGAGGGCCCCCTGGAGATGACCAGCTGGTCCCTTCTTGCCTGCAGGTCCCCTGCGAGACCTTCCAGTCCCAACAACCTAAAGGAGTCCCCTGGCGCTCGCTTTCACTAATATCCCACTTTTTCATCATGGCTCTTAACCCAATTTAGCGCCTCCCTGTTTGTTGATTTGCTTGTTGTCTAACAAAGCTCCTTAAGGGCAGAGACCTTTGCAGCTTTGGTATTGTATCCCCAGAGTCTAAAATGTTCCTTGTATATAGTAGGTGCTCAGTAAATGCATGGCAAACAAGTGAATAAAAGAGAGTACTTAGAGGCTTTGTAGTAGGTCAACCTGGGTTTAAATCCTGAGCTTCGATTTCCTTGTCCTTAACATGGGACAGTAATGCCTCCCCCTCTGGGTGAGTGGTGTGTGTATGTGGGGCGGGGAGTGGGAAGATCGTGTATGTAACACAACTAGCGTGGTGCCTGGCGTATGCAGCCCCGACTCATCCATGGTTGAAAGACCATTATTTGGCTCTTCTTTATTGTACCGCATGGGTTATTTGATTCCTTCAATGCCCAGCCTTATCCATTTACGTTTGGTACTTAGTTTGATGATGCTGCAGAAGCAGCTTTTGTTGCCTCCAGTTGCCAAGGGAAAGCACTGACATTGTCCTTGTCTGACTTCACCACATCCGGCACTCGGAGAGGGAGAAGATGCACAGATCGATCGCACTCTGTCACTCTGACGCCCGATACCTCGTGCGTGCAAACAGGCAGAAAACACAGAATTAGATTCATCTGCATTTCGTGCATCTATTTCAGAAACTACAGCCTTGACACACACTCTTGTGTGATTTCAGTCGGCTCATTCCCAAACTACTTCGCTTGAAAAGGTATGAATCCTGCATTTCATGCCCCCTCCCTTTTTATTAGAGAACTTGTAAGCGCCCAGAAAAATTATGCAGAACATACCCTTATGCCTCCCCCCTATTATTTATACCTGGCATTACTATGTACACTTGTTACAATTAGTGAAAGACTGTTATTATAATTGTACAATTAGCTCTAGCCCTTGGTTTACATCAGAGCTCTCTGTCTGTGTTATACAAACCTCTGGGTTTGTTTTTTTTTTTAATTCAAGTAACATCTATGCAATCTAAAATTTCCCCTTTTAATCACATTCAAATATATACTTCAGTGCTGTTAATTATGTTCACAGTGTTGTACTGCCTTCACCACCATCCATTACCAAAACTTTTCAACATCACCCCAGAAAGGAACTTTGTACAATTCAAGCATTAACTCCCCTATTCCCTACCCTGACACCAGCCTCTGGTAAGCTATATTCTAGTTTCTGACTCTATGAATTTGTTTATTCTAATTATGTCATATCAAAGAGGTTGCACAATATTTGTTCTTTTTTCTGGCTTATTTCACTCAACATGATGTCTCAAGGTTTATCAGTGTTGTCTTGTTGCAAACACCCCTTTTTGTAATAATAAACTTTATTTTTAGGAAAGTTTTAGATAACAGAAAAGTTATATAAAAAATATATGGTTTTCCCATATAACCCCCCGCTTACCCACATTTTCCCCTATTAATAACATCTTACATTAGTATGGTACATTTTTTACAATTGATGAACCTATATTGAAGCATTGGTACTAATTAAATGTCTATAATTTACATTATAATTTATACTTTACACTGTACCTTTTTATAGGCCCTTGTAACGTCATTGTGAGCCTATCATTGGATGTGGGTGCCCCACCCCTTCCTCCCCAGGAGGGGCATAAACTTGTATGAGGCAGCTGGCTTTGGCAGAGAGCAAGTCCTGGAGCAGGATCCAGCTGTGAGCAGTCATCAGCAAACACACCTAGCAGCTGGGAGGAGTGTCTGGTCCTGAAGGGATGGTCCTGTAGGGGAGGGAGGGGGTACACCAGGCCATCCCCTACAACCTCATCAACCGAGAATACACAAGGGGTTGGAAATAAACTCAGAACTACCCAATATCTCAGTGAGACATAATATTTCTGCCTGGCCAACCCAAGATCAAGATCATGGCTTGTTCATCTTGAAATCCTCAGAATTTGGCATAGCACCAGGGCTCAGAAGTGTTGAATGAATGAATGAACTACATGTTCTCCCAAATGAAACCTAAGCATCTATTGCCTGGGGTGATGGGAGCATCTTCTCAGTTAAGGCCAAATGGAATTAGAACACCCAAGACTCCCCCAAAGAAGACCAAGGACAAGACGAGCTGCACGGCACTAACACAATTGTGGAAGTGCCTTGTCAACTGAATTCTTCCTCCTTCCACCTGGCTCCCCATAGAGGCAGAAAACCCACTCAGACACTGCTAATGGGGGTCACAAAAGAAATAGGAAGTCCAGGCTTTGCCCTCAACAATCACGCTGAACATACCAGGCAGCCTCTTCAGACACATGGTCTCAAATGAGCTGCAACTCAGAGCTTGTGATCTCTGTAGACAGAAGAGCAGACACACATGGAGAAGTCCTGTGGACTGCTCACATAAAATATGTAGGGGTATTTGGGGTGATGACTGTATTTGCAGCAGTGTTTTGAAAGGGAAACCCTGCGGTTCTTATTTTCACTTAGTCTGGATTTGTTTTTTGTGTTTTTTTAAATTAATTTATTGAAGTATATCACTCATACATAAATATACATAAGCAATAAGTGTATAATAATAATTGTGAACTTACAAAACAGACATATATAACAACATACAGGACTCTCATAACTCACCCTACCACCAATAACTTGCATTGTTGTTAGACCTTTTTAACTAATGATTGAAGAGTATTGTCAAAATATTACTACTAACCAAAGTATTTTCCCCTCAAAAACCCTACTATTATTATCTTTTATCATTTATATATGAACATACATAAACAATTAAGTGTATAGTAAAAGTTGTGAACCCACAAAGCAAACATGCATAACATCACATAAGGGTCCCATACATCAACCCATTTGTTGTGAGATATTTGCTACAAATTATGAAATAATATTGTCAAAATCTTACTACTAATCATAGTCCTTTTATTACATTTGGTGTGTTTTTCCCCCAACCCACCCTATTATTATTTTTTAAATGTGTTTTTTATGACAGAAGTTGTAAACTTATAAAACAATCATGCACATGTGCAGAACTCCCAAACAACACCCCTCCATCAACACACCACACTGTGATGGAACATTTGCCACAGATAAGATAATATCATCTGATTGATACCATGCCCATAGTGTGTATTTGGCTCACATTTTCCATACTGCATCATTATCAATACAGTACATCTTTTGCAGAGATGCAAGAATATTATGTTATTACTGCTAACCACAGTCCATAGGTCACTCCAGCTGTATTTTCCCCATGCTTCTCCACATTCCCAATACCCTGCAGTAGTGATGTACATTTGCTCTAGCTCACAAAGGACACTCTTGCCTCAGTACCATCAACCACAATTCTCATCAACTTCTTAGTTTACTGTACTTTTCAGTTCCTAGATTATTCTCTAACATTCTGTCAGTTGGCATTTACTTACCTAGACTACCATTTTCAGCCACATCCCCATTTATGAACTAGCTGTTACTCACTATGTTACCATCCACTCTATATATTTTCTACCCTTTTACAGTAAAGCTAATTAAAACTTCTGCATTCATTAAACATCACTAATCCATCTCAGTCCTCCTCTAATCTCCTTTAAGAATCCACCACCTACCACCTGGTCTTGAAGATATTTTCCTACAGTTTCTTCTAGAAGCCTTATGGTTCTTGCTTTTATGTTTAGGTTTTTGATCCATTTTGAGATCATTTTTGGATAAGCTGTGAGATAGGGGTCCTCTTTTCTTTTTTCGGCAATGGATATCCAATTCTTTCAGCACCATTTCTTGAATGGATTATTCTGCCTGAGCTGTGTGGGTTTGACAGGCTAGTCAAAAATCACTTGACCATACATGTGAGGGTCTGTTTCTGAATCATAAATTTGGTTCCATTGGTCTATCTGTCTGTCTTTATGTCAGTACCATGCTGTTTTACTATGCTGTTTTTATAGCTAGGTAATATCATTTAAAATCTGGAGATGAGGGTTCACTTTTCCTTTTTATGATGTTTCTGGCTATTCAGGACCCCTTACCCTTTCAAATAAATTTGATGATCATGTTTTCAATTTTTTTTTCAACGCTGGTGGAATTTTATTGGGATTTCATTGAGTCTGTATATCAATTTGAGTAGAATTGACATCTTTATGATATTTAGTCCTCCAATCCATAACCGTGGAATGTTATTTCAGTTATTTAGGCCTTTTTTTTTTTTTTTTTTTTTAAGATTTATTTATTTATTTAATTCCCCCCCTCCCCTGGTTGTCTGTTCTTGGTGTCTATTTGCTGCGTCTTGTTTCTTTGTCCTCTTCTGTTGTCGTCAGCGGCATGGGAAGTGTGGGCGGCGCCATTGCTGGGCAGGCTGCTCTTTCTTTTCACGCTGGGCGGCTTTCCTCACGGGCGCACTCCTTGCACGTGGGGCTCCCCCACACGGGGGACACCCTTGTGTGGCACGGCACTCCTTGCGCGCATCAGCACTGCGCATGGCCAGCTCCACACGGGTCAAGGAGGCCCAGGGTTTGAACCGCGGACCTCCCATATGGTAGACGGACGCCCTAACCGCTGGGCCAAAGTCCGTTTCCCTAGGCCTTTTTTAAATTTCTTTTAATATTGAGTTGCAGTTTTCTGAATATAAGTGCTTTATATTATTGATTAAGTTTATTCCTATTTGAGTTTTAGCTGTCATATTTTATTTTCACCACTCTCTTGACACTTTTAGTTACTTTAATTGACAGAAGTTTCATTTCTAGACACTCTTCCAGCCTCTCTCTCCTGTCTTTTCTTTTCAGACTCTAGCACACTCTTTAGTATTTCCTGAAACTCTGGTCTCTTGCTTAGAAATTCTCTCAGTTTCTGTTTATCTGCGAATATTCTAATCTTGCCTTCATTTTTGAAAGACAGTCTTGCTGGATATAAGATTCTTAGCTGGAAGTTTTTCTCTTGTAGTATCTTAAATATATCAGATTGCTGTCTTCTGGCCTCCATGGTTTCTGGTGAGAAATCAGCACTTAATCTTATTGGATATTCCTTATATGTTATCAGTTGCTTTTCTCTTGCTGTTCTCAGAATTCTCTCTTTGTATTTGACATTTGACATTCTGATGAGTATGTGTCTATTTGGATTTTTTCAGATAGGAGTACATTGTGCTTCTTGGACATGGATATCTATGTTCTTCAATAGAGTTGGGAAATTTTCTACCATTATTTCTTCAAATATTCCTTCTGCCCCTTTTCCCTTCTAGTCTCCTTCTGGGACAGTCATGACACATATGTTTGCATGCTTTTTGCCTTTTGCAGTTCCCTCAGACCTTGTTCAATTTTTTCCATTCTTTTCTTCATCTGTTCTTTTGTATATTCACTTTCAGAGGCCATTTCTTCAAACTCCTATTCCTTTCTTCTGCCTCCTCAAATCTGCTATTACATGATTCCAATGTTTTTTAAATTTCATTTATTGCATCTTTCATTCCCATAAGATCTGCTATTTTTCTATATATGCTTTCAAATTCTTCTTTGAGTTCATCGACTGACTTCTTAATATCCTTAATCTCTTTAGCCATCTCACTGAATTTTTTTTAAAGATTTATGTTTTTTTTATTTCTCTCCCTTTCCCTGCCCACCCCCACCCCTACCCCCCCCCAGTTGTCTACTCTCTGTATCCATTCGCTGTATGTTCTTCTGAGTCCACTTGTATTCTTGTCAGTGGTACCAGGAATCTGTGTCTCTCTTTGTTGCATCATCTTGCTGCGTCAGCTCTCCGTGTGTGTAGCACCACTTCTGGGCAGGCTGCACTTTTTTCACACTGGGCGGCTCTCCTTACAGGGCACACTCCTTCTGCGTGGGGCACCCTATGCAGCAGACACCCTTTTGTGGCTTGATACTCCTTGCACATATAAGCACTGCGCATGGGCCAGCTCATCACACAGGTCAGGAGGCCCTGGATTTGATCCCTGGACCTCCCATGTGGTAGGCAGATGCTCTATCTGTTGACCCAAATCCACTTCTCCTCATTGAAAATATTAAGAAGATTTGTTTGAACATCTATGATTAGTTGTCTCAACTCCTTTATGTCATCTGGAGGCTGATCTTGTTCCTTTAACTGACCCATAGCTTCCTGTTTCTTGGTGTGGATTGTAATTTTTTGTTGGTATCATGGCATCTGGCTTACTAGAGTATTTATTCTGGGTGCAGTTTTTCTCTTTAGTTTAGGACTTCCTGCCCTTTCTCCCTTGCTTGTTGTGCAGTAGGAGCCAAGTATATAGTTGGTGCTGTAAACTGTGGAGGCTCAAGCTGCCCTCATTGTGCCAGGGACTGGTGAAGCTTCTCACAACTTTTTCCTTTGCCAGGGGTAGGGACATAGTCACAGCTGTGTGGAATAATCCAAGTCGCACAGGCCTAGACTGTAGTTGCCCAGAGAGACTAGTAAAGCTTCATGTCCCTTTCTCCCCTGCCTGGGGCAGGGATGGAGTGGCAGGTGTGGGCATTAATCTATGCAGTGCAGGTCCAAGATAACCGCAGTTGCCCCAGTAGACTTCTGATTTTCAGTCTGTCAGCCAAAGTTACCTGCAGTTACCTGGATAGGCTGGCACAGCACCTGTCAGCCTTCTCCCTGCCAGAGGAGGGGCTGAAGCCTAGGCTAGGGCTGTGGGCCAATTTGGGTGAAAGAAACCAGTTCCTACTGTCACTGTGATTTTTGGTCAGCCCAGCTTCCCCTCAGGCTGGGGTAGAGTCAAAATGGTGGACACCAGCCTCTGTCCAACTTGGGCAGATTCCACCCCAGTTGTTGTCAGGGTTTTATCTTAGCCAGCTGAGTCTACCACTCAGTAGCCAAAATCAGCAGCTAACCTTCTCCTCTTCCCCTGTTTTTGGGAAATGGAGCCTCCAATTCCAGCTGCGGTACTGCTCCCGAGACAGCTTGTGCCTCCAGTGGAGGATGGGCACCAGCCTCCAGGGCATGGAGCACTCTACCTATGAGTCTTCTCTGCAGGTGGGCAGTTTCCTCCTTCCATTCCTTCAAGGATGTTACAGGACGCTCTTCTGGCCTCCTGAAGCCCCCAGACAGGTGCTTCAACTAGCTCCAGAGAGTTCTGGGTGTTTGCTAACTGCCCTGTAGCAGGAGCTGACTCTAGGAGCTCCTTACTCTGCCATCATCTTGCTAGTTCTCCAGACTTGTTTTTTAATGGTGGTGGTTATCAAAATGAAGTCCCACCCTATGCTATCAATGGCCCCCAGACCCCGAACTCCAAATTATTTATTCTTTAAAGTGAAAAACCACTGTAACTCATTTCGGTCTTCTACATCTGATAGTGAGGGTTTTTGAAAAAATTTTTAATAGCTTTATTATGTCTATTGGATCATATAACAATTACAATTAACATGGTAGATAATAATTATGTCAACTGGATTATATAACAAATGAAAACATTTAAGTTCATTTTACTGAGCATTGCATTTAAAATTTCAAAGTGGTTTGACATCAGAAGGGTTGAGAGGTTCATTAATTTAAAAAGCAAATCCAGATTCTCTCTTTTATATATATATTTATACATTTATATATATATATATATATATATATATATATATATATACTTTTTAAAAAATACTTAGATTATATAAATGTTACATTAAAAATGTAGGGGATTCCCATATGCCCCACCTCCCTACCCTTTATACACTTTCCCACATTAACAACATCCTTCATTAGTGTGGTACATTTGTTACAATTCATGAACACATATTGGAGCATTGCCACTAAGTGGATTATAATTTACATTATAGTTTACACTCCGTCCTGCATAGTTTTGTCAGTTATGACAGATATATAATGGCCTGTATCTGTCATTGAAACGTCATTCCGGACAGTTCCAATGTCCCGAAAATGCCCCCATATTATACTTATTTTTCCCTCTCCCTCCCCTTAGAGACTCTTAAACCCTCCCTTGAACTGTTTGGCATGTTATTAAAGTTAGACATGGAACTATGCTTGTGAGCTGATAAACCTAAAATAAGAACAAGGCCTAGAGCAACATTGTGCCTTGGAATTTCCTCCTGTCAGCCTTCATGTTACTCAAATGTGGCCAGTCTCAAAGCCAAACTCAGCATGTAAATGCAATGCCTTCCCCCCAGCGTGGGACATGACACCCGGGGATGAGCCTCCCTGGCAACGAGGGACCACTATCAACTACCAACTGATGATGCAACTGGAAAATGACCTTATACAGAAGGTTCAATGCGGATCAGCAGAATATCCACGTCTACACAAAATACCATGACTTTAAAATGCTGTTTGACCTAAAGTAAGGGGGAAATGAAAAGGAGAAATGAGTTTATATGGCTACGAGTTTCTAAAAAAGAGTCTGGAGGCTGGCAGAAGGATTGCCCTCATGCACAACTGAGCAGAGTCAGAGAGACAGATAAAGCAGATACAACCCCCAGATATTGGTTCCTTTGAGGGCTAAAGAGACCCATGGGAGTTATGGTCATGGCCGATGGGGTTAACTACCAGGGCAGATGGCCCCTCTTTGGAAATGGTGTTTATGTGTGATGAATCTGGACTCAGATGGGATCTCCCTTCATAAGACTTTCATGCTAATGTGCTGGAGGTGCAGTTAATGTTGGGGTTTAAGATATATTTAGGGGATTTGAATCTCTGGACTGACAATGTGATAGCCAGGTCCTGAGCCTCAACAGACTCCAGCACCTACAATCTGATCTATTGGACTTACCACACTCAGCTAAGATGGAGTTGAAGAAGGACAACCACCACACCATGGAGCCTAGAGTGATTACAACTGAAAATGGGAGGATTGCATCCAGCATCCATGTGGAATCTGAGCCTCCTCTTGACATAGAGGTGCAATGGACACAACCAATCCAATGTCCACATAGAAGAGGTGGCATTGGATTGGGAAAAGTGGACATGGTGGACGATGGGTATGGGGAAAGGCAGGAAGAGATGAGAGGTGGAGGCGTCTTTGGGACATGGAGCTGCCCTGGATGGTGCTTCAGAGGTAATCACCGGACATTGTAAATCCTCACAGGGCCCACTGGATGGAATGGAGGAGAGTATGGGCCATGATGTGAACCATTGTCTATGAGGTGCAGAGGTGCCCAAAGATGTACTTACCAAATCCAATGGATGTGTCATGATGATGGGAACGAGTGTTGTTGGGGGGGGGAGAGGGGGGGTGGGGGGGTGGGGTTGAATGGGACCTCACATATATATTTTTAATGTAATATTATTACAAAGTCAATTAAAAAAAAAAAAGTTAGACATGAAGTTACACTGTATGCCAAAATATATCCCAAATAGATTAAAGATTTATGTTTATAAATAAAATAAAAGTACTATAAGCAAAGATAGGTGAATGTTTATTAGATACAGAGGTAGGAAAAATCAAAGAAAGAAACCATTAAAGAAAAAACTGATAGAAATGAAAATTTAAAACGCTTTTTTTTTTATTTAAAACTTTCGATTTTCCAAAATAGTATCAATTAAGTATAAAAGCTAAAAAATACATTTGGAAAATACTTGTGACATATGAGAGAGACAAAGAGTTACCTTCCTTATTAAACGCTCTTAGAAATTATCCCGGAGCCACTGCATGCCCTAGCGGTGCGGAGGTTCCTGCAGCCCGCGGGCCCGACGAGGCGGCGCGTCCCGCCGGGCAGGCGGGGAAGGCCGACTCCAAGTCCCCCCGCGCACGCCAGGGAGCGGGGTGCGAGGAGAGCGGGTCCTCGCGCGGGCATTCCCACCCACAGCGCCAAGAGGCTGGGTGGGGGGTGTCCGTGCTTTTAAAACTCGAAAAAACAAACTGAAGTCGGGGTTCGCTCTTCATCCCAGCCTAGCCCCATACAATTCCCTGCAAATACCAAAACTTCGAAACGGGAGAGAACCCGCCCCTACACGCCAGCGCTGAAGGAGTTCTCTGCGGTCAAGGAGAAACACCGACGTTCAACTGCAGCTTTTTCCTGGGAATGTCCAAGTTTGAAAAGCCAGCCTGGTAGGAAGATCAGTAAAATGTATTTGGAAGTAGAGGACATGTATTTCCTCCCAATCTTGCATTTGGAGTTTCCCTTGAGTCCCCGCCTTCTTAAATCTGATGTTTGTTTCAAATCAGGGTTAAACTTCTCGATATAGAAAAGGAAGAAAATCTCTAAGTTAAAAAAAAAAAATCGCCCCCCACCCCTGCCCCATGTCTCCCGGGCTCGGTGAGCCTCCGGCTTACGAGGGCAGCCCAGTTAAGGAACATGGATTTTCCTGGCGCTCTTTGACCACGCTTCTCTCTAGGGCCAGCCACACTGCCAGCAGCATCTCCTCCCACTCATGGCCCTTCCCAAAGCTTTTAATTATTTAGTCTCTAACCTCCACTGGAAAGCATTCCATAAACAAGGAGAGGCAAAGGCGCATGCTCTCCTTCAGCGCCGCCAGGTGAAGATTGAGGATGAAAAGCAGAAAGAAGAGTGAAAAGTACTAGGCCCCATTCATCAGGCAGACCTGCGAACCCGGCCCCATTCCCCAGCCACGTGGAGAAACGCAGGGTGGCTCTTCGGTGCTCGGGGCCCAGGAGGCCTGGGGTGTGGCAAGGGGACTCGGGGCCGTCCCGGGCCAGGAAAGCTGCTGATGCCAAGGCCTTGGAAATGTGGTCTGAAGCCAAGGATGATTTGAAAGGACAAAAAGAAAACGTTTGTGAGGAGGCCTTCCGGTGTCAGGGCGCCTGGCAGCGCAGACCTGGGGCTGGGGTGCTTGTTTTAATTAAATCGCCAGCACCGAGGCAGGCCACCCTGGGGTGGGAAGGACACCCACCCCCCCTTGGAAAAACACAAGCGCCCGAGGAAGGCCCTCTGGGTCTAGGTGGTTTGGAGCTGGCAGAGAAGGGTGGGGGGCCCAGGGCTGGCTGCCGGGGGAATGGAGCCAGCCCTTAGCGGGTATTTCACATTTAATTCCCAGCCGGTCCACCTGTGTTCCTGGACTGACAGTGGGTAATTGGGAAAGGGGATGTTGCTCTTTTGATGGCCCGCGCCAGCCACACTGGATTTGACTTCACAGGCCCAACCCCAGAGCCAGGAGCACAGAGCCAAGGGGGAGGGATGGCAGGGGAGGGGGCTACCGGGGAGGGAGCGCCGAGGCCCTGGGGGAAAACAATTATTAAGATAGTAACACGGAAAAGGCAACAGAAAGAAGTGCATGTGTAAAAAAAAAAAAAAAAAAAAGTGGAAGAAAATGCTTAACCTTACTAATTTGGATCAAAACAGCGAGATAAATTGTAGCTATCAAATTGGCAAAGTCTTGAGGAAATGATGGATCCTGGTGGGGCGGCTGTGCTGCAGCACATGTTCTCACCCTGCTCTAGGAGTATGGATCAATACAGACTTTCTAGAAGGCAAGTTGGCAGTAAGCATCAAAAGCATTAAAAATAGGCCAACTCATTGCTCTAATATGTTCGCTTCCAATAACTTATCTTAAGGAAATACTTAGTTTCACAACAAAACTTATGTACAAAAACTTCCATCTCAGTGAAAAAGTATTAATAGAAACCACCTGCATATTCAATGGTAAAGAACTGGTTAAACCATATTGCATAGCACACCACAATCTCATCAAAAACTGCATTCTGGAAGAATGCTGGGAGCATCTGGGAATGCCCGTGATTATATTCTTAACTGAAGGACATATTTTATGCATGACATATAGTATGATCTCAGTTTTTTGTAGGTGTATATCAGGGTCTAACCAAGAGGCAGAAACCTCATGGTAAGTTGAATGGGGGAAAGTTTAATATAAAGAAGTACTCACTATGACAGGGATTGGAATATGGGGGGATTGACCAGTATGAAGTAAAGAGAACCCTAAAGAATATAGGAAATACTCATGTAAGGAGCAGCTGCTATACCTTGGACTGAGATGGACACCCAGGAAAGGGGCCCCTGTCCCAGGTCTGAGATCTAGATCTCCTTGTTAGAGAGGGCATGGCCGCAGGACACTGCATGTCAGGGAAGGTGCTGGCGGAACTTCCTGGGTGCTAGGGGAAGCCGTTGTCCTGGAGGTACCATAACTTGGAACTTGCTGCAAAGACTCCAAAGGGGTGCAAGTGAAGACGCTGACCCCTGGGTGCTGCTGGCTGCCCCAAGTTGTAGGATCCTGGCACTGAAGTAGCTGCTCACTGCAAGGGCCCGGTGAGGGAAGCATACCAAAACCAAGAAGAGAAAAAAAATCCTTCCCTCCATCAGGCCAAGGGAGAAATATTTAAAGAACCCAGCTCCATTTTTGCAGAGCAAGCAATGAACATGGATTTGGAGGTAAAATGTAAGTTAACTAGCGCAAGGCAGAAGTTTTTATCTACAGGGCAAGATTATGGGTTATGGTGTTTTGTTTGTTTGTATTACTTTATTTTCCCCCAATTTTCTATGCTAACAGTAGTTTACTTTGATAATGTGGGATCATTATTTGTTGAATCTCCCAGCCATATCCTGATTTCAGACTTGCAGTTGAATTGCAACTCTGCGGATTACGAGGAGTGTGACTTGCCTATATCTGGTTTCCTTATCTTTAAATGGGGGTTTTAATAATAAGACCCCTGTATAGGGAGTTGCTGTGAGTTGAGTTAAAATCGCAAAGCTCCAAGACCAGTGCCTGGTGCAGTTTAAGTGCTAGAGAAAGGGGTTAGCTCTTTTCCTGGTTTTTCAGACCCATAGACCCAATCTAGTCACTGCTTCCTATGGACAGAGCTCGATGTGGCTCCAGGAGCTGGGATGGCCCATGTCAGGCCCCTTCTCCTTCTGGTTCCCTGGGGCTCCTCCCCAGCTCAGAAGCCCCACATCCCTCTCTGGTGACTCTTACTCATCCTCCGCGCCAGGACTGTGCCCTGGGATCTGGATGGAGTTGGGAACCCTGTCAGCCTGGACTGCAGACACGCGGGCTCTTGTGACAGTGAAGCTTGAAACCATCTCAGGAGGAAGCCACTGCGTTTTAACCCACGGGAAGCGAGTTTGTGTCAAGGAACCAGCCCGTGTGGCAAAATCTCACCCAAATCTTGGTACGGTCATTGGTTTCTCAACGGCAAACAGATAAGTAGGTTTGGTACTTACCCTATCCCCAGCTTCCCCTCCCCTCGCAACCACCCTGATTTCTAAGGCGGTTCCACTGAGAATCACAATAAATCCTTCACAAAACATCGCTTGCTCTGCAGCCACTGCGGGGGAGTGGAAAAGGCTCAGGTCAGAAACCCTGGCTTTAATCTTCCCATTCCTCTTAGCAAGTTGTTCCTTAGCAAGTCCTTTTGTGGACTTGATCTCCTTATTAGTAGATTGGAGGGATGATGCATTCACAGAGTTTGAGAGAATTAGAAAAAGATAATACATGGAAAGAACCGGAAAAATGCATTTGCAATAAGCTGCTTGAAGGCAAATTACTGCTAGTATTAAATAAAAGATACACTCTGTGTTAAATAAGGAACAAGAGGCTGTGACAGAGGTTTTTGCTGCTCACAAAAATCCACATGCTCTCCTGTTGGTCCCAGCCTCTTGCAGGGGGCCATGTGACCAGTTCTAGCCAGTGGGCTGTGACCTCCTGGCAAAAGCGTTTAAGAGCTGGTACTTAAATGAATGGGGGAAAAGTGGAGGAGAAGCAGGAGAGCTGCATTGTCTTAAAGTATCTCCCCAGGATATTTACTGATTACCACGGGACAAGCAGTAACTGAACAGTGAAAAAAGTTGGCCGACACCCCCTTAGCCGAGAGCTCAATGTCAACATCGCCAGTGGTAAAACACGTCAACACCGTGGACCCCTGACAGGATGCACTGAGAATCACCTGTCACTTTGGGGGCAATCTTGCATTCAAAATACTCAAATTGAGAGCCATTTGTATAAAATAACTCTCCCGAGTGCCATGGTCATGAAAGATAAGAAATACTGAGGGACTGTCACAGATTGGATGATGGGTAAATACAGCATGGGATCCTGAAACAGATAAAAGGACGTTAGTTGATATTATTGTGCCAGTTTCCTTTTCCTGTTTTTGACAATTGCACCACAGTCATGGAAGATGCTAACATTTAGGGCAGCTGGGTGAAGTGTTCATAGGAACTCCCTACAATTTGTGCAAGTTTTCTGTAAGTCTAAAATTATTTAAAAATGAAAAGCTTAAAAGAAAAAAAAAAAAGAGCTGGTACTTAACCCTCCAGTTTCTCTCTTTGCTTGGCCTGATAACTGTGAAGGCCAGATGTTGAGTTCTAGAGCCCTGCATGGCTCTGCAAAGCAGGAGCCTTGCTGACCAGAGGCCTGAGTGAGAAACAAGCCTCTGATAATCCAGCCCATGGATTTCAGGATTAGTCATACACAGCAGGACCAAACCTACCCTGACCAATACAAGCGCTCGGTGAGTACAGGTGGATTTTGCTCCACAAACCCGAGTGAAAGGAACGTGACATTGATTTGCCGAGGCTGTTTCTGGAGCCTGGTGTGAGCCTTCCTAGTCTACCCTACAGCCCTTGCTCTCAGAAACAAGTCAGGCACAGGATCCCAAGCCAACTTTCCTTTTCTAATCTTGGGGAATCTGCTTGCTTCCCTAAAGTGTCTGCTTCTTTGTGCACCTCCTACTCTCTGTCTATCCCCCTCCCCCCCAGTCCTTGGGTGAGTTTAAACTTTTAAAGGGGGAAGGGGAATGGAAAGGGGAAGGAAGGGCCGTCTAAACTTCTGCTTAGTCCTGGATCATAAACACCCTCGAGACCAGAAAACATAAAAGCCCAGCTCCCTTCTTATTCCGGGGTGGTTAAATGCCAAAAGAACAAAAAACACATTACTATCTCAATAAATCATCCTACCACATGGGGGATTGCTCATGCGGAGGAGGAAAATAGGCCAAAATCGGCAATCATTCTCTCAGTTTGTAAATCAGGTGGAAAAACAATACCATGCAAATTACCACTAGCTCACAGGCCACAGACTTGGAAGAATTTAATCTGGATGAGCCGCAGGAAGGTCGCCAGTGAACCGTGAAAGTACGTGGCTCCAGCCCTAGGCCCCATCGCAAGCCTCCACGTTCAGATCCTTCTCGCCTTCAAATGGCAATGCCTGTGTGATAGGCATTAAGGCCAAGTTCGACCACTTTCAAAAATAGATATAATTCTAGTAAGTCCTTGATTATGAGGGGACCAAGGGTGGGGATTTTTAAGGCCCCTGCTTTATCTTGAGCACTGCCTTTGGGCCACCTTTCTGCTTTCTGCACTCAGGAGAACGGAAGAGGAGAGAGAGGAGAACTATCCATCCAAAGTCAATGTCCTCTCTTAACCGTGTGTGCGTAAAACACAGACTTGTTTGTTTTAGGATTCTACAGTTGGAGGATGAAAACAGCCAACATGATGACATTTGAATGGACCAATATTGCATCTTTTGCAAGGAACACGTGTTAGTGTTCTATCAGTATGTTGGTAGAAGTCTGACAAGGAAATGACTGCTGACTCAAATTTGGCTTTTTTAACTAATTAAATGACTTTTTTGTTGTTGTTGCACTGGGGATCTAGAAACCATGTAGGAGGCCCCAGGGAAGCTTTCTGTGCTGCCTATGGCAAATGTACAACTGCACAGAGTCCAAAACCCATCAGAGCAATTTTTAAGTCATCACCGGAGGACTGCGGGCTTTCTTTTCTCCTGATGCTGTGGCTCTGGCCCAGGGTTTCTCAGCCTCAGCCCTAGTGGCGTTTTCTCTCGTGCAGAGCAGTCCTGTGGCTGCAGGATGTTTTTACGGCATCCCTTAACACTCACCCTCCCCCAACTGTGGCAACCACACTGTCTCCAGACATTGCCAGTGTCCCCTGGAGAGTGAGACGGCTCCTGGTTGAGGACCCCTGGGCTACACTAGAGAGGCAACAGTTCTATGGAGAAAACTTGTCCACAGCTGTGGGACTCCTGCTCCGCTAAGTTTAAGGGGCTCCTCAGTCCAGGGCTAATATTTATTGGCATTTGCCAAAATGTGTTGTATGCAGCACACATCCCAGTGGATACTGGCATATGTCATGTAAAGGAAGGGTTAAAGAAATGCTCTCTGAACAGGGGGTTGACTGCGGGACTTCTCAGAGCCTTTACTACCCTCCACATTGTTGTTCTCTACGAGGGATTACAGTTTGCAACTTCTAAATTTATTTGTGTGGAACCAGCGATATTCATTAGCTATTTTGGTACAAGGAACTAGAGTCTGGAAAACGTGGCTCAGGGATCCAGTGGGAGGAGCCAGAGGGTTATGAATGGACCAGGATGTGATGAGAAGCCTGGACTGGGCAGCCACTGCTCTGAGGCTGCCGCTTACTGGCCCACTGACCTTGAGCTAGCTTCTTTTACTTTATTTTATTTTATTTTTTTAAAGATTTATTTTTTATTTATTTCTCTCCTCTTCCCACTCCCCCTGTTGTCTGCTCTCTGCATCCATTCACTGTGTGTTCTCCTGTGTCCGCTTGCATTCTTGTCAGTGGCACCAGGAATCTGTGTTTCTTTTTGTTGTGTCATCTTGCTGTGTCAGCTCTCCATGTGTACAGTGCCACTTCTGGGCAGGCTGCACTTTTCTCACATGAGGCGGCTTTCCTTATGGGACACACTCATTGTGTGTGGGGCTCCCCTATGCGGGGGACACCCCTGCATGGCAGGGCGCTCTTCACGCACATCAGCACTGTGCATGGGCCAGCTCACCACCCTGGGTTTGAACCCTGGACCTCCCATGTGGTAGGTGGATGCTCTGTCAGTTGCCAAATCTGCTTCCCCTTGAGCCAGCTTCTTAATTTCTCTAGGTCTGTTTCCTCATCCATAAAATGGGGCTAGCAACAGACCTGCCTACTTGGTTGTGGTAAAGATGAAATGAGCTAATGCAGGTGGGGTGCTTCTCAAAAGGTGCTGGCCCAGAGTGAGAGCTCCAGAAATGCCGTCTGTCACCCGAGGGTGTGAGGGAGGAGGGCAAACAGCGAGCAGCAGGGCAGGATGTCGAGGTGGGGCTCGGGAGGGGAAGCATCCAGCAGCGCGGATCTGCGTCTGGCCGGGTGCCCAGTGGTTCCTGCCACTGAGCTTTCATGTTTTTTGTGGGAGTTTGTTTCCTTGCCCAGCTGGAGTCACTTAAACAGTAGCAGCCCACTTTCAGAATTTGGGATGGGACAGAGCAGCAGTCGTCTCTATCCAGTCTAACACCAGCCACTTCCCCATAACAGCTCCGGGACAGGGGAAGGTGGCTCCTCGGGGGTCCCCCTTGAACTTGGTTCTCTGGGACAGCAGCACCCCCAGACGAGCCCGTTCCCAGGGGCTTCTCTGGTTCATCAGCTGCTGCCATTGGCTGCTTGTGCTGGCATCTGAGAGCTGCCCTGGCAGATTACAGGCACCTGGTGGCTCTGTTCTGAAGTCTGAAGTCAGGGCGCCCACAAGCCACAGCTCCCCAGAAGGCTCCAGAGGTGAATCGTTCTTCACACCTTCCAGCTCTGGCGGGTCCCCGGGCTCCTTGGTGCCGCCCCAGCCTCCGCGGCCGCCAGCCGCCTCCTCTGCTCCGTGTTTTCTCCTCTGTGCGGCTTGCTCAGATAAAGCCGCAGGTGGTTGCGTTTAGGGCCCCTGGTAATCAGGATGGGCTCCTGCTCTCAGGACCTCTAACGTCATCACGTCTGTTGCCATGTAAGGTAAAAGTCACAGGTTCCTGGGATCAGGTCGGGGTGTGTCTTGGAGGGATCGCCATTCAAACTGCTGCTCCCCTGAACAACCGCACAGCACCCCTGGGCGTGCCCTGGAGCCGCTTGGCCTCCCTGGGGTCCTCTACCCGCGGCACCTCGGAGTCACCCTTCAGGCTGGCCCCCAGCGCTGTCCACGGGCGCGCCTGGGGCTATGCATTTAAGTCCCCAGGTTCAGATGGGGACACAAACCTACGCCAACACAGCCTGTAACGCACTGCACAGCTGCTCTCTGGTCTGTGACACAGCAAAGCGAGGTTCATGGTCAACAGCCCCAAAGATTCAGAAGCGCCCCCAGGCCTGCCGTCATTTCCTGTGGCTGCTGAAACAATGACAAGCTGGGTGGCTTAGAGCACACTGACTCTCCTGCAGTTCTGGAGGCCAGAACTGGCTTCACGGGGCGGAGGCCAAGGCGCCAGCAGGGCTGTGTCCCTTCTGGGGCCTCTGGAAGAATCCGCTTCCTGGCCTTCTCGCGGCCGCCTGCCTTCTTTGGCGTCGTGAAAGTGCATCGCACTTCCGTTGTCACATTGCCTTTTCCTCTTCTGTGTCAAGTCACCCTCTGCCTCCCTCATATAAGGACACTTGCGATCACATTTAGAGCCCAAGCAGAGAATCCAGAATAATCCCCCCATCTCAACATCCTTCACGTGGTCACATCTGCACGTCCCTTGTGCCCCATAAGGGAAACTTTACGGGTTCCAGGGTTTCGGACGTGGGTCTCTTTTGGGGGCCCATTAGTCGGCCCCCCACAGAACCCCTCCTAGGGATTGTAAAACAGACCTCTCGCCTTCTCCCTGGCAAGCAGAACCCGGGTGACCGGGAGGGTCAAGAGAAGTTAATAGCGCTTCATGGTCCTTTCTTGCAGGAGTCCCAGCGGTCACAGTGCTAATGCACACAAGATAAACGCAGTCAGTCATCCTCACTAAAATCCCCAGCATTTAGTATCCCTACCTTCCAGATGGGGTGAGGCGCACCCCCACGAGTGGCAGAGACTCAAGGGGAGGGGGCCGTCTTCCCCACCCCCCCATAGGTGACCTCATCACCAACAGTGACTCTGATTTACATACAGAGGCGCGGCCACCTACCCCTAAGATTCAAGCTTTGATCTATGTGCTAAGCCGACCAGATCCTCCTTCAGGACCAAGAGTCAGACTCCAAAGAAAGGAATGCCCTTCTCGACTTGGGAAGGGAAAAGAGGAAATGAAGAGCATTTGGGGAGCTCACTTCCGAGGCTGGCAGGTGGCTGCTGCATGGGGCTCACTAGGTTTGGCTGGACGTTCCTTGGCTTCAAGGACACAGAGATAAACGGGCGAGGGGCCGATGAGTAGGAAGGAACAAGATGGAAATAGGCAAAGCCTTTGAGTCCTCGGTCTGAAGGCGGTGGGGTGACAGCAGTCAGCACTCTGGGTCAATTTATGATGACACGCAGGATTTTGATGGTGATTCAACCCAGGTTCTGCTGAAGGTGCACTTTGGGGGAGAGCTGGCCATCCTACGTAATTCTGTAGTGAACACAAGCAGCCAGCAAGGCTCCGTGCTTGAATCTCAGAAAGCCATTCGAATGGGGAACGCTGAACAGTCATTTCCAAAAGCCCTTCTTGGCCTCAGTCACGTCCCCTCAGTGCTATCGCTGCAACATTCTCATTCTTAGGCCCTGGGTAGGAGAGTTAAGACCCATTAGATAAGGCCCCCAACTTCTCTAAAGTGATGTGCCTTAAAGTGACATGCCAGTAAACATTCCTAGGTTGCAAATTGCACAATTGCTTGCCAGGGGCAGATTTACCGTGAAACTGATTTAAAGCTTTCATTCAGGGTTCCTGGGAGCTATAGAGTATTCTAGGTAGGGGAGGGAGCCAGGGTGCAATCAAGAAGTGTTTTTTCTACATACATATCAAATCTCAGAAGAAAAGGACCCAAAGTCTTCAAGACACTGGTAGTTTGTTGATTTCTTTTCCCATTCTAAATAGTCACTTTCAGACCTAATTTTTCTTAAAGAGGGCTCCCCACATTGTAAAAGCTCCAGGTCCCCAGAGGCCTGGTTCCTTCTGGGTCACAGGAGAAACAGAACAATGCGTAGGAAGAGTTAAACTCGTCAACACCAACTCTGAGAAAATGTTCTTTCTAAAACCGACATCAAGGGTAAGAACATGGAAACAGATGCCCAGGTTACATTCAAAAGCAAGGTACCATGGAGACTCTTTTCTTCATAACAGAGTGCTTTAGGAAATTCATAAAATGAAGAAGATCGACCTGATTGATTCCTTTTTAACAAAGCTAGAGTTCTAGCATAATTCCTGTATTCAAGAGAAATTTTCCCCTAAGCATTCATGCTAGTGCTTTAGAGTGTGATGCAGTTTTTACAGCAGGAAACTTGCTCAAGCATCTAAAAGTCAGTTACTTATAGAGCATTTACTGTGTGCACCGTGCTTCACCACCAGCACTCAGGATGTGAAAGAAATTCAAGATGGTCCTTGCCCTCGAGAAACTAGGGCTTAGTGGGAAGAACACATGCAGCTCTGAAATCTTTAACCGTTGCTCTATCTCTCCTCTGATGCTGTGGTACGGTGGATGGTAACCTGAGATTCCAACCAAGAGGCTATCACCCGAGGGCCTGACAGCCCTCCTCCCTAGCCTCCCACCTGGTGGGTTGCCATGAGCATCCGCAGGTGGTAGGGCAGGGCTCCCCACAACACCTCTCCATCTGGCATGGCTCCTCTTAGAATTGCCCAGAAAGGAACAGCGCCAGGAAATGAGCAGAGATTCAAACAATGAGAAAATAATTGCTGGATTATCACCAAAATCTCCACCACCATCATTACCACCGCCCCCCAGGGGACCTCAGTGTGAGCTCTTAATGCAGAGAGTGCTGTTTCTCACAACAGCTTCCTAACCGGTGGAATTCAGCAAAATGTAAATTCTGTGGCATGAAATTGAAATAGCTATGCTTGAGCAAACTTGACATCATTGCTTTTGGAAGGGACCTCATGGCCAGATGCCAAAGGAAGACTAGACATTTCAGAATGGAAGGAGCAGGAATTATTTCCAAAGATTGGTTTAGTCCATCCTAATTCAGGTGATGGAGACATTTAAGAGATGACATGGTGGGGGAAAGAAGGATGGGAGGTGATATTTCTTGGAATTTTTTAATTATGACAAATGCGATATCCAAAAAAGCAGGCAAGCCAAGCCAACTTCTTTTGTACTGGGCTTGAGAATCCTCTTCCCCTTATGTGATTCCCATGAACTGTCTTTCCAGAAAAGTACTGAGGCTAATTCTCATAAAGCTGTACATCTGCTATTGGAAAGATAAAGAACACATTCGTTCATTCAACAAACGTGGATTGAGTATCTGTTATGTGCTAAACACTAAGGACACGATGGTAAGCAAAAGCAGAAAGAGGCTCTACCCTCGTACATGGGGGGATAAACACAAGCAAACATGGAATTGTACGTGTCATCTGTACCATGAAGGAGAGCTAGATGGTGCAGTGAAATGTAAATAAAGGGAAACGGACTTGGCCCAGTGGTTAGGGCGTCCGTCTACCATATGGGAGGTTCACGGTTCAAACCCCGGGCCTCCTTGACCCATGTGCAGCTGGCCCATGCGCAGTGCTGATGCGCGCAAGGAGTGCCGTGCCACGCAGGGGTGTCCCCCGCGTAGGGAAGACCCACGCGCAAGGAGTGCGCCCATAAGGAGAGCCGCCCAGCGCAAAAGAAAGTGCAGCCTGCCCAGGAATGGCGCCACCCATACTTCCCATGCCGCTGACGACAACAGAAGCGGACAAAGAAACAAGATGCAGCAAATAGACACAGAGAACAGACAACCGGGGGAGGGGAGGGAATTAAATAAATAAATCTTTAAAAAAAAGAAAAAAGAAACGTAAATAGGGGTATCAGACCTGTCCAGAAATCAATGCAGACCAAGGAACTGAGCTCAGGGAGCAGTCCTCCCTGAGCCCTCTGAGTCACAACTGTCTCCCCACTTGGCCTGGAGCACTCCTAGCACCTGGCAAATTAATACTGCACCCAATTACTCTGCCCTCCAGATCCCAGAAGGAAACAGGGGACCACTTGAAACCCTCCACACAACCTCAGCTTCGTACACCCCAGGCAGCGTATGAGGAGCCTGGCTCCCACTTAGCCTACCTAGAGCAGCAGAAGCACCCAGCTCCAGGTCCCACCCCTCCCACTGCCAGCAGACACCTGCCCTTCTGTCCCCAGCCCAGACCTGCCTGAACCTTCAAAGGCTGGAACATAGCAATTTCTTCTAATGCCTCAGTGACTTGGCCCATGCTTCATTTGCTCGCAGAGAGACCACAGACAAGCTACAGCAGATTCCAAGGCCCCGTGGATGATCCACAACCTCACAGAGATGCCAAGGCATGCAAACAGTGGTGTCTAATGCCACAATAAGGCATAGATATCCATCCCTTGTTGATGAGAGGCTCCAAGGGAATTTGCTCCGACTTGCAGAACCAGTGGTTTCTAGTTACCCAGTAGAACTGTGTTGTTGAAAACTCATCATCTACCTGGTCTCTAATCTCCAGTCTCCATAAACTGTAAAAGTAATCATTAAAACTAGCAACCATTCATGGCTGCCTGCTCCACAGCTGGATATTGCAGCACTTAATTCTTAAGACATACAATGAGATAGGTGTCAATATCCCCATTTTACACAAGAGGCAAACTGAGACATAGAGGGCTTAAATTACTTAAGGCCCTGCCTTGTCCTCAGTCTTTTCATTTGCAAATCAGAGATAAGAATATTATCTCATGGGAGGGTTGTGGGACCAACTGAGAAACTGTGTGTATAGCAAAAACATCTAGCACTTTTCGAAATCATTCTGCTGGTAAGGGGCAGAACAAGGTCTCTGTGGAACAAAACTTGTGTCCGTTTCCACTCTGCCACTCATTTGTTCTTGTAAAGCCCTCTATGCTTATCAACCCCTTTCTTCTGTAACTCACTCACATTTTCCAGCACAGAGTGACGTCATTCTCACCCTTGTTGCCCCATGTTGCTTTAGTATCATGTGCCCTTTATTTGGGAGTCAATGAAAGATTTGTGCTGGAGATGGGAGAGTGTGAGATGGTCCCCGAAGGAATTCTGAAGGTGAAGACTGCTATCAGAATGGATAGAAGTACTGTTAGCATCCCAAGAAAAAAGATCTGGGGTGATTTTGGAAAAAGCGCAAATCTAATTTGGTCTGGAGAAGGATCTAGGGCCTTAATCAGAGGCTGAGTGGCAAATGAAGGGTTATTGAGAAAAGCACCTGTCTCGGTTTCCCAGCTGTGATCATGAAATAGGTTGGTCTGAACAATGGGAATTTGTTGGCTCATGGTTTTGAGGACAGGAGAAGTCCAAAATCGAGGGACCAGCAGGGCAATACTTTCTCCTTGAAGACTGGCATTCTGGGATGGCTGCCACGGCTGGTTGGACCTTGGGATTGACTGTCACCCAGCAGTGCACAGGGTGGCATCTTTTCCTTTCACATTGACTCACATCTAAGATGAGATTAGGGAAGTGATATTGCTTATTTATTTTTAAATGTTTTGAAAAGTCAAGTGCCTCATAACTGTGGACACAGGGAATGAATTTAAGAGTTCGGCTTGGAACCTCTGGGGCAGAGGAGATGACCCGGGCTCGTCCCTCCAAGCGGGGTGTAGAGTAGGAGCTGACATTGTCTCCCAAACCACATAGGTGGGGCAAGTCAGCAGCAGGGTTCACGTCTTTCAGGAGAGTGACAGAAATCCAGTCCAAGCCAGCTAAAGGAAAAGAGTTTTTTCCATTCAAATAACTGAAAAGTCCAAGTGCGATGATTCCATCCAACTGTGCAAATGAGGCCATTAGGCAACCTCAAGCCCCCTCATGTCCCTCATCTGTTTTCCTCTGTGTTGCCACTATGAGGTAGGCTTTCTGGTTATCAACAGCATCTCATTTACTGTCTCCGTAGAGCTGGTAACCCTAGAAAAAATGGAACACCTCTACTCTGGTTGCCCCTCAAAAGTCTTTAGGAATCCTTAGGTTGACCTAGCTGGGGTCCTGTGCACATCGCTGAATTAACTACTGTGGCCAAGGGCATGGGGCATTATGATCCAAAAGTGTGGGTCACAGCCCAGCCAGGTGCAAAGGAAGCTTGTCTGTCAGGTCAGGGAGGAGTAATTCAAATAAGATGCAGGGCAGAAATAAATGGGATAAGAGGGATACGAGATGTGAAGATAAATGGAGGAGTGAAGGGGTGATGTAAAAGAACATCTTTTTGTGGTACATGTTCAATTGCACACATACAGAAATATGTGAAGTAAAAGGTGAAAGCTGACCATGGTCACCCCCAAAGTCTAACCATATTATCAGTTTGGGATGCACTCTTTTCGTGCACACCAAATACAAGTATATGCGCTTTTGTGTCTATAGAAATACATGCATATGATGTTTTTAACCAAAAAAAAAAGGGAATCTCTCCATGCAACTGTGCAATTTGACATCCTTCTATGTTACTGCATATAGAGCCATCTCATAAATACCCCTACCAGAGATCTTTATATTTTCTCCATTTTTAGAGTTATAAACATTTTAGCAAACATCTTTTCTTGCACAGTTGTACAAATGCTTCTGTAGCATAAATTGCAGAAATGAAATTGCTGAGTCAAAGGGTAAGCCCATTATAAATTTTGAAATGTACTAGAAAATTGCCCTCTAGAAAGACTGTACCAATTGCACTCTCATCAATAAGAAAGCGACTTCCAGAAAGATGGCATCAGAGTAGGCAGGCGGGGCTCAACTCTCTCATAAAAAATGACAGAGTACAGGCAAAAACTGTCCAGTGGACGTGCTTTGGGGATCGGCAGACCAGCATGGTGCTGCACAACCCCCAGGAGGACAAGGGACAGAGAGACAAAGCCAAAATGACACCCATGAGTTACTAAACTCCACAGCAACAGCTGGAAACAGTACCATCCCCCACTCTCAAGGCCAAGCCTGAATAAAATCCTTGGCTCACTGCAGCCCACTGAGAGGGGAACAGATGTCTTTCTCCCTGGGAAGAGGGAGGGTGTGGCCGAGGACAGAGTGGTTTCTCTTCAGTGAATTTGGTCAGCAGAGCCCGCTTTGAATCTTGGCTCTCGCCAGACTAGACTCACAGGGAAGTGGAAGTTGAAAGAGAAACCTCTGTGGAAAGATTCACCAACAAGCACCATCTGCTGGCTGGCCGGAAATTGCAAGGAGAAAAACTACTTTTAGGTCTCCCTTATCCCCAACCCCTGGATGATAATCTGCATCCCATTAGTGAGTCCCTAGCCCAATTTAGATAACTTAAGCTGGGCAGTTTTAAAGACAGAATAAGTTGAATCAAAAATCAAGGAAGAGCCATGAAACAAAACCCTAGGAAAGAGAGAGAAATCGGCCATCAAAGTAAATTCACCAACATATTCAGATGCCTAGACATCAGCAAAAAATTACAAGCCATACCAAGAAACAGGAAGAGTTGGTCCAGCCAAAGGAAGAAACCAAAATCTTGATGAGATACAGGATTTAAGACAACTAATCAATGATAATCACACAAATCTCCTAAATCAATTCAAGGAGTTGAAGGAAAATATGACTGAAGAGATAAAGGATATTAAGAAGACACTGGGTGAGCGTAAAGAACAATTTGAAAGCTTTCAAAGAAAAGTAATAGAGCTTATGGGAATGAAGGACAGAATAGATAAGGTTAAAAATACATTAGAGGCACATGACAACAGATTTGAATTGCTTGAAGACAGAATTAGTGATACCAAGGACAAAACATATGAACTTGAAAAGATAGGAAAACAGAGAAAAGAATGGAAAAAGTGGAATAGGGTCTCAGGGAATTGAATGACAATGTGAAACACACAAACATACACATTATCGGTGTCCCAAAAGAAGAGAATGGGAAAGGGGCAGAAGGAATATTTGAGGAAATAATAACCAAAAACTTCCCAACTCTTAAGAAAGACATAAATATCGACATCCAAGAAGGACAGTGCACACCAAACAGAATAAATCCAAGTAGACCTACTCTGAGACACCTACTATTCAAAATGACAAATATCAGAGATTAGAGAGGATTCAAAAAAGCAGCAAGAAGAAAGGAAAGCATCACATACAAGGGAACATCAATAAGATTTAGGGAAGCGGACTTGGCCTAGTGGTTAGGGCGTCCGTCGACCACATGGGAGGTCCACGGTTCAAACCCCAGGCCTCCTTGACCCGTATGGAGCTGGCCTGTGTGCAGTGCTGATGCACGCAAGGAGTGCCGAGCCACACAGGGGTGTCCCCCGCGTAGGGGAGCCCCACGCACAAGGAGTGTGCCCATAAGGAGAGCCGCCCAGCGCAAAAGAAAGTGCAGCCTGCCCAGGAATGGTGCCACACACATTGAGAGCTGACACAACAAGATGATGCAACAAAAAGAAACAGAGATTCCCATGCAGCTGACAACAACAGAAACAGACAAAGAAGACAACACAGTAAATAGACACAGAAAACAAACAACCAGGACTGGGGGGGAGGAGAGAAATAAATAAATAAATCTTAAAAAAAAAAAAAAAAAAAGATATAGTGTTGCCTTTTCATCAGAAACCATGGAGGCAAGAAGAAAGTGGTATCATGTATTTAAGGTACTGAAAGAGAAAAACTGCCAGCCAAGAATTCTGTATCTGCCAAAACTGTCCTTCAGAAATGGAGGTGAGGGAAGCAGTTGTGGCTCAATCAGATGAACTCCCGTCTACCATATGTGAGGCCCTCGGTTTATGGCCTAGGGCCTCCTTGTGAAGGCGGGCTTGCCCACACGCTGCGGACTGCATCCCAGCCCACAAGCGCCGTGAAGCTCAGCCTGGCCCAGAGACACCACAGAGCGCCATCCGGCCTGCAAGTGCCATGGAGTACCACCTGGCCCACTGATGCCACAGAGCGGCACCCGGCCCACTGACACTGAGGAGCGCCGCCCGGCCCACTGATGCCACGGAGCGCCGCCCGGCCCACTGACACTGCGGAGCGCCGCCCAGCTCACTGACACCATGGAGCGCCACCTGGCCCACTGACACCACGGCGCGCCGCCAGGCCCACAGACGCCACAGAGAGCTGACTCAGCAAAAAGGTGACAATGAAAAGAAGGGAGACAAGCAAGAACACAGAAGAGCCTACAGCGAATGGACACAGAGAGCAGACAGCAAGCAAGCCGCAAGGGGGAAGAGGAAATAAATAAATATGGACACAGAAGAACATACAGCAAAATGGACACAGAGAGCAGACAGTATGCAAAAAGTCATGGGAGGGGGATAAAAAAAAGTAAGCGTGAAATACAAAAAGAAAAAAAATGGGGGTGATTTTCAAGTCCTCACAGAAAAACAAAAACTGAGAGAGTATGTTTCCAAAAGACTAAATCTACAAGAGGTACTAAAGGGAGTACTATAGCCTGAAAAGAAAAAAACAAGGGTGAGAGATTTAGAGAAGAGTATAGAAATGAAGATTATTAGGAAGGGGAAATTAAAGGGTAAAAAGACACACAGTATTAAGATATGACAACAGAAGGCCAAAGGATCAAATGGACAAACTTAGTAAAGCCTTTACAGCAATAACTTTGAAGTCCCCAATCGAAAGGTACAGAATGACAGACTGAATTTTTTTATAATGAGCCATTTAAATGCATTCTACAAAAGATTCCCCTCAGAGGTAAGGACACAACCAGGTTGAAAGTGAAAGGTTAGAAAAAGATATTCCGTGCAAATAGTAACTAAAAGGGATCTCGAGTAGCAATGCTAACATCAGACAAAATAGATTTGAAATGCAAAACTGCAATAAGACATGAAGAAGGTCATTATGTTAATGAAAGGGGCAAATCACCAAGAAGAAATAACTATAATAAAGCAAGAAAGTAATGTAGTAATGTCACTGGATAAGCCTGTTTAAAACTCTTTTTAAGGTTTACATCATTGAAGAGGTTTTTTTTTTAATTGTAAAATGCATGTGGATAAAAACCCAAATAGGAAAACTCTTTAAAAAGAAGAACTTGGGGAGGGTGGGGAGCCTCCCTACGGATGTTATAGTGTTCCATAAAGCTAAAAATGTCCTGACAGTATCATACTGGAGGATGGCTAGACAGAATATCAAAACAGAATGAGGAATCCGGAAATAGACCCAAAGATAAATGGCAATTTATTATATGATAAAGATGACATTTAAAATCAGTAATATAAAAAAAAAACAAAACTGGATTGTTTAATAAATGATTTTGAGAGAACTGACTGGCCTGGGGAAAAACCAAAAAAAGGTGAATCTGTACCCAAATGTCTTTACCTAAATAAATTCCAGATATATCAGGTATTTAAATGGAAAACACAGGCCCAATGGATAGGGCGTCCGTCTACCACATGGGAGGTCCGTGGTTCAAACCCCGGGCCTCCTTGACCCGTGTGGAGCTCGCCCACACACAATGCTGATGTGCGCAAGGAGTGCCCTGGCACGCAGGAGTGTCCCCCGCGTAGGGGAGCCCCATGCACAAAGAGTGCACCCCGAAAGGAGAGCCGCCCAGCGTGAAAGAAAGTGCAGCCTGCCCAAGAATGGCACCGCACACACAGAGAGCTGACACAACAAGATGACGCAACAACCAGAGAAAAGAAACACAGATTCCCGGTACCGCTGATAAGGATAGAAGTGGTCACAGAAGAACACTCAGTGAATGGACACAGAGAGCAGACAACTGGGGGCGGGGGCAGGGGTGAAGGGGAGAGAAATAAATTTTTAAAAAATCTTTTTAAAAAATCCATTCTTTAAAAAAAAAGGAAACCACAAAATACTGGAGGAAACCATGGTTTAATTAGGTTTGGTTTAGTATTTGTCTTTTCAGAGTAAGACTGGCCTTTCTAAGTATAACATAGAAAAGAGCCATAAATGAAAGAATTGATAATATCAAACTTATAAAATCAAAAATGAAAAAAAAATTACCATAAGTAAAGTTGAAAGACAAACAACAAACTAGAAAAAAAGTTATTTGCAATTCTTCTCTACAGAGAAAGAGCTGATTTTCTGAATATAGAAAATCAATTGGAAAAAAACCAACAACGCAATACATGACCAAAGGAAATACAAATGCAAAATACTCAGTCCATTCATAACAAGATAGAAACACAAACTTAAAATACCCTAAGATACCATTTTTCACCCATTAGATTGACAAAGATCAAAAGTATGAGAACACTGTTGACAGTTTGGCAATATCTATAATTACTAATGTCCCTACCCTGTGACCCATCAGTAAAACTCTAGGAATTCATTGCATAGATGTACTCCAACACTTGAGAAACATCATATGTACAGGTTAAATATCACACATCACAGCACTGCTTCTCAAAACAAAAGATTAGAAACAACCTCTGTTTTTGCCCGCTGGGGACTGGTTAGATGCATTCACAGTGTGTGACTCCCATACACTGGAACGCTGTGCAGCCGTAAAAGAGAAAGAGCAGGTCTGTGAACTGACTTGGAACAACCTCCAAAATCTATCGACAAGAAAATAAAGCAAGTTTCAAGACTGTGGATTTTATTATTACCATATCTGTAAAAGGAAAGGTGGAAAGAAACAATGAAAGAAAAAAATTGACGATGTCAGTTGCTGCAAGAGAAGGAAAGTGGGGAACAAGGGGACAGGCATGGAAGGAAGCTTTTTGTAATTTAAATTTTTGAACCATGTGAATGTATTTTTTTCCTAATAGAGGTGCTGCTCCTTTTCCAAACAATTTCCAAGAAAAACTCCAGTATTGCAGATGGTAAGAAGCAGTGATCTTCAACCCCCCTCAAGGTCACATGATTTGTGAGTAAGGTTTCGTTTTGATTGATGTAAACATCATCCTTCCATGCTTACCGATTCACTTTTTTTTTTTTTAATTAAAGCAGTTGTAGGTTTACAGAAAAATCATGCTAGAAAGTGCAGAGTTCCCATATGCCCTCACACAGTTTCCCTATTATTGACATTTTACATTAGTGTGGTATCTCTGTTACAATTGATAAACCAATATTAGTATAATTATATTGTTAACTATAGCCCATCATTTACATTTGGGTTCACAATTTGTGTTGTACAGTTCTATGGGATTTTTTTTTTAATTCGCGTAACCTATATACAACACAAAATTTCCCATTTAACCACTTTCAAGTACACAATTCTGTGGTATTAATTATATTCCAATGTTGTGTTACCATCTCCACCACCCATTACCAAAACCTTTTCTCTTCCTTAATTAATTAAAGCTGGCTTTAAAACCAAGATTATCTTGCCTGATGTTGTACCTATCGATATAGATTCATTTTTAAATGTTGTGATTTTACTGTTGCCATATTGAGCTGCTATTTTCCAATTCTACTTTTCTCCCCCAAAAGCAGAAAAAGCAGGCAAATTTTCTGTTTCCATTTTTTACACGTGCAAGCACACAGCTATAAGCAGAGCCCAGGCCAGTGAGTGGTGTGCTAGAAAACCAGCTCTCCTAAAAGGTTGAAAATTAAAAAAAAAAAAAAAGTTGATTTGTGGCATTTACCAATTTCCATGGTGTAGCTACTTCCACCATGACCAATTTCCAGCCACCTGTGTAAGCCAGCTCCAGCACACCGATGCTGGGTGCCCACCCAGGAGTAATTTCAGGCAGTTTCCTACAAGAAATTAATTACTCTTGACAGCTCTATGTTAACATTAAAACCACAACGGAGAGGACATGGGGATACTCTTTCTACCCCTTCCATCTCCCCAACCCGAGTTGGGTTAGGACCTGTCTCTGGCCAGGGCAGAAGAATAAACAGAAAGCCACCTTTACCCACCGACAGTAAATGCCGTACTTTTAAGGAGCATCCTGTCCTAGTTCAAAAGTTACAGTCAACTTGCTACATTTGTTTTTTGATTTGGACGCTCTCTCTCCCCTTCTGTTGTTGTAGCTGGAATCCATTAGCTCTCAGCTCCACCAAAAGCTCCATCGCGGCCCTGGTCCTTTCCCAAAACACAGCACAGCCAGAATAATTTTTCTCATTCTTCTAACTTATTTTCTGTATTGGTCTCATTCAGGGTGACTACTTTAGCTAAAGACTTGCCACTCTTTCCCCCAGACTCCCAAGAGAGTTTAGCCGTCACATAGCTAACCTTTGGGAACTAGCCTGGCCCCACTATTTTTAAAAATAAAAATAAATGCTCATAAAATAAGGAAAAGCTGGCAGGCAGCCTACAGACCAGGTCAGCAATGTGTCCTCTCCCTGGATTTCCATAATACCCTAGGTCTGAAGCAGTGTAACATTTGTCACTTCAAATGATTTTATCAACAGTACAAATTGTTCCTTTCTCTGGGTGGGGACAGGGGAGCTGGACTCATGGACCTGCTGTTCACCTTAGAAGAGAGGAAAGCCCAGTCTTCCCCACCCCCATCACTGCACCCCTAAGCTGGAAGGCTGCCCACGGACTTGCTCTCCTGGGAGAGGAGTCCCAGCCATCTTTCTACTGCTCCTAGAGACCACGGTCTTAAAATAATAAGAGCACACCCTGGCCTTGAGTTGTCTCCTCTATGCATAGATTTCCTCAGAAGTACATGGGAAGTGTGTCTTAATGTTACCCCACCCTGACACAGCTGCCAGATACATTTGCTTCACAGGCATAGAGCAGAGAACACAAATTTGCTGCTCATTTTTTTGTTGTTGTCTGGCTCACACAAGATTTTTTTTTTTTTTCATTTGAGTCCATCTTTTTTAAAAAGAGGCTCCAGCGTCTGATCAGAATCTGGGCTTCTAGCTTCTCCTAAAAACTCAGAATAAATGATTTCTAAGAAAAATGTAAGTTTTACAAGGGCAGAGACATTATTTTGTTCACAGCCCTAGTTCCAGAATGGAGATCAGTGTCTGGCAGTCGACAAATATTTGATGAATGAATGAATGAACAAGTAATGGAGGAACGATAAAAGGACATGACTACTGTCAGCTAAAACTTAGTAGCAGTTGTTTCCCTTTAGATGGACAGTGAGCTCTCCGGTTTGCCATTTTCCCCAACCCTCTTCCTTGTCCTTCAGCTGCCTCACTTTCTCAGGCATATAAGTCCGTGACCCCTGTCACCATGATAGTTCTGCATCCTTGGTCCAAAAAGTTAGCAGCCTACTTCTATTCTGTTGCGTGGCCCTGGGGAATTCATTTTAAAATATAAGTACCATCCTAAGGCTGATTAAACACTTTCATGGCCAAATCAAATGCTAAAACTTATGTGAGTTGTTTTCAAGATGCAGTATTATTTAGGTGTATTTTTTAAAATAAGTTTTAAAAAACATTTGCTTAAGAGAAGCACAATTAGAATTTCAGTCCCTCTGTAAAGAGAATCTGCATTAGCTTTCTGGCACTGTGTAACAGATTTTCCCAGACTTAGAGGCTTAAAACCATGCCTGTTTTTACCTCACAGTTCTGCAGGTCAGAAGCCTGGGATGGCATGATGGGTCCTCTGCCAGGGCTCACAGGCTGGCATCAAAATGGCAGCTGGCTGCTTCTCGTCTGAGCTTGGCCTCTCTGTCAGGGGCACTCCTGTCATTGGTAAACTTCAGTTCCTTGCACTGGTAGGACTGAGGTCCTCATGCTCTCCAGGCTGTCGGCAGGGAGCACTCTCAGCTCCTGGTGGCGCTCTGTGGTTGTGGCACGTGGTGCCCTCCATCTTCAAAGCCCACGACGGTGTGTCACGTCCTTCTAATGCTCCTGCTCTCTCTGGCTTCCCCTTCTGCTCCCAGCCAGAGAAGCCTCTGTGCTTTCAAGGGCCTGTGTAACAAGTTCAGGCCCAGCCAAGTCCACCACGCCATACAAAACAATCCGGGCATGATAGTGATTTCATCCTAGTCAGAGATTCTGGGTATGAAGGAGTGGAATCTTGAGGACCAATTTAGAATTCTGCTGCCTACACAACACTCTCATAATTTTCAAAGAGGTATGTGATGTGGTTTTCCAAAAATTATTCAGTCTCCAGCTTACATTAATAGAAGGAAAATATCTAGAGTGAGGGTGGTGATTGTCCCTCTCTCCTCTGCACTGAGCAAGCCACATCGGGAGTATTGCATTTTGTCTAGAGTCAGAAATAAGAGGGAGGTGGATAAGCATAACCAAGACCATGCAGGGATTGCCAGAAACTTCACCTGAAGATGGGAAGATGCCAAGGTTATGTGACAACCATCTTTGAGTATTTCCAAGGTCATAGTATAAGAAAGGGATTTGTTCTGCATAACATCAGGGAGTAAAAGTAAGGCTCATTGATGACAGAAATTGGAAAAATTTTTAGGCTCAGATGAAAATTGCTTTATAATACCCAGAGCTAGACTGATTGAACTACTCTGTGTATGCTATATCCTCTTCATTGCAGCCAGTTAAGTCCTTGGTAGGGATGTTGTGAGGTGAAAGGGAAGCTGGGTTGGATGGTCTTTCAAACGTCCCTTCCAACAAAGGCCATTCCTCCCCAGTCCTGGCTAACTTTACGGTCACTTCTTTGGTCAGAACCTTCTATTTGTCTCTCCTCCACCTGGGATGCTTGCCTCAGCTCTCAACCATAGTGTTCAGCGCCACGGTTTGGAATTCAGCTTCACCATGTCTTTCTTTACAGTTGGCTATTTCAAGGTCTGAGTAACAGAAAACATGAAGTGACAGGCTGCAGGGAGGAGGAAATGGTGGCTCCAGGAGGACTTAGTTGCTGTAGCTTTAGGAACCATCACGGGAGTAAGACTCTGGAAGGAAGAGCTAAGACCAGGGGGTAAATAGAAGGAGAAAGCACAGCAGGCGGGATACAGGTCCCATCAGAGGAGGTCCGTGGGCAGCGCAGGGCACTGGTTTCCAATGCAGGCAAGAATGGAGCAGACAAGAAGCAATATTAACATTAATATTAACGGAACAGGCACGCAGTTACACCTTCACAGAAATATAGTGATGAGGTGACAAGACAATCGACAGAAGACCGAATAGACCTCGTTCAAGCATCCAGGAAAAAATGCAATGGTGAAGATGCAAAGGGGAACAAGATAAATATTCAACACCCCGCATCAAGAACTGCATCACCGGGAAACGGACTTGGCCCAATGGTTAGGGCGTCTGTCTACCCCATGGGAGGTCCGCGGTTCAAACCCCGGGCCTCCTTGACCCGTGTGGAGCTGGCCCATGCGCAGTGCTGATGCGCGCAAGGAGTGCCGTGCCACGCAGGGGTGTCCCCCGCGTAGGGGAGCCCCACACGCAAGGAGTGCGCCCCGAAAGGAGAGCCGCCCACCGTGAAAGAAAGTGCAGCCTGCCCAGGAATGGCACCACCACACACACGGAGAGCTGACACAAAAAGATGACACAACAAAAAGAAACAGATTCCCATGCCGCTGACAAAAACAGAAGCAGACAAAGAAACAAGACACAGCAAATAGACACAGAGAACAGACAACCGGGGTCGGGGGGAGGGGAGAGAAATAAATAAATAAATAAATCTTAAAAAAAAAGAACCTCATCACCAAAGGCTCAGGAAACCTGCATCAGACACTGTCAAGATAGAAACCTGGTCACCGAAACACTGGCTCCCAAAGATCAACAGTCTGACAATGGGAAGAAAGGCTGATTTATGGGTCCGAGCATGCCCAATGAGAAGTCTCATTTGCTGCGGAAACACTGAAATAAAATCCCTTTACGTAGTGTCTCCCAGAGCAAAGATAGAGCGCAGAAGGTCTAGTTGGGCCGTTCTGGTTGGTGGTGTGTGGTACACCTGCCGGGAAGAGGGGGACCAGAGTGGCAGGTACTGAGGTTCCCTGACTACCGAGGTAAGCTCTCCCCACCAGCTCAAAGGCCTGGTCGAGTGGTGCCTGCCTTTTCTCAGCTTTTTGAACAATTAAGGAAATTACTGTTGTAAATGTACAAGATAATCATGGCCTCCTTCTTGTTCCCACGACTTTCTTTTCCATCTGGGGAATCACTTGTACAGATGGAGAGGGTAGAGACACGCGTCTCACAGACAGTTTTTTTTTTCTTTGTCAACATCTCTCTGTTTTGTTTTCACCCTCCTTGGCTAAAGAGTGTTCTGCCACATAGTTCAGGAAAGTAATGACCTTGGCTTCTTTTTACTGGTCAAGAGTAGCTCACTGTCTGACATCCAAACTGACTTTTTTAGGGGAAAATAGCCTTACCTGTTTCTGAAATCCCCCAAATTAGTAACTGCTCAAATCATGTTTTGCATGTTAAGTTTGTTTTTTTTTTTTCCTGCAGATGAGCTGGGGTGGGGAGATAGAATGCATCTACTGCTGGCAGATACTTATCTCAGTCCCTGGAGAAGGTGATCAAAGAATGAATGAAGGGAAGTGGACTTGGCCCAGTGGTTAGGGCGTTCGCCTACCTCATGGGAGGTCCAAGGTTCAAACCCCGGGCCTCCTGACCCGTGCGGAGCTGGCCCATGCGCTGTGCTGATGCGCACAAGGAGTGCCATGCCATACAGGGTGTCCCCGCATAGGGGAGCCCCAAACACAAGGAGTGTGCCCCATAAGGAGAGCCGCCCAGCGCAAAAGAAAGTGCAGCCTGCCCAAGAATGGCACCGCACACACGGAGAGCTGACACAACAAGATGACACAACAAAAAGAAACACATTCCCGGTGCCGCTGATAAGGATAGAAGTGGTCACAGAAGAACACACAGCAGACAGACACAGAGAGCAGACAGCTGAGGGGGGAAGGCGCGGGGAGAGGGGGAAATAAATAAAAAATAAATCTTTAAAAAAGGAAAAAAAGAATGAATGGAAACAGGCAGTCCTGCCCAGCAGGATGCTAATTGAATTTTGTAGATGGGTGGAAATGTGCTCAGATATGATGCTCCAGCTGTGCACTGTTGCCTTCTCAGCCCATCACCTCTCTCCACCAACCCTCTGTCCTGTCCAGAGGAACGACCTATCTGGGGACCTGCAAAGGTTGTGGGTGAGCACCTGAGGATCTTTCGCCCACTAGACCTCCGGACACACTGCCTAAGTCATACACAAGCTTTTAAAAGGCACCAGGGCCTGAACAACAGCAGCAGTAACAGATGCATTGGCTCAGAAATAAGAAAAGTCCAAATTCAAAAGCAAATTAAAACATCATTAAGTGTCTACAAAGCAATGAGTCAATGGTGATGACTTCATACAGTTTGTATTACTGAATACTCTTAACAGAATTCAAATTTGTAAAAGAAAACTTTCAAAAATTATAGCGAACAAACAGAAAAACAACCACTTTTACATGGGGCTCATTTTAACATGTTCAGTGTTCAGTGATAATAGGTGAAGTTGTCCAAAAATAGGCAAGCCAAGAAGTTACAGGACCCTGGAGCAGGTACCAAGGAGCAGGTACTAACGCTCCCAGACCTCCTTCCCTACACGTCAATTTATGAAACTGAGCCTCTTCTTTAAGCCGACTGACTTTCATCCCAGACAGGAACCTCCCCCCAAAAAAGGACAACCAAACTATTTTAGCTTATTGCCACTCTTCTGCTCGGTGTCACTTTGGGCCAGAACTAAGACCTAGTTGGTTCTCAGCACTTCCCAAACTCTTCCACCGGGGGCAGTGCTGAGAGCACATCTACTCCTTAAGGACTTGACCCTGGAGGTTTCGTCTAAAGTGACCAAGTGAAAATTTGAGATCTAGGGTTTTATCTTAAAAAAATGATTGTGGATATAACCATCCCAGGGTCCACAGGATGGAGGAATAGAGTATGGATTAGAGTGGACTTACTGATATTCTACTGTGGAACTATTGTGATTAGTAATGGAAGGAATTGTAGCACTGATGTGGAAAAAGTGGCCACAGTAGCTGCTGAGGGTAGGAGAGGGAAGAGGAGATATGATGTGGGGGCATTTTCAGGACTTGGAGTTGTCTTGGGTAGTACTGCAGGGACAGATGCTGGACATTGTAAGTCCTGCCATGGCCCACTGGGTGGACTGCGGGAGAGTGTTAACTACAATGTAAACCATTGACCATGTGGTGCAGCAGTGCTCCAAAATGTATTCACCAAATGCAATGAATGTCCCACGTTGATGAAAGAGGTGGTTGATGTGGGAGGAGTGGGGTGAGGGAGGTTGAGGGTATATGGGGACCTCTTATATTTTTTTAATGTAACATTTTTTAAAAAAGAGAAAAAAATGTATTAAAAAAATGATTGTGAACTTTGCTTTCTTCCCTGTAATATATCTGTATTTATTTTAATGCAGGATTTTTTTGCTGTTTAGGAATATGCTTTTGTTTTTCCTTAAGCTCATGGAATAGAGCTCAGAGGAAAAAATACATTACCAGTCTTTCAACATTATTTGGCATGATAGTGCAATGAATACTCTCTGAGGTATTTGGGTTTTAGTATTTTTATCCAGTACCAAAGTCTTGCCAGGATTTATGATAGAATAGTTTCTCTAGCTGTTCAAGTGAGGTTCCCACAAACTAAAATCAGTGTGTGACATTTTGTTAACCTAAAATGCGTCATCTTCTAAACGCTTTTTGTTCCGTCACTCTGAATGCTCCTGCATTCTTGGTCAGGCTCACTTCAGGTTTATTTGCCATCACTTTTTCAACGTTTGAAACAATATTTTGAATGTTTTGTTTTGTTTAAATTATTCACCCATGAGAACGTTTAACTCCCCAAGAAGGCCGGCCACATCTACTTTCATGTTCACCTGGCACCCATCCCAGAGGTATGCTATCCCAGTGGATGCAGAGGACACCCTAACCCTACCCCATGGTCCCCCCACCCCGCAGTCAGCGTCACCTAGCCAGAGGACATCCACAGGTAGCCTTGCCTTCCAGTTAGAAGGCCTCCACATCTTCCTCTCGAATCCCCAGACACACGCATCCCTTGCTCGCCTCTCGCACTTCTCTTACCATTCCCGATCCAGGGGTGCTCTCCGCATCTCCCCTTCAATCCGTACTCCACCGCCTGTTCTTTAGGATCCAGCTGAAGTCCACTTTCTCCCACTGCAGCCTTCCTCTGACTACATTGCTTCATCATCTTTCCTTCTGCACCACACGTTTACCAGTCTGAACCCATGTCTAGCATTTGATTGACAGCTGCCTTATATTTTTCTCTAAAACAACTTATCTCCCAAACTAAACTCTAAGCCTCTAAATGGCAGAGGCACTTTACTTCTTTTAATCCTGGCAGAACAGGAATACCAAGCAGGACAAACACTGTGAATAATTAATTCTTCTTTCCCCATATGACGTGTTGACCAATCTAAGCCAGATTCCAGCTCCACTTATGGCTCCTCACCCTCCGTCTTATCATTCTCACCAGTTACCCTCTTTTCCCTATATCCTGAATTTTTAAAATTTTGGGAGATGTAAGAGACAGATTCTGAATGGAAAAGTTCAGGAAGAGGCCCAGGAACCCTCTCAAAGTTCCCAGATTATGAGGGCCCTAATTTTCTTCATAGCAGTCTGTCTTTTTCCTTCTCAGAATTTGTCATGGTTTGTATTAAGTAACTGTGTCTCTGCTTATCTATTTTGCGTCACACGGTACCCTAAGCACAGCATAAAGCCTGATGCATCTTAGGAGCTTAATACGCTTGTGGAATGAATGAAAGAATGAAAGGGGTGTCCAGACAAGGAGCTTCGGCAGGACTCCAACTAAAAAAGTCTCCCTGCTTATTCAGACGACAAAAGATGTACAGAGAGCAGCTGAACCTCACCTCCCTGCGCCCCCCACTGCAGCTCCAACTCGAGGCCAGCTGGGTCCAGTTCCACCTGGGAATCAACCGCCACGGGCTGTACTCCAGGGCCAGCCCTGTCGTCGGCCAGCTCCTCCAGGACATGAGGCACTTTCCCACCATCAGTGCTGGTGAGGCTCCGGGGCTGGGAGGAGGAAGAGCCTTTCTCCCAGAGAAGGTGGCAAACCTCCGCGGACCAGGCGCCAGGCGGCGTCTCAAAGGGGTGGCCCGGCCACCTGGCAGATAGCATCATAGGTATGAGAGCATTTTCCCTTTAAAATAGACCCTGCAACTATAATCTCAGGGCAACCCTGTAAGAGAGGCCTAAGGAGGTGTTCAGTCCCCTTACAGAAAGGGGACTGTTTCCGTTTATTAAGTGCTTCTTTTGAATGAGGCAATGCGTTCTCTCTTACAGTGGCCTTATGATGAAAAATTATCATTGCCCTTCTGCAGATGGAAAAATTGAGACTCAGAGAGGTTAAGCAACTTGGCCAAGGCCCCAGTGGTGAAGCTGGGATTCAGACGCAGGCCAGCTGACTCCAGGGCTGTGCTCTGGAGCACTCAGGCAGTCTAAGTGATTCAGTGCATCATTAGCAGAGACAAAACTAGCCTCCAGGGGAGCAGACATGGTCCCAGGTTCGGTTCCCAGTGCCTCCTCAAAAAAAAAACAAGCAAAGGAAAACACTAACTCAAGCCCATGTGGCTCAGTGGTTGAGTGCAAGCTTCTCATATAGGAGGTCTCAGATTCAATGCAAAAAAAAGAAAGAAAACGAGCCTCCATCTCCACCAGGTGCTGCTGGATGGTCCACTGCAGGGCTAGTGAGCAGTGGCCTGGGATGGATCAGGGTGGGAGACTGCAGCCAGCAAGGGCTCCTGGGGACCCCTGCTGTAGGGTCCAGGGCCCCAGGCCACATCGCAGCCTCCCCCTCGAGTAGACTGAGCCAAAGACGAGAGCCCCCTGCGTTGGCGGCTGGAACGAGGCTTCCAGCCTTCCCTTCCTTCTCTTCCTTCACAGATTACAGTCAGGACGAGAAAGCCTTGCTTGGAGCATGTGACTGCACCCAGAGTAAGTGGCCTGGGCCCACCGCCCTGCAGATCCTCCCAGGCCCTGGCAGCTGGGCAGATGGGAGCCAGGTGGGGAGCTGAAGGAGCATGATCCCTAGCCTTGCCCCTGGGAGCCCCCCACCAAAAGGAGCAGCATTTCAGAGGCACTCTCGTGTGGGACCTTGCAGTCAGCGTGCGGTCCCAGCACCAGCATCTCAACCAGGAGCTTGTGAGAAATGAAGGCTCCCAGACCCCACCTCTGGTTGTCTGAATCAGAATCTGCATTCTACCAAAATCCTCCAGGGATGGGACTATATTTTCCAATTGAAGCAGCAATTGTACAGGACCATGATTCGTAACCCTGGCGACATCTTAGAGTCACCAGGGGAGCTTTCAACGGTGCCATGGCCCGGCCTCCACCCCCAGAGTGTGTGATTCAATTGTAGAGTGTAAGGAACACGCATCAATATGTTTTGAACTCTCTGAGTGATTCTAATACAGCCAAGGCTGGGATCCACTGGGGTAGATGATCAACAGAAGGAGGAAGAGAGGAATGGGATCCAGTAGGGCCCCCCTCCTCCCAGGGTGCTGTGAACAGATGCAGGGGTGCCTGGATACTGCCCTCCCCCGGTCACCACTGGCAAGGAGTGGTCTCGTCGTTGACCCCAGTGTGCTGTGACAGGACAGAGGTGAAGGGTCTGGGGCTTCCCTGTTATTTGGCTGAGCATCTGCCGTCTGCCATCTTATTGGATACAAAGGCAAGTGAGAAAGCACCCAGACCTGCACGGGGCTCAAAGCCAGGCTGGGTCAGGGTGAGGTTGCATGGAGGCAAAATGTCAGAAGACAATTTCAAGGTCATGCAGGTATGCCCTAGATGCCTCACTGGTCTTACCCTAATCCTCACCCTGACATAAAATCTTCAAGAGGGAGACATAGTTTAACAAGCCAGTCTAATGTAACAGATGCATAAAAAGAATCTATATGGATAAAATCTCCCATTGAGGAAGGCGTCAGTTCTCCTTCGGGGGTATCATTCTTCGGGGTTTTCGATGAGTACAATCTAGGGAAACTCACATTGGCCCTTTTCCCATACCAGCAGAAAAAACTGTTGTCTTGAGCCCCTGGACACACTCTCCACAGTACTATGGAGTTTTTCTGCAGACTTTGTAAAGCAAATCCTAAGGCCTGGTCTGTAGGGTCTAATGCAGTAAGAGAAAAGAAAGCAGCTGGGTTTAATGAATGGACAAAGGCCCATGGCCCTCAGCTGAGGCCTAGAAGCAACATTAACTCACTCTTCTGCCCCATCACAGTTGTGAAGCCAAGCGGGGTCCACCTGAAGCTGGTTCTGAGGTTCACAGACTTCGGGAAGGCCATGTTCAAACCCATGAGGTAAGTGACTGCCTTCCTTGCCTCCAAGCCCAGCTGTGGCAGCTCTGGGGGAGTTTTGATCAAAAAGCTTACCCCAGCAATTAAGAGATAGGGCCTAAAACCTTCAGGCCAGTCATCAGGAGACTAATTCTATCTTTTTTTTTTTTTTTTTTTTAGCAAGCTGCCTAAGCATATAATTGGGTTTGGGGATAATAATTAAATAGTAATAGCTAATTTTACCAGGGTCTTGCTAGCATCTCTGCTGCACACTTTACATGAATTGTGTCTTTGAATCATCGACATCCTTGTGAGCCAGATGTGCTTGCCATCTCCACTTTACAGATGAAGACCACCGAGGCTCCGAAAGGTTGGCTAAAGGTTTGGAATCTAGTTCAATTCCACAGGAAGGCAGTGCACCGCAGAGGAGAGTGTGACTTGGGTAGCAGGACTCCCTGCCAGGGCCATGTTCATAGCTGATCCCAGTCTGCGAGCTGGCTCACGCTGTAGAGCCAGGAGAATGCAAACCCAGGCAGCTCGGCGGCGGACTTCACACTCTATCACTATAAGGGGTCCCCAGTTTTTTAGAGGGTTAGGGCCTTCTTTTTAACGTTGACAAGTTTATAGACTCCTACATGATAATACTTGTTTTGATGGAAAAACTAAACAATGAGGTAAGTCCACTATGAAGTCAATTATACTTTTCAATGAACTGTTACTTTATTCACCACAACAGCAATGACATGCTTTAAAATTTTGTAGTTCTATGTATGGACGAAATTGTTTGTGTTCAGTCTGTAGCCAGAACTTGGAATGAGTATGGATTCTTGGTCTACAAAGGGTCTGCAGCCCACAAATTGGGGACTCCTGAAGTAGGGCCCTAACACCTTAGGCCAGTGGATATGCCAACTGGAGGTGATATGCACAAGAGAAGAGTTTCTATTACCCAAGTCACACTCTCCTCCAAAGTGCACTGCCTTCCAGTGAAATCGAATTAGATCTACTTAGATTCCAAACCTTGAGCCAGTTGAGGAGAGATCTTTTGGAAAGCCCAGCAAATGACTGGTGGGATGGCTGAGGTAGTTTTCCAATTAGCTCCAGTCCCTGCACTGCTCTGGCAGACTATTTAAGGAGGGGTCTGGAGTAGATCAGCTACATCTAGGAATCACTGGGAAAGCCGTATCAAATCCTGGAATCACCTCCAGAGAGTCTGATGGGAATGGTCTGGGGGCTCCCCCTGGCTTCTCAGTGCCCAACTAAGTTTGAAACCCCTTGCTATATATGGAGATTTCCCACTTTCTCCCATGTGAAAATCCAAAAACCTAATTATACGCTCTTAAGACCCTCAAGGGTTCTTAATGAGGGGTCTGCAAGCTTGAATTGAAATTGAAAAAAACATTCATGTGGGGACATGTTGTTGAGGGTGTGATATAGTCATTAAATACTACACAGAACAGTGTGGACTTAGTAGGGGGCCCATGGTTTTCACCTGACTTGCAAAGGGTTCTGTGGAACAAAAAAGGTTAAGAACCCTTGCTCTATACCTAGACATCATGGAGATTTACCCTGCAGGCTTTGAAAAGCAAATCCTAATGCCTGGTCTTTAGGATTATCTCACGTAAGAGAAAAGAAATCAGCTGTGTCTATTGAATTAAGCATCACCAACTCACTTTTTTTTTGTTTTTTGTTTTGCTTTTTTTTTGTTTTTTAAAGATTTATTTTTTATTTATTTCTCTCCCCTTCCCACTCCCCCCACCCCCCAGTTGTCTGCTCTCTGTGTCCACTCGCTGTGTGTTCTTCTGTGTCCACTTGTATTCTTGTCAGCAGCACTGGGAATCTTTTTGTTGCATCATCTTGCTGCATCAGTTCTCTGTGTGTGCAGCGCCACTCCTGGGCAGGCTGCACTTTTTTCACATGGGGCGGCTCTCCTAATGAGGTGTAGTCCTTGCACATGGAGCTCCCCTACGCGGGAGGATACCCCTGCATGGCATGGCACTCCTTGCGCATCAGCACTGCACGTGGGCCAGCTCACCAAATGGGCCAGGGGGCCCTGGGTTTGAATCCTGGACCTCCCAGTGTGGTAGACAGATGCTCTATCAGTTGAGCCAAATCTGCTTCCCACCCACTCACCCTTTATATATAACTTTTCAGAGATGTACTTGAAACAATCAAATGCCTACTTATATTTATTGATTAAAATCCAATTGCATAAAAATATGGAGATTTAGAAATATTGCTTTTTCCCCACTCTCACATTTCACTTGTCAAAAAATCTTGACATTGCACATCATTCCCACTAGGGTCAAAGTTGGCGTTACAGATGTCAAATTTCCCACCACCAACCTTTCTTGGCCATTTCTGTGAGGCCACAAAACCAGCACTGAATGAAGTCATTGGAGGTTAACATATCTGACCCAGACAAAATAAGTCATCAAGGAGGCGCCTGTGATTTGAGAGTCCGTGCAAGGACTTGAATATAAAGTGTCATTTTCTGAGGAATAATTTTAGGAGGGAAGCTCATCTAATATTCAGATATGGAAAGTACTAAAAAAAAAAAAACATCACGTTCCTTTGAAAAGAGGCATAGCCATGAGCACTCATGGCAATTAGTAGACTTGGGACAAGCTGGCATGTGACTCAATCCATTGGTGTGTCACTCAGCCAAACACTGAGTCACTGGGGTGGTTCCCACCAGTTGTAGAGTTTTAAATGATTGCTTTGCTTAGTCATGCATGCTTAATGTATATTCATAAGCATAGAAACACTGATGTAGAAATATGAAAAGTTAAAGAGAAGCATAAAAATCATGATAAATCCGCAGTTTCACCACACCATCACTAGATCCATAGACTGCCTTCATAGAGTAAAACCCTAGTCTCTAATTTTAAAAAACTAGATGCTAACATAGAGGGTTTGAGCGCCACTTCCACTTTTCATGTATCGGGGAGGAAAAGCTACTTGGACCTGCAGTGTTATTTGCAGAAACATGCATGAAGTATCAGCCAAAAACTTCTGCTCTGCCTTGTCAATTAGAATCAAAATACAAAAATGGCTAAAGTTAACCAGTATTTTTACAGAATATAATGCAAAAATTTCCAACATTATGTCATATAAGGTTACCTATTCTAATGCCATAACACAATGTCTAAATGTCTAGTCTGTATTTTTTACAAAATATAGTCCAAAACCATAGTATCATTTAAAAATCTATTTCTTGAAAAATCATGCATTATTTTACTATAGGTAATGTAAAGGAAAGTGTCCCTTATTAAAGAGAGAAAGTAAAAATTTACCTTTGGATAAAATACATTATAAATACAATTAAAGCTTGTGTAATTTTTAATGTAATATATGTATTTTGCTGATGTAAACTAAAACCATTTTCTATTTTAAAAAACCACTTTTTTTATCAAATTCTATATAGAAATAAGGAAATGTTTCAGAAACTTTTAAAGGGAGTTTGAGAGATCATATGTTTTTAGGAAAGGAATTTGGGCATTAAGAAATTGGGAAGCTGGCGCTAACTAGGAGAAGCACGGAGAGGCTCACTCTGAAGGGTGGCTGGACCTTTTAAAATAGATCCCCAGCTTTTGGCAGGGCTTTGCGGCAGGTCCCAAGACTAGCTGGTGGTTTTTGGCAAACTACACGTCACTGTTTCAAACGCAGATGCCGTTTATGTACAGCTTTCTGCAATGTTATATTTATTTACATTTAAATTGCTTTTGCAGCCATAGTACGGTCCCATATGGTGGACAATAAAATCATTCAGAGGCCGTAATTCTTCCATGTTTATGAGTGTGCAGGCAGTCAACCCTGAGGCCAGGAGCTGCCCCACGACGCCCTCATGATTGGGTCTACCTGCAGGAACATACCCGCTCTGCCGGCCCCATCACACTCAGCTTCCACTTTTCCTGGAATCCGCTAGAGATTTAAAAATGCTTATAAGGCAATCTCTTCTACACGGGCCTCCCGTAGCCCTCGGGCTAGGTCCACACCGCAGAGCTGAGGTTTCCCTGAGATGGTCCCATTTCCTTCTCCCAGTCCTCCAAAGAGCCAGAACGTCCTCTGTTCTTCAAACATCAGGCATAGTAAGGAGCACGTCCAGGGCACTATTCGCTCACGCCCCATCTTTCTTAATCCCTGGGCAACAGGGTCTTCACTCCCTCTCGTTCTGCTCATCAGGCCCTCTCTTCTGCTTATAACTGCAGAAGAATGTCTCTTCCCTCTGGCTGCTGGGTTGGTTTGTTTTTTGTTTCGTTTGTTTTTTTTAAGATTCATTTTTTATTTCTCTCTTCCCTTCTGCCCCCCAGTTATCAGCTCTGTGTCCATTCGCTGTATGTTGTGTCCGCTTGTATTCTTGTCAGTGGCACCAGGAATCTGCGTCTCTTTGTTGCGTCATCTTGCTGCGTCAGCTCTCCATGTATGCGGCGCCACTCCTGGCAGGCTGCCCTTTTTCTGGCGCTGGGCAGCTCTCTTTACAGGGTGCACTCCTTGCGTGTGGGGCTTCTCTATGCAGGGGACACCCCTGTGTGACACAGCACTCCTTGTGCACATCAGCACTGCACATGGGCCAGCTCACCCCACAGGTCAGGAGGCCCTGGGTTTGAACCCTGGACCTCCCATGTGGTAGGCGGACACTATCCATTGAGCCAAATACACTTCCCTTGTTTTTAAATCAGCCTCTGTCACCAAAGACTCAAGTGGGAAACTCGCTGTCAGTGGTACCTCCAGGACATTATCTTACAGGAAGCTTCTCCTAATTTGCTTGACTAAATCTGGCTAAGGGAGTCACAGGCCCTTCCTGATTTGTCCTTCCACCGTCTCTGTGCACACAGAAAGCATCAAAGTGTCCTTTTGACTTCTCCTCTCTGGTCATGCTTCTCAGCTCTCTTCTCAGGCTCCTGGTGGAGGTCTGAGTCCAGGGCGTGATTCCCTCCTTCCTTCCAGACAGCAGCGAGATGAAGAGACGCCCGCCGACTTCTTCTATTTCATAGACTTCCAGAGGCACAATGCTGAGATTGCAGCTTTCCATCTGGACAGGTAAGGTGTGGCCCGGCCCCAGGGGGAGGGTGTTAACTGCAAGGGACAATCTCGGCTGGGCATTGGGCAGGCCACGTGGGGCCTCCCCAGCATTTCTTCCTTCTAGCTCTTTATCTGCTTCATCTGTAAGGGATGCCTTCCAACCCAACATGTCCCAGCCAACCCCATGGATTGAGCAACCCAAGGTCTTTTAATATAATGAAAAAATAACTTCTAAAGAAAACTAACTGTCCTTCTCACTTTGCCACCTGGGCTGTGCCTTTGCACTTTGCTCTAGTTTCCTGCCCTGCCAACAGGGAGAATGCACCCACTCCCATTTGGCCAAGGAAGTTTAGGGTTATGATGTTAAAAGGGGAAGGTGCATTCCCAAACTTCCTAGCTCCTATTCATGAAGTGTGGGCCTGTGGACAATCAGCGCTCTGGAGCTTGTTTGGAAATGCACAACGGTAGCCTCACTCTAGACCTACTGATCCAGAAGCTGCATCTGAACAAGTGACCCAGGGCACATTACAAGATGAGAAGCACTGACCTAGAACACATCTTGAATAGTGGGACCATTGCCCAGGAGACTGGAGGGAATGAGGATTCCTTTCCCACCCCTTCGACCTGGGATTGCCCTGGGCACTCAGCAGCCACCCAGTTGGGCATGGGCAGGCTTGCCAGGCCACACTGGATGTGCGCTAGCCTGGGGACAGCACTTCTTCCCACTTAGACCATCCCTCAGTCCTGAACAGGACCCCTGTCTTTCAGGATTCTGGACTTCCGGCGGGTGCCACCTACAGTAGGGAGACTAATGAATGTCACCAGCGAAATCCTAGAGGTCACCAAGAATGAAGTCCTGCAGAGTGTTTTCTTTGTCTCTCCAGGTAGAGTACTGGCCAAAATATTCTGGGTCTCTGTACCTGGTGGGCTAACATGCCTGCCATTACACTCAGCAGTGGGCTGACCCCCTCCCAGGAGGACCGTCCATTATTGAGCTGGGTACATGCTGTCACCACACACTCACCTGGTTCACCAGAGCATAACACAAGATAACTATGGATGGGGAAAGGTTTTGTGCGAGATGCTTAATAGCCTGTGTGGGCACTGAACCTGCAGTGCTGGCTTCCTCCCTGGAATCAAATGTTACCCATCCAGGTTAGCAAAGAGCCTTCTAAGTTTTGGACAGGATGCAGAGATGAGTCCCACACTCTCTCTGCTCTGAGACACATGAAAATTGTTACCCAGGAGGCTCCATTTAGTAGCATTCACTGCCTCCCACATCTGAAAAAGGCAACATTTTCTTCTTCTGCCTTCCCCCAAGCTGTGATTTTAGGGTCACTGTGCCCTCCTAAAGGATTTCTTGGGGAAGGAAGATGGCAGGCCTCCAAAGCCCTCCTCTTACTCCTCCTCTCTCCCTCCTCCTCTAGCCAGCAACGTGTGCTTCTTTGCCAAGTGTCCATACATGTGCAAGACCGAGTATGCTGTCTGTGGCAACCCCCACCTGCTGGAGGGCTCCCTCTCTGCCTTCCTGCCGTCCCTCAACCTGGCCCCCAGGCTGTCTGTGCCGAACCCCTGGATCCGGTCCTACTCACTGGCAGGAAAAGAAGAGTGAGTTAGCCCCATGGCCACTAGGCCATGCCCTTGGTCCTGCACTCCAGTCCTTGAGTGGCTGCAGCCACTGTGCCAGGGACCTGGGCTAACCTTGCTTGGGCACCCCCAAAGCTCCCTCCAATCTCCTCTGTCCCACCTCATAGTGGGACCGCTGGCCGGTATTGTTCTCTCCCTTTAGTTCATTTATTCAATTATAAAGAGCCTGTGTACCCAGCACTAGGTCTAGGGGACACAGAAAAACCACAGTTCCATGGTCTAGTGGGAGGGACTGAAGAGTAATCAGATTATTACAACACAGTGCAACAGCTGCTATGATAGGGAAACATAGGAGGAGCCCATGCGAAGAACACCTGGCTCACCAGACCAAGCCCCATGACCCAATCCTGCTAATAGTGGTATCTGCAGCACCTAGCACAGTCACTGGCATGCAATAGGTGCTCAATTAATGCTAGTTGACCAAATGACTCAGTCTATCAATTAAGTCACCCTGATGCATGGTTAAGAAGTAATCAGGGAAGAATTTCTTAGAAGACAGGACAGATCGAATTGACTTATGAAGGCTGACCCAACCAGATAGAGAACAAAATGACAAATAATGGCTTCTAAGGGATTGCAAATGGTTCAGGAGAACTGGAGGGCCAGGGTCGAAGGGGCTTGGTGAGAGATGTGGTAAGGATGCCAGTGAGCAAAGCTTCACCAACTGCCCTCCTGCCTGCCCCGTCGCTCCCCTCTGGCTTGTGGCACCCCAGCCATTAGTATAGCACCCAGTACATGAAAGTTCAGAAAACAAAGAGTGAAAGAACCTAGAAACCTTCCCATCACATTGCATCTGCAACTGTCTTTGGCCAGGGTCCTCCTGAATGTACCAGCCACCACCTGACATGCTGAGAAGCTGCCCCCAACCCAGAGGAGGGCAGAGATTTGGGGGGAGGTGTGGAGTGGGCCCCCAATACCTTGCCATCTTGGCTTTTCCAGCCCCAGGACTTCTTCTCACCCTCAGGTGGGAGGTCAATCCACTTTACTGTGACACAGTGAAACAGATCTACCCATACAACAGCAGCAACCGGCTCCTCAACATCATCGACATGGCCATCTTCGACTTCTTGATAGGTAGGTCCTCTATTCAGGGCATGTGGCAGCAGCGAGCTCTGCTACTCGGCTGGATTCTCTTGATGAGAGTGAATAATCCTGTACCTCCATGGGTTTAGGAGTAGCTGAGATCCAACAGGACAGAAGTTAACATGCTCCCCTCCCTCCAAAAGAATGGGGAGAAATTGGTCTATCACTCACCACGGAGGCAAACAACCCCACTACAAGGCCTGAGTGGGTCTCAGATTTGAAGCTATTTGCTGCTTTCACTGAGTGAGGGGAAACCAGGCAGGAGGGTAGGAAGGTGTTTAATAAACGTGGAGCAGTGGGGGCACCAACGGCAAGGCCACAGGCCCAAGAGCCCAGTAAGCCCAGCTTTAAGTCCCCAGTGGGGCCAGGGAGGATAATTACAAAGGAGGTCGTCACACGCGTGCTTAGACCTAAAGCAGTATCAGGTGGTTCCCACCCCAGCTCACTGCCATTTCTTCTGGGAGTTAATTCTTGTGTGCTAGAGCAAGACCTCACTCAAGGATCTCTGAGCCTTGGAAGGCCGACATCACTGTATGGGAGGCACAAAGATCCCATTTCTGTGCATGAGTTAGAATCCCTAGCAGGGGCTGGGAACAGAGAGGGAGGCAAAAGCCTCAGATTTGAAAACAGTTCATCCTGGGGTCTGGGGGTCTGCTTATTTAGCTTCCTTCTCCCTCCACAATTTCACTAATACCCAGGGAAGTGACAGCTTACGGTCCTAGGTTCAGACTTATGTCTCCCAACCTAACAGGCCTCTATTCCTGGAGAGAACTCACTCAAGAGCTTGTGTCCCCTGGGCCAATGGACCCTGCCTTTGATTTCTCCCCTTCCTTACAGGAAATATGGACCGTCACCATTATGAGATGTTCACAAAATTTGGGGACAATGGCTTCCTTATTCACCTTGACAATGCCAGAGGGTAAGTGTTACCTCTGGTACCCTGACACAGACCTCTCAGGGGAAACCAGAGGCCCCAAGAAAGAGGTTCTGTTTTCATTTTCCCTGTCCCCTTTTTGCCCTACTTTCCCCATTTCCTTTTCTGTCTTGATCACTGCCAAGTACCACTTGATTCTCCTCCAGCCTCCGAGCACTTGTGGGCCCAAGTGAAAAAGATTAAGGTTTTCCAACATATTTTTTACTCGATGGTACACTCCTGGAGGCACAGAACATGGCTTTTCCCACGTTGGTCCTCTGTAGTTGATGAGTGAATGAATGACCAAAGGAATTGCTTTGTTTTATCACCTCTGGAGAGAAGATTTTGTGACCAGATATAGAAGAAAGCTGGAGAGTCAGCTGCCATGATCACTGACATTTTACTTGGAGCTGTGATTTGGAGAAAGGTTGAGGTAGAGAGGAGAGAGAAAACATTCAAGAAATGAGAAAGAGCCCATGGAAACCTGTTTCTTCTCCTAGGTTTGGACGACACTCCCATGATGAAATCTCCATCCTCTCACCTCTCTCCCAATGCTGCATGTAAGTTTCCAGTAAACCGGCAGTTAACAGTGGTGACATTTCATCCTATTTGCAACCAAGCTCAGAAGTTATTAAATTTTCATTGGTCTAGCAGGTAGAAGAACGACATCAATTACCTCATTTCTTATAATCAAACTACAGAATTTTCTCCAATAACACCTCAGACTTTTTCTCCTTCAGCATAGGATGAATTAGGATCTAATCTTTTAAACCTCTCAATTGCTAACCTTAATCTTTAACCCACTCAGATTATCATCCACTTTTGCAGAGCAGTCTTTGATATTATTAATCAGACCCCTGCTTCACATAGCACTCATGTGGGCTCCTAAGTATTACTACTGGATCACCAACTAAGCAAAACCCTGATTAAAGTCCTATAAACCCCTCTCAGATTGGAAGTACTCAGGCCGTTGCCTGGCCACCATTTCTCTCTAGAGAACCTCTAACCTACTTCCATACTGCTCCAGTGTTTCAGCCAGGTTTGTAAAATTATCCATTTGCTCAGCTGCATTCTCCAAAACTAATTATAAATATGTGATTCACACCTAGCAAAACCATCTCATTCATTTCCAACTGGGAAATTCAGGGCAAAGCCTAAATATTCTTAATATCTTAGGTTAATTTAAACATGCTTCCTATATTAGTCAGGGTTCTCTAGGGAACAGAATCAACAGGAGATATCTGTCAATAGTATGCAATTCTGTAAGAGTCTCTCACAGTCATGGGGATGCACAAGTCCAGGTTCCGCAGGCAGGCTGCAATGAAAGTCCAGTGATGGTTCTTGATGAGTTTTGGGAGACGTTGGCTGTCCAAAGATGAGCTGTGAAATTCTCTCTCAATCCTGGAATCACTTCCCCTTTTAAGGCATTCAACTGATTGGGTTAAACGTCTCTTGCTGATGGCAATCTCCCTGATGGACGTAACTGTAATCAGCTATCTATGATTTACCACTGCAGTAGAATCAATGGTGACTAAAGTCCATAAGTGCCCTTGTATTACAGTTAGCCCAGTGCTTGCTTGACCAAACAACTGGGCCAAGTTGATACAATAGCCTAACCATTCACTTCCCCATTTGCCTCCCTTTTCCTCTACCTGAGCAGGCTAGGCAGTTGTTGCTTTGACCGAAGAGGAGTTTAAGTCAGATCCCCATACAAAAAGGAATCAAAATCCTAAAGTCAAGATTGATCCTATCCCAGTTTTATCCCTCTAATTTCCAAATTTGACAGAGAACGCTTTTAAAGTTGGCAAGAAACAAGTTGGTGACTAGTTTTTAAGAGGACGGGCTTTTCATCATTCCACCTCCTAGAAACTTCTCCTATTAGGTTTAAACCTCCTTAGAGAATCATAAGCATCACTGCACTTCTTTATTCCCTTACCAGTGTCAGAGCAAGTACACAAGGCCTGACACAATGTGTTCCATCACAACTACTGGACTACAGATGGTTCAGCAGGCCCTTGACCAAAAGGCCATTGGAAAAAAAGACAGCAAAATATTAAAGGTCACCTATCATCCATTCCCTTTTTATCTGGTTCTCAATAAAATGTGCTTGGAAGGCACTGGGGGAGAAGACTCCCAGAACACAAGCTACAACAGTTGTTTGTGGGGAAAGAAGTGAGTTCAGGCAAGTTATTTTCTTTACATTTGCTAATTTGGTTCCTATGACTGTGCTTTCAGGATAAAAAAGAAAACACTTTTGCACCTGCAGCTGCTGACCCGACCAGACTACAGACTCAGTGATGTGATGCGGGAATCACTGCTAGAAGACCAGCTTACCCCCATCCTCACAGAACCCCACCTTCTTGCCCTGGATCGGAGACTCCAAATCATCCTGAGGACAGTGGAGGGGTGCATAGAATCACATGGAGAGCAGAGTGTCATAGCCAGTGGACTAATGGAACAACCAGTCCCCGACTCAGGCCTGACTACAGTGACAACCTAGGGGCCAGAAGAGTCAAAATTCAGAAAATGTACGTGGAGCCAGCAGTGACTTCCAAGTGCTGACCACTACTTCCTCACTTTCACCTGTGAGTGCTGGAGGTCATGTGTCTCAATCTCAGCAAGGACATAGGGCATTGGGATTATTCTAAAACAGAACAAGTGGGATCCACTGAACCTGTTATCTCTTGGTGCCTTGCATCTAAAGTGAAATGCCTTGGTTCCCTCTTTCCCAGAAAGCATTGCCTTCATAAAGGCCACAGACTACCTACTGAGCCCACTGGGAAATCAGGCTTGGAAGGCTTGGCAGCCTCATTCCCAGCAGAGTATTAACTGTAACAAATAAAGGACATCAAGTGGATACCTAACTGCCCTTAAGATCGTTATTATATCTACAAGTCAAGGATAATCCCTGGTCCAGATATATCACAAGCAGGCTAAAAACTGGCAACAGCTAACACTCAAAGTGGTTCAAATGAGACTTAACACTTTCTACTTAGCTTCCAGTCATTATGGCCCAATTAGAATACAATACTCTACTGACAGGTCTTAGAGTAACTTGTCAAAAATGCTATTATAAGATGTAAAAGTAACAGACATTTGCTCAAAATACCAGAAAATGGTGTTTCAATCTAAAGAGTATTATGGACCAACTGAAATAGCATCAAGGGGGTTGAGAGCAAAAAAAAAAAAAAAAAAAAGAGAGGAGGAAGTTCAATGAGGGGGGAAATAATGAGAAGAGGGAAAGTGGGTGGGTCTCAGAAATCCTGAGGGACAAACTGGGAACCAGCCTGGCAGGTAGATGTGCCTGTACTAAAGCGGGAGGGAAGAAAGCCAGGGCCACCATAGCCCATCAACCACAATCCCATAAAATCCTAGGAACTTCCCCCCCCCCCCCATCCTCAATAATCAGAGCTGGTTTCATTCTCCCCAGAGGACTAGGGGGCCATCTGGAGAGAGGTGACACTCTAGATGACCCTCCCCACAGTGCTTGCTCAAAAAGGACTAAGGCAAACTTACTTTCAAGGCTCCCTTCAAAGTAAGCATAATATTAGGGATTCCTGTCTCAACAACCTTCTCCCTACTGACTTGTTGGCATCTGAAATTCCTTTTAACAGGGGCCTTTCTTATTTCACAATTAATGATTAAAAATGCAAATGACAGGGACATACTTACACTATGGGATCAGTCACCAAGTAAAAAGGCCTGATTTCATCAGATCGACCTCTCTTCTGATAAAAGCCAAGGGAGTAGAAAAAAGTTCTACCCTCTACCCTAAACTGAAACAAGGTTAAGGAATAGAAATGTCATCCAAGGCTTCTGTAATGCCAAAGACAGCCTGGGTAGGACAAATTACATGGGTTTCTGACCCACCCAGGCACACCACCTTCCTGTTCCATTGCCCTTGAACCTGTATCTCCATAATAATAAAATCACAACCATTCACTGAGTTCTTACCATGTGCAGGTGTTTTAACTGCATTACAGATTCAACACACGTGTTTCCAGTTCTCTCAAACATCCAGATATAATACCCTACTGTCAATGCACAGAGAAGAAACTAAAGCCCAGAGAGATAACTAAAATAATACAATTCAAGGATTTAAGTTTGAGATGTTCTTTCCATTATAATACAAAAACAAAACAGTATTTCACCCAATTTATACTTAAGAAAAAATCAATTCTTTACTAAAGGAACCTTAATCCCAGAGATTAGGGCTTCCTACTTCATGAACTATTTCTCCTACTTCAAGTCAACTTTGCCCTTCAGAGAAGGGACCAGGAAATCAGAGGAAAGATGAAAAATATTTAGTGCAAAGACATTCACAAGATAGCACAAAATGGGAGTAGACATAGGTGAAGGGGTTGAGCACTTGGCTTCCCATGTACAAACCCTGGGTTCAATCCCGTGTTATCTCTTAAAAACAAAACAAACGAAAAAACCAACTCTCATTGGAAAATGGATGTAACTCAGTGGTTGTGAGCCTGCTTCCCACATATGAGCTCCTGGGTTCAATCCCCTGTACCGCCTTTAAAAACAAAAAACAACAACAACAAAAAAAAACACCTTCCAACATATTGGAACCATCGCTTAACATGAAATAAAAATTCTCCTCTCCATGAAAAACCTTTTCATGTTATTCTGACAACAAACTAAAAATTGAAAGGGAATTACATGGTATGTGAACTGGTGGGGAGAAAGAATTCATTTTAGCCTTCCCAAAGTAAAATGAGCAAATTGTTGAGTGAAAAAACTGCAGAAGTAACTAATTTTGAGATCTATTAACAAGAATGATTTAAAAAGCTCTCTGTATCTAGTGGTGACCTTTAAAATCACAAAGCTACTTAAAAAGCTTTTTAAAAATGAATACAATTATTCTTATTAGAAGGCTTTGTTTTCAGGTGGATTCTGTATAAAGTCACAGCTCTGAACTTACACATCAACAAATTTTAGCTATGTACACAGCAATGCTAGTTTCTATGTAAAAATTCCACATAGTAAAAAAGTAAAGAAGTTCCTTCGTTCATATTCTCATAGCTACAGCTTTTACAGGTAGCCACTCTGATGGATACCATTAGAGAACTAATAAATGGTTATCTAGCCAATGCTTCTTAATGTTGCTTTAGTCCAGCTAGAAACACACCACCAGGACCTAAGAAAAATACCAAAAAGGGGTCAGAGATGAAACAGTAAAGGAAACTGACATCATGCTACTTCAGTTTTAAAATGTCAACACTTAAGTCATTAAAAAACAAAAAGTAATTCTAAATGAGCCACTATTTTAGAGGGAGAATTAAACTATAATCAGAGCAGTCAATCCAGGAAAATATTCTTTATAGTTTTATTTTACTGTGATTCTAGAGATGCCAACTCCAGTGGGCTAGGGGAAGAGAATAATAAACCTGGAGAAAGTATACATCTTGCAAGCAAAGCAGGACAAATTAAATAATGTTATTCTAGAATACAACCTATCTCCAACGTCACTGGATGTGAAAAAATGAATATCAGCACATCAAAGAGTACAACTTAATCATCTTTCAGATATTTGAGGACTAAGCATCAGAAATAAGGCTTTATGTTTTGTAAAATATTAAAGTATAACTAAATATATTTAATAGATTTAAGCCAAAGAGTATGCTAAGGCAGAAATGTTTCCCCAGTAATTCTGAGAAAGTTCCAAGTCCACTGAACTAGTCTGTCTTAAATAAAAAGGAAAGTTTTGGCTTTTAATATCTGCCTTCCATGACTTGGTAGATAAACAAATATGCTGCATCTCAATTACCCTTTAAGCAAAGTCATTCTTTGTCTGACAAACTGAATTAGAAATCAGTGAAAATAAATGCCTTACACATTGATTCCATAATTCAATTTTACTTTCCATTCTTGCCCACCAAGTAGGGGATTTGGAAGAGGAGGAGGACAAAGAGAAGAGGAGAGGGAAGAAAAACTGATTACATTTAAGAATTTAAATTATTTAATTTTTTTTTATTACTTGGCCTACCATTAAGACAATCTATAACAAAAACGTAGAGTATATTAGCGCGTACAATATAATCAGACTAGTAACCAGGAAACAATACAGAATGGTCCTTTGGCCAACTATACTTTCTAGAGCAACAAAACTCAAATTCACTTACCAAGCCCAGAGATAATGACTTCTAAAGTCTTGAATATCAACTAAGACAAACTATGCCAATTATGATTTCTCACGTATACTTGGACAGCACAAAGATAAAGCTTTAAATGTGATAATATTTAAATTTAGACTTATCTTAAAATTTCTTAGAACAAAAACTACAAAAGGGAGTAAACAACAAGCCGAATGATTTAAGAGTGAAACTTTAGAAAGCATTATATGTATCTGAATATACATAAACATGATTATATACATATATGAAACTGTGCAATTTTATGGCATTCTAAATAACTCAAGTACATTTTTTGGCATTTAAACAAAGATCAAATCAAGCTATAAGCTAATAAGAACATATGTTTTATTTTTTAACTTTTTAAATATAAAAAAAGTAGCTAAACAAAAAGACAAGTACAGATCAGAAAACCATCATTCAATATAGACTGTTTTGTAAAATAAAAATGTAACAAGGTGACTTTCTATCCCACACTAACATGTCAATAAAATCTCTTTCCCCAACTTATACTCCAAACTTAGTAACAGCCTAATGTGTTCAAATCTATGAACATCTACCATGACCTATTTAAATTACCTGGGAAAGAGGAGGAGACAGGATTAATAATCAAAGCCAGCTGCACACAGATGGAAAAATGCTTGCAGTCATTCCCAAATATTACCCTACATTATATATAAATCACAAGGAAGATAAAAATGCCAACATTATGGAACTGTGAAATTTCATTTTAAAAAAATAACAAAAATAAAAATAAATTGTTGGGTATCATTGGTGTACATGGAATAATGTAACACACAAGGCTGGAAAATACTGAAACACAGGTAAGACACAAACCACAAGTTTTGCTTAAAGAAAAAAAAAGGTTGCCAGAGAAATAGATGCTGGATAGGAAAGCAAAACCTTCAGCAGGACGGCCTTTTAGACCAATAAGAAACAAGAGACACATCCCACCCCATCCTCAACTCACCACACATTCTAGTTGATGCAGGAAGGTGGGGGAAATGCTTAAACTACAGTAAAATTCTTCCTATGTCTCAAGCCCTAATGAATTTTAGTGGTCGTAGGCTCCCTACAATGAATTCTGTCCATCTGACATCACTTCCATTTTTCTGTCATGACATCTGTTTCATCTGTATCTACTCCTAGAAAATTCACTCTCTTGGAATCACAGCATTTAATGAACACAGGAGATCACACTTGGAGTCAACTGAGGGACATACATCAACCAAAGCTCTAGGCTAACAACCAAGAGTGTAGAGCTCAAATTCTTATTCTCAATTCAGCATCTGATGATCAATATTTGGCACTAGCTGGATAAATAAAGGTCTAATCAGAATTTATGAGCTGAGGCAGATGTGGTTAAATCGTAACCCAGTATTTGCAGTCTATGATTTGGTTTTAAACTTAAAAGGCAGGTACAGATAGCCACATCTATAAAGTTAAGAATTGAGAGAAAACAATACAAGATATTAACAAAACCAGGCAAATCAGCTTAGCAAACAAAAATTCTGGTTAAAAAGGGGAAACTGAAGAGATTATAACCTTCTGATAATTAACAAATATGGGCATTTTTCCACCCTTAAACTAGTTTAATACAGGCAGATATCTTTCTACTATACTACAATTTTTCTATATCCATTTTTCCTAAACCGTAGAGAGCTTAATGAGAAACCATTTATTCAATATAGAAATACAGCATACATGGCCACAGTCTAAAATATGCTTATGATAACTGGAAAATCATGTCACTTAAAAAAAAAAAAAAACCCTTGCACTGTTACACCATTATTCTATGGTAAGTCATTTGGTGCTGGGATCTGCCTTTACCAAAAAGCATGGCACTCACTGCCCAGGCTGAACACTAACACTGCACAAAGAGAAGCCGTAACAAGCAAGGTCTCCACAGAACTTTTTCTATTTATTTAACTGTGTATGAGCATTCAGTGAATGCTCCAAATTAAGAACAGTGCAATAAAAGCAACTTTTAATATAAACTGACAAGAAGCTGCGATGCCAGTGGCCATTTGGCGCTGCAAAGAGGGAAAATAAAGCAGTCTGCACGAGTGAAGCACAGATTGGGGAGAGGAGAAAACGGAGGCACAGGAGGCACATTTCAGACAGACAGTGACACGAAACTGTTGTACTGCTGGATGTTTCGTTTGAGGATATCCGAGCATGGGCCAAGAACACGTTCAAATCTAGGTCGGTCCAGCTTCACACACTTCAAGGGGCCACGAGCCACGACTGTGGCAGCACGAGGACGATTCATCAGTAGTGCGATTTCACCTGGAGAAGAGAAAAGGAGGAGGATGAGAGTGGCTAACTTCTATGGAAAACTCATTTTCTTAGAGGTCCACTTTGTAGAAAGAAGAGAAAGCAAGTATTTACTCCTCTAATAACTTAGTGCAGGCCATACCGCATGAGACTTACCAAAAAAAAAAAAAACAAAAACAAAAATGAACCCAACTGATAGATATGAGACAATTTCAATGCATAACTAAGTAAAGGTAAAAATCTCACACTATTTCTCTGAAAACCAAGAGATTGCAATTAAAAAAATAAAAGGGGAAGAAAAGAAAAGTTATAAAACATTAAAATATCTCAGAGAGATGATTTAAAGAAGCAACGTATTTATGGTGAAAAAAATCCACATACCAAAATAATCAGAAGGGCCCAATCTTCCCACCTCAACAAACTCTTCATTTTCTGACCGACGTTGTAGCACAGCAGCTGAACCCTGTAAGAAAGTCACCAAAAAAACAAAATACTTTCTCAAATCCAGAGTGAAATTTTAAAGAACCTAAGCAATGTTAGCTACTTCATGGGAAAAAAAAAGGGGGGGGGGGGAGGAGAGAGGATTTAATGGTTATTTTAAAACCTGTTTTCCTATGATAAAAGATGACTGAAAAGTAATGGGCTTCGATTCCTATTTATTTAGTGTTTGCCCCCTCTCCCATCCCCGGAAGGTTCTTTCTCAGCAAGCCAAGGTACTAAAAGAGTTCAAATTCAGGAGTTAGCAAACTACAGCCCAAGAGCTGAATTCAGCCTATTTTTGTAAATAAAGTTTTATTGGAACATAGCCACACCATGTGTTTACCTATCACCTATAACTGCTTTTGCTTTGCTGCAGAGACCCTACCGCCCACAAAACCTACATTACTTACCATCTGGCCCTTTACAGAAAAAAAAATCCAGGGACCTCTGATTCAGATAAAATCAACTGAGCAACAACTGAGCCACATTTACAGCAATCTGCTACTTGAATGTGTTTGGCAGACAAGAATATCTGCTATACACTTCCATTCATTACAAAAATATAAAACATGGTTAACTTTTAAAATTTTAATTATCTTTGATCCTTATTTGCCAAAGAGTGCAAACACATGCATTTTAACAAGGATAGTGCAGAACCATCATGGTTTGCTATGCTGCTTGAGTTTTCTTTGGCCCACATGCTGAGGATTCATTTGGTTAGGTTATAAACTGAGGTCTAGGGCCCTTCCAGAATTTAAAATGCGGTTGCCTGGCAGAAAACCAAACAACAGTATTTCAAAATGAAAGATCATTTTAAAATACAACTGTCAGGTATTTTTAAAGACTAAAGCTAACAAGAAAAGGATGTCTGCTTTCATCATGATAATTCAGCATTGTATAGGAAGTTCTAGCCAGAGCAATTAGGCAAGGAAGAGAAATAAAAAGCATCCAAACTGGAAAGGAAGAAGTAAAACTATCTCTATTCGCAGATGACCTGACACTATATCGGGGAAATTCCAAAGACTCCACAAAAAAGCTATTAGCGCTAATAAATGGACTCAGTAAAATTGTAGGGTACAAGATCAACATTCAAAAATCAGTAGTGTCTCTATACATCAACAACGAACAATACAAAAAACGAAAATCAAGAAAACAATTCCGTTACAACAGTATCTACAAGAATAAAATACTTAGGAATAAATTTAACCAAGGAGGTTAAAGTCTTATAAAATGAATGCTATAAAATATTGCTGAAAGAAATGAAAGACTTAAATAAATGAAAAGAATCCCATTTTTGTGAACTAGAAGACTTAATATTGTTAAAAGGGCAATAACGGGAAGCGGACTTGGCCCAATGGATAGGGCGTCCGCCTACCACAAGAGAGGTCCATGGTTCAAACCCTGGGCCTCCTTGACCTGTGTGGATCTGGCCCAGGCGCAGTGCTGATGCACGCAAGGAGTGCCCTGCCATGCAGGGGTGTCCCCCGCATAGGGGAGCCACACGCAAGGAGTACGCCCCGTAAGGAGAGCCGCCCAGTGCGAAAGGAAGTGCAGCCTGCCTAAGAACGGTGCCGCACACACAGAGAGCTGACGCAACAAAAAGAAACACAGATTCCCGGTGCCGCTGATAAGGATGGAAGTGGTCACAGAAGAACACACAGCGAATGGACAGAGAGAGCAGACAACTGGGAGTGGGAGGGGAGGGGAAGGGCAGAGAAATAAAATAAAAGGGCAATACCATCCAAAGTGATCTACAGATTCAATATAATCCCTGTCAAAATTCCAGCAGCCATTTAGTAAAGATGGAAAAGAAGATCCTCAAATTCATATAAAATTGCAAGGAACCCCAAATAGCCACAACACTATAGGAAAAAAAACAAAGTTGGGAGAACTCACACTTATTTCAAGCTTCTTACAAAGCAGCAGAAATTAAGCAGTGTAGTACTGGTGAAAGTACAGTCGTATAGACCAGTGGAACAGACTTAAGAAATAAACCCACACATCAATGGCCAATTGTTTTTCAACAAGGTTGCCAAATCCACTCAACAGGCAAACAATATTGTCTCTTCAACAAACAGTGCTGAACTGTTGCCAACTGAATATATACAGACAAAATGAGGAACTGGACCGTCAACCTTACACCATAACAAAATTGGCTCAAAATGGATCAATCACTTTAATATAAGAACTTTTAGAAAAAACAAAAGGAAAATCTTCATGACCTTGTATTTAGCAATGGATTTTTAGCTAAGACACCAAAAGCATGAGCAACCAAAGAAAAAAAAGATAAATTGAATGTCACAAAATTTAAAACTTTTGTGGACTTCCAGAAAGATGGCAGATCAGAAGGAAACGGGACTCTCTTCTCCTCTAGGAAAATAGCTAGAAGATAGGTTGAAACAGCCTAGAAAAAGATCTTCTAGGGTTTAGGACACCAGGCGAAGGCTGGATACTGCCCAGAGGAGAAAGGAACAAACGAGGGGAATCGCAAGGACAGAACTGTGAGTTGAAACCAGTGGCTGATGCTGCTGGCACCCGCCACTACACTAAAGACACTTTAGAACTCTCAGGCCTCTGGGCCTGCTACTAAAGGGAGCTCCAGGGATACACCACCCCAGGAAAGGGGAGAGCAAGGGACACAGCCTAAGGCTGATTCAGTTTTTGACTCACGAATTTGTGGTCTGCTGTGTCCCAGGAGCCCTTCCAGGCTGGTGGGACCACGGCATTGCTTGGCTTGGGAGCCATCAAGGGGCTAAAGCTATCCTCCCAATCTCCTCCTCTACTAACAGGGATTGATGTTGAGGACTCACACGAGGGTGGAAATATTTCCGACCTGGGAAAAAGGAGGGGGCTGCCAGAGAAGGCTGGAGAACTGTCTCAGAGAAGTTTGAATTACAAGGCTCTTAACGCTCCAATCAGGAAGCTCTGTCACATCTGATCCCATCTGTGTTGCAACAAATAAGCTCTAGCACTGAACAGAGAGCTACCAAAAGGCGCCACCTGCTGGCAGACGAAATGAACGGGAGAAAATTTAAAATAAGTGAGAGGCTTTTTCTGGCCTTTATAGCTTCCCTCCCAAAGGTCCTACCTAGGAAGCCAGTCTGCAACCAAGGTTGAGCCAAGAATCAAAAAGCAGGGAAGCGGATTTGGCCCAATGGATAGGGCGCCCTCCTACCACACGGGAGGTCCAAGATCAAACCCAGGGCCTCCTGACCCGTGTGATGAGTTGGCCCACGTGTAGTGCTGATGCACACCAAGGAGTGCCCTGCCATGCAGGAGTGTCCCCCGCATAGGGGAGCCCCATGCTCAAGGAGTGCGCCCCATAAGGAAAGGTGCCCAGTGTGAAAAAAAGTGCAGCCTGCCCAGGAGTACCGCCGCACACATCGAGAGCTGACACAGCAAGATTATGCAACAAAACAAGACACAGATTCCAGGTGCCACTGACAAGGATACAAGCAGATAAAGAAGAACACACAGCGAATGAACACAGAGAGCAGACAATTGGGGGGGGGGGGGGGAAGGGAAGAGAAATATAAAATCTTAAAAAAAAAAAGTAGTGGTAACATAGCCTTCCTGCCACTAAATCCCTACAAAAGAGAAAGAAATTGAGCATCTGAGTAAACTACATCCTAATCAGATGCCTAGACATCAGCAAAAAATTAAGAGCCGTACTAAGAAAACAGAAGACATGGCCCAAGAAAAGTTATATATCAAAGCCCCAGAAGAAACACAGGATTTGAGAGAATTAGCGAGATGTACACAAACTTCCAAAATCAAATTATGAGTTAAAAGACAATATTACTAAAAGAGATAAATGACATCAAGACGACACTGAGCAAGTGCAAAGAAGAATTTGAAATCCTGAACAGAATAGTAACAGAGCTCATGGGAATGAAAGACACAATAAATAGGTGAGATCAAAACACATTAAAGAGGGAAGCGGATGTGCCCAACTGATAAAGCATCCACCTAACACAGGTTCAGGATTCCATACCCAGGGCCTCCTGGCCCTTGTGGTGAGCTGGCGCACACACAGTGCTTCCGTCCACAACGAATGCCATGCCACACAGAGGTGTGCCCACATAGGGGTGCCCCATGCGCAAGGAGTGCACCTCGCAAGAAGAGCCACCCTGCGTGAAAAAAGCACAGCCCGTCCAGGAGTGGCACTACACACACACACACACACACACGGAGAGCTGACACAGCAAGATGATGCAACAAAAAAGAGACAAAGATTCCCAGTGCCACCTGACAAGAATGCAAGCAACGCAGAAGAACACAAAGCAAATGGACAGAGAGAGCAGAAAACAGGGCGGGGGGGGGGAATGAATAAAAAATAAATCTTCAAAAAATATTTTTTTAACACATTAAAGGCAGACTTGCAATGACAGAAGAAAGAAAAAGTGATATAGACACAGTACAGCTCAAATTGGAGAGAAGAATGAAGAGAGAAAAAAGAACAGAAAAAATTGAGCAGGGGTTCAGAGAGTTGAATGACAACACAAAACACAACAACATACACGTCACAGGAGTTCCAGAAGGAGAAGAGAAAGGAAAAGGGGCAGAAAGAGTATACTGGGAAATCATAGCTGAAAATTTCCCAACTTTCATGAAAGAAATGAACTTACATGTCCAAGAAGCACACTGTACCCCAATCAGGATGAATCCAAACAGACCTACTCCAAGGCATAAACTACTCAGAATGTCAAATGTCATTGATAAAGTAAATTCTCAGAGCAGCAAAGGAGAAGCAAACCATCATGTACAAGGGACATCCAGTAAGATTTAGTGCAGATTTCCCTTCAGAAACCATGGAGGCAAGAAGACAGTAGTATGATACAATGAGGATACTGAAAGAGAAAAACTGCCAGCCAAGAATCCTTTATTTTCTCATTCTATAAAGATTTATCATTTCCAAATCCCAATGAAAGGAATTTGAGTAATTTGCCTATTGTTTTCTATGATGCACCTTAGAGATACCTCACTAAAAATTGGTATCTGACCCAACAGAAGATTATTTGCAGAACGTCATATTGCAGTGACAGTACTGAGGTTGAATGTTACACACATATTAAACTCTTTGAATTTCGTTACATCTTATTTATATAGAACACTGGTCCAATAACATAAAAATAGAGAACAGCAGCTGGAAATTTATCTCATTCAATATTCAGAAATAAAAGGGTTAAACACTCTTCCCATTATTTTCTGTATATAAGTCCTTTTTCACTCTGAAATCTGACTACAATCAAATTTGGCACTGTTCCAAGCTATTGTACTAACAGGATACTGAAGGCCATCACTATACAGCATACAGCAACATAAGGACTCTTTCATTCACCTATTCTGGCACACTTCCAAAATATACTCAACAGTCCAGTTGGCTAGGTGCCAAGGATTGGATATAAGCACAGGTACATATAAGCAGCAAGATTACAGTCAACAGACTGAAAACTGAAAATGGCAGACACAGTGAGCCAGCCAAGATTTCTTTTTCCAGCAAAACTGTCCTTCAAACATGAAAGTGAGTATGAAATATTCACAAACAGAAACTAAGAGAATTTGCAAAAAAGAATCCACCTTTAGGGGAAATATTAAAGGAAACCTTGGAACCTGAAATAAAAAGACAGCAGAGAAAAGGCCTGGAGCAGAGTATAGAAGAAGGAATAGAGAAAGGATAACCAAAAACGTAAAAAAAAAAAAAGATATGACATAAGAAGACAAAAGAATAAAATGATGGAGGTAAATAATGCATTTACACTAATATAATTGAATTGAATAGGTTAAACTCCCCAATCAAAAGATACAGGCTGACAGAAAGGAAAAAAAGCATGAGCATCCACATGCTGTCTACAAAAGACTTCCTTAGATCCAGGGATGCAAACCGGCTGAAAGTGAAAGGTTAGAAAAAGATACTACATGTAAACAGTATCCAAAAAAGAGGAGTAGCTATACTAACATCAGACAAAACAGACTTTAAATGCAAAAAAAGTTATAAGAGATACAGAAGACCATTATATATTAATAAAAGGGACAATCCATTAGGAAGATACAACAGCCATTAATATCTATGCACCTAACCAGGATGCCCCAAAATACACGAGAAAAACTCTAGCAAAACTGAAGAGCAAAACAGACACCTCTACAGTAATCACTGGAGACTTCAACAACCCACTCACATCACTGGATAGAATAACTAGACAGAAGATTAACAAGGACACAGAGAACATAAACAATATGATAAACAAGTTAAACCTAACAGACATATACAGAACACTACACCCAAACTCAGGAAGTTATACATTCTTCTCAAGTGCCCATGGATCTTTCTCCAGGACAGACCACACTGTTAGGGCACAATACAGCTCCCAGTAAGTATAAAAAGACTGAAATTATACAAAGCACCTTCTCAGATCATAACGAAATAAAGTGGAAATTAGTAATAGACAGGGAAAAATTCTCAAATGTGTGGAGGCCGAACAACACACTCCTAAATAATCAGTGGGTCAAAGAAGAAATTACAAATGAAAACGAGAACACAACTTATCAAAACTTATGGGAAACAGCGAAGGCAGTTTTGAGAGGGAGAACAGCAAACCAACCCAAAGCAAAAAAGAAGGAAAGAAATAATAAAGATTAGAGCAAAAATAAATGAAATTGAGAACAAAAAAAATAGAGAAAATCAACAAAACCAAAAGCTGGTTCTTTAAGAGTATCAACAAAATTGACAAACCCCTAGCTAGACTACCAAAAAAGAGGAGAAAATGCAAATAAATATGATCAGAAATGAAAGGGAGGAAATTACAACCGACCCCAAAGAAATAAAAAAAGGCTCATAAGAGGATATTATGACAAACTACAAGCCAACAAACTATACAACCTAGATGAAATGGACAAATTCCTAGAAATACACAAATAACCTGCACTGATGCTATAAGAAATATAACTTAACCAACCAACCACATTTAAAGAGATTGAACCCATCATTCAAAAACTCCCAGCAAAGGAAAAGTCCAGGAACACATAGCTTCACAGGTGAATTCTAACAAGCATTTCAGAAAAATTAACATCAATCCTGTTGATACTCTTCTAAAATCGAAGAAGGGAAAATTACCCAACACAGCTTAATATAGACTTGCAGCTTAATATAGACTTGCCCTGTGACCCTGCAATACCACTACTGGGTATACACCCATAAGAACTGAGAGCAGTGACATAAACAGTCATGTGCACACCGATGTTCATAGCAACACTATTCACGACTGACAAAAGATGAAAACAACCCAGGTGTCCATAAACTGATGAGTGGATAAACAAACTAGTGTATTCACACGATGGAATATTATGCAGCTATAAGAAGAAACGAAGTTATAAAGCACATGACAACATGGATGAACCTGGAAGACATGTTGAGCAAAGCAAGCCAGACACAAAAGGACAAATATTGTATGGTTGCATTACTATTAACCAAATATACTGTGTAACATATTGCATGATTTTAAAAAAAAATTTATATGTATCCAGTACATTTAATTTAGAAATGTATGTTTTTAGTCAACTGTGTTTTCTTTTTATTTTTTAACTCTTGATATTTTCAATTATTAAATGTATAAAATAAAGTTAAAAAAACACTTTTGTGCACCTACGGAAATTAGCATGAAAATTAACAAACTACAGAAAATATTTAAAATCATATTTGTGATAAAGGTCACCAAAACATATAAAAAACTCTTACAACTCAAAGGACAAGCAACCCATTTTAAACAATGGGTAAAGAACCTGAATAGACATTTCTCTAAAGAAGACATACAAATGGCCAACAAGCAAATGAAAAGATGCTCAACATCATTAACCATTAAGGAAATAACATTAACCATTAAGGAAATAACAATCAAAACCACAATGAGTGGTGATGCGTGGGAAAAATACAATTAATTTAACTTATGGATTATAGTTAACAGCAATATTATAATATTCTTGCATCAATGTCAAAGAAGGTACTATATCAATGCAAAGAGTCAATAATAGGGGGGATGGGATTATTTCATTTGGACGAAGGAAAACATTCAAAAATTTACTGAGGCAATGACTTCACAATTCGTGATGAAAGTGAGAGCCACTCAGTGTATACTTTAGACTGTACAAGGCATGCAACGCATAACACAGTAAATCACAAGGTCAAAGATGGATTACGCTTAACAGTACAATTATGAAAGTGTTCTTTCATGAACTATAACAAATGTATAATACTAATACATAGTGTTAATAATGGGGGAGTATGGGAAAAATATACCAAACGTATGCTATGGACCATAGTAAGTGATAACAGTCTGATAATGTTCTTTCATACTCTCTAACAAACATTCCACAACAATGTAAAATGTTGGTGGAAGGGTGTTGTACGGGAATTCTGCATATTACGCATGATTGTTTTGTAAGCGCACAACTTCTCTAATAAAAAAATACATATATCAAAAAAAATTTTTTTAATTAAAAAACAATACAAGATACCACTTCATACCCACTAGGGATGGCTATAATCCAAAAATGGGAAATGAGTGTGGGCAAGGATGTGGAGAAACTGGAGTTCTCATATACTGCTGTCGGGAACTCTAACAAGATGCAGCCACTGTGGAAAATAGTCTGGTGGTTCCTCAAAAAGTTAAACACAGAATTACCATTATGACCCAGCCAATTCCACTCCTAGGTCTAGTATACCTCGTTTTACTGCATTTGCAGATACTGCATTTTGTTTTACAAATTGAAGGTCTGTGGGCATCCCTGCGTTGAATCAAGTCTATCGATGCTATTTTTCCAACAGCTTGTGCTCACTGTGTCTGTGTCACATTCTAATTAAGATATGTACACTGTTTCTTTCTAGATATAATGCTATTGCACACTTAAGAGACTACAGTACAGTGCAAACAAATTTTTATATGCACTGGAAATCCAAACAATTAACTCCCGTTACTGCACTATTTGCTTAATTGCAGTGGTCTAGAACCAAAGCCGCAATATCTATAAGGTATACCTATATATACCCAAAAGAATTCAAAACAGGTAGTCAAAAACAAATTCTTGTACAACACTACTAACTATTCACCATAGGGGAAAGGTGGAAACCACCCAAATGTCCATCAATGGATGAATGGATAAGCAAAATGTGGTGTATCTATACAATGGAGTATTATTAAGCAATAAACAGGAATGAAGAACTGGTACATGCTACCAACTGGATGAACCCTGAAAACAATATGCTAAGAAGGGAGGAACAAAAGATTATATTTTTTTTATGATTTCATTTATGTAAAATATCTAGAATAGGTAAATCCAGAGACAGAAAGGAAACTGGTGGTTGCCAGGTGCTGGGGAACAGGGAGAATGGGGGACTGACTGCTTAATGCATACAGAGTTTTCTTTTGGTATGATGAAAATGTTTTGGAAAGCGATAGAAGTGGCAGCTGCACAAACATTTTGAAGGTACATAATGTCAATAACAGTGTTTCATTTTAAATGGTTAATTTTATGTTACATGAATTCACCTAAATAAAAAAAAATACTAAAAAAAAACTAAAGCCATAAATTAGAATTAGGACCTTTTTCCCCACTTATGGCGTACAACTTCTTCAAGTATCAAATGCAGCGTGCTTTACCTCTAAAATAATGAAGAACTCATCCCCTGGTTCTCCCTGAACCACAATCTTTTGCCCATCTTCAAACTGGACTGGTTCCAAAGCATCAGCAACTGTGAGACGTTCCCACTTGTCCAGAGATTCTGAAAGAATCAAAAGAATTTCTCTGTATTATTTGGTATTGATAAAAATTTCAAATATAAGCAAAGTACAAAGAGACTCAACCAAATAACCATGTCCATTCAACATTCCAGCAATGTCTCAAAGATTAAACTTGGCACCTGTCTTCAATGACCTGTAGTCTAGTCTCATATTACCTACAGATGACCCTTAGGATCCTTACTTCAGCAGCCCAGGGTCCAGGTTAATTAATACCAACTGCACCCAATGGTGAAGGAATAAGAAAATGTAACTGTTAATTGAGTTTTCCTAAAGATTGCCATCAATGCAATTCAAACCTACAATTACAGGTCCCAAAAATAATAGTGTCACTAACTTTATTACCTATATTTTTCCAATGATTTATAGAAATAACTTCCCTATTTAAATTCATTTATTAAATGAATTGAAAATAAGTTTTGTTCCCAAAGGCCAAGACTAATATCCAAGATACTAAGCAAAAGCAACCATCCACAGAAAAGGCAAAACAATGGCAGAATACTGGTACCTTATAAAAATGGTCATTTCCCTCCAAATGAAGAACAGGTATTAATTACATCTCCAAGTCCACATGACAAAATGCACAGAAGTACCTCCAATTAAACCGCTTTATTCTGAATTTCAAAACTTAAGAAATTTTTTCCTGAGGATGCTACCAAATGACACCTAATCTTTCCAGAGAGGAAATGCGCTTGTGGAAATACTCCTTTCCTGAACAAATGAACTCAATGGTGGAGGAGCAGGGACAAAAGTCAAAGAGAATAAATGAATGTCGACAGTCAGAAGAACAAGTTAAGCCTTTCTGTCTCATCAGGAGGAAAAAGTAACACTTATAATTCTAGAAAGCTTTTCTCAAGTCCAATTAGTTCTAGTAAGGTTTGTCATCTATTAGCAAAGAAAACACTTTAAAATTACTTCTGAGTCAAAGCTTTAACTCTGTCAAATAAAATTCCATGTATTTTTCATTACTATTAGCAAACAAAAGTATAAATGAGTTACAATAACCAGAGTGGTTTTTATGAAACCCAATAATTCTTAACCTATCAATAATAATCCAGTTTAACAAAATTCTCTGTGAAATCTTTCAGAACTCACCTAAAATGGAGACTTTACTAAGGAATTCTTCATACATCTTCCGCTTTCTCAGTGTGCTTCCCTATAAATGGAAAGAGAAACAAAAATCACATCTAAAACTGTCATTATTACATAATGCTATGGAAAAATAAATCTTAAGTCTTAAAAAAGCAAAACTCAGAAAAGTCAAAGCTTGCGGTTCCTTCTTTTTGGAGTGAGATTATTTTTCTTCATGTTGAAGATTGTGAACCCCTATGTTAAGCTCTATAAAAACGGCCCTTGGTAAAATGTACTTAAAAGGAAAACCTGGCAACGGCCGCAGAGAGTTCCTAGCACTATCAATTAGCGAAATTTCAAATAAGCAAATGATCAATTATCAAAAACAACCAATATATGTGAGTATAGATTAATATATTCCTAGACCAGGGTCCTTATCCCGTCCCCAGGCCCCACAGAAGTAAGGATATAAACTGCTGGCACTTAGGAGAAAGAAAAAAAAAAAAAAGACAACAAACCATGGGCTCCAAATTTAACCAAACTGTCATATAAACAGATTGTTAAATATATCTGGATAAAGACAAGAAAAAAACACATAGACCAGTGCAATAAAGATTTCTTATACCAGCTAAATTGTCTTAGCATGGTTATATACATTAATCTCCAAAACATAAAAAAATTTCAAAACATATCATACTATATACTTTCAGACCAGAAAGGCATTGTACAAATTTAAGAAAAACATTCAGAATGACCAAAGTCATTAGCTGGGACTTAAACTTCAAAGCTACTCTATAAACCTGTCACATAGTTCTCAAAAAGCTGGACTATATCAGCAGAATGTTCCCGTGGTTTTTAATTTTGTTCATATCTTTAGTGAGAAGGGCATAACCTTTGTATTATAAGACACTTGACAGTTTAGGGAAGTCGATTATTTCCGACTGGCACTAAATAACTTCAGGCACTTAAGAGTAACACTTATCAAATTATCTGTGATGCTTAAGGATTAGTTGAGTTCAGATGTGCTACAGGCAAATGGACAGATTTTCAAGCATGAGATTACCATTACATATATACCACATTTTGTTTCCCATGTTATTTCTGACCAAACTTTTACTCTAAAAAAAATTACTGTCTTCAAATGGTATAATGAACAATGCTAATTAAGTGTGATGCAAAGTACTGATTAGGAAAAGTAATATTTCCTTTTAAATTTGACGATAATGTTATTTCAAACATTAGTTACATAGATGGAAATTCTAAATCACACTCCAAGAAAAACCATGGTGACTTACCATAAGGATTCTTCTATAGCTGTCTCGGTCAATGCCCCACAATTTCACATTTGTCTTTGCTTTGACTGTGGCTGCTCTAGGTGTTCCATAAATCAAAGCAAGTTCTCCAAAGCTCCCTCCTTCCCAACACTGGTTGCCCATTCATTGTTGACATAGACCTAAAATGCAAATGATATCAAATAACTGTTCTGTTCTACATACACAAACACATGAGAATTAAAAACCCTCAAACCTTTTTAAAGTGTCAGAACCTGAACTTTGCTCTAAAAAGTAAAATAATGTTTTCAGTACACAGTAGAGCAAAACAGGTGACTTTTGTCAATGAGTAAAGAAGTTGAAAATGCCTGTGATTTATTAGGTTTAATTATCCGATAAGAAAAAGATCCTCTGTATACCATAGGGATGATCAGAAGAAAAGCTTAATTATTAACAATAATCATACACATTACCAGGCGAAGCATTTTACTTGCACAGGTCAATGAATTTTTCCAATAATCCCATGAGATCAATGCTACTATTATTCCTATTTCATTGTAAACAAGCTTTACAGAATTAAGAAAGTTGTACTATGTCTCATAGCTAAGAGTGGCTGGGTCTAGACTCTCCCTTGAGTTTGTCTTACTCCATAGTATGCACTTCTTAACCACTATTCCAACAAGTTTTGAAATGCTTGTCAAGCTAGAGAAACTTACCTTTAAGAAGTTTCTTTGTGTCATTAAAATACTTGGTAAAGGTGTGGCTGCAAGCACTACTGGAATTTGACACACAAGGCTATAATATTCAACCCTTCAGAAACACTATTTAGAAATACTATTCTAGAAGCAATAAAACCAACACATTGACTTTGAGGATTATCAACATATTTTTGCTATAATTAAAGCTTACATCCATCTCTCCTTGATCAATCACATAGAAGTTATCACCTTCATCACCTAAAAGAAAGTAAAAAAGCTAGAAGCATATTCCAAATTAAAGGAACACAAGTTAAAACTATCAAATTAATATAAAGCAAACCCATTTTATAGTGGTGCTGTGAGATAAAAGCTTACATTACAAATTAACACAATCATTCAGAACGAAAAATCCAGCATTGTATTTTAAAAGTCCTAAGTCTGATTAATTTTTATAATCCTCTCATGATGAATACCTCTGGAAAAAATAACTAAAAACAAACCATGCATATGTGTACAAAGAAATTACTTGCTATGTCACCTAATAACAACAAAAAACTAGAAACAACTCAAAAAATTAAGCAGCAAAATATCAGACTGCCACTAAATGGGAAAATATATGGTTTATGAATACCCATGAAAATGTCAAGAGTAAATAAGAAAGAAAAAAGGGGAGGATAACGAAAAGATGAGATTTTGGATGTTAGTCTAAGTAGGCAAAAACGTAAGAATCAGTAGAAGACATGGAACCTTGTAAATAGATGGGCTTTATGAAGAATGTGGGTGTTCTGCTTACATCCTCTTTTATTTTAAGAAAGGTTATTTATCAATATAAAGGATTTAAGAGACAAACTTTTGAAATTCCGTACAATATTCAAAATAAAAATGCAAGGATTTCCTTTAATGGTTATTATTAATATTAAACGAAACTGTAACAGATGCTGGCGAAATATTAGTCCCTTGGGGAAAAGCTGTGCCTTTTAGCTCAGAGGATTTTAATTCAAGAAAATAAACAGAAAGAGGGAAATAAAAACCTCAAACAAAGCAAAACAAAAACAAATCTCCTCTCCCGTAACATGGAATTCACAGAAATAGCAGCCCTTACCTTGCTGAATAACAGTCTCTCCAGCAATAAAGGAGACTGGAAACATGGCATCAAAAATATCACTGGATAGGAGAGAAGGCCTTGGGTTACATTTCGCATGTCTTTTCTTTGGATTTCAAACATTTAACCTTAGAATTAAAGCTGCCAGATTCTTGGTCCCACAGTCATCACACATGAATTATTATTAAGAGCTTTAAAATTTACAACAACAATGAGAATAGTTGTGGACTACAGCCTCACTGGAAAAATAGTATGTATAAGAAAGAATCTGTACCTACCTTCTCTCATTATCATCAAGATGTGAAAACAGCACATTCTTTTCAATGGCTTTGGCTAAAGCAGCCATTGTCTTGTAATCTTTTGGTATAACCTATGAAAGAATTGAAGGTCAAATGACAATTTCACAAACCAAAAACATTTCATGTTTGCCACCTGCGTTTCAACTAAATGTCAAACTACTTAATGGTAGTTAAACAAGACTGCTTTGAGTTAAATATCTTCACGACAACATATCTGTACTACCTTTGATTCACAGAGTACTCAACAAATATTGACTAATTAATCCCTTTGCCCACAGTGAGATCCATATTTAAAGGCTAGTATTTGGTTTCCATTTAACAACTAAAGGGACAAAAACACTTTGACCAAGGTCACTATTTTGAGGCAAAACTAAACCTTAATTTTATGACAATTGGTCAGTTTTTAAACAGCGATCATGTAGTATTAGTTTCATAAGCCTTAAGTGCCAGGACAATTGTGGTTCCCCTTAGGGCTAACAGCATAACACGAACTGACAGGCCAGCTAAAAGGAAAAGATTAGGATGAATGAAACTAGGAGGATAAAAGGTTAAATGCCTCCACATGAAGAACAGGATGTCAAAAACCCGACCTCATGATTCGAGAGAAAAAGGAGTACTAGTGCTGCCTGCTCCTTCTACAGTACTACAATAGCACAGAAAAGAGACCCCCAAAATTCACTGGTTTGTCATTACTATTGGTTATTTTCTCTGACGGCACATTATTACAGAAATGTGTTCTTTAGTACCCAAGAACTATACAGAATGAAGTAGGATTTACCGTTTTATATTTCACTATTCAAAATACTGCACACCTTCATCAAGTGAGACCAGATGACCAGCAAGTGAGTTAACAACATTTCCCCATTGGTTAGATATCAGAACTACCTTTCGAACATATGAAGCAGCATCTTCCTCAGTGTAAACTTCAGCACTGATGGCACCTCGTCGCCTCCGGCCCTTCACCACTGGGTTGGGTGGAGGAGGAGAGATTTCATCCTCCCGCGAGTCAGTACGGATGCTTGCTTTCTGCAGATTCTGAATCTGTTTAGCCTCCTCCTGAAAGAAATGATGGGTTTGTAAAATGAAATTCTTCACCCATGTAAAGCTGGCATTCTCATATACCAATCATAATCCATCCATCTCAGTCAATTCAAGCCTCTTCCTCTATTACCAGTGTGAAAGTTAGGGGGGGACAGGTCATTTCTAAATGGAAAAATGGACAGTAAAGTTTGAAAAGAAACAGTCTCAAATGACTGCACTGTTCTCTCATGATAATAGTACTATACTTTATTAATGAGCTAAAGCCATTAGTATAAGGACACATAATATGCATGGAAAAAATAAGATATTCAGAGTAACAAAACACTGACAACAATTATTTGCAATGCATGTGACTAATAAATTACAAAACAAAATACTGGGAGGCAGACAAGGCTCAACTGAAAGAGCGTCCACCCACCATATAGGAGGTCCAAGGGTTCGATACCCAGGGCCTCCTGGCTCATGTGGTGAGCTGGCTCATGTGCTGAGCTGGCTCATGCGCAGTGTTGCTGTGCACAAGGAGTGCTAGTCCATGCAGGGATGCCCCCGCATAAGGGTGCCCTCCACGCAAGGAGTGGCCCCTGCACAAGGAAACCCGCCCCACGTGAAACCGCAGCCCACTGAGAAGTGGTGCCACACACACAGAGAGTTAATGCAGCAAGATGACACGATAAAAAGAGACACCAGTGCCAACTGATGAGAATACAAGCGGACACAGAAGAACACACAGAGAATGGACAAAGAGAGCAGATGGGGGGGGAAATATGATTAATTTTTAATGCTGCTGCAGATAATAAGACACACCCCATGCCCCACTCCCCCAAAAAAGAATGTTATCTGTAACAATTCATATGCAGAAGTAGCCAAAAGATGTCTAGATTACTGAGCTATTTCATCATTAATTCAATAAGCAACACCTGGATCTGCCATGCCAAGTCCCACACAGGGTAATGGGAACATAAAGACAAACAGGAAAGGGGTGGCAGATGTGGCTCAACTGATAGAGCGCCCATCTACTAGGTCCCGAGTTTGATCCCCAGGGCCTCCTGACCCGTGTGGTAAGCAGGCTCACGCGCAGTGCTGCCACACGCAAGGAGTGCCATGCCATGCTGGGGCGCCCCCATGTAGGTATGCCCCACATGCAAGGTGTGCACCCCACAAGAAGAGCCGCCCCGTGCGAAAAAAGCATAGCCTGCCTAGGAGTGTCACCGCACACACAGAGAGCTGACAGAGCAAGACTACGCAACAAAAGAGACAGTTTTCCAGTGCCACGGGATAATGCAAGCAGACACAGAAGAATACAGAGAGCAGACAACGGGGGGGAAGGGAGGGAAGGGCAGAAAAATAAATAAACCTTTTTAAAGTTTTTTAAAAAATAGGAAAGGGTCCTAAGCTTTCCACATTCTAGCTAGAGTCCTGAAAATAAACAAATGAAAGACATGATGTGACAGTAACCATGAATTTAAATGGGCTCAGCTCTGACAGTACTACTCTCAGCAGAGCTTAGATGCTTTATTATCAGATCTTACATTTGAAGTTAATAAAAAAAAAAGAATGTACCTGCTTTTAAAAAGCTACTTATTGAACCAATTTAAATAAAAACTGAGACAAATGGACTTAACATAGTTATTTTTCAAACCTAGGGCCTTAAAAAGAAATTCCTCTCAGATCTGCAATGAAGAATGAGTAATAATGGCTAAAGTAAGGGGGGAAACCCATTGTCTACTACTGTTTCATTCACTAAGCCATTCTGCATTATTTTTCTAAACCATCTTTCCAATTCTTAATAAAGTTAACATTTGTCAAATAGCTTAGCATATTTTTTAATACAACAAAAATTTAAGATGCCTTTCTTTTCCTGCAAGGTACTCTGCCCTGCTTTGGGCATCCAAATAAATACAAGAACTAATGCAGCAAGAAAAGTTTAGAAGAGAATCATCAAGTTGTTAGCACTGTTCATTCCTATTAGTAGAATCTTTCCTGATTCTTTATTTTCTTCTTTTTTTGGGAGAGGGCAAAGGTTATCTTTATTTTTCTCATTTATCTTGATTTTCAGATCTTCAATTAAGAAAAAATACAATGTAACAAAATACACTAATTTTTTATATCATATTTAATTACAAAAGCATTTACTTTTTGACCCTGTAATTGTACTTCCAGGAATTTATTCTAAGATATGCATATGTCTGAAATGATATGCATACAAAGGTATTCAATGCAACATGGTTTTTAAGAGTAAAACATTGGAAATCACCGAAATGACAAATTATAGTGCATCCATACAATGGCTCACAGTGCACAGGTCAGAAAAGAATAAGGAAGTTCTTTTGTCTGGAAATGCATAGATAATCTCTGGAATATTGGTTTAAGTAAAGCATCAGGGTAGTTAAGACTTCATTTTTACACCCCTTTGTATCTACAGAAATCTGAATTAAGTGTGAATATGAACCCTATTTTAAAAATACATTTTTTAGAAAACTCATTTCATTTTCATTCTGTAGTTCCAACAAGTAAGGTTTCCCATTCCATATTAACACAAAACTACAAAACTCAAATCTCCCTAAAGCATAAGGGTATAAAGGAAAAGACAAACCCTACCCCCAAAATGTCACTGGTATTTCACAAAAATGTCATGGGATAAAACCCCAAAAACCCCACAAATATCATCTAATTTGGGACTGTACAACCTAACAGAATTCTTTTTTTTAAAAGATTTATTTTTATTTCTTTCTCTCCCCTTCCCCCCGCCCCAGTTGTCGTTCTGTGTGTCCATTCGCTGTGTGTTCTTCTGTGTCCGCTTCTATTCTTGTCAGTGGCACCGGGAATCTGTGTCTCTTTTTGTTGCGTCATCTTGCTGCGTGTGTGCAGCACCACTCCTGGGCAGGCTGAACTTTCTTTCATGCTGGGCAGCTCTCCTTACAGGAGGTGCACTCCTTGCACGTGGGGCTCCCCTATGTAGGGGACACCCCTGCATGGCAGGGTACTCCTTGCGCCCATCAGCACTGTGCGTGGACCAGCTCTACATGGGTCAAGGAGGCCCTGGGTTTGAACCGTGGACCTCTCATGTGGTAGGCGGATGCTCTAACCGTTGAGCAAAGTTCACCTCCCTAACTGAATTTTTAAGACGATTTTGAAGTACCAAAAACATTTTGATTTTAAAATTTTTTTTTCATGGATGCTAGCAAGTCTTTTTGAAACAGTAATCTGAATATAACTTTATCTTGATGACTCAGTGCCACTACCGAGACCATCAACTTCTAATACGTACTATGATAAATTTTTTATCCTTTCTCTTGTTTTCATTCTGTTCTCATTTCCTTCCTCCTTAGCTCTTTCACTAATTAAAACAAAAACAAAAACCCCGGTCTACATAATGGTTAATAGCATAATGGCCTAGAGTATTAGGTTTAAATTCTGTCCCCATCGCTTATTACATTTTCACAATTATTCATTCCCTTCCTGCCCTTACCATTCTTCCCTGTAGGTGAAATAAACCTCCCATGCCCCTGGACTTTGGGCTTCACCATATGACTTGCTTTAGCCATGAAATGTAAGTTGACATGCCATATGATGTTTGCTTCTGCACTCTGGTTCTGTCCTCTTGAGCTTCTGTCCTCTCCCTGCCTTGAGAACACCATGCCTTACATAGCGGCTGCTCCTTCCGCTTCACCCCGCAAACTCCATGTTGTCAAGAAGACAAGAAGGGGCGGCGGACTTGGCCCAGTGGTTAGGGCATCGTCTACCATGTGGGAGGTCCGCGGTTCAAACCCCGGGCCTCCTTGACCCATGTGGAGCTGGCCCATGCGCAGTGCTGATGCATACAAGGAGTGCCCTGCCACGCAGGGGTGTCCCCCACGTAGGGAAGCCCCACGCACAAGGAGTGCACCCCGTAAGGAGAGCCGCCCAGCGCAAAAGAAAGTGCAGCCTGCCCAGGAAGGGCACCGCACACATGGAGAGCTGACACAACAAAAGGAAACAGATTCCCGTGCCGCTGACAACAACAGAAGCGGACAAAGACAACGTAGCAAATAGACACAGAGAACAGACAACGGGGCGGGGCGGAATAAATCTTCAAAATGAAAAAAAAAGACAAGAAGGGATGAGCCCAACATAGCTACACGTAACCAAGAAATAACAATATAAAATCTGGGGGCTGTATGCTGTTCCAGCAAAAGCTGACTACTGCACTGTATGACCACCAGACAAGTTATTTAATTTCTCTGAGCTTTACCTGCTTCCTCTATAAAATGGTGATAATCACCTACCTCACACATTTCAAAGAATGAGCTAATATGTATAAATACTTCACATAGCACCTGACACACACAGACACTCTATGGTCATGGCCATTATAATTCCTCTGCCCTATCACACAAGCTAGGTTCTAATAAATACATGTATTTCACGTATAAAAAAGTCTCAAATTCCAAATGATGATCTGAAGTGCAAAAGCTTTTAAAGAAACAACTGTGAGAGCTTTTTGGTGTATTTCTTACTGAGTAGTTGAGGGTACCAGAAATATGAACCCTAGGTTATGAAGAATTATTAATACCGACTTGGGATGTCACAGCGTATTTTCAGACATACAAACCTGACACCTAATATGTAGAATAATGACATGTTAAAAGCTGAAAATCTAGGGTTACTTGAAAGTCCAGGTAGCTGTGGTCAACCCTGGTTAAAAGAGTGTACACAAGTTCATAAAGACCTTTGAATTACAGAGAAAAGTTTGTTAAACTATGACTTTTAACAGGTGGTAAAGAAGTCAATACACATTAAATCTTAAAAACCCATTTGCAAAGAAACTACTGTAACAATTATATCTCGCTTTCCAGCTTGATTAGTGTTTAAACAGTGCTGTGATTAAGAACAGGCTTTGAAACTAGCACCACTCATTCAACACTACCTATAAAAAGACACATACTTAATGTCTCACCAACTTTATCCCCTCGTTTGATGGTTTCTATTGATGTCCAAAGAGAAGAGGGATCAACTTACAGTGACCCATTTCAAAACAAGATCTCCAGGAATACGCTTTATTTCAAAACAGGGAAGACCCATGGTCTGGCCTTATGGTACTTTCACTAACTCTATGGAAGTTATTTAAACAAGAGGAAGCCAGAATTTCTACCATAATTGCAACACAGAAAGCTATGTTCATGGCAACTGATTACTTTTTTTTAATTATTCTAATCATGGTACTAAACTTCAAATTTAACAAAAAGCTTTAATAAAATAAAAATTAACATCACTGTGCCACCCACTTTTTAAAAATCTTAGTATAGATTCTTTTTCTAATAAGTTCTGCTGATTAAGAAATTGTCCAAGTCAATGGGATTTTATAAATAATAAATCTTTCTTTAAATCAAGATTTAATAAACATATACCTGAAAAATTTCCTGCCATTTGGTTCATAATAATAATTACCATCTCAAAACTTCATTATGTACAAGAAAATCTATAAATTTATCCTACTGATTTCAAGAAACGAATCAAACATACAACTCAAACTACTCAAAACATTTAGTGATCCAGGCTTTTTCATTCATAATTTCATGAGGGAAATTAATTGAAGTGTTGTCTTTGATGCAAATTACCATTTTGCTTAGAAAAGCATGCATTATATACTTAGATCACACTCAAATACACACAATGACAATGAACAACAAAGATTATATCCTGGATTACTTTTTTTTAATGAGGGTAAAAGTTCTGACCAAAATTATAGAGTAAATTTTTGACAACTGTCAATCATGACATCTCAGCTCTACAGTCAATTCATGTGAAATACACTCTACAGTAAAAGGGATTGCACTAATTCAGAATTTCTTATTTATCTATCACAACTTGGACTCAAATGTTGCATTACACTTGTTTTAAAAGGTGGGATAAGGCTTATTGCTTTGTCAAATAAAAGCATTACCTACTTTCAAGTACCCTAGAAGCTCTCATTTCATGTTAACTGCTGTACTGCTTCCAATCAATTTTATCTGTCAGAGTCAGTTCTATTAATTAAAACAGTTACAAGGAAATGACTGGAATTTTTTTGTTAGCCAAGTAGGCTTAGCCTACAGATTCACTTTCTGGTAAATTCTAATAATTAGGAACTCTAAAACTATTAGAAATGTCTTTTTTTTTTTTTTGCAAATTGTTTCAGACCACTCATTGGTTAGAATACTATTTTCCCCAAAAAATACAAGTCAACATGATTCTATTATATTAAATTTTGCAATTTTCAAGGTCCTTCATCACCTCCCCACATTGTTACCTTCTCCAACCTCTCAAAGTATTCCCTGAGGAATGCCATGGGTCTCTCAGGCCGAGCAGTGCACAACTGCACAATAGAATCCTTGAGCTGCGCCTGAATGTTGTGCTTCTGGACGTAGAGCTCACATTCCCGGAGGCTGCGTTCTTCCTCACTGGCGGCAGTGCTGCCAGACGCCATGGTTTTCTCTACAAAACAAAAACAAAAACACACATACATATGCTTGTGTAAACAACTTACAAAGAGCAAATGCCAATTTGACTTTTGACCTGCCAAATTCACTAGGCAATTGGTTCATAGAGATTTTTTGTTCACTAAATATACATATATAAAAAGGGGAGACTTGGTGACTAGGGAATAAAATATGTACATAAATAGCATTCTTCCAAAAAGAGTTTCATTTGGTCTAAACAGCAAGAGGCAATAACCTCTGCTCCTGAGAGGAAGTATGAGCCACTATCTCCTGTAGAGGCAGGCTGCAGAGGAGTCAGGCCCTAAAGGGAATTTCATTCAGTCCTTCCCTGTAAAAGAAATCATGATGACGTAGGAAGTATGTAAATGGTAAACAGGACAGAGAGTTACAAGGGCACACAAGTCTGCTCTAAGAGAGAGCAAGTAAGCAAAATGAAGAACATCTGACATTCCCTACACGTAATTCCTATCCCGTGGGAGTGTCCTAATGTCACGCAGCAAACCACTGGAGCAAAGGACCTGATCAGCCAACTATCAGAGTAATCAAAATTTTTAAAGACACAAAAGGAACCCTAGAAGAGTTTTTAAAAGCAACCTTTTACTCCAGAATCTTTTACCAGATTCCAGCCATAAATGACAATACACCTGACCTGTGATAAAAGATGGAAAATCCTTAGTAGCAAAAAAAAAAAAAAAAAAAAAACTTTACCAAGTAAATTGTAAAACAGTTAGACAGGAAAATGTCAAAACATTTTCTTCATTTGAAATGTTTGTGTAAGTCTGAAACTTACATAAACATTTAATAAAATACGTTTAATAGATTTTAGAGGGTTTGCACTACCTTGATGTAAAATAAATAGGGATATAATAATGAGAAGCTTACCATGGCATTAAAAGCTTAGTAATTTAACAGCAGGATCATAAACAGTTGTCCTTCCAACTCCTAGTTACTAAGCAGTTAAGATTAGAAGATGTTCCCCTCCATTCTACAACTGAATTCAATACTAATCGAACTTTTCCATTTATAAAGCACACACAAGTGATATGCAACTGTAAATATAAAAAGAGAAATACCACAGTAAGAGCTATTCTAAAATGGCATGCTGTTACTCATTTTGTTTTGACAACTTTCATGATAAAGGTCAATAACAAGTAGATTAACAGACCATGAGAAAGTTTGTGGCTCCAAGACAAGCACATGAATAAGAGGCCATGGAAAAAGAATTATGCTGCTACTTCAGAAATAAACACTCAAAAACAAACAAAAAAACAAAGAAAAAAAAACTTTTATTTATTTTAGGGTAGATTTGTACCAGCCACTTTTCCAGATCAAGCATATGAACTGAGAATCCACTTCAGTAGCTTTTCTGTATTTCAAATAACACAGAAGGCCACCAAGAACAATGATACATCTGACCTTTTATGCTTCAAAGCATTTATATTTCAGAAATATATCAATACCTCTATTCAACTGATCAGAGAAATCATTCAAAGATCAGGTCTCTAGTTGGTGGACATGAGAGAAGTGAGTCCAAGAGGCAAAACTGTTTCTTTTTGTTTGAAACAAAATTAGGTATTAAAAAGACCACACTGGTAATAAAGCAGGATGTGAACAAAAATGCGCCAAGATTAATGCGGTCACCATGTGAAAGCCTGAATGCCCAAATTTCAAGGTCTTAATATTTTTAACCGAATATACCTATATTAACTCTGTATTTATACTTATTCTTAAGACCCCCAACAACTTAGCTACCCCCCAATTTTTTAACTACTCTAAAACTTACGCTGTGAGTCTACTCATAAGAACACATTCAACTCTTTCTTCTGGCCAAGTCAGTAGAGATAAAATCCAGTTTCAAAAGGATTACATGCCAGGAAATATTCAAAAGACTTTGAGAAACTGTTCCTGACTCAGACCCCACTACCTCAGACACTTCTTTGGGTTCATCTTGAGCAAGCGTTAGATTTCCTTCCTCTGCTGAAAAGCTCGTACCCCGTGTGGCACCACATATGCACTGAGCTGGAAGGGTTAATAGTTATCGCGTATTTTCGAGACGAAGGACAGGGACTTGCCCTTCACTTCACTTAGGCCATGATCGCGACCACAAAATGCAGAAGGGAGGCCCACCTCTCATCCTACTCTAGTCGGAGCGTCGAGGAAGCCCCAGGCGGGGAATCGGGAAAGGGAGGGAGATGGGAGGAGAACAAAAGGAAATTCACAAGACTTATGATCATTTCATTATGGAGGGAGAGGGGGGGGATAATCCTGGGAGAGAAAGAGCAATTGCTAGAAAAAACTGGAAAAAGACGGAGAGAGAAAGAGAACTGCCGGGTCTCAACAGCAGTCAGAATCGGAGAGGGTGACGACGATGGCGGATTCCGGTAAAATCGAGTTGCTGTCCTTCAGGAAATGGGGGAAAAGCAAGCGAGGAGGCCGCGACGCGCGGGGGCGGAGGCGACTGGAGCGCCCGGGGCCGAGGAAGGCCGTGGATGGCGGGGGCCGCGGGGCCGGGCCGCGGCGAGGGTAGGACGCGCGGGCGGGGGAGGGGGGCGCCGGGGACCCAGCCCCGAAACCGACGCCCGACAGTGGGAGGCCTTGGGGGTGGGGGGGGGGGGGAAATGCAGAAACCGAGCCGGGGGCGCGGCCCGGGGAGCAGGGCCTCCGGGGAGGTGCCTGCCGCGCCCGGGGAGGGGCAGGGGGTGCGGCCGTGCCCCTGCAGGTCGCTCTCGGTGACGCCATCTTGGATTGGTCCAGCGCCTCCAAACGGGCGGCGGGACGACGAAGCGCGCTGCGCCGGGGCTCCCGGCCGAGTACACTCACCTGGGGACGGGCGGCCGCGGGGACCGAGCTGTGGGTACGAGGCCGCGGCGCGCCGAGCTTCCTCAACGCTTCCCTCCCAGCCCGGCTCGGCTCAGCTATAGCGGCTCGGCTGCAGCGCCACCGCTGCAGCGCCACCGGAAACGACAGGGCCACAGCCAATCAGCGCTCGACCGATGACGTCAATGCGCCTCTCTCTGGCCAGAGCCGTCGCCTTGGCAACCTTAAAGGTGCAGCTGCCCCGTTTCTTCCCCCACCCCTCCTGGAAAACTCTCGCCCCTCCAGGCTCGACAATCGTTCTCCCGCTGCTGCACTTCTTTTCATCTCTTATCTGCAGCCCTTTCCTCAATCCTTCCTCTTTCCCTATCCCCGCTCTCTCTAGCCCAGTTTCCCCCTCCTTCCTGTTCACCTGCCCTTCCTTACCTGGCCCTCCCGGGAAGTCTCAGGTCGCCTTTCTTCTATCTTCTGCAACTCGCCCGCTCTCCGCGCGGCCTTCCCGAGCCCCCTCTCCTCCGCTCCTCTCTCCTCGCCTCTCTCCCTCCGGCCTCCCTCGACGCCTCTGCCTTTTTCTCCCTTCAACCCCCGGCCGACCCACGTGGGGCGTCTCGGATGACAGATGGGCGAGTCGGCCGGGCGGCCCCTGCGAGGGGAGGACGCGGGGCCGGGGGCGGGGAGATTCCTGCCGTTCGCAGGCGCCGGAGGAGGCGGCGGCCCGGGCGGATCTGCGGCAGCTGCGCAGCGCGGGCCGGGCGCGGGCGGATGCCTGGGATGCGCACGCCGGCCCGTGCATCCTGGGCCTGGCCAGTGCCAACAGGGCTCCGGGGCGCTGCCTGCCATCCGGCCCAGGAAATCCGAGCCCTGCCAAGTCGGCCGAGCCGTCCGGGCTGCTGTCCCCTCCGGGGGTGCTGTCGTCAGCGGAGGCCACACAATGCCTATAGACACAAGGCACGGGAAAGGACTTTGTCACAGTCCAAGGGCCCTTCTCGAATCTGAAATGCCCCCCATTATCGCACCCGATCCCACACGGTGAGAAAAAAGAGAGCTGTGCAGACTGTCGCCGTCGCTCTCTGAGCCCACAAGAAATCTCTGCTGCCCGCAAAAACGGCACCGATCGGTGGGAATTCAGGCAAAAGTGACTACTCCTTCAGCCATTTCTTTCCATCAGAATATCTGCCCATGGTGGAAGAAAATGGGTGCAGGAGGCCGGTTTAGACATAGTAAGTGGCTAGCACGAATGAAGAAGGCACTTCCAGGAAACGTATCGAAATGTGTGCTGGAGGTCTGTGGTACTCCAGGGCTATATGTGTAAAGTGGACAACGGATTTAACACTTCATTTCTTAAAAAGACGTAAAATGTCAGTAATTTTTCTATTGGTTACAGGTTATTTTGATGTTTTGGATATATTAGGTAAAATATCATTAAGATTAATTTCACCTTGGTTGTTTATTTTTGTGACTGGTGTTATATTTCCCTCAGCTAGCACTGTCCTCGGAGACCACCTGCTCCCCTAAATCCACCAGGCTGTGATGAAGGGCGCGGCTGACCAGAGCATTTTATTTAGTTATGGGTATCCCCTGGTTTCTGATCGTAGAGAGGAGCCGCGCTTGAGACCCACAGTGGGGAGGATAGTTTCTCTTTTCAAGACCCCCCACGTGTTGACCTTTGGCCTTTTTCCAGGCACTGATATGACCGAAGGGGTGGGCGGAATGGGGCATTAGAGCCTCAGTCAGATCTGATTTCACCCTTGTCAGTACAAAAACAGGGCTGATAAACGGAACCCTGGGCTGGCAAGCAGGAGGGGGAATTTGATAGCATTGAGCAGGCCCAGTCATGTTCTGGAAAAAAAAAAAAAACATTGCAGTCAGATAAATCTGAGTTTGGTTTCAGGCTCTGCTATCTCCCGTAATTGACTTAATCTTCATGAGCCTCAGTTTCCTCAATCGTAAAAGGATAAGCAGGACTGCATTACAATGAAATAACAAGCATATAGCACTTACTAAGTAAACACATATTTAGCACTTACTAAGTTCCAGGCAAGTCCTGAGTGTTTTACACATGATAATGCATTTCATCCTCATAATTCCACTATGATGTGGGTATTATTACTGTTAAGGTTATGGGAAGAAGACGAGGCATGGAAAGGTTAAGTGCGTTCTCAAGGCCATACTGCTGGTGTGGTGCAAACCCTGACAGTGATCTTCTTCACCCCCCATCCCTTTTGCAGTATATATTGCCTTGCACAATGTGGGGTACATTAAATAAATGTTAGTTTACTTCCTACTTCTCTCTCCCCTTCCTAAAGAGGTACCCAGACTACAAGGTTAAGACAGAGTTGTACTGTGTCTCGCCATTAATGTTACCCTCCCAAGGCTGTCAAGACATTTAGAATAAGGAAAGAAGCAAGCTAGTGACATTGAGGTGGGTGCTTGGAATGACAGCTGCTCCCTTGCTAAGGCCTGGAATGTGTCCCCATTCTGCTGCATTCAGGCACCAGTCCATCCACGGGCCATTTCCTGTGTCATTCGCACTCAGCCTTGTTTCAGCTGCCAAATCCTCATAAGCTGGGCCTGTAAAAGGCAAAAAGGAAAAGGGGCAATAGGTAGTTGAACCTGGGGCAAATTCACTGACACAGCTGTTTTGAAAAACCAAACAGCCTCAGCTGGTTGCAAATGGTGCAGAACTGGAGAATGCCAACTTGTAAATTACGTTTCAGAAGTGACCGCTACTCCACCTAGTTTCTGTGTCGCTTCCCCTCCTCCAGGGTCCTTCTCCTGGAGACTCAAAGGTGTGTTGCCTTGCCTTTGGTCTGGGTCCTAGAGTAGCTCAAAAATTAAGTTTCTAGAGTGGTGGGATTGTAAGCAGACTTTTCTTTGCAAAACAAAGTGCCTTTATTTGCTGTTACAGTGTGCAACAATAGCAAAAAAAAAAATGTTTTAAGGAAAATAAACATCAATGGTACCTATAGTAAGCTGAAGGAAGAAAACGAAAACATAAAAGGAAGAAACACTTTGGTGACCCATTTCTTAGTGTTTCTTAGGTTTAAAGTTTCCATGGACTAAGGACAGAGCCACATATTTCATATTCCAAGGAAAAACTTTCACTCTGCCTGGTGTGTAGTGGTGCTGAGTATGTATGCTTCCCGTGGGACTCAAAGTTGTAGCTTCAAACATAGCCCAATTCCAGCAAACCTTCAAATACCAAAAGTCTTCTTACTGAGCTCACTGGTAAATGGTTATCTAAACTGAGGAGGAGTGGTTTATCTTGAGTAGAAAGTGCAAATATTAACCAAGAAACCAGAAGAATGATAATCTTGGATCTAATAGGAAAGAATGTTCCAAGTAAAATTATCTTCGTCCGAGATAGCATATTTAAATCCATAATATTCAATAGGAGAAATAGAGTGAATCAAGTCAAGTTCAGCCATATGTAAGAATCTCTTCTATAATGGTCTTCCTCTCTGTACCACTCTCCTATGCCTATGCTGTTTTTAACAGCGTTAACCCTTTGTTAGTAGGGCACAGATTTGAGGCTTTAAAAAAAATCTAGTGATGGGTCTGTCACCCACACAGACTCTTTGCATGATGGCATGGATGATAGGATCAGTGACTAGGATGAAGAAATGTGTTTGTCTCTGTCAAATTGACAAATGAATGAATCTTGTTAACTAACTGCTCTTAGCATTTTACTGACCACATACCTATATCTCTTCCAGGAATTTTTTTTTTTTTTTTTTTTTGTGGGAGGGCATGGTCTCCTTTGGGAAGCTGGTGAAAAAATGGGATTTCCCCCCAGAAAAACATGCACAATCAAACACACACAGAGTATTTATCATCTTGTTTCAAGGG